>NC_062294.1:19692499-20367499 GCF_902655055.1 Lutra lutra
TGAAAAATACCCCAGGGGCTCTCTTGAGTCATACCCCTCACTCCATCATGAGCAGGAGTGAATAGTCCAAGAGGAAAGAGAGCAGTGGGTTTGGATCTGAGATTTCGGCTCAGACCATGGCTTCCTTCCTTACTAGCCTTATGACCTCGTGTAAAGAACTGCTCCTCTCTCAAGCTCTATTTCCTCATCTGTAAATGGAAAGGCTGTTGGAAAGGCTGAGCTGAAGGGCATGGTGTTTATGACACAGCTTTGGTTTCCTTTTCTTTATTTATAGGTAAACATAAGGTACAAGCTAAGAGATTCATTACGGGGGTGCTGCTCAAGAAGGAAATCCCAGACACTAGATCCTCTGTGTTACATGCAACGCCTGGTACAGAGCATAGTTGATGATGGGAATTCTCCATGTTCCTAAGGGTCTGAGGTGTTGGGAAAGTGTTGCATTTCTCAAAATCTGCGATAAGGGAATATATCGCTTACAAAGGCCTCAAGGAGATTTTTCACAGGGAAGGTTATCAGCGACTGAGTATTGCCAGTTTAGATGGGACTGTTCCACCATATGGTGGTTTTCCCTTGTTTAGCTTCCAAGGGCATTTTGAGTCATCAGAGAAACATACAAATGTGGGCGATGCTGTGAAACACCCCCCCCGCCTTTTTTCTTTTTAATTGGAGTGGGAGGATGATCTAGATGGGTAGGTGCTACAGGACTCCCAGGTCTGGCATAACGGGGGATATCCTACTTGCAGGCAGATCTGGAGGTGAGTCTCAGTTTCCAGCCTCTACCATGGGAATAATTCTTATCTCATAGATACGAAGATTTATTACATACGTTGTGTAAAGCACCTACCTACCAGGTATTAGGTGTCCAACGAATGGGTTATCTTGATGCCCATGGTAGTGATAATACTTGTAGTGGTCAAATAAGACTCAGAGGTTTCAGAGGGGTAAACCAGTTCATGGCACATGGTGAAGCCTCAAGACCTAAAATGGAACAGAGCTGGGGTGGGACACAGTAAAACTGGACAAGCAGGAAGGGCATCCAAGTAAGAGTGAAGCCCAGAGTACAAGCTGGCCTCAGGCTTGCAACTTTCTTCTACGCCAGCCCTGCTCCTCTGCAAAAGATGACATTTCCCATCTATGGTGACCAGTTCATCTAGTTTATCTGGGACTTTCCTAAACAAATAGAAAATCCAATGTGCTAGAAATCACTCAGTTGCTGGGAAACTAAGATGGTTGGTTCCCCTACTCCTACTTGAATTCTGCAGCCCAGGAACACTAGGCCAATCTTGTCCAGATGGCTGTGGGATGATTCTTACTGCCCCTTCACTTGTCACTATGACATCAGCCTTGCTCCCACCACAATCTCTGGGTGTGTCAAAGGGCTGCAGCTTTAGCTTTAGCTTAATACTTGAGTTCCTGCTGAGAATGTAAAGGACATTGTCAAGTTTACTGTTTGTCAATAGCATGGAGAAACATCCTGGTCCAGAGTAAGATGCATATGTGGACGTCTTGCCTAGAGTTCAGTATGCTTAGTTAGGGCCCTGTGGTTCTGCTTAAATCCAACTAGCTTCCCCTTCACGAAATCAAGTCCCGCTACCCAGGTCATATTCCAGTATGAGTGAGCCATTCATAACTGCATAATTCTCATGCAATTGTTTTCTACTTCTTTGAAACTGTTCCAGGATACTCAGTCCACATTGTTGGTGAATGGCACACAACATTAGAAATGTCGTTTTCCCCTTTCAGTATTTAGAAATAACTCTCCTCATCCCAGGCAAGTTCAGCAAAACTTGAGTCAGAGCCCATTTCAAGTCATGAGAGGAACAGTGGTCCATGGATCAATATCATGTTTTAAGTGTTCTCTACTGTTTTCCCCCACACATCTTTACTAATTGAGATATTTCAGTATGTCCTATATGTAGGCACCCACACTCTATCTTCTACCCGGAACCTCGTACTTGTAAAGCACTTATTCTTTGTTGTGCTGTGGCAGCAAACCATGATTTATTCTTTGGAATATAGGGTCACTACAGCCCTATTTAGTTTCAGAACTACTGAAAGAGGACAAGATTTCACCCCCTTTGCACCTCTGTCCCATTTTTAGAGGGATCTTTTATATGGGTGACTCATCCATTCAGGCAGGAAAAAGAAATAAGTTGGCCATGGTTGCTGTCCCTCTAGCCAGGAATGATGGGCAGACATGTATTCCATCAAGATCTACCAGAGGCTGTCATCATTGTGACACGGGACAGGATTTTGACTCAGACACACCTGAGTTTAGCTCTCAGTCATATATGAGTGATCAGATCTGTGATCTTATTATTGTTTTATTATTGTCATCATCATCACAGCTGGTGCAACTCAAAGGGGGACTGTTGCTAAGTTAGTCAAGACAACTCTTCCCTGAGCAATGGAGGGCATTTTGTATCCTTGCCCTCCACCGTAAAGGCCAGTTGTGTCTCTCAGTCACAGTGGCAATCCAAGCGCTCTGCATACCTTTCCAAATGCTCCGTTGATGGGTACTGTCCCCACTTGAAAACCTCTTGAGGTAATTCAAAGAGGACAGATATGGAAAGTAGAGAAGAGATAGAAACTTGAGAATTCTGTGCCCTGGGAGCCCAGAGCCGGTTAAGAGGAGGTCTTGCTCATCCTCTTTTCACGTAAAAATACACTAACACTGGGGCGCCTGGGTGGCTCAGTGGGTTAAGCCGCTGCCTTCGGCTCAGGTCATGATCTCAGGGTCCTGGGATCGAGTCCCGCGTCGGGCTCTCTGCTCAGCAGGGAGCCTGCTTCCCTCCCTCTCTCTCTCTCTCTGCCTGCCTCTCCGTCTACTTGTGATCTCTCTCTGTCAAATAAAGAAATAAAATCTTTAAAAAAAAATACACTAACACTGATGTTTTGAACAACCTCACAGCTCATCAGTTAGTGTCTAAGCTCTTAAAGACTCAATCTGCTTTACTCATTCTCCCCTGGGACCAAAGTTGCATTCCTCTTTTTGTAAACTTCCTCTTCTTGCTCAAAAGAGTCTTTTCTACCTGGAACGTGTTTTCTGTCCTTCCCAACTCAACTCCTTGTTCCACGTTCAGTGCTCAAGTCCTCTCTCCAGGGATCCTTTCATTGTGCACTCATCACATAGTTTTCTTTTCTGTATATTTGTCATCCCTCTTTCCAGACTATAAGGTGTTTGTGGATGGAGACCATACTACCTGCTCGGGCCCCTTTTCAGCACTGAGCTTGGACTGACGTTTGCTTCTAATCTTTTAGCACTTTTGCTGTCTTGCTGGATAGAAAGACCCACTCCCTGGTGTGGGTGTGTCTTGCCTTTCCACGGAGCTTTGTTGAGATTTCTGACGCATATCAGATCCTGAGAAAAGGTACTTGTTTTAACACAGCTGCCGGGCAGAGGTCATTGCTTTAAATGAGGTTTCTTTTCTTTCTTTTTTAATGAACTTAATCATTTTTAATATCTTTTCCAGAGCAGAGTACATTAAATGACCCTGACTTGGCTGAAAGACTTCTCTAGAGTGCTTTGGGAGGATTAGAGGAAGTTCTTTTATAGCCTCTTAGCATGAATGGCCGCCTTTTCCTTTCTCTGGGTTATCAGAGAGTGAGATTTGATCCTAATTAACAGAGGAGGAACCATGAGCCTTGCAATTTCTGTTCACTGGGGCATAGGCAAGAGCTGGACTCTTTGGAGGAGTGAGCTCGGTATTTCCAATGATTTCTGCTTGTGTCCAAACATGGGGGCTGACACAGATCCGGCTGAGGCAGCTTTGGGAAAGCAGAGTAGACCCCAGAGAATGGGGGAAGCCTAAGGGGCAGGAGAGAGAGCAGCTCTTTTCAGAAGAGAGTCAACTCTGGCAGCAGAGACCATTTCCAGCATGGACAAAGTCAGGATTCACGCTGGACGGTGAAAACCCAGTGACGATATATTTTTTGTTGTACAGAGATCATGAAGGAATGAGAGGTGTCACAAATGAATCAGCCTTGTAATGAGAATAGAAAATAGGATAAAATAAGTTGTTCTCTATGTGGTATTCGAATTCCTGGCTTGTCTTCTGGGACCAGGAGGAATTGGTTTCCACTTGGAGAAGGTCAGGCAGTAAGAAGGAACCATTTCAGATGGTCTCCACTGGATTCTCCAGAGATACCCTTTGGCTTATAGTTGTTCCCTTGTTAGCTCTGCACTAGGCCTATGATTTAATCTCCCCTCTTAGAACAAGCAACAAGTAGGGGACATACTCTTGCTCTTTTTTGGGGTGGGTGTCTTTCTCTGGCACCTAATTACATGCTAGCCATGCAATAGTTTGAGAAGTTTAGAGGAGGAAGCATCCATCGGAGACACACCTAATAATACCAGAATTTACTGCCTGAGGGGCTAAGGATGACTGAGAGTTCCTTGGCGTTGGGTGATTGGTAAATTCTTTTAACCAGACTATGCAGACTCAGAATCAGGCAAACCCCTATAATCCTATCCTAGGTCTCAGACAGGGCTGGTGTGCCATCCAGAGACCTCAGACAAGTACGCAGAGGGAGCATTTGTGCAAATATGAGAGGCAACTGTATTCTCAAGAATTGCCAATTGCATCACTGGTACAAACCCACATCTTTCTCGAATATGGCACTAACATATTCTGCTCAGCTGCTCTGTGCCGCCGAAATACAATAAATAGCAACACTATTTTTAAAGGATCGTTGGGCTTCATTAAGTAAAGAGAGGCTTCTCTTTAACATGGTTTTGAGGATTAACTGTCTAAACAGCGGGCTGGAGTGTTGACATTCTGGCACAAGTTTTTCAAGTGTGTATTAATAGGCTTGGCTATTTCTGGGGCTGCCATTCCCTTCCTGGGCCTTCTTCAGCCAGTTATTTCAATCTCGGGTCCTCACTCTCTCATCTGTATGCACAGTGAGGCTAAAAACTGTTCCCCTGTTTATCGTGAGGATGAAAGGCAGCGAGAGCGCACAGCCACAGCCGTGCGTGCGTTGTGGTTCCGTGCACTCACGGACGCACGCTGCTGGCAGAGGATACGTTGGATGGATGTTGTCATTGGAATCTCTCTCTCGGTTTCTCCACATCATTAGGATCTAACAAGAGGTTTAATAATTAAAAATCAATCAGGCTAAGGTTAAAGCACTTCGGTCCACGTTCACCCACACCCCATCCTCCCTGTGCAACTCTTACCAAAGATTAGGAGCTAAGTGGAATTCTCTTTCCACCAGCAGGAGGAGCAGGGCCTGGGCCAATGGATGGTTCTTTCCGTCAGACATGCTGATTCAAATTCCAGATCTGCTGCTTGCTGGCAAGTAACTTTCTTAAAGCCTTGCGTCTGCCATTTATAAGGAGGGACAATAAAACCCATCTCAGAAAGCTCTTGTGAGACCTCATAAAACAGTGCCTACGTTCTGCCTTGCAGCAATGGGCACGGCAGGGAACATACACGCCAGAGGGGTTCGCTCACTGGGAATAGATGTGGTTGAGATGGGGGTGTCTCAAGTCGCAGACCTACCTTTCAGCTCTTTTCTTCTCCTCCAGGTATCTACTACCTGCACTCCCAGACCCCAAGATTGCCTTCTTACACATCTGTCATCTAAAATCTCTCAGGAGGGCAGGGGATATGTCCCTTGTCCTTCTTAGTGGGTTGAACTGGGTAGGTTCCCTTTTCCCAGGTGGGTTTGCCTTGTACCTGTTTTGCCTTTGTGGGATCAAAGACTTTGTTCTTTGTAACAGGAGACTTAAGCCACTAGAGTCCTTCCATTTTTATAATTGGAATATATAGAAAAGTGCATATAAGGTCAGGGTATATAGCCTGTTGCATTTTTGCAGAATTAACAAGTCAACGTCATTAGCACCCAGATTGCCAAAGAGCTCATTATCTGCACCCTAGAAACCTTCCCCATTGCCCCTTCTGGTCACCCTCCACTAGGGTAACCTCTGTAGGCTAGTTTTGCCCACCCTATGTTCTCTAAATGGGATCCCGCAGCGGTTACACTTTGTCTGGCTTCTTTTGCTTGACATTCTTGACATTATGTTCATGAGAACCATCCTTCCCTTGAGTGTCACTGTAGATTGCTCATTCTTGTTGCTGTCTAATATTCCACAGAATATGTGAATCTACCACAAATCACTTGTCCTTTCTACATTCAAGTTGTTTCCTTTACCATCCGGTAGCATCAGCTTTTTTGACCACCATGGAGCCTCTGCTCACCTCCGCAGAAGCTCAGCCAGTAGGTAGGACTTAAGGGCAATTGCGGCTGTGAGACTTTTTGCATGAGCTTTAATTTAGGACCACAGGGACCCCCATCAACAACCCCATAAGGTAGGTAAGACTCTCCCAGTCATACGCATGATCAAACCATGGCTGAGAAAGTTCTGATGTTTGCCCAAGGCAGCGGATCTAACAAATGACGGATCCAAGATCCTAATCCTGCATTTTAGCTTCTGTAAAGACTCTGCTCCCTTCACAAAATCACACCACCTACTTGCAAGATTTGTCGAAAAGCTCATATTAACTGGGAGCTAAGGGAAAATAATTTTTTTTTAAAGATTTTATTTATTCACCCGACAGAGAGAGAGATCACAAGTAGGCAGAGAGTCAGGCAGAGAGAGAGGGGGAAGCAGGCTCCCTGCTGAGCAGAGAGCACATACGGGGCTTGATCCCAGGACACCGAGATCATGACCTGAGCCGAAGGCAGAGGCTTTAACCCACTGAGCCACCCAGGTTCCCCTAAGGGAAAATAATTTTATTTTGAAGTGTTTATAAAAGGCTTGGCCAGATCACTGTCCTTATGGACTGGCCGCCATCTCCTCCCCTTCAAGAATAAAACAGTAGGACTGATTGTCCATAGGGAGTACACAACAGTGGGTGAGCCTTAACCAGACTCCAAGGTTAGAATCTCCATCCCTCTGCTTGTTAGCTGTGTGACCTTGGGCAAGTTACTTGCCCTTTCTGTGCATCAGCTTCCCCATCTATAAAATGAGAGTAATAAAAGTGGCTACCTCACAAAGCTGCTATGAGGATTAACTGGAAAATGAATGCGAAGCACTTTGCATGGTGCTGGGCACCGAGTTGATATTTCTTTGGGTACTTACTGTTATAGTAAAATTCAAAGCCTCTGGCAGGTCTGACATTCTAAGAGCTGGGTACTGTCATTTCAGCCAGCACTTTGAATCAAAGATCTTCACCAGCTCCTAAATAAACATTACATGGCCGCTACCACTGCTTCTCTTTTTGGAGATGTCTATTAAAATTATGGTTCAATTGTCAGAAACAAAATATTCTTAAGATGTCTTCAACCATACCCTCAAATTATATGACAGTGTCTGGCTTTAATACCCATCTAAATAGTTATACTGTTGACAGGTTCCACAGCGGCGTTTGCTCTTCCATTCCTCTCATTAACTTATGTAGCAACATCATAACTCTCTGGAAGGATTAAAAAAAAAAAAGGATGCTGGCATATTCCATCTGAATTCATTTCATAGAGCGTCTGTGTCAGAGCATTTGCATATGAATGAGATGCCTTGACGTTCGCTCATTAACATGGGAGCACTGCTGTGACACGTTTTAGAGCCCAGGTTCAAGAATTTGAGGCAAGAGAGGGAAGAAAGGTTGGAGACTCAGTCCACTCGTGATTTTGCCGTGGAGCCCGCGGTGGCCTCTGCATCCCAGTCCAGCTGGGGGCTGAACCGCCGTTCCTTCTCTCACCTTTAGGACCGCAAGCCCGTCATCCCACGCATCCTCTCTGTGTACCTGTTCTGGCCACACTGCCATGGTTCTTCATTAGTACCTGCCATCTTTGTGTAGATAAGCTGCTCTCCTTGCTTGATAGGGTTCCCCTCCCTGCTGGGCAGGGCTGAACGAGTCCACGGAATGTCAGTGTTTTCCAGAACACTTCCCTGTGCCCCCAGGCACACTGCGCCCCATCATCTCTGGGCCCCAGCAGCACAGCCCCGTGCCTGGAATGGCCTGTGTCATATGTTGCATGTCTCTTTTATGTTGGACTCTGAGGTTTGAGAAGGGACAGAGTAGACTTCCTCCTTCATTATTCCAGCCCCCATGATCAGCAGAGAGTAGCAGGTGATCAAAAATGTTCCCTGTATGGAGGAATGTGGAAAACTAGAGTGAGACATAGTGAGGCATGTTCCGAACTTCTCTCCCCAAGGGACCTGAATGGCTACCAAATGTCGGTAACAGACGGCCACTAACTTTTCACCGGAAAATGTCAGCTCTAGCTGATAAGACTCAGGCTCAGGGTAGGCCTTGGGGCTCTGTCCGAACTGTGTTTTCTCAAATCATAAGCTGTGGAAAGATGCTGCGCATGTCCCCATAGCGATCTGGCAGCCCATGGCTTGTTAGGTGATCTTGTGGAACACTGAGGCTTGGAGGCAATTAGCATCAGCCCTGAGCGGTGGCTCCTGTTAATGTCTCTTGAATCGGAAAGACATGGGTGTCCCCAGGGGGAGGCCCACCGGTCGGGATGACGGTCAGCACCGTCAGGCTCCCAGGGGCCTCTTATGACCTTGCAGGGATCCTACACCGACATCTGCATTGGCCTGAGGCGGTTAAAGGCGCAGACTCTGAAGTCAGGCTTCATAGGCTCCCTCCCTGACTTGACTTCCCAACAGCTCTGTGACCTCGTGCAAGTTCCCCAACTTTCTAAAACTCACTTTTCTCATCTGTAAAACCAGGCACAGTAAGAGTAGAGGTGGCAGCAGGCTGTCGTGTGGTCCCTCACAGAGGGACCCTGACATGTGTCATCGAGCCTGTGGCACACAGAAAGCTTGGTCAATAACCATTCCTAGTTATGAATACAAATGATTCACACACAAAATTCCATTTGATACTCACAAAGTCCTGTAAAATAAATGTCATCTTATTGAGAAAATGCGAAAATAACCTGCAGTTTAAAATAGGAATGTCAAGTAAAAGCTTATTCAGATCTTGTAGTCTGTACCCGGAGTGACTGAATGTCATGACCAAGGCCATAGAGCCCTTGTCTGTCATGCCTTGGATCCTTTTAGGCAACTCAACACCCATCTCCACCTGGTCCACGAGGGTATGTTACAGGCAGCTGCCCAAGACCCTGTCCCCTTTTTGCTGTCCCCACTTCCCATTCTCACCCCTTACTCCATTGATTCTAGGCCTGTCCTTGGTTCCCTAACCCTGAACCTGTTTCTAGACTTTTTGTTTGCACTATGGCTACTCCTAGACTTTATTACGTTTTTCACCGCTGGCTCCGTTTAATGCCTTATGCATCTTAAAGGAAGCTCCCTCTCCTTTGGGAAGGCAAAGGTCATGGGTTCTGAATTCATATCCTGAATCTTCCCTGAAATGCCCACCCTTCCTGTGCCTAGAGTGCCTCCCTCTGCTCAGCGAGACACCTGCTCACTCTACACAGACTTACACACCTGCTGTGTGCCAGGTCCTCTCGGCTGCCCCGGGTCCAAAGCCCGAGCCAAAACACAGCCAAAGTCCCTGCATGTGTGGACCTGACCTTCTGGTAATGGAAAGAGATGGATGATACACAAGACAACGGGGTGAATTAAATAGTCTGTTAGATGCAACACATGTTATAAGGAAGAGTGAAACCTGGTGAAGAGAGTGAGGCTGTCCTCCTGGTAAGATCTTCATGGGTTTTGTGGGACTTGGTTGCTACCTGGCCCCGGGGTTGCCTATGGTAAATGCTCAGGGAGTGGCCGCCACGGACGGTAGAGAGCAAGGGGAAGATCGGAGAGGCTCATGAGAGCTCCTCCTTGACCTCTTCTAGAATGGCCAGCCCCAGCAATTTCTCTTTTCCTGCCTGAAAGATGTGGAAGGACCCAGGCTGCTGGATGTGCTGGTTCCAGTATTCCGTACTAGACCTTCCCCGTCCCACTCCGTTCCAGACACACACCATGACACTGAAGATCTGGAGTTCCTTGCCCATGGCCTGACCTGAAAATTTACATTCATAGTAGACATTTGTCTCTTTTGGCTTCCCAGCATCTGAATATCCCCAATATATATGCACAATATATTGTGCTTCTGAAGGGAAATGAACAGATTGATACCTAGTCTTTGATTTTTTAGTCTGAAACATGGGAGTCTGACCCAGAGAGTTGGACAGATGGACCTCCCCCTCCTAATGCTGGCAAAACCTCCTTGTCTCAAACCTCAGAGCTCAGAACCTGAGACAGCACGTGGGTGGCTTCATCGGGCAAAGGACCCCTGAGGCTGGCTGGAGACACCTTGCCCTGACCACATACTTTCTTGGAAATACCACTGGAAACACCATTTATTTTACTGGCATTTCAAGGTGTCGTTGGGACTCATAGTGGCTTTGCACTATTTTGTTCTACAGTTCCCACGCAGGGGCTGGGGCGCCCATTGACCTCTCCTGTGTCAGCCTTGACACAGCAGCCCCTCCTTTAATCCTCCGAGCACTGGGGGGCCAGGGTCTACCTTTCATCCCTTGGTCGGGATCAAGGAGACTGTAAGCCCAGCTGGCAGAGGTATCTGGTCATGGGTTTGATTTCCCTGAGACCACACGGAAGTCTGAACTGGCTCACAGACAGTTTCTAACACTTCGCTCAGGGACAGAAAGTGCTGCGGCTAAACTCAAGCCCGTGCTCCTCCTTCTTGATGCTTCCTCTGAGCAGAGTCGTCAGGGAGTCGGGCCTGGTATGTCTACTATGAATGTCCACAAGATGAGGAACATCACCACGTTGCTTTAGTTTTATTTTTTTTTTTCTGTTTCAAATAGAAAACGTTTGGGAATTTATTTGTTCTGCCAGTGTGAGCCAGTGGTTCCTTCTTGAGGTTGTCTTTGGAAAATCTCTCAGAAATCCCACCGGTCTCCTCTCTCTTCTGCTACACTGATAAGGCCCTTTCCATAGCAAGGGTCTTGCCGTGAAAGGAGAGTTCCCAGGCAGTGCAGGCAGGAACAGAACCGTCAGCAGCCTGGGCGTGGCCAAGTTGAAGATCAATGCGGCCACGTGCCCCTGCCACAGCGGTTGGGGTGGATATGAGTCATGTACTGTGGGGTGTGGGTGTGCACGTCTTTGGCATCCATGGTTCTGCCCTTGGGAATTCAGGCAGGAAGACGTTTACTTGGCTCGCTGAAGTTAAAAATCATTTCTTCCCCAGCTACCAGTGACAGGCAAAGGCTAAGCTCATGGAAATGACAGACAGATTCTAGGTAGGAGAGGCAGGTTAGGCAGGATGGGTTGGCTTTTAAACTAACACTTACTACAGAGCTCGATGTGAGGTTGTGTATGAGTTCTCTTATTTCCAACAGTTCAGTGAGGAACAGTCTCTTTCCCTCATTCTCCAGGGAGGAGAGAGAGAGGCTGATGGAGTTGACGTAACTTACCCATGGTCACCCCGCTACTAAGCAGATTTGCAGAACCCAGATAGTCCGCCTTAGCAACGTCCACTCCCGCGCCTCTGCCACCACGCACGCCAGTCTGCTTCGCACATTATCCGTGTATCTGTGATTTGCATGAGGGGTTTTAGAGCAGGACACACTGGTGTCCCCTTGACCAAACTATTCCATGGCACACACTCCACGAGAACAGAGGCCCAACCTGGGCAATGACCGTGCACTCCATAAGCTTGGTGGCTTATGGGGTCTCCAGATCCTGGTGGAGAAGCAACCGGAAACTGAGATCAGAGACCCTAACAGCTTACAGTGCTGGGAAGGGAGGGGCAGGAAGTCTGGAGGAGTTCTTCTTCTCCCCGCATGCTTTCCTGGGTATCAACTCAGGAAAAAGTTGTACAGAGCAGCAGCTCTCAAAGGATGCTCCCTGAACCCACAGCATCTGGGACCCGTTGGAGATGCAAATCTCCTACCCTGCCCAGACCTGCTGAATCAGAAACTCTAAGCCTGGGGCCCAGCGATCTGTATTTTAACAAGCCCTAGAGGAGGTTCCCTTTCACACTAAATAGCTCTTCTGGAGTTTGTGCTCTGCCATTGTCAGGAACCCTTTGCATCCTATGCACAGACTGAGCCTAACCAGCCCCTTCAGGTGCTGTGCAAGAGTGGACGGACCAGGTGAAGCCTGCCTGGCTCCTGGAGGGCTGAGGGCCAGTGAGCAACCCTGCGGGGAGGGCCGGCATCCTGGAGGAGCCGCGCTTTGGCCTGGGAATGCACTGAGTCCTAAGAGGCAAATCGAGAGTGTTCTTAGTTCCTGGCTCCTAGCTCCTGGCTCCTCCCTGTGGCTCCTCCCCCAACCCGGAAGCCTTCTAATTTAGGAAAACTAGTCCAGACTGGGTCGCATGTGATTCAGATCATTAGCACCTTGTAGTTGGGATCCTTGCCTTGTAAATCTCTTTGTTCTCTCAAAGTTCAGGGGAAGGGAGGGGCAGGAAGGCTGGAAGAGTTCTCCTTTCAGCCTGTTCTTCTGCTCGGAGGAGAACAAAGCCAGCATGTGGGGAAGGCGCTTTGATCCCAGACAATGAGAGCCACTGGATTAAGTGTTTGGAGAGACCAGACAGCTCTGGCACAAAACAGATCCGTTACTTTTCTTTTCTTTTTCTTTTTTCTTTTTTCTTTTTTTTTTTAAGACCTAATTCATGTACTGGAAACAAAAAAAGTGAAATGTTTTGAAGGATGGTATTTCCGTAGCAGTGTAAGTCTCAGACAAAATCCTGAAACGTCTGTGTCCTGGGTGCCCAGCACAGGCTTGGATGCTCTACCCCGCGGTGGCTGTCCCCGTGATGTGTTGGGGTCCCCTGGTCTTCCCAAAGCACAGGCGCTGCCCTAAAGCCAGTAAGTGGCAGCCCAGTCTGGGAGGAACTTTAGGTTTAATCATGTGTTCAACACAGTTGCTAGATGCAGGGAGCGCTGAGTTTAAAAATAAACGTGACAAGCTGACCATTGCCCTACAGAGCCCCTCCTCGGAACCAAGCACCATGCAGGGTGCATGTACTCACCACTGGACCCCCGCCACCACCTCTGGGGCCACGGTTTTCTTATGAGACCCGTGGCAATTTTAATAATCCTTACAAGCTGGGTATTGTGGTTATCCCCATCTTTCAGATGAGGAAGACTGAGGCACATAGAGGATGGTAACTCACTGGAGTCCACACAGCTGAAGGAGTGGCAGGAGCAGGCTAAAGCCAGTCTGGCTCCGGGGTAAGTGCTCCTCACTGTGGGATAAGGTCCTTGACCCTGGTGAGGTCCCGTCCACCGGAGGAAAGCATGTGATGGTACAGGGAAAACCCAGCATGTTCTGTCCTCACCACTGCTGTTGTGACTCACACAGATAAACACAGCACCATGGGACCAGAGCTGAATGGATGGGCAGAGGGTGGTGGGAACGCGGAAGAGAACCTGGGGCTTAGAGCAGTCCCGGGGGGCTGGGGAGAAGGTGGCCCTTATTTACAAAAGAGGCAGTATTGGAGCTGAGTGTCTAGAACTACATCAGGCAGAGAAAGGAGAAAGGCATGTCAGACGGGGGAACCACCATGTGCAAAGGCTCAGAATTAGACGAGAAATATTAGAGATTGAGGGATGCTTTTGCTTGCCAGGGTTTTAGCTCATGCCTCTCTCTATCACCTTTACCTTATAGTAATCCCAAAGTTTTTGTTGTTTCAGGAATGGGAGGGACCTCACGTGCATCGGGTTAATGAGTAAGCTTACGTCCAGACAGCAGAGTCCATTACGGGGGTCTGGCCATTTTTGCCATTCATGGCCTCCATACATCTTTGACTCTGGGCAGCCTGAACTTGTAAGTGCATTCCTTGTCCAGCCACAGCCATCGTCTTGTACCCTCCTAACTTGTGCTAATTACCCCTCCAAACGCTCCCATCTCTGATTCCCCAGGTCTCACTTATACTCAAAGCCTGGCTTTGGTGCCACTTCCTGTAGAAAGCATTCCATGTGGCACCTAACCCTTCCTCCCTTCAATTTCCTTGTGGCCATGATGGCTTCCTCTTCTCCCCCATTAGGCGGCAAGGTCTTGCAGTGGAGATCCCTGTTTAATTCTGAGTCCCCAGCACTGAGCAGACCTAACCTATGTCGTTAGGCAATAGGCAGTTGAAAATATAATAACGACCATATTTGGAGTTTCTTATTTGGGCCCCGTTCTGACTTTTTTGTTGATTGGACATTTGGGTCCAGGAACATGAAGCCCTGGGAAGAAACCACCTTGGGGAGCTCACAGACAGGAGGGGTCCCCCATCCTGGGCATCAGAGAAGCCATTTCCGGTTTCTCTGCCTCAGGCATAATGGATAGAAAAAAGATTCCAACTCTTTCCCGCTGACAGTTCAGTACTGTTTGGATTAGTACATTCCTCTTGATGGAGCAAGACTCGGGATAGGGTCCTAAGACAACTAAAAAGGGTCTAGATTCATCTGTGTTCTTGAATTCCAAAGGCCTGATATGCCTGACTTTTTTTCCTCTTGGTGCCAAATCAGCTCTGCTTATCGACTGCTATTTTAATGAAACCTCCTGGTACCAGCTCAGGAAGGATATTTTTATTAGATACGACTGGGCAGATTCTCATGTTGAAAGCATTTGGTGTAAAACATGAATGCATCCAGTCCTCAGATATCTTTCCAAATATTTCCTTTGAAATCAGAAAATTACCAAAGAACATAAGATAAGAAGATGAAAAAGGGAATTAAAAAGCAAGGATGACGTGCTTGTCTTCCCTTCACAATCCTGCAGGGGTTGGAAGCGGGGTGGGGTAGGGGGGCTTTGGGCATTTGTAAATCCATGCCCCCAGATGAGGTGGGGCCAAGCCTGGGCCATCCAGGAAGCTGGCTCTGCTGCAGAAGGGGGCTCAGTCAGATGGCCAGCGTCCTGGTCTTCTGTCTTCCCTTCCCCTCTAACTTCCCCCTAGAGACTGGAATCAGATGGAGGAGAATATAAGTACAGATCTGACTCACATATAGTCAACTCTGTTAGGTCACGATGGCCTCCCCGCCCCCGCATAATGGAGCCCGAGTCATAGCATCCAGGAGAACACCATGACCCGTGTTCATAGAAATCAGCCCTTCCCTTCTCCACTGAAGAATCTCGAAATCATTCATGTCCCCTAATTCTGAATATCGTACACACAGAGGCTTAGAGCTGAATCCAGATACAGATCTTCCTCGACTTAAGGGGTGGGGATTACTTCCTTATAAACCCACTGTAAAGTTGAAAACGCCGTATGTTGAAAATGCATTTAATACAAGTAACCTACCGAACATCATGGCTTTGCCTCACCTACCTTGAATGTGCTCAGAACACTTACGTCAGCCTCCAGTCGGGCAAAATCATCTAACACAAAGCCTTTATTATAATGAAGTGTTGACTATCTTATGTGATTTATTGACTATGGTACTGAAAGTGAGAAACAGAGTGCCGTGTGGGTACAGAATGGTTGTGAGTGTGTCTGTTGTTGACCTTCGTGATCCTGTGGCCGACTGGGAGCTCTGGCTCAGTGCTGCTGCCCAGCATCAAGGTTGAGTATTGTCCCACATCTTGTTAGCCCAGGACAAGACAAACTGGAAGTGTGGTTTCTACTGAATGCATATCGCTTCCACACCATCATAAAGTAAAAAAATCCGAAGTTAGAACCATTCTAAGTCAAGGACCGTCTGTAGTGGCTCTACCACTTTATAGGTGGGTGACCTTGGGCAAGTGACTGCCATCTCTAAGTGGCCTTATTGTTCAAAGAGAATAAGTGATGGTACTCATCTCATAGGGTTGTTATAAGGAGATAATTCATCTAATACTTTTTACCATGGCTAGCATATACTCAACATTCAAGTCCAAGAGGAGACTCAGATCATCCACAGGTGAACTTATTTTTTTGATAAGTGTGTTTCAGAGCTGAATTTCACAGATCCCGAAATAGGGACCAAAATAAATGAGTCCAATTTAACTCTGGAATCCAGAGTTGCTTACCCAGAGAGCCGGGAGGGTTCCCTGTTCCTGCCGAAATTCCATCTCAAGATTCTTCTCACCACTTGATACATGGAAGACTGAATCTCAGAGAAATCAGTGTCAGTTGGAAGATGTCAGAGGCATTTCAGGGAACAGATGGTGTATTTTAGAGAGGGGAAAGGTGGCCTCTGTGTTCGCACTGGATTTGTTCAGCAGCGCTCGCAGGAATTTGGGGTTCAGCGGCCCCATCTTCACCAACGAGATCAAAGTAGCCTCTACGCACTTGACTTGGATATATGGTTTTCGCTTGTCCTTGCATTGTTCCCAGAGGGGTACACAATCTAAGATACTCTTTGAAATTGAAAACTCTGTTGGGGTGCAGCTCTTCTGTGAGTTCCTTGGGCCCTCACCCCCTGGGCAGGCTCACAGTGCCAGCTGTTCATGCCTGTGGCTTCTTCACAGTCTTCCAGACTTCCATCTTCCCCTTACCTCTCCCGCTCTGGGTCTTCCTCTCAACCCCTTTCCTGGGCTAAGGCCTCAAGACGTGAGAAAGGTTGCATGTTCTGGCCTGGCTGCCTGCCCCTGCCAGGCCCTTCCTGGGCTTCCTGTCTTGTTTCGACTTTCTGTGCTCCATTGGTTCTTACTGACCCGACCTCTTCCTTGGTTCTCTTGTTTCTTTGCCTTGTTGTCAGCTCTTTTCTTGGACATCAGCTCAGGTGGTCCTTATCTCCCCTGACTCCAGGCTAAGCCTCTGATTTGTGTGGTCTGGACAAGTGTATTCATGCAGGTCTCCTGTTCAGTGACCCTCAGTATTCTCCTTTTCCCACTAGCAAGGACATTCGGAGTTGTCACCCTCGAGCAGGAAAACAAGGAAGTCCCCCTTCTACTGAAATGCATGTGTAATGGGAAATTTGTTTAATCTCTCACACCAAGGTCAGTTTCTTAGCCATGTGAAGTTCTGGAGTCCTGGGCAGTTCTGTCTTTGACTAGCAGGGTCTCTCCTGGCCACAGGGTAGGGTGTGGTCACTGTGTATCACATGTTTTGTGTCCCATTTGTATATATGCTCTTCCTTTTGACTTCCAGTCACTGGTCTGGAGTTCGCCATTAGGTGCAGAGTAAAAATTTTCTCTTTGCTGATGGGTTCTAGGATTTGGTACTCCTCTAAGAAGATAGGGAACTGCTTGGTGCTTCTTCTAAAAAACTGAGATGTTATAGTATAGAAACAGTGCTTCTACAAGAGAAATGTTTTTTGAGCATCTACTGTATCCCAGGCTCCTAGGTCATTTCTATACTGTCTGTATAATCTAGAGTCTTCCGTCATTCCTAAATTCTGGGTCAGACAAACGTAATCACTATCCATGCTTGGTGGAAGTACAAAGGCTTCCTTCCTCATCCTTCTCAAGAGTTTTGTGATTTTCAAGGGATTTTGGTCTCATGACAGAAAAAAAAAGAAAGACTTTTTAAAAAAATAGGAGCAAACACATATAAAATGCAGCTTTTATTTTAAAAAAGGATTGTAGGGATATTTTTTCTCCTATGCAAATACATTTTTGGTTCTAATTCTCATTAAGAGAAAAAAAAAAACCACCCTGAGGATAGACATTTTTAATCCCACTTTGCAGATGAAATAATTGAGTAACATTTTAGGACTAGTAACTATGTTTTCTCCTCTCAAATGGCAAATAGGTGGCAGATTTGTTATTCATTCTGGATCTGTATGCCTCCAAACCCATGTTCTTTCCACGACTTTCAAATGGAGCTGGGCTTTCAGATTGAAAGACCAGTTTAATTGTGTAACTGACATATGTTTTATAATGTCATCTCTATATCGTGACTATAGATGAAGGAAGTCATTTTCTGGGAGACCGTTTAATTGGTACAAAGCCACTAGAATTTCTACCCCTTTGGTCAAAATTTTGACCCTGAAATTTTTACATTGCAGGAGTGAGAGAACAAATCACTAAGCAGTATATTAAGGCTTTTTGCAAAACTGGAACGAATCAACGTCAACAGAAGGGTCTGCAAGAAGTCTCCTCTCCTGGAAATAGATGGTCTGGTATCTTAGTTAAAAATTGCTGGATTCCAGAACTTATTAGGAATCTGCTTGAAATTCTGTGCTGTCCCAATTTTATCTTCAGAATTGAATTAATTAGCCAAAAAAACATTTGCATGTGTAATTTGTTTTTTCTTCAGATGCTCGGTGATAACAAACTATTCTTTTACATCATTAAGATGGAAACATATTATATTTTCATGCAAAGCAGGATCTGTTATTTTTGAAGTGCCTAATCCCCTTGTCTTTAAAATATTCAGAAAGTAAGTGTGTGTCAGACAGTGGGAGCCCTGGGCCCTTAGAAGTCAAACTTCAGCTCCTGCGGCTGTGGACAGTTTCATCTGTAACACAAGGAAGTCGTTCCAGGCAAAGAATATTCACAGGAGTTACAACTACATTAATGTGCTCACGGAAGGCCAGTTCCTAATTTGGTAATGGTTTGGGGGCAAAAGAATGGAAGGAAGAAAACCTGGAAATTGCAGCTGGCATAGGTCTTTATGGTGGCATTTAAAACCAGCATTTTACAATTGGTTTCCGTCTTCCGACCTTGGAGGCTTGAAAACTCCTAGCCATTTGTGCAAACATACCCACCTTGATTAATCTCATTGTCTATAAAGTTATAGTCCATGAAACAGGCTCTTCTGACACTTTTTATTAGAGGAGACGATCATGAAAATACATTTTAAGGAGGTTATTGATTTTAAAATGACGAAGGGAAGAAGTTTTTCTAATTATGAGATATATTCCCAACTGTTTGAAAAATGTAAGGAAATATGATTTTATTGACTCTTCCTGGGAAACTGGTGGATTTCTTACCAGAATTTACAGAGACGCCTACCACTGATTTTTATTTTAAACATTAAAAACAACCTAAGAAGTTATTTTATAAGAAGACGTTCTGCAGCTGGTCAGTTGTCTTTCTTATATAGCTCTGACTCAGTTCTACTTATCACCTACTTTTTTCCCTCCATGTCAATATAATGGAAAAAAAAAAAAACAGTTAAAAACATGCCCACTGACACTTTTCTACTTTTTAAAGTCCTTAATGAAGTTACCATAATGCTGAGAGAGTTCAAAATCCTGGTGTCAGGAGGTGCATGGGATTCAAAGAATGACCTGTGTTGGAAATATGTCTCTTGTGCTCCCTGGTGAGGTTATCAAGGGGAACTTATTTCCATGTTCTGAGCCTCTGTTTTCTCTCCTCTAACACAGAAGTAGTCATGAAGACCTCTTTGGGCTGGAACATATAAAACTTCTGGTGAGACATCTGTACATGGTAGGATCTGTACATAATGATTTTTATGTTTATCTCAGGAAGACAGTCATTAGGGTATCTGCTGTCTTTTTGTCCTTTAAGAAATTTTACACAGGGGGCGCCTGGGTGGCTCAGTGGGTTAAAGCCTCTGCCTTCGGCTCAGGTCATGATCCCAAGGTCCTGGGATCTAGCCCCGCATTGGGCTCTCTGCTCAGCAGGGAGCCTGCTTCCCTTCCTCTCTCTCTGCCTGCCTCTCTGCCTACTTGTGATCTATCTGTCAAATAAATAAATAAAATCTTAAAAAAAAAAAAAAGAAATTTTACACAGGACAGTAGTGATGTGTATCCTGATCATCTCCCAGTGGGATAATTGGGATCGATTAGTTTAAGTCACAGGGAAGTCACCTGCCTTACTTGAGCTGCCTGGTGCTGTGGGCTTTAGGTTCCACTAGGGATGATCACGTGGGGTCTGGGCATCCCCAGTGGCGGGTGTTGGAGAGAGGCATCAGGATGGATGGAAGACCAGACCAGGTGACCCATAACTCCTTTCTTTGCCTGATGTTTTAGAATTCCCTGATTAATCAGACCTTTTAACTATAGAGATCACATCTCAGATGAGAGCCCTAAGGTCAGACGTGTTGCTCTTTTGATGCCTTGTCGACTTGGCCTTCATGGATGGAGCTCATGTGGTCTCTCTTGGGTCTCCTCTGAGATTTGACTTGTCCCCACAGGTCTCTGGGGCTCGAGAGCCTCCACGTAAAGGTTTTCCTCTCCACTTCCATTCCCTCCATCCTTCCCTCCCCAGACTCTCTCTTTGCTACACTCCCCTTTTCTCTCATCTTCAGATTTCTCTTCAGATAAGAAATATCTACCCTTGGTTGGTTTCTGTTCACTCAAGTTTACTTCATCTCTCAGAAAGCTAATTCTGTGAAACCATGAACACTACCTTTCGGATCTATTTTGAAACTTACTTCTTCACTGGCTAGCTTCATTTAAAAAGTGGCATGTGGGAAACTGAGTGGATTTTGCATCCAGACCCAAATTCAAATCCTGTCTTGCTAACTAGGAGATCCTGGGTGAGTCACTTCACATTTTAGGGTTCCTCCTTTCTTCCGTTTCAAGGGTTGCTCAGATTGGAAGAACGTCTTGTAAATGTCTTCTCCTAATACTGTCACCTTTGCTTGCCCACCTTCGCATCACCTTTCTGAGTGGTTGACGGTCTTCAAAATTGTTTTTTTTTTACTCTTCTCATTTCCTTTAGAAGCTTTTAAAGAAACTTACGTGACCTGTGATATGAAAAACTTATATCAAATTCTGCCTCTTCTAGGAAGTCTTTCCTGATAAACACAGTAATAAAGGCTATTAATATTCTTACTAAGTGATATTAAACTAATACCCATTCTGGTTTCCTTTGTGCAGGACAGAAAAGGAAATCCACTATGCGGTGAAGGGTGAGGAACAACCTAAATCCCTATTTTTCAAATGCCTTCCAAGCATGTCCGTCCTTACCACTGCCTGTAATTTGCTACAGGAAACCTTTCTGGTTTGTACATGGGTAGGTAGGTGTGTTTTTGGATGAGGAGCTCCGAGGGGCCACCTGAATTGGTCTGTCCTCCATGAGGCAGATACTGTGAACAGGATAGCAGTACTAGGGAAGACAGACAGAGGGTTTGGAGTCCGTCAGAACCGAAGGGGGTTTACTAAACATAGTCACATCCTATCTGTGACCAGGGCAGTTTTTGACTACCAGGGGTTAGCCAATTTTCTAAAGGGCAAGATAGTAAATAATTTAGGCTTTGTGGGCAGAAGGGTCTTGGTTGCAACCACTCAACTCTGCCATTGTAGCTTGAGGAGCCATAGATGATCCAGAAACGAATAAGTGAGTATGGTTGTGTTCCAAGAAAACTTGATTTACACAAGCAGCAAGTGGGCTTGATTCCGGCCATGGGCAGTAGTTTGTCAGCCTGTGGTCTAATTCTCCAAGCCTTAACGTACTGTATCTTCAGTGTAGGGCTAAGAAAGTATCATGAAGATAAAATAGGCTAATCTAAGTGAAGCCTCAGAGCACACAGCCTGATCTGTGAAAGATCTCAAAAAAGTTACTTCTTTCTGTCTCTTTTTTTCTCCCAAGTGCTTCTGTACAGTGAAGAGTTAGGAAAAAATGCACATAAAGGTCCTTCCCAGCCCTGTGATTTTATGAAATTGCCCGTAAAAAAAAAAAAAAAAAAAAAAAAAAGCAAGAAAGAGCACATGCCAGAGAGAGAAATTGTATGCGTGTTCTTTTTCTCTGCAAAGTCTGACCACAAGAAGCATTAAATCAATCAGATGACAAAGCAGAATATGAAAAATTGAGTTGGTTTGGTCCCAAGTATGCAGGAGGCCTGTGCTGTTGGGATCAGAAGCAGAAAAAAAAAAAAGAAAGAAAAGAAAAAAGCAAGGAAATGTTTTCTTCTCTCTGTGTGCGTTGGCTATTCTGTGACTCCCACATAATTCATCATAGGAAAACTTTGAGTGTAATAAACATTTCCCCTAGTTTAGTAGCCGCTCTGATCAAGAACAAAGCCATTAACAAAATGCAGATAAATACAAGGCAAATAATGATATTCCCAATTGCTTCTATGTCAACCAGCTCAGCCCATCAATCTTGCCTGACTGGGTAAGAAGGAACCCAGAGAATTTATAACTGTGGAAGATTTCTTTCTAAAGCATTTCTACCTCACAGAGGAGGGGAAGGATGAACTGTCCAGACGATCCCAGGAAACCCAATAAATACTCTCCAGAGCCATCCATCTTGTGTATGCCCTTGGCCACTGCTGCCCTAATCCCCTGACATTCTGGGGCTGGGACTCCTCCATGGTGGCATTTCTTCTGGTAAAGTTAGTGGCCACTTTTATAATGTGCAGATCCCTCTCTCTCTACCTCTGGAGAAGGGTCTGTCCTAGGGAACTACTGGTGAGCCCACTCTGCCTCTTGGGGGTGAGGGGAGAGGACTTGGCATGGTTTTCTGTCCTTGGTCCTGATGCCAACATGGAATCCCATTTGGTGGACCGGTTCAGTTCCAGAGTTTCTCAGCCTCCAGCTCTGCTTCCTGCTCTGTAGTCATGTCATTGACTTTACTTCTGTGTCTGAGTTTAAACAGCAACATCCTTGTGCCTCTCCTCTCAATGCTCTCCTCTCGCTCTGCGAGCTCGCCCTGCCAAGTCATCTCATTTATTCTCTGGGCAACAGACATCACCCCCATTCCAATGACTCCCACATCTGGCTCTCCTGCCTAGACTTCCGTCAAGTAGAGGGTCTTATATGTAGCTCCTACATGCTCTCACCTCCTGAACGCCCGTCAGAAACACCGAGTTGAACAAAGCAGCAGCCCATAACTCTGCCTCCCTCCTACTGAGTCTTTCTAGGTAACACTGTTCTCTACCTGGTAACCCAGATCAGAACCCGGACAATACTGGGGCTTCCTTTTTCTTAGCCCTAATGTCTCAACATGACCTACAGATAGGACCTTCCTAAAATTCTCCCTGAAGTATTTCCTCCTGCTCTACTAGACGACACTCCCAGTGAAGGGGAGCGTGTTCACTGTCTCTGACTGGAGAAGTACTTTATTTTGGCTTTCCTTTCTCTGCTTCCCCCCTTCCTTTGTCCCTCTCTTCCACAGTTAATGATTTGGGGTTTCCTATGTGCTGTGATGGTATAACATAAGAGTTTTTCCAATTAATGCGGATGTCTGAGCAGGGATGTGTGGTTTACAGTTTCATATAGCAACTCAGGGCTGGGGGAGAAAGAGGTCTCAAAGGGGAAAAGAGACTTCTATTTTCAGTGTCCATGCATCAGGCTAGATGATGTGAGCCTAGTCAAATTAACTCTCCTAAAGTCACTTCAAGGAAAAGATCATTGTCGCCAGTATTATGAAGGAGAAAAAGCCCTTGTGGCTTATTGGTTTTAAAGGATCTCTTAGTTAGGATGTGATAATCTGGGACTTCAGCTGAAGGCTTCCCATGCCTAAAAACCCTACTCTGAATCCCCATCACCCACTTCTCAGAGGTGGGAACTACAAGGTCTGTTCTGATAGACCCATGGAGAAGAAATGTGGTAAGGCTAGATATAGACAGAATATAATTTCCTAGAATACAAGCAAAGGAGACTAGAGACTTGATCATCTGTTTTGTTCACTCATCTACCCTAGAACCTACACTGGTCTGTCCTAACGGAACCACTCAATAGATGTTTATTGACTTAATGAATTAATTCACAGAATCCTACAAACTTGGTCTTGGAAGTATGTTTCCCTAAAGAGAGCATCATTGTATGACCTCGTCTTCCCATGTGTCTGTCCTCCTCTTGGGTTCTGGAAGCTGTGTGGACAGGACTTCCTCCCACGGGCTTTTGTAGCCTGAAATGAGGGCAGCTGATACAATGCTCAGTGATGTTTGTTGAATGAATCCTGGGTCACCGAGTCCTTTACCATTTTTGCCTCACTTAGCCCAGTGTATCAGAGTTTCCTATGCTCCTGTACATAACCTCCATTACCTTCCCGGGGACACTTGGGAGTCTGCTCTGGGACCCTGGTCCTGCCAGAAACAATGCCTCTTCTCAGCCTCCATCTTATCTATCGTGGCATTCTGGGTGAATACACGTCCAATGCAGAAATGATACTTCTTTCTCTTCTTGCTACTTTTGCCTACCATCTTATTCTCCATCTGCCTCCTGAATTATTTCTCTGGTATTTGCAGAATGGCAACAGCAATATGCAGAAAAACATTTTTAAAGTCTCTCTACCTCTGCCTCTTTGCCTTGGAAAACAGTTCACCTTGTTTGCCTATCTCTGCCTTTTGGTGCCGATGTCAAAAGCGTAGAGTTAGTAGAAAGAACAAGACTGCCAGGGCTCAGGCAATCCAGATTCGATCCTGGGTCTATCTCTTATCACCTGTGTGAATTTTTTTTTTTTTAAAGATTTTTTATTTATTTATTTGACAGAGAGAGATCACAAGTAGGCAGAGAGGCAGGCAGAGAGAGAGGAGGAAGCAGGCTCCCTGCTGAGCAGAAAGCCCGATGTGGGGCTCGATCCCAGGACTCTGAGATCATGACCTGAGCCAAAGGCAGCGGCTTAACCCACTGAGCCACCCAGGCGCCCCACCTGTGTGAATTTTTAAAGAGCATTTACTTTATTGGATCCTGAGGTTCTTTATCAGGAAAATAGAGCTAATAACCCCTACTTAAGTTCTGCTGACTACTCCGCAAGCTTGGTGGTAAGCCCTTAATGGAAAGCCTGGCGTAAAGTAGGCGGTCTCCACACATTAGTTTCCTTTCCCTGGGTTCCCACAC
Source organism: Lutra lutra (assembly GCF_902655055.1). Taxonomy (NCBI): domain Eukaryota; kingdom Metazoa; phylum Chordata; class Mammalia; order Carnivora; family Mustelidae; genus Lutra; species Lutra lutra. The sequence continues at coordinate 19,716,989 of NC_062294.1, forward strand.
ATTTATCACCTCATCCACACCAACACAGATATGTCTCCTGGTTGAAGGGATTGGCCACTGCTGGTGAATTTCAAACCATTACTCAGGGTGATTGCATTGGTCCAACCGTCACCTCACCTGTCTGAGTGGCCCCAGCCAGCCTGCCAGGTGCTCTGGCCTTTGGCCGGTGACATTTGGACCTGTCTGCCTGAATGTCAGTCTTCTCATCGGTGCTGGGCCCGCAGATGCCAGTCACTGCCTGCCAGGACTGATCGGCATGCTGTAAAGTGTGCCCGCAGAGTTTCTCCAGACAGGAGGGGAAGGGTTGAGTTGACCCAACATCATCTGTCTGGCTGGAAGCTCATTTTTCTTCTCCTGCCTGTCTTGCTCCTGCTCACTGCTTAAGATGTGTCTCAGGGTGCTTTGCCCTGACGTACTCCTTCCACCCACTCTGCCTTCTCAAGGCGACTCTAAATGTCAGTCCTGACCTTAGCTTCTGTCCCAGTGACGCATTCCCTCCATCTGTTCATCCATTCATTCTCCCTTCTCTCTCTTTTTCCCTGTAAACAATAGTCGAGCATCAACCATGTGCCTCATTCTTGCGGATTTTTAGGTACAATTCTCCAAAACTGGTGGAGAATTTCTACTTCTAGGAAGAGACGCGAATATGACCAGAGTGTTCACAGATTTCAGGGGTGATCTCGGGAGTTCTGCTCCAGCCTTGGGCGTGGCTGAGGGCTTGGAGCTGAGTGGCTCTGGCATCGGCCACTGCTATGCGTGTGTCAGGACCAGGCACCTGGTTTTGTTTCCAGGTTTCTAACCAGCCCCGCCTCTTTGGCAGCTTGGATACATTCTTGCTTCTGTGGTTCTTGTTGCTTCTGCAGCCGAGCATCAGCAGGTGCTCTGGCAGCTCTCCACCCAGGCTTCTGTTGCTCAGCGTCCCATATCAGAGCTGCATTTTGTTCTGCCTGCGAGGGTCCAGCCATTAAAGGTAGCACCAGGAGGTCTTGTCCTCCCTGAGCTCGTTGCCTTCTCCAAGGAGCTCTCGAACTTTGGGCTGAGGCAGTGGTCAGCCAGGTAGAATTCAGCAGCATGACAGTCCAGCTCTGGTTTGCCACATGTCTTCTGCTTTCAGACGCCTTCAGAGGGACGTCCTTCTGTCCTTCCTGGCTCTGCTATAAAGACACAGTCAACCTTCCTTGCTCTTCTTTGCCTCTAGTTGTGATTCCTTGTGCAGAACATTCCAGGGGCTTTCTCGGGATTCTTCCCAGGAGACTGCCAGGATCCTTCCGCCCAAGGGACTCCTGCAACCCTCCCCAGACATCCCAGGAATCCAGAGATGCTTATGCAAATGAGACTCCCTCCATGGCCCCGCTTCTTTTCGCTATTGGGGAACTTTTCTCCAAAGTAATCAACAGCCCATCTTAATTGCTTTTGTTTATGGTTCAATAAGTGCATCGTTTTTTTTGGCAACACCAGCTCACAGCAATATCTTAAATTACCCAAGCCTGCCCACTTTCATTTATGAACTCTGGCTTGTGTCTGATGAGCACTTAGATTTTTAACCATTTATTTCCTTGGGATGACAGGGAATGAGGAACATAAAGCTGATGGGAACCGTAAAGAAGGGGGAACACCAGAGACCAGGGAGCCATAAAAGTAGCATACAGCATGCGAGGCCTATATAAAAGCAATGGGTTTTTAATATACAGCGTGTGTAATACATTCATATTCCTAATAAAGTCAATTATTGTTGAATCTGTTATTTCTCAATTTTCCACCTCAGCTCAGACAAAAACAAATCTGGAGCCATTCAGAAGAAAAAAAAATTATAGCATAGTAATTGCAAAGGGAGCAGCTGTCAAAAAAAAAAAAATGTCTAATAAGTGCTTGTTTCATACGTTTACCCTCCCAGGAACTGGGGGTGATGTTAGGAACAGAGCTTGCCTGGAACATAATCTAAGGCAAAACTGGGTCTTTGCCCTTGATTGGAGCAAGTGTCTTGCTCTTTGCTACTTTTTCTCCATTTATTCCAGTTGTCATTCTGCGGGCAGCCGCGACAGAGTGTGCAGTCAATGGAGACACGTGTGCTTTAGTGACATTTCAGTTTCTTAATGGCCTGGGTAAACCTGTCCCTGTCACTCCCCCTCTCTATATTTTGGTTTCCCTGTTGGTTTCATGGGGAAAGTTGTTCCCAAACCCAACTGACCATCAGAATAATTTGTTTTAATTTTTAATTATAGCACACCATTGCTAGTTAAAAGAAAAAAAACCTTCAGAGTATTAGTATTATTACTTTTTTTATTTATAGGAGAATATTAGTTATCGATTGATGCATAACAATGTTACCGCAAATCGAGGGGCTTGAAACAACATGCCTTTGTTACCTTCATTTTATGAGGTTCTGTGGATCCGGGGTTTATGCCCACAGCTTGGCTGAGTCCTCGGATTCAGGGTCTCACGAGGCAGTGACGGAGGGGTTTGATGGGGGAGGTGATTTCTGCTGAGGCTGGACTGGGGAAAGCAATGGCTCCAAGCTCATGGGGTTGTTGACAGAATTCCATACCTTTCGGCCCTTTGGACTAGGGACCTTGGTTTCTGGCTGGTTGTGGGTCAGAGACCAGTCTCAGCTCCTAGATAGTTGTTGGCCTGAGATTTCCCTCTGTTCCTTGTTATTTGGGTCTCCCCAACATGACCATCTGCTTCCTCAAAGCCAGTAAGAGAGAGAGTCTAGAAGATGGATGTGACAGTCTTAAATGATACTATCACAGAGATATACACCCCCTACCTGCTGTATTCTGGTGGTTAGAAGGGAGGCATAGGTTCTACTCACACTCAAAAGGAGGGAATTACATGGTCATGTGAGCACCAGGGGGATGGGTTGTGGTGTTCTGCGTACCACAGAAGACAGCTCATCATAGTTTTTTTAAAAAGCAAAAAGTAGAGAAAGCGGTAGGGCCCAGTTCTCCTTTTTTCCAATGATTTTAACCATTTCTATTTTGAGGTTTGGGTTAATTGTCTTGGTCTCCCAAGGCTGCTATAGCAAATTACCACAAATCAGGTGGCCATGAAAACAGAAATGTCCTCTTTCATAGTTCTGCAGGTCGTGAGTATGAGATCAAGGTGCTGGTGAAGCCACACTCCCTATGAGGCTGTAGGGAACAATCTTTCCTTGCCTCTTGTTAGCTTCTGATGGCTTCCAGCAATCTCTGTTCTCAGTTTGTAGCTAGCTGTGCTGCTCCCATCTCTGCCCCTCTTGTCATGTGGACTTCTTCCCTGTTAGTCCTGGTGTTGTTTCTCCTCCTCCTCCCCCTCCCCCCCCCCTCACTTCCCTCCCCCCTCTCTCCCCCCCTCCCCCTGCTCCTCCCTCTCTTCCTCCTCCTCCTCCCCTCCTCCTTTTCCTCCCCCTCCCCTCCTCCCTTTTCTCCTCCTCCTCCTCCTTTTCCTTCTTCTCAAATCACCTCATATTCCTTTTATTATTTTATTTATTTTTAAAAGATTTTATTTATTTATTTGAGAGAGAGCATGAGGAGAGGAGTGGGGCTGAGGGAGAGGGAGAACTAGATTCCCTGCTGAGCACAGAGCCAGAAGCTGGGTTGCATCCCAGGACCCTGAGATCATCACCCGAACCAAAGGCAGACAATTAATTAACTGACTGAGCCACCCAGGTGCCCCTTCTCCTCCCCTTCTTAGGAGGGCACCAGTCCTGGGATTTAGGACCTATCCATCTCTAGTATGACCTCATCTTAATTATATTTGCAGAGACCCTACTTCCAAATAGGGTCACTTTCAGAGGTTCTGGGTAGATGTATTTTCGTGGGACACTGTTCAAGTCACTAGAGTGGTTAATTTTTCCTCTGCCACCAAATCATATCTGTAAACCCCTCTCACTGCCTTCCCACCACCTACTGTGGAGTACGAGCTCTTAGAGGTGGCAGAAAGCAGAGACTAAGTAAGGGCTGCTCTCCTCTGACTAGTCTGGAGATCCAGGCAAGGTACCCAGTCTCTCCCTCCCTCAAATGTCTGTGAAATGGTCATCATCATAACAATGGTATTTAACTTGCAGGGTTGTTACAGGATTAACTGAGATGCTATATGTAGAGCAATTAGCACAGCACCTGACCCATGCTAAGCACCCTACAAAGGTCAACAGTCATTACTTACCTCCTGCTTCACCTTCCTTCTCCACCGCCTGCTTTTCTGACTTTGTAAATATCATGTTTAGTGTTTGCTTTGGTACTTTATTTTTATTTTTTTTTTAAAGATTTTATTTATTTATTTGACAGAGAGAGATCACAAGTAGACGGAGAGGCAGGCAGAGAGAGAGAGAGAGGGAAGCAGGCTCCCTGCTGAGCAGAGAGCCCGATGCGGGCCTCGATCCCAGGACCCTGAGATCATGACCTGAGCCGAAGGCAGCGGCTTAACCCACTGAGCCACCCAGGCGCCCTGCTTTGGTACTTTAAATTATATTTAAGTTAATGGATTATTCACTATAATTATAATTAACCATAAGTAGGATATAAATTATATATAAGTATATATAATATGTAGATAAAATAAATAATTATAATCAATGAAAAATTAATAAATTTAAAAGAATTAAAATGAATTTATTAATTAAATCATTTTAAATTATATACTTATGGTTAAAACTCTTTATTGCTTCATCTGTTGAGTTTGTACAGTACGTAGAAACTTCCATCTTAGGTAAAGGAATTAGCATCCCCATTCATCCTGCAACATCTCTCTCCTGCCTCCCATTGTGTGAACTATATCTTTGTTTTTCTCTGCTCAATTTTTATGTTTATTTTGTGATATTTAATTCTGTTTTTGTCTTCTGTGTTTTGTCGAAGCTAATTTTAATAATAGCCTTTACATCAGAACTCAACTCTTCTTTCTATATTTTAGTATTGCAGCAACAATAAAGACAGGTGCTATTTGCATGCTTATTAGAAGTGAATTACCATTCTAAATACATTACATAGATTAGCTTATTTTATCTCTGTATCGGTCTTATGAGGCAGGTGATGTTTACAGAGGAGAGAACTGAGGCACAGAGAGGTTAAGTAAGTTTTCCAAGGCCCCGGAGCTAGTAAGTGGCGGAGGCAAGGTTTGAGCCTAGTCCGTGACCTCAGACCTCCTGCTCAGACTAAGCCGGTAAGTTCTGGCCTCTCAGTGCCCCTCCCGGCCCCGGCCACGGTCACGTGGTCTGGCTGGACTCAAGGAAGGAAGTGCAAGGCTGAGCCTCCAAACTCACCGCTCGAAGGGACGTGGGAAAACAGAACAACTTTCTTTCTTTACTTGCACCCACTGATTTCCTGCATTTCAGTTTTTCGTGGTCAGTCCAGGCCTTTCATGCAATTTCCCCTTAATATCATGGGTTTTATCTGTGCCTGGCCACTTATATGCGGATTTTTTTTTAATAAGCATGGAACAGTATTATAAATATGTTCTCTCTTCCTGATGATTTTCTTAATAACATTTTCTTTTCTCTAACTTACTTTATTAAGAATACAGTATATAACGCATATAATATACAAAATGCATGTTTATGTGACCGGCAAGGCTTCTGGTCAACAATAGGCTATTAGAGATTAAGCTTTTGGGGAGTCAGGGAGAAGTTACACCTGTATTTTCAAATGCGCGAGGGGGGTCGGCACCCCTAATCCCCATGTTATTCAAAGGCCAACTGCATGTTTTTGTTTTTCCAGGGGGTTCCTTTAGTTTTTCTTACTGACTGAGAAAATTCTGCCTTCACATTCCCGCTAAGGACTCGCAGCTGCTTTGTTATACCAATGAAAAGACAGAATCTGCTTTCTTCTTGGACAGGTTATTTCCGGTACCCGCCGACTTCCTGTTTCCATGTGCGCTGATTGCTTTTTGCTGTGCATTTGTCATCCCGAGATTTCATTTTATTCCCCTCCGGGATTAGTTTCTACTTTTCCTTGGATTTCCCGGACTTCTTTCTATTTTTCTTGGATCTCTTTTTCATTTGGCTGAACTGTATTCTCAATTTCATTCTTGTTTTGCAGAAAATATTCTTTGCAGAAATGTTAGTATCTTTATATGTATGCTGTCTGGGTGTATAATAGAAATACCTTTTCCCTCACAGGGGGAAAACTGATGTGAATCTGATTACTGTCCCATTGAAGAGAACACCTTTCTTTTCTTTGAGCTTTCAGGATTTTTTTTCACTTTATCTTTGCTAGTTTGGATACTCACCGGGATGCTAGGTGAGAGTTTTTGGCTTACTTGTCTTCTATAACACTCCAAAGAATCTATCATTCTGAAGACCCAAGTTCTTTCATTTCTATGATGAGTTCTTCAGAGAGTTTTATTCTTTAAATTATGCATTATTGGGTTCCCCTCTGTTCTGGAATGGGCCTCTCAGGAGTTTTGATTCTTTACAAAATTCCCCCAAAGCATTATTAGTCAGAAATGGCAAGATGGCCCCAGGGATCACTTTCCTGCCCAAGTGCTTTTCCATGGTAGTGTGGCCAGTACAGATTGTGTGAGGTGTTTGCGTTATGCTGTGCTCCTGAATTTTAGTGCTTTTACCGGCACAGTAGGGGTAGAGATGGGAAGCTGGTCCACCCCTGTCTGCCTCACAGCATTCTTGCAAAGGTCACAAGATCTGCTCTGAAAACTCTCCAGGGTTGGTGACATTGCAGAAGTGAATTCCTCAAGGTGCTTTGGCTTTTGGCTGGGCTCTGTGAGTGTCAGCAGACCACATCTCTTGCGATGGCGACCTCGAAACCCAAGAAAATGTCCTTGGGCTCTATTTTTGCTGAAATTTTCCTTCATATTACCTGCTCCTTGGTCCCTGAAGGTAGATGTCTGAAGATAGAGCTGTCTCTTTAATTTCTCCTCTTGCCTCTTCTCTTCCTATTACATTTGCTGACTTAAGTATCAAATCCAGGCTTGGTGTTGCTAGTTTTTAAATAGCACTGCCTCCTCAAACTGCTCTATAAATCATTATTATTAATAACAGGGATAATAACGATAATACTAAATGGTACTCAGGTAAAATCTTCCATTACAAAATGCTTTCAGAAATAGTACCTCTGGGCTGCTGGTTTATGTAGGAAACACAAAAACTGATTAAAAAAGATGACTGTTCTAGCCAAAATGTGTTTGCTTTTCTGGGTTGAATTCATTTGTTTGATTGAAAATGTCATAAGGAAGGTGTATGCCGGAGAGGTCTGGGACTGTGGCAAGAAGTACGATGTGGAGCCCAGAAATTGTTCATTGATAACCCAAATGTTCAGAAGTACGGGGGTGACAGATCCAGCTTATGCTGGAAAAGTAGGGTCATGTGGACCCAGCAGAATCAATGCCTCAAGTAGAATCATTACAGTCACATTTCTTGGGACACTTGTGGAATCATGGCACAGCCCAAGCAGGGGGCTGTTTCTAAAGAAAGATGGTGGATTTAGGTATTATTTAAATATCTCAGGGCCTCTGTTTTCTTGTCCTTAAGGTTTAAATCTGATCTCACAAGGTTGTGGTCAGCACCTACTGGTTTCTAGCACAGAGGATAAGCGTTCCAAAATCGAAGGTGGTGGTGTTGTTATTGACATTGCTTTAATGTCCTACATATGGAAGACACTGCAGATAAAGATGATTTCATTTTTTTTGTAAAGTATCATGTACTTGCATAAAAGTGTACACAGATAATACGCATACAGTTGGATGGATTTTCATATGGTGAACACATCTAAGTAACCAGAACTTGGAATTAGAACACCAGCTCCCCTTATGGGTACCCATGTTCCCTGAATCAGTACCTTCCATGAACCTCCACCAAAGTATAACCCGAATCATAACTTCAGACACCATAAATTCATTTTGCTCTCTTTTGAACCTATCACATATGGAACGATACAGTATATATTCTGGTTCTTTGGTGAGTGTATGGACAGTTTTCTTTGTGCATTCACTCATGCTGATCCTTTCATTGGAGATCTTTCCTTCCTACATCCACACGGTATGCTGTTGTGTCACAGATGTTGGGTAACTACCACGTGGCCGTCATGGAGAGGGCTGCTGTGAGTGTTCCAGGACATTCCTTTAGGTGAATATGGGGGGCTGTCTTCATTCTAATAATCTAGCAGGCCAGGGTGCTACCTCTTCCTCTTTATCCAGTCCATCTCTAAGGCCCAGCCATCTTTCTCCTCAGTCTCTGAGGTCTGACCCTGCCATCCATTGCCTGAACTATTGCAATAACTGTCTTTCCTTCTCATGTTTCTCATCTTTCCCAGCTGAACTTCAGCACCACGGGAATAGTCTTCCTGAGACACACAGCTGATCATATCATTGTTCTACTCAAAACTTTCATCCTCAATACAATTGAAACAAAGCAAAGCAAAACAACACAACTCTGGGCTCCTTGTATAATCAGGATCCACCTTGAACGAGCTCCTGCCAACATCTTCCTCTTTGTCACCAACTTGACCTCCGTGTACTGGTGCCATATTGGATTAGCCCCTTTGTTGCTCCAGTGCTGGCCAAGGCTGGAATGCCCTTATTCCTTTCTGCCAATATTGAAGTTCTTCTCGTGCTTGAAGGCCAATCCAGGGCCATCAAGTTCCAACAATACTTCCTGACCCAGTCTTTGTGAAGCCTGGTCTGACATCCTAGGACTTATCATGCCCATTTGGTCAATCTAGCCCTGACCCATTAAAGGCTGGACTTATGGTTTTCTTCACCTCTTAGTTGCTCTTGTTTTTTTGTTCAGATAGTGTGGCTGCTTCCTTGGCACTCAAAGGAATCATCCTCATACTCATTAAAGAAGAGGACACCCCACAATAGGCTCTTGCCCAACAAGTTCCTCATGATTGGGGTAAGTGGACCCAATTTTTTGTTTATGTTAAGTATTTGAGAATTAGTATTTCATGATAAGTTAAAAGTAACTTTTACTTATGTAATTACCTCCCCCTAACGCTTGAAAGGCAGTTGAGTGAGCAAACTTCACTTCCTTCCTTCCTTTCTTTCTTTTTTTTAAGATTTTAATTATTTATTTGACAGACAGGGATCACAAGTAGGCAGAGATGCAGGCAAAGAGAGAGGAAGGGAAGCAGGCCTCCGGCTTAGCAGAGAACCTGATGTGGGGCTCGATCCCAGGACCCTGGGATCATAACCTGAGCCTAAGGCAGAGGCTTTAACCCACTGAGCCACCCAGGTGCCTTTCACTTCCTTTCCATGAGAAACCATTTCATTTTTGACAAGACCCTAGAGTTTCACTTGGAGTCTGATGGGTATCCCTGACCCAGGATTTGGTTTCTGCCGCAGGGAATCATCTGAAAGGGCTGGAATGACACAAAATCAGAGACCCCTCTACTTCCAGTCAGTCTGATGGGACTGACATTCTCTCCTTTTCGAAATCATTCCTGCTTCTTACCCTGGGGCCCAGAGCCCTGAGCCAGTGGTACTTTCTAAGTAACATGGAACAATGGTCTATGTATACTGGTGTCTCCTTCCTGTGTGTTCCTTATCCTAGATTATACTAGACTGTTTCTCGCCCTCAACACATAGTAGGTTCTCACCTGATTGAATTAATGTTTTTTTTTGATTCCCGAATGTGAAGTTAGAAGTCATTTGCACTGGGGAGATTACTTCAATGTTTATTTTTCTTGTTTGCAAATTGAAAGGAGAAATTTTAGTGGATTCTGTAAATAGATAGTTATTACTGTGTAGTGTATATCTGCTGAAACTAAGGACATTCAGACTGGCAACCTATTTTAAGCCGACTAGGACCCACATCCTACCATTGCATTGTGTTGACTTTCACGTGTGACTCGTGACTGCTTCCCTGTGTCAGGGGTCATGGTGGGTGCCCTGCACTTGTCTGCTTTCATCCTCATTCCTTCTGTGTGTATTGTTCAAGGAAAATACCAATTTTCAACAAATATATGTTCAGACAAACAAACCCTTCTCCCCAAGGCTGGTGAGAAACTAAGTTCAATGGATTTTGAAGGATATGAGGAAGAGTTCCATTATAGGAAACCATGCCAACATTATTGGGGTCTTAATCAGTAGCCCCCTCATATTAAGATAATGTTAAATCATCTTATCAGACAGATATTTTTTCAATACCCAAACTAGGCCCTGGGAGCATAGTGTTGAGGAAAGATCTATTTCTTTATTCTTATGGAACTTATATATCTCCTGGGTGGGAAGCCAGACAAAACAGGAAAAAGGCAAGTAAACAAGCAAATGACTTAGAATGGTTCCAAAATGTGACAATAATAAGACCACATTTCATTGATTTTTAAGACACATTTCTTTTCACCTTTTAATATTGTTGAAATTGAGATGTCTTAAAATGGGAATGTGTGTTTAATATATTGTTTTTCCCCCCTGAGAAGTTATTAAATTGATGCTTTGACTTCCGATCGATGGTGTCTCAGAATGGAGGAAATATGGTAATAATAAAAGCTCACATTTATTGAACACTAACTATGAGTCAGGTACAGAGCGATGCATGTTGTAGCATTGTCTCTTTTATTCTGGATAACAACCAGAGAAAGTGCACACAAGCCTCTCTGCTTTCCAGGTGAGAGGAGGGCATCTCACGGAGGGGAGGGGAGGCACCTGCTTGAACACTGAACACCTGCAGGGGCCAGTATTTGAACCCTGGCCTGTCTGACTCCATTCTCTTACTTGCCAGTGTTACTCCTGAGGAGGGAGTAACACTGCCTCTGATACCTTCTCGAAATAGCTGGTGCAAACCAAACAATGCTGTTAGGATTTCCGGAGGTGCTCCTAGGCTGGCTGTGTGGTTTCTACATAACTTAGAGGTACACCCTGAAAGGTAGTTGACCCATAAATGGGCTGCATAGAAAGGTACTACAAAGACTACACCCACATGACACAGCTGGTTAAGAGCTGGTTACCTGGTTTCAGCTCGGGGGGTGATCTCAGGGTCATGAGATCAAGCCCTGCATTGGGGCTCCCTGATCAGCATGGAGTCTTCTCTCTGCCCAGCCCCCCTATGCCCATACTCTGCCTCTCTCTCAAGTAAATAAATAAATCTTTAAAAAAGAAAAAGACTGCCCACCTAGCCTGTATCTCCCAGTGAGTCTTGAAGCAAGGACTGGGGCCCTATCTTGATCAATTATCTTGCAGTCCTACCTTGCAGCCTAGCGCAAGACTACTAATGAGTACTTAGGAAAGGGTACAAAGCAGACTCTGTGCTACGTGAGGATCATTCTAGAAAGATCTTCTGATATGAAGAGAGAAAACTGGATCTTACTGTAGGGAGGATAAGGTTTGCAGCAAGAAGATGCTAGAGATACTCTCTAAACCAAGCCAACCTCAGAGACATTAAGTGTCTTGCTCAGGATGCCCAAGACTGGTTGGAAAATCAGAAGCAGGTCCCTGACCTCCCAGTCCCACGGGTTTATCTCTCTCATTTGTTTATCTTTCTTTGTCCTCTCTCTGTTCTCCTTCATTCACTCTCTCCCTCCTCCCCTTTCTGTTCTCTCATCTAAAGATGGGCCTGGTAGATTGAAAAGGTATGAAATGACTTTGGTGGCAAACACAGTGAAGAACAGTAGCTAAAATAGAAAGTTCTGGAACTTGGGAATGTATGAAGGACCACTAAGATAAGCTGACGATTGATTTATGTGGCTAAATAGTTAATATGCGCCAAGAGGTTTTAAAATATGAGGATTGTGATTAATATTTATAGATCTGAGTTGATGAGAAATGACCAGAAAAGAAGCCTGTTGGGTTGACTTCAAGATTCGAAAATCTCCGGAGATGGTACAGGCAGGAAGGGGGAAGGCAGCAGTGCTAGTACGCTCAAAGAAGCTGGCTTTGGTTGCAAATTCAAGAGGAATCCAAAACAGGAGCTCAGGGAGAGACTGTGTATGCACTTGGAGGCAGGAGGGACTTGGAGGCAATTTCCATGTTCATTGAATTCATCTCGCACAGGCTAGTCTGATTTGGGTTACACTGAGCTGGCAAATCGAAGAGAGCCTGAAAATCCAGCACATGAACTAGTAACCTATTTAGAAAATTTGTGAAAGAATTAGAGATGTAAGGCTTTTGAATCCAGCCAGCAAGGCAGCTGTGAAAGAGCCACAGAGGGAGAGAAGGATGTCTGGAAAAATGGGTGCTTATCCACGGGGCCTGGGCAGGGCCCACGAGGCTGTGGCCAAATAGAGTTGGCTCACCAGCCGCCCCAAGAGAAGAAGTATTTGTGGTTAAAAATCTGTGCTCCATAGTTTAGCGTTCCCAGAGATGTCCTCTCCCTGTGGCATATAAGCAATTTATATATATTTGGCTGAGCTGAATTCTTCTAACTAGAACATAGCACACTGCGCTGGAACTTCTTACTGCTAAATGAATTTTAAGAGCCTGTCATTAGTTGATAAACATAGATTACAGAAGAAGAAACTCATTTTAAGAAACTCTGGCATTCTGGCCTTAAAAAGGAGAAATTACAGAACGATTAGTCACTTCAAAAAAGGGTTTCTTCATTTAAAAAAGAAAAAAAGGCTTCACCATGAGTGTCTTTGAAAAACAACAACAACAACCCCAAATTAAAAAAAAAAAAAAAAAAAGAATAAGAAAACTTTTCACATTTATATCCTTAAAACTACATTCACTATATAAATGTAGGCTACTCCCCTTAAATTATATACACGATGAACTTTGCACTACTTTCAGCTCATTCATTCAAGCATTTATTTGTTTGCTCATTCATTCAGTTCAGGCACATCCCATGGAGAAGACAGACGAGTAAATGGGTGTCTTAGTCTCCAAGTAGAAGGAATTGTCATTTCCTATTTTTTGTAACATTCCCTACATCTTATAAAAACAAAGTGTTTGCTATAGAAGGTTGAGAAAATACAAAAGGAGTCACAAGGAAGGAGGAAATATGCCTACAGTCTCCCTACTCAGAGGAATTCACTTTGGGTTATTTATCCTTCTCCTTCCTGTTGCTGCTGGATGCCGGGCATGTGGGTGTGAGAGGAGGAGGGGATGGAGTTGGTGAACTGAACTCAGGCAGCGAGAGCTTTGCTTATCATGAGTTTCGACTTTTCCCTTCGGAGGTAGGACAGCTGGATGAATTAATGGCAAGGGAGTGGTGTACTTTGAACTTTTGCAATCTCTTTTCTCCTGCCTCCTATAGGAAAGGGGAGCTGTACCTCGCTGGAAAGATGTGTCCAAAGGGCATACAAACAATATTAGCTAATGCCCACAGATCACTTGGTGTCCCCTAGCCGGGACTGTGCAAAGTGTTTGGACGTGGATCTCACTTAATCCTCTAATGACGGTTTGGGTGGGGATCTCACCATGCCCCTTTTGCAGATTATCCAACTACTGATGCCTAAGGAAAATCCCATGCAGGAGTTTAGCCAACTTGCTAACGATTGGTAGGATTAGGATTTGAACCCAAACCATCTGTCGACAGAATCCCACTGTAGTTATCGACAGTTGCACAAGCACCCACGCTGAAATTTAGCAGCTGAAAGCAGCCCCCATTTGATTACAGTTGAGAATTCAGGCAGGGCTTGGCTCAGCTCGGCTGGGTGTTTCTTCTGCTGCTTACAGCACTGGCTACAGTCACCTGGCGGTATGTACCTGGTGGCCGGGCTTGTTTGGGGGGTGGGGTCTGAAATGACTCCGTTCGCTTCGTGCCTTGTCATGGATGGTTGGGAGGGCAGGTGTCACAGGGGCTATTGGCCGGAACGCTTTCACGTGGCCTCTCCTGGATGGCGATCATCTTGGGGCACCCAGACCACTTACACGGCAGCTCAGGGCTCCCCAAGGCAGTCGCAAGTAGATGCTGCTGGTGTCTTAAAGCTTGGAAAGTGGCACGGGCCACTGCTGACCTTTTATTGACCGAATAGTTACAGAATCCACCTGGAATCAAGGGGAGGGACACAGACGTCAATCTTCAACGCTGTCTGTGGCTGTCTTTAGTCTCCACACCTCTCAGGACCTAATCACTGAGGAGACTGTGAGAGCCTGTCTTTGAGTTGTGTGATTGCCTAGCTGGCGGATTAATCTGTTAATCAAATGCACAGCGGACAACTGTCACGTGGCCCCCGGGAGGGAATAACACAACAGACAAGTTTCCACCTTCAGTCACTTATACTCTAACAAAGGGAGTAACAGTCACCAAGGGACAAACAGGGAGGATCATGGGATATCAGGTGTCAGGAAGGACAGCTGACAGGTGTCAGCTCCTCCAGCTGAGGAGCTAGAGGGCTTCCTCAGGGAGGCCTTGCTGAAAAAAGGGGTGTTTCCCCTATCACCTGAGAGAGGAACAGAGGGCTCATCCTCTAGAAAGAAGAAATAGAAAGTCCCCAAACTCTGAAGTGGGAAAGGACATCATGAACCTCTGGAATCAAGAAGAAACTCATATGCCAGGAGGGTGGTGGGGAAGGTTGGGTGTGGTCCCAGCAAACAGAGCAGTGGATGGCAGCCGATCACCCAAGGCCTCCTAGACCAGAGACATTTCACTTCATCTTCACGGCAGGCAGAAGCCATTGGGTTTTTGGGCAGGGCTGTAGCCTTCCAGTGCATAGGAACTAAGTGCTGTGTGACTTTGAGCTGGACATTAACCTCTCTGGGCCTATTTTCTCAATTGTAATAAAGGGGTTGAAATGATTTGCAGTGATCTTTTCAGCCTTTGTGTTTTGACTCTACCTGCCCCTTGTTTACCCTGACCCCTGGAGTTGGCCCCTTCTTCATTTTGCAAGGAAAGAAGCTACCCCTCTGGTGGCCCTGCAGCCCTGCCTTCACGAAGGTCCCTGCCCGAGCCCGTGTGTCCACACCAACCCTGACCAAGACACTTCACACTCAGTCACGCAGATCAGAGGAAGAGGCAGAGATTAGAAACGGTGGGGTTTGCACATTCCAATGGTTCTTAACTTGATTTCAACTTTTGACCTGTAATGCTTCCCAGCTGTTTTGAAGTCATACATCCCATCTTGATTAGACTCGCCCCCAAAAGTGATCCAGACAGAGGGGTCGGCTTCAGGGACCCATCACACCCTTCCTGGCTCTTAGGTTGGCAGTTCCCGGCTGAAGGCGGTTACAGCTCCCCAGCCGTTGGCTTCACGCAGCCCTGCAGAAGGGGCTCGTGCTCTTCCCCTCTCGTTCTCTGCACACAGAGGCCGCCTTTTTAACAATCTGTTTTTACAATGTGGAGAAAGAGGTGGGAGCGGGGGATGAGCCAGAGTCTCTGCCCACCCCAGGCCCCCTCCATAATATACCCCAGGTGGCGGGAGTTAACTGGGAAAGCTTGAGGCTCCGATTCCAAAGTACACATCGAAATAAATGGAAACCAACTGGAGTTGAGTTGGGCCGAGGCACGAGAAGAAATTTCATCTGCGAGGTTATTTTTTCCTTTTTTTTGGTGCAGAATGCTAATCACGGGCTGAACTCAGAAGGAATGTGCTTTCTCAAGATGAATTTCCTAACATGGTAGAAAATGGACATAATCCAGGAAGCAGCTCTGTCGCCTGGGGACGGACGTCTGCGTGCTGGCCACGAAGGGTGACCTCTCCATCCATCACCGGGACTGGAGGCCAGGCGCCTGCCGCCCACATGAGTCAGGGAGGGAGCTCAAAGTCCTCAAGCTTCTCCTGATTTTCTAAGACCCAGGAATTCAGAGGCCTGGGTCCCACATTTGCTTGCTCTGAAAATAAGGTTTTGGATGTTTTTTGTTGTTGTTGTTGTTTTGGTATATTGGGAGAAAATGTCCCAGGAGCTCACATTTTTTGTTCTGCACATTTCCTAGCATCGGCTTCACTAAAGCACGTCAATGCAGTTTTGTAAGTTTATGCAAATCAGTGGACAAAGATTTCCTGTTATTTCATGGAGTCCATTCACTTGGCCACCTTGGACATTTCCTGAGTCACTACCGGGCACCCGGTCATACGGTTGTTTGAAGAAGGCACCTGAGGAAGGTAATGGGGACCAAACCTCCAGCCGTTGGGAGCGTTGACAGGTACCAGGTCACCTGGACTCGCCTACCGAGCCTGGCCCCTGAGGGCCTTCGTCAGCTCCTGACTCAGCCAACTTTTCTCATCTTGGTTACCACAAAGTCTCTTCTCGCTGTGTCGATTCCAGCTCTTCTGAATTGGTGGCTCTTCCCCGGGTGTTCTTACTCCCTCTCTTTGCCTGCTCTGTTCCCTCTGGCGACAAGGTTTCCCACATGTGCCCTCAAGTGCCTCACCCCATCAGCTCTCCAAAGGGCACGGCACGCTCCCAGGAAAGCCTTCTCTGCTGCTCCGGGTGCAGTGGTTTCCACCTCTGCTTTGTTCTCACGTGAAATACAGGACGCAGCCCATCGGAAGATTCGTGTGGGTCATGTCTTCTCCACCAGACTGTGAGCCTTTAGAAGGCAAGGGTCCTGGTTCATCTCTGTTTCTCACAGTCCTTACCCAATGCCTGTACCAAGTATATGCAAAATAAACATTTTCTGATTGAATTGGGAGTACTTAAAAATATAAAACTGGATACAAGTTGTTATAAGATGTAAGATGTCTGAGCTGTGGGATAAAGCACGGGTCACCTTGACCCCCAGGGCAACAGCCCTGGGGGTCAAGGTGACCCGTGCTTTGTCACACAAATACCATAGTCTCGGTCCCACAGCTCAGACATCTTATTTTCTTTCTTTCTTGCTTGCTTGCTTTTTTTTTTTTTTAAAGATTTTATTTATTTACTTGACAGAGATCACAAGTAGGCAGAGAGGCAGGCAGAGAGAGAGAGAGGGAAGCAATCTCCCCACTGAGCAGAGAGCCCGACTCAGGGCTCAATCCCAGGACCCTGGGATCATGACTCAAGCTGAAGGCAGAGGCTTAACCCACTGAGCCACCCAGGCGCCCCATGACATCTTATTTTCTTATACCTCACTCCATTCCAGAAAGGACAAAAGAGGGTGTCCTGTTTTACACATGAAGAAATTGAGGCTTCGAGAGGTTACCATTGGCCCAAGGTCATTCATGTACTGATTGTATGTTTAGAATAATCTCTAAAGACCAACCCAGGATGCTGCTTTGAAGCCCAACTTTTTTCACGGATCCCGGATCCCCTTGTGTTCACCCCTCCCACCCCTGCCTCAAGCAAAGTACCTTATAATAAACCAACATAATTAATCCCCCCGGGGCAGGGGCATAACCAAGCACTCTTGTCTTCACCGTCAAGTTCAACTCTATTATCCAGGCCATGCTTTTCTTTATCATGCGCTCTAGGACTTCCTGACGCACCCACACCTGCCCCAAGTGTTCATTCACAGAAGCCAGATTCTACCCATAGAGCAGGGTCCAGGGGACTCAGATGTGTTGGCATCAGACTCTGCAAGGAGAGTTTCTGCAAGGAGAACTGGACGTTCCTTGATGCTGTGGGTGTGAGACAGTCACCGTCAAGAGGCAGGCCAAGGATTCAGCCAGCATGTGCAGGACCCTTGGGACCTCATACCCGTCATTCCTGTCTTCCATTTACTATATTCCTGTGTGAATGGAGGGAGGTTTATTTTACTTTACTTATTTTTTTAATTTTTTTTTTTTTTGCTTTTCACTTGGATGCGACCCATCTTGTCAACCCATTCTTTTGTGCCCATGCGTACAAATTAATTCTGTGGTAATTTTGATAGAAAATTTGACGAGTTGGCCAGAGAAACTTCAGTAAGAGAAATTAAATTAAAAGTAGCAAATTTTAAGAGAGGAGAAAAGAAAATGACAGTTTTGATCATTTCAGCCCCAAGGCGTTGGATGGAGATGACACTTCAGCGTTCTAATTCATTTCCTTCTTTTAATTCTTTATTTAAATTACCACCGCATCTGGATGGAGGCTTCCCTCCCCATCTTGCGACTGGCAGGAGCAGTAGGAGGCTTCGCTGCCTGGTTTGTTCACTAGATGGCGCTGCTCAGACTGGCTGCGTGGCCTGGATTCCGCCTGGCTGAGGAAGTCCATAGTGGACTCTGGTCAAATACCACTGTCTTCTGTTAATTTCATTTAGGACGGACAGCACACCCTGACAGCATACGAAGTAGGGGATTCTTTGATTTGAAGCAGGAGCGATTGCTGGAGAAGGGCCGGCTACTGGATCAGGAAAGATACATAGAGCCCACCAGGACCTTGTAGATCATCTTGCCCATCTGTGGTTTGCAAACTTGTTTGTAGAGTAAAACGCTTTCCTCAGCAAAATGCTATGCAGAACCGAGTAATAGACAATGCAGGAAATAGCAGCGCTCCTGTGGTTGCTTTCTGGGACACTTGAGATTCAAGAACCGTCAATCTTGCCTCTTTCTTTCTTCCCTCTGTCCCTCCCTCGCTCCTTTCTTGCTTTCTTCCTTCTTTTCTCCTTTCCATTTTCCAGAGTTGGAAGTGTTGGCTGAGAAAGAACAAGATGTTCACGGCAGATCTTGGCCCCAAATCAGTCACCGAATAATCTTTCTGCGAGGCCACTGTCTTGTTGATTTCAAACCCACAAATTCCCATTAAAGGGGTCTCCAAAGAAAATGGTTCTAAATTCCCTGAGAGGCACTGTTGCGGATGGAGACATGTATTTGTTGAATCAGTGTGTTGACAGTAATCATAAATTCAAATAGGGACAAGAGCGACAATGATGAGTGTGTAGATTCTGGGCCAGACCCTGGACAAACTCTCTCATGCCTTTTTAAAATTTCTCCTCACAAGAAAAATGTGATGTTTGTTTTTCTAACCCTACTTTACAGATGAGGAAAATTAGATTCAGAGGCGAAACTTTTTGTAGCAAGTAATAGATCAGGGTAAGGTGAAGTTTTTATGATAAAGAGACCCGAAAACGCAATGTCTTAAATACAGTGATTTGCTTCTTCCTCATATGACTGTCCCCAGGAAAGTGATCCAAGACAGCTGGGCATGTCTGAGCTTGGTTCAGCCTATGGCTTCCGTCTCTCCGTTAGGGTGATCATTTCCCAAAGAGCAGAGGAGCCTTATAGCCAGTAAACGATGGGGCCCAGATATGAACCAAGGCTTATGTGACTCGAAAGTCTGATGTTAACCGACCCCTGGATAAACCTCTCCCATTGCTCTGACCCTCAGTCACTGCAGACCAAACAGAAGAAGACACTACCACCAGCTTAGGCGTTGGGCTTTGCTGGGGTGGCCAGCCCCCAAGGTGGCTCCCAGTGATTCAAGCCCTTGCGTGGTTCTCTCTCACGCTGAATAGGGCCGACCTGTGTGGTCACCAGAATATTACGGATTTCATAGAGAGTAACTTTTGAGGAGACTAAGTCCCCCGAGACATTGAACTCTCTGCTTAGCTCTTGGATCACTAGCTCTGGGGAAGCCAGGAGCCTGCTGTGAGGATGCCCATGCAGCCGTATGGGGAAAGGTCCCCATGGTAAGGAACTGAGGCGTCCCAGCAGCCCCTGGCAGGAACCTGCTGGCCACGGGAGTGTGCCACCCTGGAAGCAGACCCTGCAGTCTCAGCCCAGTCTCTGGAGAGCGAAAGCCCTGGCCCTGCCCTCAGATCACTTCCTCAGAGTCCCTGAACCAGAATCAGTCAGCAGGGCTGCCCCAGATCCCTGCCTCATGGAAACTATGTGAGATCATAAATGTTGATTTTTATTTTATGCCACTAAATTTCATGCTAATTCGTTATGCAGCTCTCAATAACTAATCCATTAATAGAGATGCTAGGTGAAGAGGATGTCCTTTTTCTAGTCCAAACTCCAGCCACCTCTTCAGGAAAGCCTGAACTGATTCCATCAGGGAAATAGCTCCCCGTCTTCCCTCTGTGTGATCATTCCTTTCTCCACTCTCGTGGCCCTCAAAGCTGAAATCTGTACTTTTACAGGTCAGTTTCCTTCTCCAGACCTCTGGTTCCTCGATGACGGTGTCCTGTGTTCAGCCTCATCTTCCCTGTGGCCAGAAGGTGCCAAATTAAATGTGTATTTAAGTGAATGACTGAAACCTTGGACCTAACCCTCTGCTTGTTTGTTTTATAATATTATGCATAGATTTGCCTCAGACACGGGCTCTAGAAGCATTGTCTTGCCTTTTACGTGAAGCCTCTCAGTTCCTTCTTTGTTGTAGTAACAGGCTTTTAACAATGCCCTGTATAAATAAAAGATAAATCTCCTAAGGGCCAGAGAGCATGCTGTTTTAGGAGCTTTTACAAATAGTTGGCACCTCCTTATTCTTGAAAATCAGGCCTGAAATCTCATCAACACAAATGTCCCCTGGAGATCCCCAGAGCTGGGATTTTTTTTTTTTTTTTTTAATCACATTCTCTCTCTCCCACTTAGAAGAGGAGAGAAGGATGGGGCGTCTGGGTGGCTCAGTGGGTTGAGCCTCTGCCTTTGGCTCCGGTCATGATCCCAGGGTCCTGGGATCGAGCCCTGCATCGGGCTCCCTGCTCGGTGGGGAGACTGCTTCCCCCTCTCTCTCTACCTGCCTCTCTGCCTACTTGTGATCTCTCTCTCTATGTCAAATAAATAAATAAAATCTTTATTTAAAAAAAGAAGGAGAGAAGGAGGTCTGCCATGACCTTGCTCAGCTCAGGCCTTCCCTGTGCCCCTGGCCTGGGGGCTTCTGCTTGCTGATGGGCCCACCTGAGACATCACTGAAGCCACATCCATTCCAGACTCTAGGAAGTTTGGGCACTTTGTCGAAGTTACATGGAATTGAATGAATTTTGGTTCAACAAAGGGGGAAGTTGAAATGTTTTCAGGCGTGAGTGTGGCTTAATAAGTGGAAAAAAAAAAACACAACAGGGTATTTTGGGATGGACCATGTTGTTCCCTTGCTGAGGAAGCCGTAGACACAATTCCTCGTGTGTATCCACATTCCCACCCTGACTGAGGGTTCAGGGATGTGAGTCCGGATGGATCTATACCCTTCCTCCTCCAAAAGCTGCATTTTTTAAAATTAAATAACACGAAGGAGCATATTTCCTTCTTTGCCTGGTTTTCATGGTGACCTTAATGAACTCACATGGGACGGTGATTAAGATCATGTTTATAAAACAGTCATGTGTCAGTGCATCCTCAGAGAGAGGGGTCGTAAATTTTATCCCCCATAACTGCCCCCTACCCCAACACTCCACACAGTGAGTCCCAAATGGGAGGTCTTCATATCTCAATTATAAACATTTTCCACACTTACCCATATTGAAGACTCGATCAATCCACATCATTGATTGAATAACATTGTATTCTTTTTTTTCCCTTTTTTTAAGGAAAAAGTCATCTACATTAATTCCTGAATCATTTGTAAGATGCATCCAGATTTTTAAGACCTAATGAAAATGGAAAAGAAATATTGGTCATATGTTTAAGGATGTTTGAGAAGTTTCTTGAGAGGTTAAAAAACTCTTTGATTCCTAGAGGTGATCAAGCAGAAACGTGAATGGAGGTTAATGGGCTAGAAAAAGGGCTCTAAACACATGTCAATATGCTTGTTTCCAACATAAGCCTTAAAGATCTTTGAGGGAAAGGATGATGTCATGTCCACTGCTGGGTCGCTAGCACCTGGGTCGATGCCTAGCTCCCACAGTCACCTAATGATTATTTGTTGGAGGAATCAAATACTGAAGATCCCAGACCTCCCTTATCCCTCCCAAGTTCCACCTGTGCTCACGTTATCTCCCCGCCTTGCCAGGCTGTCACAAGCATCGAAGGGGATCACGCACCTAGAAAGTCTCGGTGCAAGTTCAACTCCCAGCTCCCAGATGTCCGCTAGCTCCTTCGGCTCCTTTTCATGCTCCCCCTTCCTTCCATGTTCTTTGCCTACTCAGGATCCTTCAACAGAAATTAAATTTTGCAGACAAATTCCCCAGGGCCTTCCCGAAGACATACTCTTTCTGGGAGAAAATGAGTTTATTGACTTTTCAGCCTCGGGAGAGCATGAGGTACAGCTCGCAGTACGGGGGTCTGGGGTCTGCATGGAGGCGGTCCCTCGGGCTGGGCCGGGGGAGCAGCCAGCACCACTGCAGTCCCCTTCTCCCCATCCAGGCCGCGCTTCCAGGTGGGGTGACGGTGGGCTTTCCCACAGAGGGGCTTCTGTCACGTGCTTTCTGAAGGAAGCCCAGGCTCCTGGGTATGGCACTCAAGGCCTCGTCCTTTGACCTAAGTTGTACTTTTCTCTTTGTCCTTGTGCTGTTATCTATCGCATGCCTGGACTGTGAGCAGAGCTCGACACATTCACATGGGAGATGTGGAGAAGAATTGTTTCTCTTGCTCGTCTCTTGTCTCACTGAAGGGTGCTAGAACCAGGGTCACTATGGTTTGAAGCCCAGCTCCAGCCTTGTCTGAGCCCCCGGCCTTGTGCATTCCCCTCCTCCACCCACCCGTCTGCCCTGGATCCTCTTCCTTCTGCTGGAACAGCCTCTGTTCACGGCCTCCCTCATCACCTCCAGGCTGATGCAGCTCACAGCCTGTCACCTCCTCCCTGCAGCCCAGCATATCAGCCTTTCTGGAGGGAAAAGGTCAGCAGCCTCGGTCTGCCGTAAAGGCATCCAGGTGGAGATGGACCTGGGATGCTGTGCTGGAGGGGAAGACTGCTGTGTCCCCCAAATGCAGTAGAAGCCAAAGAAGAATTTAAAGCCGGGGTTGGCCATATCAGGCTTGCGTGTTCGATCTCTCCAGCAGCGTGCTGGTGGGCGGCTTCTGCAAGGGAGCAAGCAGAGGCACTGAGATCACTTAGGAGCAGAATCCAGTTTGGGTGTGCTGGCCTCAAACCCGTCCCTTCCCTGTCTTCTTACTGCTGCTCTCTGGCTTCAGAGGGAAGCGGAATATTCTGTTTCTTCCTTCCTTCCCTTCCCCCTTCTTCATTCCCTCTCTCCCCCTCCCTCAGACTCCCTCTCTTCCTGTCTCCCTCTTTGTTTTCTGCAAACGCCTGCCCTGGTTTCCAGACCCTGCACTCCAGTGGGGTCACCTCATGCCTTTGCCCCTGAAGCTTAAGGAAGTCAGCAGCTCCATCAGCCCTGGTCTAACCACAGTCCTGCTTTCGGTTCCTTCTGTTTAAATACTTGGGGTGGTTTCTCTTTTTCTGTTTGGATCCTGAGATAGCAGTCTATTGCAGTCATGCCTAGAAAATATGCGAAGGCCTGAATGAGAGTAGCTGGAGGAGAGAAGGTTTGGAGATTCCCCCTAATTAAAATCCTACATAGACTTGCAATGCCTCGTCTTCTTGACCTAAAGAGCACCCTTTGCCATTAGGACATTCCACCATTTGGAATACTGTCCCCTACATCTCACATACTATTGTTGTTGTTGTTGTTGTTCTTCTTCTTCTTCTTCTTTTTTTTTTTTTTTAAGATTTTACTTATTTATTTTACAGAGAGAGACCCAGCGAGAGAGCAGGGGGAATGGGAGAGGGAGAAGCAGGTTTCCTGCCTGCTTCCCAGTGCGGGCTTGATCCCAGGACCCTGAGATCATGACCTGAGTCGAAGGCAGGCGTTCTTTTAAGACCCCTTGTCATATCACTCAGCCTGTACAGAATGATGCTTAGTCAGGCATGAATGCTTTGATTCGTCACCAGTTTTCATGTTTCCATGGAAGGAAATAGAGAAGGAGACAAAAGATGAAAACGGAATTGAGAGGAGAGACAGAGCGTTGACCTAAAAGTTAATAGCCCAAGCATTTTTCTTAATTTTTTTTGCTTTGGCTAGGTATCTAGCTATCTATGTGATCTCGGGTGAGTCACTTTCCTTAGGTGGGACTTTCTTTCTCCATCTTAAAGAATATGATCCTCATGTGTCTTCTAGGCCTGGCCAAAATTCACCATGCTCTCTACTGTTCTGGGAGCTTATCATGGACGCATCCCATTGACTCAATGAATTCTCACACTCTCAGGGACTGATCCATGATATTAAAGCCTGCATAAATGCTAATAACCTGGTTTCCCTTTGAAGAGCTATGAGAGTACAGATGGATTTTCCAGTCCCCATCTGAGCTTTGCACCCAGCAAATCAAGTATCACACATTTAAATGTCCTTGGCACTCAGTGTAGACAGAAGCCTTAGCCAGATATCGCAGGGAAGGTTGGTTCATTCACCACCAAGTAGTTCAAAGTCAGACCCTCTGTTTTTGAAATGAACCAACTTGCCTCTCACCGTCTGTTTTGTAGGACCTGGAATGATACACACTCTTATTTCCATTTGCAGCCTAATCTGTTCCCAGAAATATGTACTAGAAAACAGGAAAGAAATGTCATCCTTTGGCTGGTTACCCTAAGATACCACAAGCTACCTTCTTTTTATTTTCTTATTTTTTTCTATATTTTAAATTATCATAATTTTCTAGAAATATCTTCACTTGCACATATTTCTTGGTTTGGGAGAATGAAAAAGCGCACTTCTTCCCAGGCTAACATTAAGGTCCACCCTGGAGATGGTATCTTACTTTTAATTAAGCCAAACCTCACTGGGACCTTCGCTGCACCCTTGCTATGTAAATTTCACGGAGGCATTTCTTTAGACGTTGACGGCAACTTACCAACCCCTAAAATCAATGTGTACTCCGTGGCAAACTCTTTGCTTATGTTTGGGTCTTCTCAGATTTAAGTTATGTGGCCCCTTTCATTGAGGATCTCAAATCTGATGGGAGAAACAGAGTCCTGAATAGTAAACGCTATCATGGTATTGGATCGCTCGGTGACTCTTGCAAGTCTTACCCTCACCCGAAGCCAAAGAGTAGCCTTGGTGGCCAATTACTGAACTGCAGGTTATAGAACCATGGAGTGAGCTCTCAGACTTTAGGACTGGAATTAGATCTTAACTTCTCAAATCTTGGCAAAAGAATTACTCCACTCATTTTTCCACTGTCGGAGTTTATGCACCTCCGTGTTTGAAATGGAATTTCTAGGTATGTTCAAAAGTTTGACCTGTCCATTTGGAGATATGTCTCAAAAGTCATAGAAATGGTTCGTGGACCTTGTCCCAACACTAGGAAGCTATAGATGCCCTCAAAACGTGAATCCTGTGTTCATTGCATTGTTATTTACAGTAGCAACAGGAGAAAAAAAAAATTACCTAATTATAAAGTGTGAATTCAATTATGGTAGAATGATATGGTAGAATGCCATGCATTGGTGATACAGGAAAGGACTTCATGGCCAGGAAAGAAACTGGTACATCTAACTTGATAAAATAGCAGGTGATGAAATTCATTAAGTCAGTGAGACTGGATTCAAATACTTGTATGTGTTTGTGTATGCTATGCAGTGGTAGATGGAGACAAAGGCACGGCCGCAAAATGAAAAAAAATGCAGAGGGTATGCGTACTACTGGTATGCAAATCAGGCTGGTCATTTCCGGGTGGGGCTATGTCAGATGACATTATTATTTTATTTTTGTGTGTATGCTGCAATGTACATGAATTGCTTTTAAAATCAGAAAATATTTGGGGAGCCTGGGTGGCTCAGTGGGTTGAGCTACTGCCTTTGGCTCAGGTCATGATCTCCGGGTCCTGGGATAGAGCCCCACATCGGCCTCTCTGCTCAGCAGGGAGCCTGCTTCCCTCTCTCTCTCTCTGCCTACTTGTGATCTCTCTCTGTCAAATAAATAAATAAAATCTTTAAAAAAAAAAGAGAAAATATTTTTAAAACCATAGGACTGGCTTCAGGATATGCTGCAGCAATGACCGTTGGTGGGGGCTAGCTGGCAGAGCCATTAGAGAGATTTTGAGGCTCTGGGTTTCAGTACGTCCTTCCAGAATGAATGCCAACGTTGACATCACTTCAGGCCATTTGAATATGGACATTTCTAGCACATCTGTGTATGTAAGGCTGAGAGTAGTTGTGAAGATCTCCTTGGATGACATGGACGGTTGGTTGGGTTGGACAGACTGACTATGGAGAGCCTTGACCAGATGGAGTTCTCGGGACGGGGGCTCGTGTGAGTGCTTCCATCTGCTTCAGCTCCTTCTCAAAGCACAGCTGTCACAACGGGGGGGTGGGGGGGGTAATTAGAGTAACTCTGAAGACGACCAAGAAGCTGCTCTGACACAGCCTCAGACTTCACTACTAAATCAGGGTCAGGGGATGGCATGGCTCTCCGCTTGCCCGAGCCATCCTGGGCACTGTGCATTGGAGGCACAGACTGGAGCTCCTTACTCCCTGAGACTAGTCAGACATACCTGGCTGCATCTCAAAACGGTGTCCGGGGAGCCCCATTCCAGAGGGAAAAACTGGAGAATACCTCTGCAAAGAACTAAAACAGCAAATTACCTGTTGTCTGGGGTTCTTTGCGGCTCATTGTACACGTAGGTTGGTGTCTCCTTGGCTCCCTTCCACCACGCTTCTCCCTTCTTTCCACGCCCCTTTTTCATGACCAGGAGTGAGGACGGAGGGGCTCATCTGAGCTCGGGAGAGCCACCGAGACAGGCTTTGCTGTGGGGTGTGGTGACCGACTGTCCCTTAAGGCCAGACACCATTCTTGCTCTCCCGCCTGCACCCCCAAGGCTGGGCGGCCGACCCTCATGGCCAGCTTTCTTATTCCCTTCCCACTTCCCCGGAGTCCGCAGCTGGCTGGACCGTGGGACCCGAGCACCAGTTTTCGCCCCACTACAGCTCACTGTGCCACGTGGAGCAAGGCTGCCTGCGGGTTTTCTCATCCATGAACTCGAGGGATAGTCTTGCACGCAGATTTCTCCACCTGCTGACATCTTGGGCTGGATAATTCTTTGTCGTGGGGCGGGGGGAGGGGCTTCCTGGCCGTTATAGGATGTTTAGCAGCATCCCTGGCAAGTAACACTGCCTCCCCCCACTAGGGCAACCCAGAATGCCCCCAGAGGGGCAAGACTGCACCCCCTCCGTCAAAACCATGGCATTTTCCTCGTGGCTTTCTCAGTGCTCTTACACCTTCTGTTTGGCAGTGTTGGAAGAAAGCAGCATGTACTTTCCGGATACGTGTGGGCAGGTTTCTCTAGAAAAGCCACAATTTAAAACTCTCGCCCTAGCACAGAGCCACGTGGAGAGGCCTGGCTCACCTCCAGCGGACTTCAGATACCCTGCGAGGGTGGGTTTCCTTCCTAGGCACCTTCAGCGCAGCCCCTGAGAAGCAAAGCTGGCAGCTGGCCACTGCCAGGGGAGTCAGGGAGCCAAGCCTTGTTCTGCTTCCTGGCCCCTGCGAACACATGGGGATTGGGGGCTCGGCTCTGAGCCCACAGAGGGGAGAGGCCAGTGTGGAGGCGCGAGCAGGGCAGCAATGAGAGAATGCAGGAGTGGGGTCAGGCATTTCCTTAGCTTCATTGGAAACAGATGCCTAGCTGAGGTGGCCGGCCAGAGCTCTGCTTCAGGCCAGCATGCTTGGCGGTGTCTCCTCCCCATAGCCCTCAACCTCCGCTCTGTTCCTCCCCGCCCCCGCAGGCGCCACCAGATGATTCTTTAAGAGAAGGGCTCTGGTTTTAAGGGAAGCTATGGTTGTGTGATGTAGGAACAAAATCTGTTTCCATGAGAATGTGAGCATGCGTGATAGGACCATATAAATGATCATAGATCATTGTGATGAAAGAACATCAGAGTTATAAGGTCCTTTTCTGGTCTGAGTTCGACATCTCGATCTGAGGTCTGAAATCAAGAATAGTGTCCAGGAATCTAGGACGGTTAATTCTCCTGGTCTTTACCCATAAACACCCAAATCTGAAGTCCTTCTTTAAGATATAAACTCATTAAGACATAACTGAGTACCCCTGCCATCCCCTGCCTGTGCCTATGGCAGACATTACTAATTGATCACAGAACTCTTTCCTGCTGAGCCTTAATCCTGACTGGCGATCCTGTATCTGTACAACAGTCTAGGTAGCTAGTGCCAATCAGAGATGACATACTTGCCAGTGATTTGGTCTGTCAGGGTCTTTCTAGGGATACAGCTGGCCCTCGCGCAGCATGAGTTTGAACTCAGGTCCACTTATATGAGAACTTTTCCATAAATACAGCGTAGTGCTGCAAATGTATTTTCTCTTCCTCATGGTTTTCTTAATATCATTTTCCTTCCTCTGACTTAGTTCATCGTAAGAATAGAGTATATAATACATATACAAAATACGTGTCAATAAACGTTATGTTATCAGTAAGGCTTCTGGCCAACAGTAGGCTATTAGTAGTTGAGTTTTGGAGAGTCAAAAATTATACGGTGATTTTTGGCTGCAGGAGGGGTCCGCACCCCTAGCTCAGTGTTGTTCAAGGATCACCTGTATGTGGAAGTGAAGACCTAAGACTATGTGTTCATTTGAGATCATCTTTTGAGAAAGAGTCAAAGGAAGTCTGTCAAGAGTATATGCTACTCCAGGGCTTCGGACTTTAATGTGTACAGGAATGACCAGGAGAGGCCTGAGAGGTCTGCAGGTCTCAGGAGCCCCCAGGAGACACCGACGCAGGTGGTCCGCGGACCACACACTGAGTAACATGTCGTTTAGCCAAGTGGTTATTTTACCATTTGGAAAACTATGATTCCAAGAGGCTGAAGGAAGGAGCCCAGGCTGCTTCGCCATCAACATGCCAAGTTGCTTGCTGCAAGAATTTCATTAACCTTTTGCTCATCCTCTGAATCTCTACTGGCTTTTGCCCATCTCTCGACCTCTCCACCCATCTTGCGTCCACCAACCCAATTAACCTGAGGCATCTCAGAACTGATGTCCACTGAAACTGTGGTGTGTTCAGACCCCGACCACAAGAAAGAGCTGTTTGTCTTCACACTTCTGATCCTTCCAGAACATTCTTTAAGGTTCTGCAGGAGTCACACCCTGCTGAGAACTGAACCTTAACCTAGAACAACAGAGTGGTTGGATAGTCACTGAAAGGTCTACTTCCTTTGAGCAAACCTCATTTATTTATGGAAATCCTGCTGTTGGGGGGCGGGGAACGAATCAGACCTTATGTGGCCAGTCAAGGCTTAAGGGAAGGAGGTGGGAACTTCATTTTTTGCTCGCTAACCTCTGAATTTGTGAGACAGTTTTTAAAATCCAGCCTGAGTAACAGAAAAGGGAAGAATAGTGAGGAGGGGGCATTTTCTTTCTCTTTAGTGAGTAATTGAGACATCTCACCTTACTCTGGCATAATTATATTGTCAAATGGAAGTGGCTTCAAGTAATTAGCAACATAATTAGTCAAGCTTTTCTGCTCCCCATGTCCTCAACTAAAACAATCCTTGTAGCCAGTGCCCTTTGCAGCACAGGACAATCCTCAACACGTTCTTCCTTTTATTTTAACGAACAAAGAGAGAAAAGGGCAACGTACACCAGGTCTTGTATGGCTGCCTCAGAGAGGCTACTTATTCAGTATTGGTTAACGAATGAAACGTGGCTTTGTGGAAAGAGAATGTTGAGAAGCACATAATGTGGCCTTGGTCAGGTTGTTGTTGCTGTCGTCGTGGTTGTTCTTCGTAATAATAGCCCCATTTCGTAGAACTTGGTTGTTCTTTTCTCAGAGTTTGCAAACTCACTCTCGGACAGCCTTGTCATCCAACACAAACCCTTGGAAGTTTCAGCCGATTTTGCAGAGGCTGTGAATTCTCTTGATGTACCAGACCCTCCCTGCCCAGAAAAGCGGAGATGTGAAGGAGGTCACGTGGGCTCTGGTCTCCTCCAGGGGAGGAATCTGGCTTCTGTCCACCAAACATAATGACATACAGCGGGCATCCAGTAAACGGCTCCGTGAGTGGGAATTGGTACCCGGAACACATCAGCAGGGATACGATGGGGGCAAGTTACCGTCTCCTGTGCACTTGGCCAAGAGCTTTGCTGAGGCCTTCATATACAATAGCTCGTTGAGTTCCTGTAGCCTTCTGAGCAGACAGCTCTCACTTTATGGAGAAGAAAGCTGAGGATCAGTGAGGGTGTGCAGCTGGCAAATTTGCACCATGCATTCTGCTTGAAATCTCACTGGCCCCCAACTCCACAGTCTCATCATCCCAGTACACTAGAAGGATGAAAGGCATTTCTCACCTACAGGACTGAAGGTGCTGCAGGTCCCTTTCCCTCGCTGGATTCCTCTCTCCTACCCCAGGACTCGCTGGTGTGCTCTGGCTGTCAGTCTCCATGTGGCTTTCTGACTGTCTGGGCTGTGGGGTCTGAGGGAGTTGCGGGGAGCTGGGGTCTGCCGTACTGTGTAGTTGAAGCACGTGCCTTTAGATTGAACCCAAGCTCTATGGAATGTGAGGCCAATTACTTCCTCTTTGTGAGTTTCTGATTTTCAGTATATTAAATGGGAAAGATACACAGATGGACATGGACTGATGTGGCCTAAAATCAGGACTCCCTTGGTCAAAGGTCTTTGGGGAATTTAACCTGCTCTTGGAGATTCACATAGATAAGACCATATGAAAGCCTTTGAGAGATCTTGCAGAAACCTGTTCTATTATCCTTGTTCTTACCGTTGAACATCCAGCGCTACTGAAAACTTTGCTCCCAGAGCCTACGTTTCACAGGGGGTGTGAGCTTTATACATGAAAGTCCGGATGACCAAGCACGCTCAATGTTACGTCCACTTCCGTGGTCATCAGGAATCTCACACGTGCTTAGGAGGCCTTCTCCCAAACCATGAAGTGAGAAAAGCGGGGCTGGTGTGACCGGCTGGAGCCAGTCATGGATTCCATGGGTGAGTAATGGGACTTGGGCAGGTGGAGTGACTTGTCTAAGTTCGCACGGCTTGCAGTGGGCAAGCTGGACCCCAGTCTAGGTCGGCCAGTGCAAAGCCGGTTTTCTTAGACCCACATAGACTCCCACTCTGCAGCCACGAAGGCCTTTGGTGTCTGCTTGGTTATCTCTCGATGCCAGATCTGTTGAACGAGGCCTGGGCAGACGCACGCGCTTCCCTTTGTGTAATGTGGAAACCCTGAGTGCACTTCACAGCCCGACAAGCAGCTCTCCAGCCAAGGATAATGGAGCCGGAGAGAATGATCGCACTAACGACAGCAATAATTACACCATCCACGACTTGTAGAGCCCTTTGCCGTTTCATGAGCCCTTTCACGCATGGCAACCTTTTTGATCACCACAGCACCCACTGCCTCAATGGGGTTGGTGACTTTTCTCCATCTGACAAGGAAGAAAACTATGGTGCAGAGAGGTTAAAGGTAGAGCAAAAACTCACACAGGATGTCAGTGGCAAGCCAGTGATCCAACACCCCCTCCTCTCTCCTGACTCTTTCTAACATTTGGACTAGCATCCAGGAGAGAACATGGTGGCAACAAAGCTTTCTCCGGCTGCTCTGCTTTCCCTTTCCTCCTCCCCCCTCTTTGTTTCCCTCCTTCCCTCCTGAATTCCACATGAAAATTTGAAAATACAGAGATACTCAAAGAGAACAATCACCCATCATCCCACCCTCCGGAGATAACCACTGTGTATTTGCTTCTAGTAATTGTTTGATGCACATTTGCTCTTATTAAATTTTCTCAAAAGCAT
Source organism: Lutra lutra (assembly GCF_902655055.1). NCBI lineage: Eukaryota > Metazoa > Chordata > Mammalia > Carnivora > Mustelidae > Lutra > Lutra lutra. Next base: position 19,748,324 of record NC_062294.1, read on the forward strand.
AATTTTAAGTATCTGCAAAGAACTGCATTTTAGTTTACATAACCCATCTTTTGTTGTTGGAAATGTAGGATGTTTTCACATTTTCTGTAATTTAAATAATGTGCTAAACATCATTACACATAAATCTCTGTGCACTGTTAAAAAAAAATATTGTCCTTGAGACAAATTTCTTGAAATTTTAGAGAAAAAAGGGGTTCCAGATATTTAATAGTTTTGCTAGATATTTCAAACTGCCATCTAGAAAAGTTTACCAGTTCCCAGCTTCATGAGCAACTGCTTTCCAACACTTAGTATTATAATTTTTCTTGACTTTTAAAAATTTACAGGCATTGTTTCAAGTTCTTAGAAATCTTTCTATATTAAGGAAACTAACATTTATGTTGTAAATATTTTTCCCTGGGTTGAAATCACCATGAGTTGAACACTGTGAGCTGTATTTTTAATTGATGAGAGAACACGCAGGGGAACAGACTTCAGCCCAGGGTTAAGAAGAAAGTTGTAGTGATGAATGAAAGTTATGCAAAGAAGGGATTGGTGGCTTTGTGACAACCCCATTTCACGGAGAGGTCAATCAAGACTCAGAGAGGTTGAATAACTTTCCACAGGTCACACAGCAAAAAGCCTCAGAAAGAGATTTGAACCCAGGTATGCCTGTCTCCACCTTCTGTGTTCTTTCTACCGTGTGGCTTCTTGGCATATATGGGGGTGGGGAGGTGCTCCGAGTGTTGTTGCAGATATAAATCTTTTGCTGTCCCCAGAAAGCATGAGACCAGGAAAGAGGAGGAGAATGGAGAAAACTAATAAGAGACTGAGATCAGAGTCCTCAAATAAATACATTCAGAGAAGTGAAGGCAAAGGTGCTCATTCATTAAAGGGAGATGGGGTGACATGGCCAAACCACTTTCCTCATCCCCACGTTCCCCCACCCCCTCAGGACCCAGCCTTGGGTGCTTCTGAAGCCCGACTCCTGGCTTCACTTTCTCTAAGATCCGTTCTCTTAAGAAGACAGACACCGCGTCACCTTATGAGCACACCCATTTCCGCTATTTCAGATTCTTTCTCATTTCTATTTCTTTTTATTTATTTTTCTTAAACTGCTGAGCCTGATAAATTAGGGCTATTAAGAGACTCTTTGTTATTCTGTCCTGGGTTACTATTTTAAGGGCTAAAACCACTCATAAATATAGGGAGGCTCCGACTGTAAATGGGTACGTTTTAGCCAGTGAAAAATTCATTTTCTCTAATATACGTTTTTAAAGTGTCCTGCTGAAATTCCGCACAATATCTCACCATGATCTTTCACTGTTCCTCCCATTTTTATCCGATAAAAGCAGATCCATCATCAATGCGGTGCCTTTTCTCTGCACCATAAATAACAGCTGGGGAAGGGGAGCATCTCCCACAACACAGCAGCAGCGGATTTTTAACCAGTTTGGGGATTTATTGTTAAGCCTTCTTGGGATGGAAGCCAGAAGTACTTGCATGCCCATCAATTACCTCATGGCCTTCCTGGTTTGGGACAAAGGCATTCCAAAACCCAAGAATGGAGAAATCTGCATCTGATTTTAGCCTCACTTTCTGGATGGAAGATGGGGTCTGGTAGGTTGTTATGCGTCCCGGCTCGCCCGCGTCAGTCCCAGCTTATGCTTCTGGTCTCAGTGCAGTCACGGAGAATGACCTCGTTCGCTCTCAGAAGTGCCCTGGTTTAGATGATAAATCGTATGGTCCCTATAGATGTAGGCTTAGAAACACAGGGCCCCATATTGCCTCTCATTCTTTTCCCCACTCTCCATCAGACGTTCATTCTGTGTATTAAAACTCCTTCCCCAACCATCAACCCCTCATCATAGTTAGGAGACTTATAGTTGTGGGGAACATCTCTGGGCTGGAAAAAGTGAGGAAAGAAACACGGTGTTTGCTCCCACCGTGTGCAGGGCTCTGTGCCAGAGCCTTTTCGGAAAGGTCATGCTTTCGTTGTAAGATCAGTCCCATGAAGTGCTAGAATTCATCAGTCTCAAGATACATGTGTTTTTCATTCATTAAGATCTCGAAATTGGGCTGTGCCTTATAACGGATGTCACCTTCTCACTGCCGTTGGTCATGCAGTCCCGTGACACACTCAGGGCTGTCTCAGCACGGACCAGCACCAGAGCCCCCAGAATGGGTGTCAGCGCTTGGAAGAAAATCCCAGAAGCGGAGAGCATTTTTTTTTTAGTCCCCAGGAATCAAAGGTTTATGGAAAAGGAGGGGCAGAGTTGCAGAATCAGAGGTGGTTAGCAACACCAGGAGAGCAGACAAGGAGAGGAGGCCAGTGCCGCAGCAACGCAAAGCCAGATCGAACATTCAGCAAATTTGCCTCTTGTTCTTCTAAGGATTCTTTTTAAGGAATGCTGCATCACCAATAATCTTGATGACACGGAGGGCAATTCTGTTTGGAAAATTACCTGTCTGATGATTTTGAATCACAAAGGGTCTCTGAATGTGAACAAGGTTTAGGAATACTTTCACCCATTTAATTCGCTTACATTTTTTTCCTTCTGTGTGCCCAAGTGATAAAATCTATGCCAAGGGGCGCCTGGGTGGGTTAAAGCCTCTGCCTTCGGCTCAGGTCATGATCCCAGGGTCCTGGGATCGAGCCCTGCATTAGGCTGTCTGCTCTGCAGAGAGCCTGCTTCCTCCTCTCTCTCTCTCTGCCTGCCTCTCTGTCTACTTGTGATCTCTGTCAAATAAATAAATAAATCTTTAAAATAAAAAAATATTTAAAAAAATCTATGCCCATTCAACCTCAAAGAACATGGAAACTATGAAATAAAAGTTTCAAGAGATTAAAAACGAGCTCCGAGTTATTTGGAAGTAGCCTTTCTTTCTTAGTGACCTATAAGACAATAGGCAGGCTACAGCTGACAGTGTCTAACAGTGATTAAATACTGTGGGTATGAGTGAGCCCATCTCACAGGTGAACCTAGAAAGATCATGTGGTTTGCTTGGCCTAAAATCACGCCGTTAGCTGGGGCAGTGCCAGAGTCAGGTTGGAATGACGACTCAAAAAGATTTAAGTAACAGTCGCAGAGTTGCAACAAAGTACCAGGCAGTGTCTGTTGAAACAGCAGGGAGCCTGCTTCCTCCTCTCTCTCTCTCTGCCTGCCTCTGCCTACTTGTGATCTCTCTCTGTCAAATAAATAAATAAATAAATAAATAAAATCTTTAAAAAAAAACACAAAAAAACTCCTCCCAATTTTAAGGAGAGGAGAAACAACGTTCAAAGTGCTTCCTGCGGTGCCCAACATCACACGGGTAGTCAATGGCCGCGGTTGCATCTGAACCCCCATGGACTGAACTCCGAGTGAGAGTTTGTGGGGCGCCAGCGTGGCACAGTGGGTTAGGTGATCCATTCTGGGTGTCAGCTCAGGTCCTGATCTCAGGGTCTTGAGCTGAGCCCTGGGTCGGGCTCCGTGCTCAGCGGGGACTCTCTGACTCCCCTGTGCATGTGGGTGCGTGCGCTCGCTCGCTCTCTCTCAGCCGGCTCTCCTCTCCCCTTGCCTTCCTTCCTTTTCCCAACCTGTATTCAAGGCTCACCCAAGCAGAGCAGACCACAAACTTTAGAGCAATTATTTGGAGAGGATCAGGAGGGGCGAGGGGATTCTGTTTGCTTATTTGCGTGAACCTAAAATGCCTGCTTTCTTAATTAAGCCTTAACTCTGGGTTTTGCCTCAAGCTTTTCATTTCTCCCTCGTTAACAGGTTTCAGCTTTTCTTCCTCACTGCAGGCCTTGGGCTTTGCCCACCGGCTTTCTCTTCCTCCTAAGTAGCATCTGCTGCTGGCCTACCGCGGAGGACGCCTCCCTTTTTATCCCCACTCCCCAGCTGCTTTTAACTTCATAATTACAGCCACGAGCAGTATATAATCCTCGGTGAGTCAGGAGCAAGGGAGGCGGAGGGTTGTCTCCCCAGAGCGTCCGCCTTCTGGCCCTGAGCGCATCTCCAGGTGCCTGCAGGGGCCTGGCGGCCTTCCCTGGGCGGCGGCAGGGGCTGCGCCGGGCACTCCGAATCCGGCTCTCCTGGCCCAATGACCTTGTGCTTTTTGCTTCTCCGTCTCCAGTGGCTGGCAAGGCGTCCCGTACACAGGAGATGTTTCATAAATGTCTCTTGAACAAATGCGCGCATCAAGGAATGCATGAATGAATAAACTGGGTCTGGTATTCAGGTGAGTGCCAGGGTCCGGGGCGGGGCTTGTGCACGGTCTGCTCGCATCATGTTAGCGACTGCGTTTCCTGTACGGAGACGTTTCCTGGCCACATAGTAGCTCATCGTGTTTTTGTTGGAATATCTACCCACCCGCCTCGGGCTGGACATAATTTATGCATCACTTCCTTCGCAGTCTTGATAGAGTCATTTAACCCCGCTTGCTGGGACTATAAAAATTCGGTTCTGTCCTTAGCTTACCTCTTCCCGCTAATTAGCAACTTCTTAGTTGACCCAGGTGACTTTGTTTGTTCATTCACTCAACTCCTGAGCTCCCTGCTGGAGATCCAAAGCCCACGCAGGCGACCATGGATCTCCTCCTCTTGGGCCCCAGTGAGGTGGTGGGAGAGGCAGACTGGCAGCTAGGCACGTTGTGATGGGCGCGGGGTGGGTTTCTACGGAAACAAAGAGTGGGGGCACCTCAAAGGGACTTCCGTTTGGAAATGGCTTTCCAGAGGAAGGGCCATCTGGGGTAGAGGATGCCTGCAGAGTAGTCAACCAAGGGAAGGGAGGAAAAATGTCTGGGTTATCTGTTAAACTGCATAACCAACTTTCCTCCAAACCCAGTGGCACTGGGCATCATGTCTCTCTGTCTCCCCGTTCTGGGGGTCTGGAGTTTGGAGACGTTCTGGGGATTCTTCTCAGTGTGGTGCTGTGGGGGTTGGGGGGTTCTTCTCTGTATGGTCCTCGGGTCATTTGATAACATTCAGCAGAAAGGTAGTCTGGTCTGGTGGGTTCAAGAGGGTTTCTCTCACGTGCCTAGTGTCTTGAAGACAGCTGGGAGCCAACCTCTCTCTAGAGTCTCAAGGTCTCTCCATGTGTCCCCTCTTGTGTCTCTAGCCAGACAGTCAGGCTTCTTACATGGCGCCTCAGGGCTCCAAGAGTGACAAGGTGGCAGCTGCCAGTCTCGTAAGGTCTGGGACCACAAGCTGGCAAGGTGTCACCTCCCACAGCTCAAGGCAGTCACAAGGGCTCCCCATATTTAGGGGGAGAGCACAGAGCCTCCCACTTGTTGAGGAAGAAGCATCAGTGGATCTGGTGCCATCTTGAATCTGTCTTCTTGGAGAGTTGGAAAGAGGGTTCCAGGCAAAGGGAGCCTGACCAAGCCGGGGAAGCAGACTTAAGCCCTCTGATTGGATCTTACATGTCGTGAGTCTGGACTTGATCCTGGGACAATGTGAAGGCACTGAAGGATCTGGAGCAGGGGTGTTACATTAGATTGAGAAAAATCTCTTTGGTGGCTGGCTGGCAGTGTGTGGGAAAAACTTGCAGAGGTTCTGGTTGGAGCCACAGATGCTGGCATGAAGGTCTGAAACAACTCCTGTGAGAGGTGTTGAGACCCCCAAAAAGGTGAGGGGTGGTGGGTCAGGGCAGCCAGACAGCTGAGGGGCGGACACTGGGGGCTTGGACCCACAGGAGGACCTGTCCCTCCACCGGCCACGCTCTCTGGCTTCCCAGCCTCGCTCCCTCCTGTACCGTTCTAGTTCCCTGTGGGCCAGAGACTTCACCACCAGGCACTGTGGATGCCGGGCCAGCACGCACCCAGTGGCTCCTCCCCCTCTCCAGTGCACATCCAGTTTCAGGAGCAGCTGCGTCTCCATCCCAGTGCTCCCAGCAAGCACCAGTCCGCTTCTTTGGTGAAAAATGGGGACAATAATATTACACGCGACAGATACTTAACTGTCTCCAAAGCTGTGACCTCAACAGCAGCTTGGGAGGAAATGATAAAGTGGTGACAAGGACAGAAATCAGATTTCTGTTGGAGAAGTTGATAAAACATTTCATTTCTCTAAACAAAGAGTTTGAGATTAAACGGATTGATTTGAAGCCCATTTTGGAATCCTCAAGTCCAGAACTGGGAGGCTTGAGGGTTTCCTTGTCCCCAGCTTGTCCCCTACATTTCTGACAGGTAAGTGAGGAGACCCGCAGAACATGGAGTTTCCGGCATGTGCCCCTGGGTTTGAAACCTTCCACTCCCCTCCCCAGTGGAGCTGGTCATCCTTCTGGGCTTCAGCTTATAAAACAAGCATAAGTGATCCCCAGGTCATACAGCTGATGTGAGCATCAAGAACTAATGCAGACGAATGTTGGACAAGCAGAGCCTAACGGACCCTCAGGAACATTCTGCATGTTCAGTGAGGTCCGACCCAGTTGAACCATGAGGGAATGGGGCTCCTACTGGAGAAGCAACTTCTCCAAGATGCTAAGAGGTTCTGCCACAGTGACATGACTGAGACTCCCTCTGGCTCTGTAATGACAGTCAGAAATGGGTACTGCATGGATGCAGGTGTGAACTGGGTTCAAGAACTTTCTGGAAAATAGTTAAACAAGCATGTATGATAGTGAGCTCTCCACCATCGGAAGTGTTCAGAGCAGAGGCTGGAGTCACATGGTCAAATTCCTGGTTGGAAGAACTTGGGACTGTTGTGTGGGATCAGAACAGATGACCTCTAAGGCAGACCCTGGCCCAGAGAGTCTATGGAGCCCTAACCTGTTTTAGGAACAAATGCTGATAACCACCGGGGGTTCTTCCAGTGATTTATGGACAACCTTTCAACCCCCACCTCGTGGCCTCCTGCTGGGAGGAATTGGCCCTCTGAAGGGTGGTTGGCCACGTCTCCAGACACAGCCTGAGCTAGCTGGGCTCCCCAGAACTCCTTGAACCACATCAGTTGGAACCCTGTTACCTTACATACTTGCCGGCTTCTGCAGCTGCCTTTAGGGTCTCGGTGACTGAGGCTGGGTGGCCCTCTCCCCCCAGCAGGGAAACCCCAAGAGACCTCAGCTACTGTCGTACTGTGGAGAGGGAGTGACGGAAACTAACTCTGCTCCGAAGTAAGTGAGCGGGTTGGGCCCCAGGGCTAAAGACGCAGCACATAGAAGTGTGTTGAATTTGAAGTTGTGTCCTTCTCTCCTGGGTCTCTAGCACTTGCTCCCGCTCAACCCTGGTTTGCCTCCTTTGAAGTGCGGCCAGCTCCTTCAGGGGTCAGAAAACTTGTTCTTAAAGAACCAGATCAATGTTTCCCAGCTTTGCAGGCTGTACAGCCCTTACCACAGCTACTCCTTTGCTATCTGCAAAAATGGCCTTAGAAGATAACGGCCTTAGACAGGTTGCGCTGTCACTACAATAGCCGCTATGCAAATACGTAGGTGTAGATACACCTTAATTGACGAAAGAGGCTCCAGGCTGGATTTGGCCTACAGGTGTCAGTTTGAGGACTCTTTGAGCTCCGCCTCAAGGAAAGTCCGTCCCTTACACCAAGGACAGTGGCTGTGACTGTTACAAACTTGCTCTTCCGAGTGTGGTGTATGAAACTGGGTCATCCTCACCCTCACTATGTCCGTGGGAATTGTTGGAAAGGCAGAAGCTCAGCCCCTCTTAATCTTCTCCCCTTAAATGCCCCCCCATCAGAATCTGTGTTTTAAATAGAATTTCCAAATGATTCACATAAACATTCAAGTTTGAGAAATACTGTGTTTTAAGAGAGCAGTCTCGGGGTAGTGATGGACGTTTGTACACTTGAGTTCAGGTGCTGTGTATGTGGCTGTTGTGCTTAGGCTGACTGAGGAGTTGAGAGAAAGTACTACAAAAGTTTAGACTCTGTGAAGAGAATCTGCATAGAGATGGTAATTGTAAAATCAATTTTAGCAACTGTTGTGATGATGGCTAGTCTTCACACAGTCTTTGGCATTTTCCAAACTGATCTAACAGAACTTCATGAAATTCTCACAAACCTCTCTGAATGGAAGGGCATAGATCTGCATGTAGTGGCCCTGGAGTTGAACAGTGCACTGCCTGAGCAGCTGTCCACAGCAGCCCTGTCTGTCTCAGGATTTCTGATGAGGAGGCCAGAAGCAAACAAACACATCAAAATGGAAATGCAAATCCAAACCACAATGATTTTATCACCTTACACCTGTCAGAATGGATAGAATCCAAAAGACAACAAGTGTTGGCAAGGATGTGAATTAAAAGGAACCCCTGTGCACTGTTGGTGGGAATCAAAGCTGATGCAGCCACTAGGAAAAACAATATGGAGGTCCTTTAGAAAATTAAAAATACCCTACGATCCATTAATTCTGTTACTGGGCATTTATACAAAGAAAACCACTAATTTGAAAAAAAAAATACATGCACCCCTATGTTTATTGCAGCATTATGTATAATAGCCAAGAGGTAGAAGCAACCCAAGTGTTCATCAACAGATGAATGAAGAAGATGTGTGTGTGTGTGTGTGTGTGTGTGTGTGTGTGTGTGTAGGATATGTGTATATTATGTATATAATGTATGTAATACCTATAATAATTCCATATATATAATGGAATATTATTCAGCCGTAACAAAGGATGAGACCTTTGCCATTTGCAACAACACGGATGGACCTAGAGGGTATTATGTTAGGTGAAAAGAATATGAGGAAGACAAATATCATATGATTTCACTGACACGTGGAATCTGCAAAAAAAACTCCAGGAATAACCCATAAATACAGAAAACAAACTGGTAGTTGCCAGAGGGAGGGGCTTGGGCAAAATGGGTGAAGGGGAGTGGGAGATACAAGCTTTTGGTTCTGGAGTGACTACGTCATGGGGATAAGCAGTTCAGCATATGGAATAGAGTTGCTTCTATTGTAATAGCACTGCATGGGGACAGATGGCCATGGTGAGCACAGCCTAACACAGGAGTCAGATCTGTGTGTTGTATGCCTAAGACTTATTGCAACATTGTGAGGCTGGAAGCTTTTGAGGAGAGGGAAGCACCAAGCTCCACTTTTTTTTTTTTAAGATTTTATTTATTATTTATTAGAGAGAGAGAGAGGGAGCATGAGAGGAGAGAGGTCCACCAGAGAAGCAGACTCCCTATGGAGCAGAGAGCCTGATGCGAGACTCGATCCTGGGACTCCAGGATCATGACCTGAGCCCAAGGCAGTCTCTTAATCAACGGAGCCACGCAGGCACCCCACTAAGCTCTGTTCTGAAGAATGATCTTGAATGTGTAGAAGGGAAGGAAGAGGAAAAGAGCATTTAGATACCACTGGCTGCACGGCAAGCACTTTGGGCTTCCGATCCCCAGGATCCTGTGGCAGCGAGAGGGCTGCTGTTAATCCCATCTTGTGCTTGAGGAGGTAAAGCTGAAGGAGGAGTCCGGATTCCCACCCAGTCTGGGACTGCCCTTGGTCTGATCCCCAGAGGGGTTGTCCTCCCGAGCTTCCCCAGGTGTGCTCCCCTCCCTCCCTCAGTGCTGGCAGGAAGGTTAGATGGTGATGGCCTTCTGGTGTCTTGGGTTAGGTGTTTGTTTTTTTTTTTGTTTGTTTTGTTTTTTTGTTTTTTGATCTCCCTGACCTGACAGTTGCTTGGAGAGGGGTCTCCACAGAACACAGACGAGGCCTTTGGAGTCCGGTGCCTGGGATTCTGGGCTCCTCTCACTGAGGAGTGAGCAACCCCAGATGACAGGCTGCTTCTTTCTAAACTTTGTCTCTGGAGGCTGAAGCCATCGTGGGTGTAAGGCCTCAGACACACTGTGGGTGTTCAGTGGATGTGGGTGGTTTCTCTCTTCTTTCTCTGGATGCTGGCCACGCTTGTGATCTCATGTCTCCCTCAAGAGCAAGCAGAATCCTGTGGCATTTAGAGATCTCCACTGAGTCCTATTTCTGTTCATGGCAGTGCTCAGCCTGTTATACCACTGGTCTAAGAAAATCTGTGTTTCGTTCCTTTTCATCTTTAGAAGATGAAGGGTGGTCTCCCCAGATCAAACAAGGAGTAAGTCAAGTCTCCCATGTCTGACCCTGGGCGGGCTGGCCCTTCTGGGAGAAATCAGGCAGCTGGGGAAGCAGCAGCCCATGGGGAGCTCGTCCCTGGGCTGAGCGCCCGGCACAACACCCTGTGTGAGGGCAGATACCTCATATCCTCTGGGAGCCTCAGCCCTAAGCAGCCAAGATGAGGAACTGCTAGGAGCAGGGACGAGGCCTGGGGCGGGTCCATCCCCGCATCCCACGTGTTTGGGCCTGTGCTGGTCCTGTCACACGGTGTGCTCCCTCGCGTTCACCGCACACCCGAAATCCTTACAATTCACAGATGTCAAGACCGAATTTCAGACGTTCATCATGAGCGTGAGGTCCCATAGTGGCTCCTCGGTGAGCCTCTCTGATGCTCTGCCGGACCCTTTCTCGGGAGGAGAAGCTATGCAACCTTGGGTTTGTGAACGGGGCCCGACCGTGAGGTGTGTGAGGTGGGGGGATACTCGAGCGTTTCGGTCAACATGCCATGGTGTGGGTGCCGCTGACCTACGCCTGACGCGTGTGGCAAAGCCCTTGTCCAGCTCCGGGACTTTTCGCTTACGGTGTTGCTGAGACTCCTGCCAAAGATGAGGTCATAACTCGGAGGAAAGTACCATTGCTCAGAGGCTCCAAAGCCCTTCATGTTCTTTCCAAAGCTCCCTGGTGTTTTATGCCACGAAAATATATCGTTGATGCATATTTGAGCATCCGTGCATATACTGCCTGCGTTCACCAAATCCCGTGTTTCTCCTCCATTTCCCTTCCCTGCTACTCTCCAGTCTCCCCTTGGATTTCTTTGTACCTGCCCTTTGTACCGGCCCCTGTACCCCCAGTTAAAACTGACCCCGAGAGCTGCACACAGTCTGCATAAACACCAAGGCCACTGTGGATGGAGTCCCCTCCAGGCCTGACCCTCACTGATTCTGCTTACGTGCTGGAGTGTCCCTCCTAAGAGACCCTCCTTTCAGGCTCGTGCTCTGCTTCCCTGGCTTTGCATTCTGCCCACGCGGGCGTCCACTGGAACGCTCCTTGCACTTTCATCAGGCTTCTTGCTTGGCAGGTCCGCTGAGCGATGCCGCGGCCAGAGCTGGGGGCATCCTTCTCAGACCTCTCCTTAGGTTAAATTTCATTTTTGTCACAGGAGGCAAGAGCCTCGGCTCCAGAACTCCCCCTCCAAGTAACCTCAGGCAAGTCTCTTCACCTCACTGGCCCTCTGTTTTGTGTCTGTAAAGTGGGGCTGATAACCGTACCCCCCTTTCCGGGAATTATTATGAGGATTGTCTAACATGATGATTTTTAAATCCAATGCATCCCAGAAGCTCTAGCGCAATTTTAAGCTTTAATAACTTCAGCGGCATAAATGCTATAAACTTGATGGAACCCATCATTGGAACGTTGAAGTATTTTCATTTTTTTGAAGTATTAATTTTATGAATTTATTCATTTTTTAATTTTAATTTTTGTTTTGGTCAATACTTGCTGTGTTTAGCTGTGTTTTCTTTCTGGAAAGAAAAGGAAATTTAAAGACTTATTTTGAAAAATACTCAAGTGCATAAATGCAAAAGAAACTGAGACAAACTTTCAGGGGATTTTTTGTGTATTGATAGCATTTGTATCTGAAGTTAGAAGAGCTTCTATGGTACTAAGGCAGTGTTGCCCAGAAAGGAGCGCTCCTTTTACTATTTCTCTGTAGTCCTTAGTCTCCCCCATCATTTGGTCACAGCAGTCACAAAGGAAACCCTCTGATAGTCATTACTGGAGGCCAAGAAATCATGGCCTATTTCTGTCCCTCTTTTGGTGCTGCTCTGGACCCAGAGACCTCCCTGCCCACGTTCCACCTTCCCCCCTTGGAGCACACTATCATGGGCTTCTATCCCTTGCCAAGTTTCCTCTCTTCTGGCTCCCCTGCCAAGCTCAGGTAAAACATGCCAGGCCTTAGATGGGCAGGAAATGGGGTGAGAGCAGCATTGCAGAAAACTTGTGTTCATGGTCCATTGTGAACCTAAAAGTCATTTGTTCCATCCATACACTTCCCCTAAATCCCACTCTACCCTTGACCCTACTTACGACTAAGAGGACACGCCCTCTTGGACTGGATGCTGTCGCCTCCTTTCTTAGGGCTTCTACAGCCCCAACTCAGCCTCTGCCCATCCTTTTACACCTATTATTCCGACTCTGTGTTCTGGAACCTCCACTCCAGTGTAGAGTCCCCTGAAAGCCTTCACCTCCCCATGGGAACCTTGATCCTGATCCCCCAATGGAATATTCCTCTCTCCCAAAGACCTCCACTCGGCAGGAACTCTTGCAAGTCCCGGGATTTTGTGTCCCACAGGATATCCGGTGTGAAAGGCAGAAGCAGAAGCAGCTCAGGAGGAATCTTTCTGCTTGTAGCGGCTGAGTTTGTCATGAGCTCCCCTCCATGAAACAGGTTGGAAATGAATGAGTTTGTTCTTGAGCGTGGACAAAGTCAGGAGTCCCCAGAAGGCAGGGGTCTATAGGGAAGTCTGAATCTTCCAGAAGACGATCAGGTGGCGTTAGACCTGGGCCTCCCCAGACGGAGGCACCGGCCGGGCTGTCTGGGAGGCTGTGCAGCATGGGCGGAGAAGGGACGAGAATGGAGCCCAGGAGAAATACCGGATGTGCTTGCCTGGCAAAGATCCTGGCAGAATAGTGTCTGGGGTCACCAATGCCAAAAGCGGATAGTGATTCAGCAAAGGGGCAAGGAGTGGCTGGTGCTGGACAGAGGTCAGGAGGGACACAGACAGATGGAGGTGCCTCTGAGGAGATCGTGGGAACTCTGGAAGGAGCAGTTTCAGGGGGAATGGGGATGATGGCAGAACACTGAGAGCTGAGAAAGGAGGATGGTGACCACAGCCAACCGTGGCAGCTAGATGGGTCACAGCAGAGGGTTGTAAAGCAGCCTGGACGTGAAGGTGTTGCTGACATGGGGACGTTTTAGAGTAGCGGTTGCCAGAAGGGATAAGAGGAACTGTAGTTGGTGGTAGATTGGATCCGCACACCTTTGGAAGATTTGATGGAAGCCAGGACAGACCCACTGTCTGCGAACTTGACCCACATGCCGAGGCCACCGCTCATGGAACAGAATTCGCAGATCCTCCGGAGCCTACTCATGACCCCCCACTCCCTCACCCCAGGGCCGGTGCTAGGGAGCCTTCCCCTCCTTCTCAGCATATTCAGCACCCTCTGCCCTCTCTTCTTCACAAGGACCGTCCCCGTTTTACAGGTGGGGAAACTAAGTCACAGAGGCTAGATTGTGGGTTGCTCCGTTTCACTCCCTTCAGCAGAGACCCGAAGGCAACCCAAGCTTCATGAGTTGTCTGGTCTAATTAGCCTCTAATTGAGTTTCCTCTCCTTCCTTTCAGGCGTCACGGTGACATTAAATTACAGGGTTCAAACATATAATTTCCTAAACTTAAATGTGATTTATCTTAATAGGACTTCGTACCAGGTCACTTTATCATGCACAGTGTCAGAGAGCAGATCTATTATTCACGGAGACTATTACCGAATTGGAGAATCTGGAGCTAGGAGCGACCTTGAGAGGTCTGCGTGCTCAACTCCGCTGCCCTCAGCTCTGTGGGGCCCCTCACCCCGAGCCAGCTGCCTGCTCCTGGGCAGCTGGGCTTATATGTGGGCAGAAGGGAGAAGCCCAACATTCACAAGCCCGATATCCTGCTTCGGGTCTTGCTTAAAGCCCTATTGATTTAGGGACTATAAATATAAGGCTAACCTTGGACTAGCATGCTGCTTTTCCTTCTGTTTGTCTTGATTCTGGATTTCAATAACCAAGCTGGGCTATTCTTTAGAAAAATGCTTTGGAGTTATAGTACTTTTGAGCAGGAAGACAGGTATATTATATAATTCATTAACTCATCAGTTCATTATTCAGTCATTTAGTGGTTTATATGACCTCTGCCAGCATCCCTTGCTGTACAGTTGGAGGGAAAAAAAGCCACAGGGGAAGGGACTTGCCCAAGGTCATGCTGGCCTGCACCTAGTAGCAGAGCTTGGGTTCCAACCCAAACCTTCTCAGGACCAGGTCTTGTCCTCCCACAGCTGCCCACCAGCTGACACGGGCTCTTTGAAGGTGGCAGCTTGCGTGTGTGGAGGGGGGGTAGGTGGCTGATGTTTATCTCCACGATGAATGGAATTCCTGTTGGCAACTTGATCTTCAGCTGTTGCGACTTCGGGAAGACAGAGGGTGATCAAAAGAATCTATTTTTCTAATGAAAGACTCCTTTGGAAATCCAGCATACCACTCTGTCAGCTCCCTGAGTCGGGGGAGGAGGGATGAAAAAGATCACTTGTGAGCAAGCCTGCCGCTGACAAGTTGATCTACATGTGTGCGAGCTGTGCCGTCCCTCCCAGAGCCAACCAGAATCCACACACGTGCTGAAGAAATCCGCACGAGACGCGGAGCTAGCGTGGCGGCTCTGGCTCGGGCCGTGGCGCTGGAGCCGAAACCCCGGAGGCCGGCTTGACCACCGGATACCCGTGTGACCTGGCCGGGCAGAGGCTTCAACGCTCACGGTCTTCGGTTTCCAGTCCTGTAGAGCAGGGGCAGTTGGACGGAGCCCATCAGGTCGTCGTGAGGGTAAAACAAGATCAGGAACCTTAAAACGCTGAGCATGGGACCAGACAAATGCACCGTAATGGCTGCTTTTATGACCCATGCTGTGCTTTGTTTTCCCAAGTCCCAAATGGATGGAGCTGGTTGGGCTGGGCACCATGGTTCTGGGGCAGCATTTGCTTCGCTGTTTGGTGCTCACAGATACGTGCTCCTGAGCTGTGGTGGGGGGTCAGAGTGGAGACTGTACACCTGGACTCCCAGGCAGTGCCTTCCTCGGGCAACCCAGGTCACTAGCTCATAAAATGAAGGAGGCAACCCCCTTTACTTTATTCTTCCTCTTCCTGGAGTCGTAGTGACGTAGGTTCTTGTGAGTCATGAGCGGTGTGGATACCAGGGCTCTGGAAAGTACCTGAGACCCAGGCATTAAGCTCTGGACCCCGCTGAGACCGGTGTTCACCGTCCATGTGGGACATGCGTGCGGGCAAACTGCCAGGATCAGGGGGTGTGTGGAAGGGGTACCAGGGGCCAAGGGGCACCGGTTTGAGGGCAGGTCTCTGGGTTCTGGTTGGGGTGGGGGGCTTCATAGAGGAGGCAATCTTTGAACTAATCCTTGAAGGATGAGGAAGTTCTGAGTTTTTAATTCCGTGTGACAAACATGGAAAATCCCTGGGGAAATTGCATGGACAGTGCCTCAGTCGTCAGCAGGATCATGGCAGGCTCAGGGAGGGGGACTCAAGGGTGTGTGTGTGTGTGTCTGTGCACGTGCACATGTGTCCCTTGGTTAATGCAGCAAGATGAGGAAGCCTGGATGGGGCTGGGGACAGGTGGCCTTGAGCATGTGACAGGCTTGGAGCATTTATTGCCTCAAATCCACAAGTCACCGCAGAAGCGACAGCTAGCTAATCCACTCTGGGGTCTGGATGGCTTCTGGAGCGTGTGATGTTTAAGCTGGGAACTGACGGCCTGGGGAGTGTCTGACCCAGGAGGGGAGAATAGCAAGGACAGAATCCCAAGGATTGCAGGAGGCAGGGAGGGAGGGACAGACAGCCTTGTCTCTTCCAGCAGTGAGTTGAGGGGGAGGTCAGAAGTAAGGAGATGATATGTAGGCAGAAGCTGGGGCCAAAGCACTCAGTGCCTTGTAAGCCCTGCAGTGGCTGGGGTGTAAGGCTGGTCACAGGCAGGTGGCTGATGTGATGTGGATTTTTTTTTTTTTAAAGATTTTATTTATTTGATAGAGATCACAAGCAGGCAGAGAAAGCGGGATGGGGGGGGTGGGGAAGCAGGCTCCCTGCTGAGCAGAGATTCCTGATGCGGGGCTCGATCCCAGGACCCTGAGATCATGACCTGAGCTGAAGGCTGAGGCTTAACCCACTGAGCCACCCAGGCGCCCCGTGATGGGGATTCCTGCCCCAGCTGCCGTGCAGCCTGAGGTCCTCCTGCACATCCCAGCGGTGCATTGCTGTCTGGTTGACTGGCCCTTGACTGTGTGGTCTGTTTACCTGGGCTCAGAGGATGCCAGGCGTTGCTTAGGTTTTTAAGTGCTGGTGGACACCCCCCCACACACATCCTTGCTGGGTCTAATGCAGATTTGTGGCTCGTTCCACGGAATTCATTCTGCACTACAAGACTATGATATTACCCAATGTTTATGGATGGCTGAGTCTAAAATATCCATTCTAAAGCCCACTGAAGGATGAAATTCCTTGTTACTTCCATAGATTCTCTTGTCTTATTTTTTTCCCCCTGTGGAGGAACATAAAGCATTTGTATTTTTAGCTCGAGCCTGGTCATTTTTCTAATCACCCCTGTGTTAGAAGGAAGGGCATTTGGGGGAGTGGGGAGAGGGGTGGTTTGCTGAAACGGTCATAGCCTGGAAGGGGTCCTCTAAAGCAACCCCCTCCCAGCCACAGGCTCAGTTTGCCCCGTTTCAGCCACATCTGGAAGCTGAGGGCTTCAGCCCCAAATGTCTCAGCCACTATCCAAAATACCGACTCTCACCAGGGCTTGGGACTCCAATATTAGTCAGAAGCTTCTGTGCAGCCCAGCCTAGGTGCCCACCCAAGAAGGAAATATGGTGGGGGCCGAAGTCTTGAGTTCTTAGCTCGCTCTCTCTCTCTCTCCATGGTCAACCTGTCTCTGTACTTGGGGATCTTCTCAAATGTCCTAGTGCTCCGTAATTCTGGACTGAACTGCTTTTACCTCCGCTAACAACACCTGTTGTGTGTCCGTCTGGACTCCCGGCTCCCCAGCAGGTCCTGCCTTCTTGTTTGCCAAATAAGCCTTTCCTGCTGGTCTCAGATAGAATTATCCACCTCCTGCCTTTCACTCCCCAGCATGGCACCTGCCCCTCGTTCTCGTGCCTGATGCTGCCATAGCCTTCTGTCTTAACACCTTTGGGATCTCCTGGGTGGGGTATTTCCTGCTCCACCCTCCCCACCCGCCATGCATGCTGAAGAAATGCATGAAGGGATCGACTTGGAAGCCGTCCCATGAGCAGCCCAGAGCTGCCTCCACCATGCAGACGGCAGCCAGCCCACCGTGCCTGGCTCCCCTTGCCCACATGTGCACTCCATGCGGCACGGTCAGATTGCCTGACGTCCTCTCAGTAATGCCATCAGCAGGAATACTGTACCCTGCTGTGCGTGGTGGGGTCCGGAACTATCTGCAGCAGGGGAGTGAGACCCCGTCCTCACACAGACGCATTGCGGGCTGTGGACCGCACGCAG
Source organism: Lutra lutra (assembly GCF_902655055.1). Lineage (NCBI taxonomy): Eukaryota > Metazoa > Chordata > Mammalia > Carnivora > Mustelidae > Lutra > Lutra lutra. Next base: position 19,765,659 of record NC_062294.1, read on the forward strand.
GAAGGACAGAACCTTGGGTGTGACTCGAGCCAGAGCTGATGGGTTCAGGTGCTTTTGAGGTGGGTGGATCACAGCAGACCTAGGTGCACCTGCTTCCTCCCCAGAGGCCTATGTTCCCTTGGTTGGGGCCGAAGAGCCAGTGGAAGGCCATCGTCTCTGGGGAGGGGGTGCTGACTGCAGCACCCTGCATACCGGCTCGTGAGGCCTCCCAGGTGTCCTGGGGAAGCTCCGCTGCCTCAGTGAGTCAGGCTGCTCCTCCAGGGTTCAGAGAGCAGCCCAGTGTGCCTGTGGGTTGCTGGTCCTCCTACAGCTTCCAGGCATCCTGACCTTGGGGGTGACTGGGGGTGGGGAGGCACATGAGGCTGACCACCCCTCGCTCGTGATGCAGATTTCCGTCTGTCACTTAACCTCTCAAGGCTTTCTGGCTCTGCCTTACCGTGGGAATAAGGCTGGTTTTGAGGATTAACTACAAAAGCCTGAGCATGGAGTAGGTGCTTTGTACCACCATTGCTTTCCCTTGCCGTTACAGAACACCGCAGAACGCCCGGGCCGCTCATGCAGCCCCTGCTAACGAAAGCGCCAGTGCTTGCACGACGTCAGCTCTGGGCCATTCCCTTCACCACTTTGCCGCCTCTGGCCACGTCATAAGGCATATCTCACAGACAAGGAAACAGAGGCTGGAAGGGGTGACGCTACTTGCCCAGGCTCCCTAGCTAGCAAGCTGGGTTTTAAGCTTTCAGTTTGGCCCCAGCGCGCTTGCTTCTGGACCCCGGCCCCGCCCAGGCCCTCCTCAGCCGGCTCCATGGCTGGGGCGGAGGAGGCCTGTTTCCAGTGCCTTTCTGTCTTCTCGCAGGATGCTGTTATCAGCTGACAGGTGGCCCTGGGAAAAACACACGGTTGTAAATAACCATTGTGGGAGAAGGGGGACTCGTTCTTGACCCCACATCCTGACACATGTCCTTCTCTCCCCAGGCTCGCACTCAAGCTGGTGGAGTATCTGCAGGCACCCAGACGTAGGCTGGCCTGGGACTCAGCCGCCAGCACACCCCCAGGCAGCAGAGAAGGTGACGCCGGGCCTTTAGCGACAGGATCAGATGTTCTTCCGAGGGAGATCCCGACGGGTTCCGGATCAAAGTCCTGCAGGCCTTGCCTACTTCTTCCGAAGACAGGACTCTGGGCAGAGGTGCTGCTTCAAGTCCATGCCCATGGCCACCAGGTATGTGCCTGCCTCGTCTCACTAGGTTACCCGCAGAGCCGAGTGGGGAGGTTTTCTAGATGAGCAAGCGGGCGCTCCAGGGGGCAGAGGGGTTGATGATTTTGCTCTGAGTGGCACAGATCGTAGGTACCAGTGTCTAAGATTCAAATTTCCGTCTGTCTGGACTCCAATCTATGCTTGTCCGTCTCCGCTGAGTCACTTCTTAGGGGGAACACTGTGGGCCCCAGGACGGAAGTTGTTGCTGTGGGCTAGGGATTGATGGCTGCCCGAGGCGCTTTCAAAACCCAGAGCAAGACCTCAACAGCGGCACTGGCCAGAGATCACGCACGGGTGTCTGAGGCACACTGCACCTCCCTGCCTCACCGAAGCCTCCCCACCACCCCAGGCAGCGGGAGCTATCCTCGTGCCCATTTTACAAGGAAGGAGATGGAGGCCAGCGTGGCTGGTCACTGAGTAATGGGGTGGCCCAGGTGAGGGTTCAGCATGGGCCGGGGTTCTGCATGGTGTCCTGGCGGGAGGCGACCGCTGGCTGGGAGGTGGATGGGGTTAGTTGAGGCAGGGGAGCAGGGACTGGTGTGGGAGCCGAGCGCACTACCTGCGGAGGCCCCAGAGAAGGGAGGGAAGTGAGAGCTGTGTCTCCCGGGGGCCAGTTATCCGAGGCCTCCCTCTGGGATACAGGGTGGGGCTGCCTTTGGAAGGAGGCAGAAGCTGTGTTCTCAGGAGGAGGCCGGGTCAGGGCCTCCCTGCAGGAACTGAAGTTTTAGGGGAGGCGTGGACAAGGGGGGGGGGGGTCAACCCTCTGTGAGAGGCCGGCTCTTCCTCTGTGGGCTGGCCTGTGCCTCTCTGTTGGGTACCTCCGCCCAGCAGTGGGGAGGAGTGCCGCCCACCATCTCTTTACTGAGTTCGATTTCTCTCCCTCTCTTGCGGAGCACGTCGCTGCTGACTTTTTTATGAAAGCAGGTTTTGCTTCACTGCTGGGCCCTGCGTGAACTTAAGCACCATTAGTGCTTCTAGGAAGATGCCCCAAGGGACAAGGGAAGGGGGAGGATGAGCTCACCCTTCCCTTCCCTTCCCTCTGGATGCATGGCTGAGCACTGCTCAGATGGCCCGCTGTGAACAAGAAAGGCTCGGTCTGCCTTTTCATAAAGGGCTCTGGATTTTCCCAGCACATTACAGAATGACCCAGTGTCTCCGTCCTCAGGAGAAGAAATGCACCGGTAATAAAAAGATTGGGGGTTAAATGAGAAGGAGAGAGACAGGGACAGAGAATCAGAGTGAGTGGCGGATCATTCTGGAGCCAGAGCTTTGGGATGGCTCACAACCATGGTTTGATGTCGAATCCATTTCTGAACCATGCAAGGCATAGTCTCTCTGTCCTGATGTGCTATAACAATTGCCCTGCGCCCACTCTGCACGTGGCCCACCCGTGGTCGGCAAGGGGGCTTGGCATTAGGTGAGCTGGGACCTGGATGAGGGGCTCTGTGGGAGAGGTGGCCTTGAACCAAGGCTCCTTTGCCTTTGTAAAAGGGCTTTCCCTTCCTCCGGGCTATGCCCTCTTGCGTGGTTCTGGCTCCCATCTCTCACCACTCTAGGATTTTCCTCTTCTAACCTGACCACCCTTCTACGTCTTGCATCTTGAATCTCTCTCTCTCTCTTCCCAAATCCCTCCCAGCACAGCCTACAAAAGTGCTGAACCGCAGACACCAGCCCTGCAACCTCGAAGCCTTGGATCCGCCTGCTTCCCCCCGAGGCTCCTCTCTGATGCCTCCTTCACTTCTAGGTCAACAGTCGTGTAAGAACTACCCACCATTATTTGTCCCACTGTATTCCATTTTATCCAGGTGTCACTGTCGTTTTTATCACCCAGCTCTATGGAAAGTTTCCCCAAAATTCCAGGGACCTCCTACGTGTCGCATTCTAACGACCCCTTACTTCTCCTGTTTGACAGCGTGAGCTTCTGCTGACTGTGACTTTCTGCGGAGACCCCGTTCTCCTTTGAACTTGGTGACACTTCTCTCTCCCCCTGGGTTCTTCTGCTTCTCTGCCCATCCCCTTGGGTGTTGGTGGTCTCCGTCTTCCTCGTGCCTCCTCTTGCCGTCTGGGTTCTGCTCCAGCAATCTCGAGAAGCCCCATGGCTTGCTCTGCCGTCTGCCTCCCTGCTGATGACCCGGAAACCTGAGCTCCTCACGGGACTTCACCGTGATGCGTCCCTGCAGAGAGGCAGGAGCGACGCTCTTGGTGAGCCAGGACTGGGGCCTGTCTCATGGGGGGAAGATGGATGGATATGGGAACTAAACGAGTTGCTGTGAGTGTTGGCGAAACAATAGCCTTTTGATTCAGTTTAGATAGGAAACAGAATTAAATTGGAACTTGGTGGCCATATAGTTTTATTTGCCTACTTCCCGGCTTATCGTGGAGCTTCGTAAATGTCAGCTGAATCTGTTGTAGATCAGTTGGTTATGCATATGGCTTTTTTTTCCCCCCTCTCCTGCTAGATGAAGGGATGAGAGTGCAGCTCTTGTTGTCTTCAGGTTTTGAACAAGGTGGATGAGCAAAATAGTACTTACTAAATGACGAGCTGAACACATGAACGAGATAGTTAGCACAGAAGAATTGAGATCATGGGACCTGTGAGTGTGTTCTGTCGGAAACTTAAAGTTAGTTGGGAAAAAAAAAAATCAGTTTACTATAGAATCCCTTTTGTTTCCCACAAAGTCGAGAACATCCCTTGTAGCTAATTGGCACAATTGGCGGAATCTAGAGATTCCGAGGTTCCTGAAGGTAGCAGAACCAGGCCGAAAAGACAAAATCATGGTGGAAATGTGCCCAGGTTTAAAATTTTAAAAAAATAAAATAAAATTTTTTTTTTCCTTCATTGTGGTAAAATACATGTAAAATGTACCGTCTTAAGCATTTTTGAATGTAAAGTTCAGTGGATTCACTGCATTCAAGTTGCATAGCCATCGCTGTCCTCCATCTCCAGAAAGCTTGTCATCTCGCAAAGCTAAAACTCTGTCCCTACTGCAGGACAACTTCTTGCCCCCTCCACCCCCCGCTGCTGGCACCCGCCGGGTCACTCTCTGTGTCTGGGAATCTGACTCCTCTAGGTGCCTCCTGGAAGTGGAATCAGGCAGTATTTGTCTTTTCATGATTGGCGAATTTTACTCAGCATCCTGCCCTTAAGGTCTGTCTCGGCTGGAGCATGTGTCGGAATTTCCTTCCTTTCTGGGCTGATGAATATTCCGTGACATGCACACAATCTGCCCCCAGGAGCTCACGATCAGCTTCAAGCCGGGATTGGTTTGAGGCCTTCGTTTGTGTGCTAAACGTGCATGCCGTCGCTACCTCTCTCTCTCTCTTTTTTTAAAAATTATGTTAGTCACCATACAGTAGATTATTAGTTTTCTTGTGTTTTTTTTTTTAAGATTTTATTTATTTACTTGACAGAGATCACAAGTAAGCAGAGAGACAGGCAGAGAGAGAGAGAGGGGGAAGCAGGCTCCCTGTGAGCAGAGAGCCGGATGCGGGGCTCGATCCCAGGACCCTGAGATCATGACCTGAGCTGAAGGCAGAGGTTTAACCCACTGAGCCACCCAGGCACCCCAGATCATTAGTTTTTGATCATTAGTTTTCCATGATTCATTGTTTGCGTATAATACCCAGTGCTCTGTGCAGTCCGTGCCCTCCTTGATACCCATCACCGGACTCACCCATCCCCTCACCCCCTCCCTTCTAAAACCCTCAGTTTGCTTCCCGGAGTCCATAGTCTCTCATGGTTCTTCTCTTACTCTGCTTTCCCCCTCCTCTTCATTTCTCTCTTTCTTCTCCTAGTGCCATCTCTTAAAGGAGCTTTACAGGAGGGGGACATGAAGGTTTAAAAGTAGCTTTCCCCCCAAAAAAACCATACCCCTCTTTAGACTCTTTACATTCTTGATTTTATTTTCAGTTCTTTCTCCCTTACGATTCAGTGAAGTTTTCTCTTTTAATTATGCTAAAGGGAACAAAGCAAGAGGTGGCTGCTGGGCTAAGGTCCTGAGTTCAAAGCAGAATACCAAGCCCAGGGGCTGTTGCAATGGGAAGCAAACTCCGTTACCCCAAGGGAGAAATGGGAACACGGAGTCAGAGCATGGAGCCACAGGGACCTGACATCCTGTCCAGCCACAGGGGTGACTCTGGTAGTTTGGGCCTGGTCTTCATTATATGTGCCTGAGACCGTGCTCAGCTCGTGGCATGCAGGGGGGGAAGGGGCACACAAAGCACACCTTACCTTGGGAGCCACCCGCCCCCCCCCGCCCCCGAGATCAGAACCACACCTTTGACAGATTGCTGTTGGGAAGAGAATGTGTTGTGTCCCAATTTCTATTTTATGATGGGTCTTTGTCCTTACAGTGCTACTTTTCTACAAAGGAGTATTTGTAGAAATGCTGGATGCCATAGGAAGCTTTGAAATGAGAAAAATGGGGATTCTGTAAGCCTATTTGGAACCCAAGATTTGCCCAAAAGTTAAATTTCTTTTGAAAGTATTTAAACTGATTTTCCCTGGCACTGGTTAATCTCTCATTTTCTCCTAACCCCCTCCCTACTGTCCCCCTTTCCTCTCCCCACTTCCCCCCTCCCTCCTCCTTCTCATTCCATCTTTGTCTCTTCCTTTCCCCCATCCTCCAAGCACATACATATGTGCCACACGGGGAAAATGACGCTTGGCTCTTTTGCCCTTGTCCATTGAAAACATGACCTGTGCCTGCTGGCTCTCTGAAAACCTTCCAGGCTTGCCTCCCAGTAGCCCCTGTGAGTAGCTGAATTACCATTTCTCACCCTAACCTCAAAGAGGGTTTGTTAACAAAGCCTCAGGTGCAGAGGAGGCCAAGAAAACCAGCTCAGAGGCAGGTAGAACCATGAGGACTGCAGCAGAAATAGAAATGTGTTTTTTTTTTTTTCCTCTGAAGAAGGATTTTAAAGGTTATCAAGTTCTTCCCTTTCAGAGAGCAGAAATACCCAATATACCGGTGTTGAAGGAAAGCTGACTGCCAGTTTGAAGTTGGTCACGAGCTTTGGGAAAGGAAACCATTCTTACCATACTGAAAGGGCATAATCTGAACTTAGAAAAATAAGGTTTTTGGTTCAAAGTCCAGCCCTCCTCCAGGGCCTGGTGAACTTGAGCAAATCATTTACTGTCTCTGGGCTTCAGCAGAAAGATGCTCCATTTGGTTTCAGGGAGGCCTGGATTTTTCAAGGAGCTATCTGTCTTTAGCTATGTAGTCTTGGGGATGCCGTCTTTGCCATCTCTGTCTTTCTCTGTCCCTCTTTACCTCAAAGATGAGAATATAAAGCCCCCTCCTTTGGGGAGACTTTTGGGAGAAAGCTCTTAGTTCACTCAAGGTAGGTGAATGTCCTTCTCAGAAAATGCCTGCAATGAGGATAATGATAACTAAGTAGTACTTGCTAAAAATCGGGGTGCCCTCCCAATTCTCTCTTTGCAGAGTGCAGTGGGCTTTTATAAAAGGATGCTTCTAACAAAACCTAACTCCGTCTACGTATGGCTCCATGTTGGGGCTTGGCTGCCTTTATCGTAACGGGCCGCGCCATTTTGAAACTGAACAAAACCTGTTCTGATTTCTTCTAGAGAGTGTTTATTTACCCAACCTATGTTATATTTTCTTGTAGCGTATGTCCTTCTCCCACATTTCAAGGTAGAAGAGCCATTACACCTAATGAGAGCTCCTTTCTAGCCGGTGTGCCACTTAGAATGTTCAAGAGTGTGTTCGAATTTTAACCTTTCAATGCATCTTTGTAATGGCATGTCACCCTTAAAAAATGAGATGTCAGCTTCCTGCTGAAAGGAATAGACACTGATTTTCAATCCGAAAACCACCACTCATCCTTCTAAGAGCCTCATTTAGGTTGAGGATATTATAAAATACCAAGAGATGGAAAGCCTGTATAAATGCTGCTTGTGGAATGCGTCCATTCTCGTGGGATCCGTGTTGCGAATGAGGCGAATACTTAGTGGGGTGACACGTTCCCATTTAAGCCCTGCTCTAGGATCCTGCATCACATCGCCTTGAAATGCATTGCTAGCAACCCTGTTTTTAAAGAGGCTTCAATATCACCTAAGTGAATTAACGTTGCCAGGAAAAGCATTTTGAGAATTGATGCATTAGAAATAATTGTCTTCTCGGTGCTCACCAACTTGATGGATTCCTCCTACTCTGTTATCCCCATTGCTGTGGAAGCGGTCCTTCTGCCACTTCTCATCATCATTTACCATCCTGGAACTTTCTCCTGTCCAAGTGAAGCCTCTCTGTGCTCCTCAACACTCCAGGCTTCACCTGAAAGGGGAAACCCTCCTCTTCTCCCAAGACCCAGTTCAGAAGTCCCATCTCTGAACTCTTCCCAGGTTCCCTCGCATAGGGATTCTTGCTTCCCTCCTTCCTCAGACATCCTCTAGAACTTTCTCACTTGACAGTGGTGCTGCCCATACTGAACGGCAGTCTGCTGTGTGCTTGTCTCTGTGTCTCTCAGACGTAAGCTCAGGGGTCGTGGTGGTCGGGGGCATGTTTTATTCATCTTTTGTCAGCATCTGCCCACTCGTGTAGGATGTATCTGATACTCATTCGAACTCTGATGTGGAGGGAGGGAATGAAAAAAATGAGAGACCGCCAAGAGATGCCAAAGCTGGTGTAGGGCAAGAGAAGCTGGGGATGGCTTCTGCTACAAAAACAAAGTGGGAAAGGACTTCTCCTTTATGGTACATGCCCACCCTTCTACGGGGGAGGAGACTGCCTGCCTGAAGGCACATGGGATCTGGAGCTGGGTCTGTCACTCAGCAAAGCAGCGTGTCCTTCTTACTCATGCAAGGCTGCCTTCTTCCCACAGCAGGATCTCAGAGGTATTGCCTTGAAGGAAGTGAGGGGCATGAAGTAGTAGTTCCTGGAGCACAGGAAAAAAAGAGTAAGGCAGGCTGGAGGTTGCCTCACTTGATGCCTCCATCTCCCGCCATCCTCCACAGCTGTGAGAGACAAGGTCCTAAGAACATGTGTGCTTCCTTGGGACAGGAAAAGATGCGTCTGCCATGGAACCTTGTGGTAATGGTGGTCATGGAGCGGACACTGTAGGCTGCATTGCCAGCTCCCTTCTCCCTTTGCTGTGGCTCATGGGCCCCATTCAGTATCTGTGGTGTGTACTTCGGGAAGCTGGTAGGGATTATCCGTGGTGATTTCAATCCTACATGAAGGTTCTACCCTCCGCTAAGACTCAGTGTAAGCAGAGGCATGGGTCATCATTCTGGTCAACAACCAAGAAGGACCATTGTTCTGGTAGAGCGTCCTCACTGGCCAGAAGAAACTCAGGTAGAGTTGCCAGATTTGGCAAATAAAAATACAGGACACCGAGTTATATCTGAATTTGAGAGAAAAGAGTTTTTCAATGTAAGTATTTTCCATGCAATATTTGGATGCCATGAAACATTCATGAGGTATCTTCTTCCAGAATCCTCCACAGTCTCACAGCGTTTGCCTGTGAAATGTCGGATGTGGAAGCAGAGTCACATGCAACCTATTCAAACTTCCTGGGGCTCAGGAACGACAGATTCCTATTCATGAAACATGCTTTGTTCCCACTTCTGTCTTGGAAGGCTGTTTGGTCTTCAAGAACCAGAGTGCTTATTGGTAGGTTAGTTTTTTTCTAATAGCATTCTCCTCATTCTTCAGCCTCCAGTATAGTTGGCCATATTAGTAGATGTCATAGATTTCTTATTTCACCTGGAGGTAGGGCTGGGAGCAACTACTTGAAGCTATGTGGAAACATTTGTAGAACATCTGGGACGTTCTGCGGACCGGCTTGAGGGGTGGTGAGTGGTCAGTATTTATTCACTGCCCTGCTTAGAGAATTCACTACAGTTTGGCTTCCTCATCTGTAATATTGTAACTGACCCCACAGCTTGTCCCGAGAACAAAAAGGGGAAACCCGCAAATTGGTGCAGCCACTTTGGGAGACAGTGTGGCAATTCCTTAGAAAACCAAGCACACTCTTACCATATGATCCAACAATTACACTCCTTGTTATTTACCCAAAGGAGTAAAAAACTTATGTCCCCACAAAAACCTGCACACAGATGTTTATAGCCACTTTATTCATAACTGCCAAAACTTGGAAGCAACCAAGATGTTCTTCAGTAGATGAATGGATAAATAAACTGGGATACATCCCGACAGCGGACTACTATTCAGTGCTAAAAAGAAATGAACTATGAAGCCATGAAAAAACAGGGAAGAAGCTTAAATGCATGTTATTAAATGGGAGAAGTCAATCTGAAAAGGCTACCTGCTGTACAATTCCAGTGTAGGACACTGTGGAAAAGGCAAAAGTAGGAACACAGTGAAAAGATCAGTGGTTTCCATGGGTAGGTAGGGAGGAGATGAGTAGGCAGAGCACGGAGGATTTTTAGTGCAATGACACAACTTGTATGATGTCGTGGATACATGTTGTCATACATTTGATCAAACCCACACAATGTACACCACCAAGAGTAAACTCCAATGTAAACTACGGACTTTGGGTCATTATGCTGTGTCATTGTAGATCCATCCGTTATAACAAGTGGTCTACTGTGGTCAGGGATTAGGGTAGCAGAGCAGGTTAGGAGATAGATACATAGATGTCTATATAGATATCTATATCTATCTATCTATATATATATAGGGCCAGAGGATATATGGGAAATCTCTGTACCTTCCTCCTAATTTTGCCATAAACCTAGAATTTCTAAAAAAAAAAAAAAGTATTTTTTTTTTAAGATTTTATTTATTTGACAGACAGTGAGAGAGGGAACACAAGCGGGGGAGTGGGAGAGGGAGAAGCAGGCTTTCCACTGAGCAGGGAGCCTGACGGAGGGCTCCATCCCAGGACCCTGGGATCATGACTTGAGCCAAAGGCAGATGCTTAACGACTGAGCCACCCAGGCGCCCACGAAATCCATTTTTTTTTTTTAAATAATAGGTGAACCATGGTGACAAGCACAATGACAGGACAGAGTAACTATTTTGTGAATGGTAACTTTCTTCCCACTTGTCTGTTGGGGCAATGGCTCTGATGAGCTGTTCCAGTCTTCTCTCGGCCACTCTTGCTATGTTGACCTCTCTGGGTCTCCATCAGACTAATGATAATAATGTTGTGAGGAACGATTAACTGACTCAGAGCCAGAAGGCCTGGATTTTTGCCCAACCTCCCACTGCTTATTAGATAATAAAGACCAGGGAAACAAATCCAGAGAACACAGCTACTGACAAGAAATGAGTGATGATGATGACGGCGATGGTAATAAACACTTGCATAGTTTTCATTAGCTTTCAGCCTTCCCAAGAGAGAAGATGGCCCAAGGGAGATCTATACTTGACAATGAGACATGAAGCTCTTCACCTCATTCAGTCAACAGGCCTATCTGGGGCACCAACATTGTGCCAAATTCCGTGCTGGGTACAAGGCATCCAGATGTAAATAAGACTCAGTGCTTGAATTCAAGGAGTAGAGTCTAGTAGGGCAGAGGTTGGTAAATTCATGATAGTGATGTCCTACATTAAGAGCTAACCAGAGGTAATAAAGTCGGGTGTGGAACCCTAGAGGAGAACAGCGTAAATGAGGCTGGGTGGGAGGAGCTTAGGTTGGGGGTCTCATGGGCCTGGCTCCCTACATGTGATCAGAGTGTACTTGAATAGATCCAAGCAAATAAGAAGAGGGAAAAGGAGTGGAAGTAGTTATCTTCAGGGTTTACTAGGCCCTAGTGTGGAATCTGTTACTTTCCTCAAGCAATCCGATCAGACTGGTGATAAGTTAGTAATATTTTGTTAAGGCAAATGTAACTGCTCTGGGTCAGGATTTGAATCATGTGTACTTGTTAAGTCCTTGGACCATCTTTCTAGCAAATCAGTTCCAAAATTGGTAGGTCCCGTAGCTTCCTAATAAAAATGGAAAAATTTGAGAACTGTAACAAATTTTGAAACCATATTTGCATTCAACCAGAGTAAAAAATTAAGGTTTTAATAATTCAGCATACTTTGATTCAGTCTCAAAAGTTAATTAATACAAAATGGAGGAATATTCACCATGTATACCACACCAATTGGAATTAAAATCTAGGGGATACCACATGGCATTAAATAAAAAGAAACAGAGGACACGTTTGTATAGATCTGTCTCTATCCCTTGCCTGCGGTTCAACGAGAAGGGAGTGTGTATTGACTCCGGGATCTCAACAAACTGGAGAGAATGTGCAAAAAGCTTCACCCAAAAATCTCAAAGATAGTTGGAAGAAGCTGTCCTAACATGAAAACTTTCCTACATGAGGAAATTGAGGCAGTTTAAGGGACCATATTCAAGGAAATAAGAGCAAATGACAAGACTAGCTCCCAATTCATGTATTTAAAAAATTAGATACTTTTCTTCAAGAATGACTCTCTTTGCTAAAAAATTTTATGCACTTTCTAGAAAAGGTTATTCTGAAATTTTTCATCAAGAACAAAACATCTTAAACCTTAACAGCTTAAGAAAATTACCTTTTATAGGTCTCATAATTCTGTGGGTTGATGGGAAGAACTCCGCTGATTTGAGCCCACACGTGCATCTGTCATTAGCTGATTTGTTGCCTGGTGACTGGCTGATGGCCTCGGGTGGCCTTGCTCAAATCTCTTACATTTGATTGAATGTCACCTGTAGGGCCTTGGTTATCATTTCTGTGGTGCCTCATCCCTAAGCTGACCACGTTGGGGCTGGTCACGAGGTGATAAGCAGATTTGGGCAAGACTGGTGGTGCTGGTATAAAGCCAGGAGTTAGACTTTGTATGTTTTAAGATTGAAATGTCTACTAGACTTTCAAGTACGGATATATAATTGGAGTCCAGAGTTCAGGGGCAAGGGCTGGGCTAAAGACACACATTTGGAAGTCCTCTGTAAAGATATCATTTAAATCCATGAGCCTAGATGACCTCAACATGCAAATGTGAGCGGAAGGGGAGTCTGAGGAGTAAGTCCTTTGGCTCACTGCTGCTTAGTTGTTAGGGAGTCAGAAGAAACAGGTGAAGAAACTGAGAAGCGGCAGCCGGTAACATGGGAGGAAAACCAGGGAAGAAGGAACTCCCAGAAGTTGAGTTGCGGGAAGGCGAGTGTTGGAAGAGGAAGGAGTCAAGTGCTACAAATCGATCAAGTAGAGAACTGGGAAGAACCACTGTGTTTAGCAATGTGAAGGTCATTGGTGACATTGACAAGAACTGGTAGATAGCAGTGGTGAAAGCTGTATTGGAGTGGTCTTAGGAGAAATATGAAAGAAGGTGAAAAGAAATAGAGACAGCTTTCACCCCCCCACACCCCACCCCACCAATATTGTACTTTAAACATTTTCAAATATGCAGAGGGGTTGAAGAAAGTATACAGAGGATTCTCATTTACCACCCCCAGATTCATAATTAACTTGTTACTAGATCTACCTTTTCATGTCTCTGCATCTATCTAATCCTATATCCATTTAGCAATCATAATTTTTTATGTTAAAGAAATAAAGAAATGATGCAGAATTGAAGTAGAGATGGGGACAAAGTCTCTCTCTGTATGAATGTACATAAGGCAGCATATATTCATTTTTTTAAAGATTTTTTTATTTATTTGACAGAGAGGTCACAAGTAGGCAGAGAGGCAGGCAGAGAGAGAGGGGGAAGCAGGCTCCCCGCTGAGCAGAGAGCCTGATGTGGGGCTAGATCCCAGGACCCTGGGATCATGACCTGAGCCGAAGGCAGAGGCTTTAACCCACTGAGCCACCCAGCATATACTTTTACAAGGCAGCATATACTTTTATGCTGATGAGATGATCAAGTATCGAATTCACCTGAAGTTAATATTCAGAGAGATGTCTTTGGGCAGGCAAATGATTTTGTCTCCATCAGTGGCGACATGGTTGTAGGTAGGCTCATCCCAGTAATGAAAGAGTAAAAAAATGTGGACAACTGAATGCATGAGAATGTCCTTTAAAAGCGTGAGATCTAGCACCTCCGGCATTCGCTCTGGACCTGCCTTCTGTTTCTAGCTCCTGCGCAGACGTGCTGTGACGCTCTGGGAGAGTAGCACAGCCAACCTCTCGGGTCTTCTGGGACCTCCGCTGTAAAATGAGAATAATTATGAATATCATCCTGACCCTACAGGGAGCTTTGGAAATTATACACTGGGGATGTAGGTTTTGTTGTTGTTTTTATTACCCACACTTAGCTAGGAGACTAGCTTCACAGGCTGTTGCAACTCTGTCCCCTACTCTGAGCAACACCTCCGTGTCTAGGAACTTCCAGATACTGAATGAACAACTTGGGACTTCACAGACTTTGTTCCCCATTAAGGTCCCTGAATGCTTAGCTGACAGACCGACAGTTGACTGGAGGGCAATGAGCCTAAGAGCTGTCCCAGAGGGCTTGAGTCCATTTCTACCTCAGAGCGGTGCCTACTCGTTACACTGAAGGTCAATGGTATTGGACAAGAGCTGTCCCTCATGCCCTCCGTCTGTCCTTCTGTTTCTTTGGATCACCAGAGTGGAGCCTAAGGCCTGCAACTCACTGTTGACTGGGTTTATTCTACTAAATGTGGCCATTTTATACCAAAGTTTCTTTGTTCTTCGTCTTTTCACACATCTCTTCCTTGGAGTTATTTATGCCTGCAGGGAAGAGAGGTGAGTGACCCATCAGGAGGAACCACACAGCACAGGACCTTGCTGCAGAAACAGACTAGATAAATTTAGTACAGCTTAATTAGAATTAGCTATCTAGGCTTCATTTTCCTTTCTGTATGGTGAAGTTAATTTTTTTAATCTTTTATTTATTTGAGAGAGACAGAAAATATGAGTTGCTGGGGGCAGGAGGGGCAGAGAGAGAAGCAGGGTCTCTGATGAGTGGGGGCCCAACACAGGGCTCGATCCCAGGAACCTGAGCTGAAGGCAAGCACTTAACAGACTGAGCCACCCAGGTGCCCTTGTGGTAAAGTTTTAAATTAAAACCCAAACACTCTATGTTTGTATTCACTGTGATAGAAATCAGGTGAGTTAGGCTGAAACCTGGATTCTCTCATCTTGGACAAAATAGTGCATTACCCAGACTCGGTTTCCCCATCTGTACTCTTGAGTTAGTATTTTTCTCATAAGTGTGCTGGAAAGATTGAATGAGATTGTGTTTGTGAAAAACCCCAGTGCAGTGCCTAGAAAATAACAAGATTCAGGAGATACTAGCACAATGGATTAATGAGCACACCACCAGCAAGAATGAAAATAATCGAACGACCACAGTTGGTACTGAGTGTGTGTGGGGGGGTACCAGACTCGATGTTCTGTGGTCTTCATGAACGACATTAACCTTGACAAAAAAAAAAAGTTACACAGATACTGTTTTCTTTGAAAGTTAACTCTTCTCGATAATTATATATGTGTAACAGCCGATGACATTTGTGTCTCCAACCTCTATTTCAATAAAATCTACATTTTATACCATTTAACTTTAAAGTTGTTGGATGATTTTCTAGTAAGTTTGAAAGGTAAAACACAGGATGCCCACTTAATTTTGCATTTCATGTAAACAAAGAGAACTATTTTAGTATTAGCGTGTCCCATGTAACATTTGAGACAGACTTAGTGTTATAAAATAAATTGGTCACCTGAAATTCAAATTTAACTGGGGATCCTGTGTTTTAATTTATCATATCCAGTAACCCGAGGCCCTAGGAGATGCAGTGTCTGATATACTTGTGTGTGTTCCAAAGGCAACAAAATCTTGACCATTGGGTTTGAACTATGCAAATGTGGCAGAGGTCGTGATGACCTTCTGAGAGAGAGGCTTTCCCTAACGCTGGCATCTAATGTCAGGTGAGCTAATAGCCACCCACCTCTTCTCCTATTCTCTTTCCATTCTTCCTTAACCTTCCACTAAGAACAATGTATTCTTAGTTGTTATTTATCCCAATAGACGGTTAAGAACTATTTCGGTTCCATTCATTCCTCTATCGCTCTGCCTAACAGAGGACCTGGTTTATAGTAGGTCAGTGAAACTTCATTGATTCAATGAAGAGTTGGTATCAATAGGACAATAACACAGGTTGTAATGATCAGTGACAGACTTTATAGACAGAGGGTCAAATTTCACTGACCACCTACTATGTTCCAGACCATGGTAAGCAGGAGTATCCTGGGATGAACGAAATAGAGTTCTTGACCATCAAATGGGAAAAATAATGACCGAGACTACGTTATTACTTAGTTGAGGGCTAAGGGGGAGTGCAGGGAGTTCTAGGGTTTTGTTACTCTGTGCCTCAGTTTGCACATC
The DNA here is from genome assembly GCF_902655055.1 of Lutra lutra. Classification (NCBI taxonomy): domain Eukaryota; kingdom Metazoa; phylum Chordata; class Mammalia; order Carnivora; family Mustelidae; genus Lutra; species Lutra lutra. Next base: position 19,781,214 of record NC_062294.1, read on the forward strand.
TCGTAAGGCGTTCCCTCTGTCTACCACAAAGGATTATGTTGAGGGGAAAATGTATGTCCACATCTGTGGCTGTGTCTGCGTCTTTGTATCTGTACTGTGTGTGAGTGAGTGAAGCCAACTGGTAAACAGTACATTTCCTCCGTTAATACCAGTTTCTTTCCCTTTCTTCTCTGTTAGGAAACCATGCCTATTTGTGCTTTGTTTTTACTTTTTGCTGTCTTATGAGCAGAAGGGCAGTGCCTTGACCAGAAAGGATTATGAAAGCCAGGACTATAGTACGTGGGATTTTTTTTTAAAAGGCTAAACTTTCCAGGATGCATGTTTTCGGTCACTGAGGGACTTGCTCACAGACTCAGATAAATATTGCCACCACCACCTTGCAGAGGGCCTCCGAAAATAGGGTGCTAATGATCTGACAAGATCCCTACCTTTTCTCCGGAGTCTCTAGGGTTTCCGACAGTTTGTGGAGTGGGGGGAGGGTGGTGATGAGTTCTTGCAGATGACTACTGTCTTTCATGGGACACATGGCGTGTGAGTCTGGAGTCAATTAAAACCCTGAAACTGAATGTCAAGATTCAGGGAATTTGTACCAATATTAGACTTCCTGCTTCTTGGGAGGGTGATTCTGACACCCCGAAGGATGGCTAGGGAGTTAATAACATCTTCAACACATTGCTTTTGTTATTGGAAGCTCATTGCTTTTTCAAGCAGTTCAAAACCATCCACCAGCTACATTCCTTCAGTATGAGCCTAGGTAGTAAATGCAGACCCTTGGGCAATATAACAGTTTAGTTGAGCATGTGAATACTTCAAGGTCACAGGATTCCAAAAATAAAGACGTACTTATTTGTGCTCTCCTGGTTCATATGCATCACGTGGCCCTAGGAAGTGCTGGTTCCAGGTAAGCGTATGTAGTGTGGATGCATTAAGGTCTTTTTTTGGTCTGTTAGGCTCTGTTGAAGTCATTCGCTTATCTCAGAGGTTTGTATGTCTATGTCCAAGGGCTGCCTTGACTTCTGGGGGTATGATTAGGACAGAGTCTCCGAAAGACCACCAATGAGAACATGGTCAGACATTCATCCTAAGTTATGACTTCCTTGCCACATCTTGCTCCATCTGAGAAGAAAGACAAAATTCTGAATTCCCTAGACCTTTTACAAACTTTTGTAATGAAAATTAGATTTTTTAAAATTGGGCCCTTTTGTTTCAAACCTACTCACGCCATCTAACAGCTCAGTTAAGCATAATTTTCCTACCTAATGAGAACATCATTTAGGGCTCAATTTGGTAGGGTCTTAATAATCGCAGATTGAAGAAGTAGATATTAGAGAAGAAGTCGATATTAAAGTAGATATTAAGGATTATTGAAAGAAGAAATAGCAGCAATGAGTTGAATGGCAGAATGAACCCAGCAATAATTCAAACACAATAGAAGGTGATTTCATAGGATTGAAGAATCCAATTAGTTTTTAGATTGGAAGATATTCTTAGATGTCAAACAGAATAAATAAATGAAAAATTAAATCCAAACGAGACACTATATGGTGAAATCTTAGATCAGTGAAGAAAATTCCAGAAGCCTGTGGAGTGAGGCACAGTGGCCTTGGGAGGGGCCACTAGGCCCCTAGAAAGGGATGTGGGGCAGGCTGACACCAGAATTCGCAGCAGCAGCAATGGATGCAACAGATAATGGGGCAATATTTTCAAATGTCAGGGAGACAATTAATTTTAAGTTGGGATAGCTATATCCAGTAAAGTTTAATTCAAGTTCGAGGGTAAAATCCATACATTTTCTGATATGCAAAGATTTTAGAAAATGTGCCATATGCAGATCCCTTGAAAAGAATTGTAAGCAAGGGAAAAATAAGCCCAAGGAAGAAGTAGGATGAAAGAAACAATTGTGAGCAAATAAACCAAAAAAATATAAAAAACCCTTATTTTTCTGTTTAAAAATTAATTTCCCAACAAAAATATTTCAGCTAATTTCCAATGCAATGTGCTTGGGCTGTGGAGAGGAGGCAGATGGAATTTAGAGCATGCTGAGAGTCTTGTCTTGTTATGTGGAGAATATAGATGCTGATTATCTCTAAAAACTGTTCAGAATAACCCATATTCAAGTATGTTTATCTAAAGCATAAGGTAACCATTCAGAAAATAGGTCTAGAGTACAATCTTCAAAGCACTAAATATTCAGGTCAGGGGAAACAGAGCAGAGGAACCTCAATCCAACAGACATTAGAGAAGGAACAAAGGATAAGAAGATAAGTATCAGAAAGAGCAGGAAATAGAGAATGAATGAATTCCTTCACAGTATTGTGATTACTAATATACTTGGGCTTATTTATGTCCAAGTATATTAGTAATCACAATACTATGGAGGAATTAATGTCACTTGTTAAAAGACAGTGATTCCAGATTGAGAGATAAAACCCAATCACGCTCTGTGCCATTTGCCACAGGAACACTAAATCATAGTAGAAGGAAGCTGATGAGGAAGGGACCTAATGTTCCCACAGATAGAGCAGAGAGTACATTTAGGGAAGGGGCTGAGAGTAGGACCACACACAGATCATGGAGGGCTCTTCAGGGAGTAGGAGAAGCTTGGAATTCATCCCGAAAGGAAATGAGCAGTGATGTAAATAATTTAGTGACTTAATGACATTTACACTGGAGAAAGATCACTATGGCAGCTGGGAAAGCCTGGGAAGCGGCTCAAGTGTATGTGTGGGTGGCACTTAGGAGATATTCAAGGTACTCGTTTGTGAGGTGATCAGGGGCTGGGCCATGTCGTACAGTGGGAGTTGGGGGAAGGATGGTAAGTAATAGTGATTTTAAGCATATAGTCTCTATAAGACTCAGTGATGTGGGGGAGGACAGCAAGCAAGATGGCACACGGGTTTCTGAAGTGAATGACCAGGTGGCATCTACCGCCAGTATAGGAACACTCGGAGAAGAAGGTACAGGGAGTGGAGAGATGACGAACTTGGGCTGTGGTGTCCCGAGATGGGTGATAGTCAGATCTTGGGATACGGATTTTGGCTGGAAGGGCAAATCTTGGAGCCACTGTCTCACTGATGGAAGGGAGTCATCATGAATTCATACATAGAGCTCGCATCATAGGACTCTCTCATGAGAGGTCACGTTCTTTAGATCTGTCATGTGAGAAGCTGGAACTCTGACAGGAGTCCTAATTTGCTCCCTTTACATTCAGTAGAGAGAACACTGAATGAAAATAATCATGTCTTCCTAAATCCAATTAGGACTGTTCAAAGCTTGACTAAGCAAAGATCAGCATCTTGCTTCATCCTTTCCTCTGAATCGTCATACCTGTACAGGATGGGAATGATGTAGGTGAGAATGGGAATGGATTGTTCTTGATGCCACCTCGCATGAAATGAACACTAATAGCAAAACATATAGGAAAATTAAGAAGCCCCTTGTTGCTCAGTGAAGAAAAGTAGTAGCCCCTTGGGTTAAATGGTTGCTAATTATTCTCCTATCTAGTCATCAGTTGCATGTGATAATTGACTTTGTACATCACAAATGACAAGCCTTTTCTGAACTTTCCCCACTGCCCTCCCCACCCCCCCCCACATATAAAGTGAAGACACCCACAGTACAAGTGAGGGAGTGTCAGAGGGGGATGGGCTTGGAAATTCCCAAAGTCATTGTTGGGATAGGACTGCTAAGGTTTGAGAAGTTTCTCATTTACGTTCCTTAGGCTTTTGAAGAGTTTCCCAGATTCCTCCTTTTCTTCGTGCTCAAAAGCACTTCTGGGACAGACCTACATTTACATGACTTGTCAGATTCCAAATACAGTCACTTCCCAGGTCAAACTGTGTTCCCAAACCTATCGAAAGAAGTCTGGAGGGAACCTAATGACCTTGTTTTCAGTCGTTGAAATTTACTGCACTTTCCTGAATCTTTACATTGCTCATTGGAAAGTCTTCCCTAAGGAGATGAATTTTGAACTCCAACTCGAAGGAGGAAGGCATTTTCCAAGAGTGGAATGGCTTTAGGTTACTCTCTTTCAGGGAGAACTGAGCTCACCCTCCTCTGTGCTTCCACTGCCGGTGCTAGTACTTCCATTATAATTCTCCATGTTCACTGGATTCATTTGTACAAGTGTTCATATCCCTGACTCCTAGCAAAGTGCCTGGTGTATGGTAGGACCTTGGTGGATTTTTATGGCATAAATGAATGCAAAGGATGAAGACAAGGTAGAAAAATCTGCTTTTATCCAAACTATCAAACTATTATTATTCTTTATTCTGAAGTTTATGCTTTAAACAGCAAGATGTAGTCCTAAAAGTACTAAGAACTTGGAATCTCCTGGATAGAGCTAGGCAGTCTACTCACACAAGCAGCTGATGAGTATGGATGAAAGGATGGATGCACTTGGCAATGGGTCAAGGAAGTAGGGAGGGAGGAAGACCTGGTCAGTGGAGCAGTGGCCATAATTCTGTGTCTATTTTCATTGAGGAAAAAAAAGGTTTTCCCAATTGATTGCAATGTCTGCGAGGCTAGAGGAATAGGTCATCTTGAGAGCCTTTGCACGAGGAGTATGGATTCCTCAGAAAGACTGAACCCCCGGAGGAAGGGTATTGGGCACATGAGTCTCCTTCAGTGTGAGCGGATTGAAGGCAGACGATAGGGCACGTCTGGGAGCATCAGTGAACTGGTCAGCTGATGTTGGGTCCCTTCTTTAGTCCAGGCAAGAAGGAAATCACAGCTTCTGAGAGAGATGTGCAGAGCCCAGGGCTACTCTGTTCTGAGTAAGCCCCCTCCTCAACCAACCCCTCGGTTGTCCACAGTAACAAGAGGTAGGGTGTGCTTGTCCTGTCAACAGTGGTGGCTTGGGACGAGGCAGAGTGGCTGAGCAGGAGGTTGGGGCTAACGTACTGAGCTTTCATTCTGTGAGAGCTCCTGCTCAGAGCAGCTGGTATACACAGGACAGGACCAACATTTTATCACCCGAGGAGGTAGGCATAAATACGAGCCCTCTGACAAATGAGGAAACTGAGACAGAGGTTCACTAGTGTGCTTAAGCAGACATGTCCTTTAGCTAGGGTGTATGGACCCCACTTCAGCATTTTATTTGAGCAATAATACTTGATGCTCAGAGCTTTTTTCCTAACAGTTCCTCAGCCCAAGGGCCACATGTGGGTCCCGAGGTGGGTAGGAGCAGGGCGGTCTGCATAGTAGTGAAGATAAGAACCAGAACTATCAGAGTCCAATGGGCAGGTGATCTGGAGAAATCCTGAGGCCAGAGACCAGTGGCATGGCTGTGTTTACGAAACTCTTAGCAGGCTGTTTCCGGGTCGCTGTAAGGTCTGTGGAAGGGTCCCAAAATGGGATGGATAGATTCGTCATGAGGATGAGTCATGCACACTTGAGATGGAGGACGTCGCTTTTGAGGTTTCCGTGTGGCAGTTGTGCACCAGAGCAGGGGCTTTGGAGGCAGCAAGGAAAACAGGGTGTTATGTGACGGATTAAAATTGACTTTAATCAGGAAGAGTAAGCCTTGTATCCCAGCTTGACCTTGTATTAGCTCTCTGACCTTGAATAAGTAACTATCCTTGCCAAATCTCTCGTTGCTCGTTTTTACAATGGAGACCCTCGGACTGTCGTTGCATGGTTGTAGGGAGAATTCTTCGGGATAACGCAGATACAGCGTACACAGTACTTGCCTCCTTCCACGTCCTCCCTCTTCTGGATGCAGTCATCTTGGCTGACGGAGCATAAACAGCACAGAGCACACTCCAGTGGAGCCAACCGAGCTCTTTTCAGGAATACTTGAGTGACACCCTCCACTCCTTCCGGGACCATCCGGGAGGGAAAAGGCAGGACGCTGGGACCTGTGCAATTTTAACCTGCTGCACAACCAGCAGAAATTCCTTTTTAAAGGGTTACCGTGGACTTATTATCCTGCAGGTTCGCATGACCCTGGTAAACCCCGGTTCTATTTAAATTGGAAAATAAAATACACAGAACCACGTTAAATACTTACCCAGAAAACACTCAGGCCCTCTTGCCGGGGAAAGGATGCTGCACACTGAGATCAGTCCCTGGGAAAAAGGAGGGAATATCTCTTGGCCCTTTCCTGGGTCAGAGCCCAGCCTTGCTGAGGGCCTCCCAGCTGCTACCATAGGGAGAAGCAATTTGTCAACTTTATACCTTTCTGCTTTATGGTCTGGTGACTTAATAGGATTCGACCTTCCCTAGATTCCATTTCAGTTGGGTCAGACACTGCACTTTAAATTAAAACTTGGGCTCTGAGACAGGTGATGAGGAACCGGGAAGGTGTGTGGGCACGTGACTGGGGGAGGACAGTGGCTTTAGATGCCCTCAGCCAGCATGATCAGTCCCTGTGCTCGTGCTACAACCCAGCCTGAGCCCCAGACTTCTCATGATGCCATAGCCATTTGGTTTTCACCTGGCACTATGGCAGACCCCAGATTTGGGAGAGTCTATCCATCCACCTACCTGTGGAGAGAAAGACTTGATTTTTGTGCGGTGATGGAATGGAATTCAAAGATGGGCAGAGACCTTGCCACTGAAAAGTGTTCTTAAGATGACATTCTTTATTTGGCCAGTCAGTAATTAGTAACACTATGTGTCGTCACCATGGCAGGTAGTGAAAGGGACAGGGGATCCAGCCGTGCTGTCAAGGAGATTGCAGTTCGAATGAGAGAAAGTCAAGGGCACACCTGACTGTAACAGAAGGCATAAAGTGATTGGACTAAGGGGTAGGGGGCTTTAAAACAAGGCGAGAAAGCAAGATTTGGAGGTGTTGGAGGATAGGTGGGAATCCTGGAAGGCTTTATCATGGGGGTACCATTTGACTGAGTTTTTGAATAGAAGGACTTGGGAAAGCAGGCACTGGATTAGGGAAAGGTCCATCTGAGGGGAGGGAGGGGCACGGGCAGGGGAGCAGGCGTTTGGCATCATGTGCAGGGAACAGACCTGGGGCATTGCAGGAAGACCTGGCCTTGCACTGGGTATGTGGCCAAGAGCAAAAACTTAGTAAGGTTCCTTAGAGATCACTGTGGGCCACTGTTCTAAGCAACTTATATGTCCAGCAGAACTATAGATCTGGTATTGATGTGAACGAATATAAATTAAACTTATTAAATCTTTACATCCTTAGTAGTAGTTACTGTGTTACTGTGAGTTTATGGAAAATGAAACTGAGATTGAACGAACAACATGTCTAAGTAACTTGTCTGATTACACAGCCAGCAAGCAACAGAGCTATGTCGAGCCTGGCGGTGTGGTTCTAGAGCTCAGGCTTGCACCCTCGCTGCCATTTCGATTTTGAGGAAAGTTAGATTTGTAGGGTCACTTGCAGCTTGCTCTACAGAACAGGTTTCAAAGGAGAGCGGCAGTAAGGAGTAGGGAAAGAAAGGTCACTCTCTCCCAGGACTGACTCTTGCCGTGAATGGGGTCCATCACAAGCGAGTTTCTGGGCAGAGTCGGCTTGTGCAATGAACAGTTACTGCAGGGTGAGCGAGAGTCAGGCTAACCCCTGTTCCCAAGTCAGCTCTGCTCCTCCGAGTCTCTACCATGGGCTTTGTGGCCATGGGAGTCTCTGAGGCAGGTGCCCTTTCCATGCATTATCTCCTGCTCCTGTCACGGGGTTGATACCTTTTGGCTGACACCTTTTGAAAGTGTCACTGAGACTCCCAGCCCGGAAGAGATCATCATGCAGCTTGAGTGAAGGAGGAAGGGGATGGCTGGGGACAAGTGTTCTTTAGCGGACCTGAGGACCTGTCACCTGCCCATTGTGTCCAGAGATGCATCTCAAGAGTTGACTTCCAAAGGGCAGAAGGTCATTTTCTCTTACTTGTTTAGAATTCCTGCTGGGGGTTGGCATCTACACCTGACCACTCACTAGTTTTTCCTCTCCCCCAAGAGCAACTGAAAGTAAGGGGTACGAATTTCTGGGGAAAATGGCCTTGGTCAACTTTTGGGACTGTCCCTCAGAAATAAAATGGGAGATTTTCATTATAAATGGTTATTGTCGTACTGTACATATTAAACACACACACACACTATCTCTGAAAACCACTAAAATGCCATTAATCCATAAGTAGAACTGATTGAATAAACTACTATTTTGGTGCATCTGCTCTGTAATATATCAAAAACTACTTAAGTGAATGAGAAAGATCAGTGTGTGTTAATGTGGAGAGATGTCCAAGAACACAGTGTCAATGAACTAAGAAGAGTCCGCAGGATAACGTATGTGATGTTCTGATTGTGTGTGTGTGTGTGTGTAAGAAAAGAAAGGAAAGGGAGATGAGACAGAATAAGGAATCCTATCTGCGTATGTTTGTGTGTCTGTAAGCACAGCAAGAGAGGAGCAGAAGGAATAAAATGGTAGGATTTGTTACCTTAAGGCCATGGCTTAAAGGAAAATAAATTTTAAATTCTTTCTAAAGACTCTTATTTAACTTCATAAAAATTATGCATTTTATAACTGAATCCCAATAAACTAGGCATTGTTCATGGATGATAGTGAAGGAGGAAACAAAAGTGGAGTTAAATTATGGCATACGTGAAGTTCCAGAATATAGACTTCGGGCTTCATGTTACACACCAGAATTTTTAAAGGCAGTTTCTGTGTGACCTAAGAATCGCTAGAATACCGCTAAAGTAGTTTTTTGATAAAATAATTTTTGGGGGCGCCTGGGTGGCTCAGTGGGTTGAGCCGCTGCCTTTGGCTCAGGTCATGATCTCAGGGTCCTGGGATCGAGTCCTGCATCGGACTCTCTGCTCAGCGGGGAGTCTGCTTCCCTCTCTCTCTCTCTCTCTCTCTGCCTGCCTCTCTGTCTACTTGTGATCTCTCTCTGTCAAATAAATAAATAAAAATAATAATAATTTTTGGAAAAAAAATGTTTGGAATGTTGCCTAATATAGGACACCATGGAACTTCAATACACTTGCTTACCAACATCTTATCAAAGGCACTGAGAAGTCCTGAAATTACGACTTTTTTCAAAGTATTAATCTAGCTTCCCACACATATTTTTTAGAAAATCTTTTTGTATTACATGCAGCCTGTGGAACAGTTAGTAAAACCCTTGAGAATAAAATCTTTGATTTTATGTGAGGAGCTTCTGGTGGTTTTGAGGCAGAACAGTAAGACCTGAGCTGAATTTTAGGGACCTGTGTAGCAAAAGGCTGATGTGTTGGAAAGGAGGAAGTGGGGGGGGGGGCAAAGAGGACCAGCTGGGTGGATGTTTCAGCAGTTCAGAGAAGATGTGAGAGTTGTCTGAAAGGACAAAGCTGTGGGCTCTCTACCTGGCTCTGGTAGAGAGAGATCCTGTCTCTCTACCAGGATGTAACTTATAAGGATCATGTTATAGGGGTTGGCCAAAGAGGGGCCAAGGAAAGATTGAGGAAAAGGATACAAAGAGGTTGTGTGTTTGGTTGCTGGGTATATGGTACTGCCTGGAAGTGAGGAATGCTAGACAGGAGGAGGTGTGGAGTCCGGAGAAGAGGGTGACGAAAGTGTTGGATTGGAGGAGCTTGAATAAATGTCTAGCAGTCTGGCGCAAAACTGCCAAACACAGCTCTTCCGAAACTTCCTGAAGCTGTCCCTCTTCGGGAAGGAGGTTATTGGCCTTCCAGGACTCTATTTTCATCTGATCATCCTCTTGAGTCCATAAAATAGGACTAAAGTCCCTTCTAGAGGGGACCAGTCCCTAGTAGGAGAGTCTGTCCTCAGAGAGAAAGCACCTGGATCTTGCAAAGTGAGCCTCTGACAGCCGGAAGACTGGAGGGAAACTCGTGGCTTTTTCAGAGACCCATTCCCCTGGATTTCTGAGTGGGCCAGCATCAAGCCAGGGGCTCCTGGGTGCTATGATTCCAAAAGCACCTCATGGAGGTAAACGCAGTGCTGGAATGGAAATGCCACCCAAGGTCCAGAGATCAAGTCAGATTTTCTAAGTCAAGTGATCTGATTTTCAGCATTGCCATGATCCTCTGCTATTATTTCCTGTTTGTTATCGCTAGGGCTTTAGTCTGTCTGAGTTGGAGATCCAGCTCCTTTCAGCTGTGCCCGGAGGAATGGAGAGTGGTGGCGGCCGACAGGAAAACCGCACCTCCTGAGGCCCGTGTACAGCCGGTCGCAGGGGCTGGTGAGAAGTCTCTTGAGGAAGGTGGTTATCAGGGGATGACATTCGGACTGTGAGGTCCAGACGCTCTCCCCATGTGGGCATTTTCCTCTTTTCAGCCTCAAAAGAAGGTTTTCCTTTCAAAGACCTACAGCATTAATGAAGTGGCTCCATTCCTCTGGCCACGAACCATCCTGAGGTCATAATCCATTGATGTCTCTAAGTGACGCATAAAGAACCCTCAGGGGCTCTCCGGTCCTGTTCAGAATAGCCACCAAGATGCCCTCATCTCCCCGAATTCGTGAGAGAGATGGTAGGCCCCTGGAGCATGGATGGGTGAGGTTTCAGGTTTTTCCTTCGCACCCTGTGTAGAAATATTCTGTGGCAGGAAGAAAGGCCACTGTTCCACCATTCACACGGAAAGGGCTGAACCATCACGGCCAAGGCTCGCCCCATACACCCTCAGTCTCTGCCTAGACAGAGAGACGTGACTGCACAGGATTCTGGGGATCCCAGCAAGCTCCTCTGCCAAGCTGCAGTCTGGCGGGAAGTGGCTTTGTTCCGGAGCAAGATCAGTGCCATTGATCTGAAGACGGGCTCTCAGGTGACCAGTGGGCCCTGGGCGTAGGACCAGAAGGAACTGGCTGAGCCATAGGGACTTCCTGGTTACTGAGTCCAAATCCAGTTAGCATCTGCGCAGAACTTTTTATTTTTTTTCCTCTTGTGAAAAAGCTGCCAACTACATCGTGTGTTTAAAGTATATTGCCCCAAGTAGCCCCTGAGAGCATCTCCTCTCTGGCTTCCAGCTTCAACAAGGAACCTGCGTCTGAGAACGGGAACTGGTTTTGGTCTGAGATCCCACAGGTTGTTTGTGACAGAGGCAGGCATCCTGGCTTCCTGGCGAGTATCACTCAGTCATGACACAGGTCTTCTCCAAAAGAATAAAAAGCCCATGTTGGAGGGTCTTCCAAGTGCTGGGCACCCTGCTTCAGTCCCGGGAAAAGGAAGATGGGAATGAAGCGTTCTTTGCTGGAGGCACAGACCATGCACCAGGGAGGCAGGTGTTTTAATCGAGCCTCGCGTGACTGGGCAAACCTCGCACCAGAACACTGAGGCCATGAGGGAAGGCATTTAGTTTCTCTGGTCCACGGCTATACCCCAGGGGCTGCCACAGTGCTGGGCACGCAGTGAGCTCTGCACACACGATTGCTGAGTGAATGATGGCGGGAGAGGCTGTGCTCCTCCCACATTTGAAAGTGATTCATTCTGCCAACAAAGTCACAGGGATTCAGAGCAGGCTTAGGAGAGGTGTGTTGGTGACATGGATTTTGGAGGATGAAGGAAAGTTCATAAGGAAACGTGGGAGCAGATTCTAGGTAGAAAAAAACCCCAGCGCCGTCAGGAGTGGATCTTGATTTCATGGCCAGGGCCCGGGACGGGAATGTTCTCGGCTGTGTCTATGGTCAGAGCCCACCTGTGGGTGGACCAGGGCAGCAAGAACAGAACACCCTGTAGGAAGAGACCTGTGGTCTCTTCGTGAAAAGTCCCTTAGCCTGGCCATGGACACTTGACTGTTTGGCAGTGAGCAGCCAAACGGAGACACTTCGCTATAGTTCACCGCTTTTGACCTGTGGAAAAGGGTAAAAAATAAAAATCCTCGTTGGTGGCTGAGGTGTTTCTCCGAAACTGCAAGTGTTCCAGATGAGACCGTCGAGCACATGAAGACTGAAATGTCTCCTCGCACGCGTGGCAGATGTAGTCTGCTCTGGTGCCTCTGGTCCAATCTGGTCCCTTGGAATCCAAACCGTCCCTACGTTCCCATGGCGTCTGCAGGAGGCTTAGCAAGCTCGCTCCCATTAAATGCCAGATTGCAGTGAAGGGCTGGGGGAGAGGTGTGAGCTGTGGGTACAAATGATCTTTACAGTAAGTGCAGGAAAAGAGTGTGTTGGAGAAAGGAAAAGGAGACAAATATTCTTAAAATGTTAGCTAGTTTTGGGGCACCGGGGTGGCTCAGTTGGTTGAGTGGCTGACTCTGGATTTCAGCTCAGGTCGTAATCTCAGGGTGGTGGGATCAAGTGTCAGGGTCCACGCTCAGTAAGGAGTCTCCTTGGGATTCTCTCTCTCCCTCTGCCTGTCCCCCTGGTCATGGGCGCTCTCTCTCTCAAGTAATAAACCTTTAAAAAAACCACTTAAGTAGTTTTGTTTAGGGTAGCCTTGAATGGGGTTTGAGGTGACATCTGTATTGGAGATAAGTGGGCTTGGACTTAAATGCAGACTTTGTCACTTAATACATAGGTGATTGGGTTTTTTGCTTAACCTCTATGAGCCTATTTTCTCTTCTGAAAAATATGGATAATAGAATCTTCATATAGAGTCATTGTGAAAGTGAAATGTGATGCTACTGAGTGGGTCTTATTCTTTGTCTCTTTTCTCTCCTTCCTCCAAGAATGGGGCTTGGCCCTCAGGGCATTTGGAGAGGGAGAGCTGTTCTTCCTGGCTCTTAAAAGATACGATCTCAGGGCGCCTGGGTGGCTCAGTGGGTTAAAGCTTCTGCCTTTGGCTCTGGTCATGGTCCCAGGGTCCTGGGATTGAGCCCCACATCGGGCTCTCTGCTTAGCAGGGAGCCTGCTTCCTCCTCTCTCTCTCTCTCTGCCTACTTGTGATCTCTGCCAAATAATAAATAAAATATTTAAAAAAAAAAAAGATCCGATCTCCTTGGTGGGATGTGATTGCCCCTATCATGGGGTGGATAACAGCCAAGGTGTGACTAAGGTCTAGGTGCAGGGCACTTGGGTGCTCAAGGGAGGGAAGAGTCCAACCTTCCCACTAGTGCATAGGAAGAGTGAGGCGGGCCCAGAAGACCTTGGGGTTGAAGGGTGCTAAGACTTTGACATTTGCAAGCTGAAAACGAAAAACAAAAAACAAAAAACAAAAACAAAAAAGAGGAGAGAAACTTTTGAGCAAAATGTATTCAAGCCTGACTGCCGTGTAAGGTATTTTGGAGGTGAGGTGGGTTGGGGAAGTGAAGGGAAACAGTGGGCTATGAAACTGCAGAGATATTGGGGGTCATTTTGGAAACCCTAGAGTCCTGAAATAAGGGATACAGGGCTTACTGAGGTTCAGAAAAACCCCAGCCAAGAAATAAAAAGGAGAAGAGACTCCCCTAACCACTTCTTTCATTTTCCCCCTCGGTCTTGAGACTTAACTTTCTCGGTACCTTTGGGCTAGGTCTTCAACGGAAGGTCCCTGTAAGATCTTCTGTCTAGGTCTTCACTAGATGAAAAGAGTGGACTGAGGAAGGCATCATTATCTCCTCCATCACCTTCTTCTGAAACGAAGGAAATATTTTCCTCTGTTCCCTGGTGGACACGCACACGCTCGTGCACACACACGCAGGGTGCATGCTTTCCTGGAACGAGCCACCGTGGCCAGCATCAGCCTGCTGGGAGTGGGCACTCTGCCATCTCCCAAACACTTCCCAAAGGAAGTTTCTCTTGTGCCCCATCCTGAGGTCTGGCCAGTGTTTAGATCAGATGTTGCCTTCCAGGAGCCTGGGCCAGTTTCCCAGTGGAAAACCAGTGCTGACATTTCATTTAAAAGCTAAGATGCTACTTGGTAAAGTTTGCTAAGTTACATCTCAGCTCTTGTAGACCAAAGCTCCTTCCAAAAATATTGGGTGCCTGAGAATCTGAAATACCTCTCTGATAATTTTCCCAACAGGGGGGACATGTGAATAATGGGGCATCATCTTTCCCGCATGAAAGAATGTTAGAATGGAAGTTACATTGATTCTGTTACAGATGAGAGAAGCAAGGGTCAAATAAAGCAACAGACTTGTTTCTTCAAAACACGTTCATTAAGTGCACTCGATGTGAAACTTGGGGGAGCAAAGATGAAAGAGGCTCATATCAGGAAGTCTGATCTTTCCAGCACATTAATCAGATCATGACACTGTGCAACCTCCCTCTTTATTTCAAAAAACCTCCTTCATATGGTCAGTAAGGTCCTGTATGATCTGTCCTCTACATATGGCATCATACTTCACTCATGTTTCTTGTTCCTCTTCTCGAGCATGACAAGGTTTTCTCCACAGGCCCTCCTCATAGCCTGTTCTTTTTTTTTTTTTTTAAGATTTTATTTATTAATTTGACAGACAGAGATCACAAGTAGGCAGAGAGGCAGGCAGAGAGAGAGGAGGAAGCAGGCTCCCCACTGAACAGAGAGCCCGACGTGGGGCTTGATCCCAGGACGCTGGGATCATGACCTGAGCTGAAGGCAGAGGCCTTAACCCACTGAGCCACCCAGGCGCCCCCATAGCCTGTTCTTTCTTACTGAAAACTCCTTTCCTCTGTTCTTCATACAACTTGTTACTTTTAAACCTTCAGTTTCTAGTTAAAAAATGTTACCTCCATGAGAGGTCTTCCATGACCACTCTAGCTATTACTCATCTATATTGTATTTTTTAATCTTTTTCTTTTATCAAAGAATAATCAACAGATAATGTTAAATTTCATCGAAGTACCTTGTTTCTTCTGTAGAACTGAACATAATTTAAAATCATTTATCCAACACCTTCCTTATGTACCAGATTGTAAGCCCTATTGTGTCTGCTTTTTTTTTTTTTAATTGATGTGGAGACCCTACACCCCACATATGCTAGACACAGTGAAGATGCTGAGTACGTATTTACTGAATGAATGAATACGTGCATGTGTGCATGAAGAACTCTGTGAATGAGCATAGCCCCCACCCCTGCTGTGCTATGTGGTTCCTGGGGAGCCCAATGCTAAAGCCATTCCCGATAACACATTGTAACTCTGTGACAGTGGCAGTCTAGCTGAGTAAAGCCCAGGGCACTCTGCCCTAAGGTAAGAGGGATTATTTCAGAAATTCGAGAAAGTTATTCATCAACAATTCAATTTGAGTTGTTTTGGAGGGTGAGGAGGTTTTTTTTTAAGACTGTAGAGTAGGAATTACAGGCAGAGAGAGTAAGTATTATGCCAAATTAGATAAAGTATGTCACATGCAATATGTGGGACACACTTGTACTAAAATATATTTGTTGTTTATTTGAAATTCCTATCTCACTTCCCCAAATCTGTATTTGATCTAGTAATTCTACATATGTACTAGCATGGACCAGTAAGAGCATAGCATGCTTAGGCTTAGGGCAAGAGGTACATGGAATTCAGGAAATCTTGGGGGCACAGGGATGTTAAGTGCTAAGGCTTGGGAGCATTGCCACGTGACAGTACCTCAATGTTGGACTGAGGAGTGTGGCATTCATTCTGTGAGCGATTGTTCATAAGGAGGAGAGGAGCTAGATCAGAACCTGAGAAATCTGAGTATAAACCCTATCTTCTACCACCACAGAGAAGTCATCCCACCTATACTGGTACTGGTCATACACATTACACATTCGGAATGGGAATGTGCTTTGTCTTTGGTCTGAATGTACCGTTACCTGTGGGACTAAATCCGGTTTCCAATTCTGTGTGAGCCGGGTGAGTGGCTTTCTCTCAGTAGATGGTGGTCATTCCGCCTCTAAAAAGAAGGGGTTGACCAGATGTCTTTAAAGCCCTTTTGAGTTTGAAAAGCATTTAGCTCTTATTTTGAGAACCTATAAAACATTCTAGTAGTGGGGCATCTGGGTGGCTCAGTCGGTTCAGCATCTGACTGTTGATTTTGGGTCAGGTCATGATCTCAGGGTTATGGGATCGAGCCCCATGTTGGGCTCTGCACCGGAGTGGAGTCTGCTTGCTCTCCCTCATCTTCTCCTCCCTTTCCCTGATCATTCTCTCCTTCTCTCTCAAATAAAGAAAATCTTTAAAAAGTTACTTTAAAAAATTCGAGTACTATCCAGGGAACAAATGCAAGGCAGTGACTTCAGTGCCTACTCTTAGTGGTTTTACCCTGTGTCATGTACCCTGTCCTTCGTTGGGTGGTATCTTGGGATGGGTTCCCAAGGAGTGGAGCCTGAGACAGGGATGATTCTTAAGCAAGTGACTTACTGAAGGAGTGTTTTTAAGAAGAGGACACTGGGGGGAGGTAGAATAGGGCAAAATAAAATAAGCTGGGATGTTTTCTCACCTGGAGACTTGTTTTAGCCTGATCTCTTGGGGGAGTTTGGAGAGTTGTCTCATCATGACATAAGGGTCCCCAACTTTAGGGGTCCCATAAATCAGTCATTCATTGACTTTGTGCTGCTCCTGTGGGGGTCACAGCATGGGAATAACCTCTCAGCCCACTCTGATGAGTCAGGGACAATTGTCCAGAGAAAGCTGCAGCTGCGGACTGTTAGCAACTGCATTCGCAGCAGCCGGGGGATGGTGCACCCTCTCAGAGAAGGGGATGTAAGCAGAATACTGAAGCTACAGGTGGCTAGTTCTCAGAGTATTGAGAGGAGATGTGTGATCGGAAGTGTGAGTGAATATGAACCTAAGTGTGTAAGTACATATTACAAATTACCATATTACGTAAACTATTAGAGGGCACATCTTGTTTGCCTATGACTTGGTTTCTGTATCTGTGAAGCAGAAACACTGGATTACGTCTTCTCTATTGTTGCTCCAACATTCACAGGCTCTGGAGTTCAAATGCCTTAGTTCAAACTCTCCTTCTCCCACCAATGTGTCTTGTGTTCGTGCAAATGAATGTTCTTTAATCTTTAGTACTCACCGTTCACAAAAATATATTCTACTTGGTTGAACCGCCTCTATAGAATGGGTGCACGTGCCCTGCATGGTTTCTACGAAGATGAACGGGAAAATGTGCAGCACGTGCTGAATGCGAACCATCCTACTCCTCTTCCCATTATCACTCATGCAGACCTTTGTAAGAAACTTAAAGTGTGTTATCCTGGGTGGGTTTTTTGTTGTTGTTGTTGGTTTTTTTGTTTTTTTTTTTTTTTTTGTATTTTTTTGTTTGTTTGTTTTGACAAGCTCCATTTTTCTAACCGAGGAATGAAAGCATGTTTTCTTATTAAATGAAGCAGAGATATCTGCAGGCAGGCTGGGTTTTTAGCAGAGAAGCTCAAGATCTTGCCAGGGCTTATGACATCCACCTCAAGACAGTCACCATTTTTCCAACCCTTGTGTTCTCTGTGAATTCTTCAGAGAGTGTCCTGGGAGACTTAAGGGAGGGGGACAGGCCTGGATGGAACTTGTTCTCAGCATCTCAGCATATTGCCTTAGGAAAAACCACATGCAGATGGCCTTGTGCTGATTTGAGGAAACAGAAGGAAAATAATTCATGGTTTCAAAACTTGACATTTTTTAGCTTCCCACCAGATATGTCATGTGTACTATATTTGCTGCGCTTCTTGGCCTGACTTTCCAAGCTCAAGATTCAGGAATTACACTTGACATTTCCTCCCAATATGGGCGAGAGAGGCAAAGGAGGAGGGCACGGTGTGGGGTAGAGAGGGAATGTGGGCTTCGGAGATGTCCAGGCCCAGGTCCAGATACTGGCTCTGGTTGTGAGTTACCATGTGACCTTGGTCAGGTCTCCTTTATCTGAGCCTGACGCCCCTCATCTGTGAGGTGGGGGATAATCCTTAGTTGTCAGGGATGACAGAAGAATCAATGGCGAGTCAAGTCTATACACTGTTCACATCAGGCTGTGTTAGTAGGTCATTGTGGGTCATGGTAGTAATAGGTCATAGTAAAAGTCAGTAGGTATCATGATAAGGACTTGTTTAAATAGCTCCCATGAAGTTACCCTCGCTAAGGAAACCATTTACTCTTATAATAGTACACGTTACAGGCAGAACTCAGTGTCTCTCTCTGAAGGGGGAACTTCCCATGCTCCTCTCTCCCACCTCTGTTAGCTCTTAATCTTTGCATCAACCTTTGTGAAGCAGGTGCACAGCTTGGGTGTCCATGTCTCATGAAGTGCCTTCTACGGACAGAATCCCAGTGTGCGAGATGGAGGTCGTCTCTAAGATGACCACTTGGAAAGTGAACCTGACCTCTGTTAGCATGGGCAGATCAGTAGTTCTAAGAGTGGTGAGGATGACCTACCGTGTGACGGCAGTGGGAGTCAAAGTGGAGCAGGGGACATGTGGAGTACTCACACTTGGTATGTGACTGTGAGGGACGTCCACAGAACCTCCACAGAGCCTGGTGGGGGAAGGGGGGAAGGAGGTTTAGTTGGGACGAGGTCCTAGGGAGCGCCCCCAATGATATGGTGGGCTGCCAGTTTGTGGTCCCATGTAGGGTGTGGGGGAGGCCATCATGCTGACCATGGGGGAGACTGGCTCCATCAAGCCCAGCACCCACACAGGGTGGGCTCAGCATCAGGAGAGTTGAGTCAGCATCAACATGACACATACTGGTATTGCCCCATCACGTTTCCTTCTCCCTCTGAGCCTGGACCAGCACAAGACCCAGTGTTGTCAGAGCCCACCGCTGGGCTCCAGGTTCCCTAGTGGAAATGGAGTGTTCAGCAGAAAAGGCAGGAATGTGGGGGCCCCCTGCAGGAGGGAGTTCACTCTACATACAGTGGGGGCTGGCTTACTTTCCCAAAGTCTTCCCGACAGAGAGCAGGAGGCTGTGTTCCCTTCTCTCCCATCATTGCCGAGCTCTCCTGTCACCATCTTTCCTGCATCCTGAAGACAAAGTTCTGATGTTCATCCTGGTGGGATGACCATCCCCCACCCCTTCCGTCTTTCCCCAGCCCTCCTCAGGACCCCACGTTCTTCTCAGTCTTCCTGTGTAATGCTGCCTGCGTCTACCTCCGGGGATGGCACCTGTGACCCAAAACTGTCAGCTTACTCATTCATGCTCACTTAGAGCACATTACAGACACATTGTGCAAAGAGCTTCTATTTGCAGAAGCATCAGCGTGTGGTTTTTCGTGTGTAGGGATGAGTGCACACCCTTATTTTACTGACCAGGAGAAGGAGGGCTCCAGACCTCCATCAGCCCCATGGGCTGCTGCGTCCTGAGCCCCAGAAGGCGCATGCCTGCTCATGGCTGTGGGAACCAGCTCCCCTCTTGGGAGCAGGTGGCAGAGTCCTCCCGGGGAGCACCTTCTCCTCATCATCCCTCTGTGCCCGCAAACCCACCAGACATGGAGAGTTCCAAGTGAGCCTAATACTGCAGAGAAGTCTCTATCTCTGGTCCACGTGTCTCCCTAAACTGTTCTAAGCCTTCTAGCTCCTTTAAAATTGGAAGAAAAAAAAATGCCCCCACCCTGGGAAGTTCCCCTTGAAACTATGTCCTGTGCCCCATCCCTCTCCTTGTCTTTCCAGAGTCCCTGTGGCTCTGCTTGGGTTTCCAACACTCCATGACCGCCTGCTCAGGGTATGTGCTGTGTGTATGGCAGGGTGGTGGGGGTGAGGTCCCATTACATCAGTATAGGGAAAGTGGCCCCACATTTCTCTCCTGAGGAACCTTGTCCCTTGTGTCCCACCATATCATTGCCTTCTATAGCTGAGAAAATCCCTTTCTGAGACTGCTGTGCTCTCCTTCACTCTCCTCCTCTCCTCCACACCCACTAACCCTCCAGCCACAGTGAACAGTGGGAAGATTTCTCCCCACTTTCCCTTGCCATGCCTCGGCCCGTCCTGCACTCCCCTCTTGGCTGTGCTGCTGTTCCCATGATCCTTCCCTCGAGTGATTCATTACCAACCTCAGGGGTCACCTTTCGGGAAGAGCCTACCCGCACTACTTCACCTCTGTCCCTTCAGTTTGGGGACCTCCCTGTGTCTTGTCGTGCTCTGTGCTTATGTCTAGGTCTAGTAAGATTTGGGGATGGGCCTCACAGAACATGTTTTAGTCTGTTGAGACAACTTTAACACAACTTTTTAAAAATACCACTGGGCGCCTGGGTGGCTCAGTGGTTAAAGCCTCTGCCTTCAGCTCACGTCATGATCCCAGGGTCCTGGGATAGAGTCCCGAATCAGGCTCTCTGCTCAGCAGGGAGCTTGCCTCCTCCTCTCTCTCTCCCTCTGCCTGCCTCTCTGCCTACTTGTGATCTGTCTGTGAAATAAATAAAAATCTTAAAATAAAAATACCACTGGCTAGGTAGCCGATAACTGAAGTGCAATGCTCATTGTTCTGGAGGGTGAGAAGTCCAAGGTGCCAGCCAAGCTGCTTTCCAGTGACGGTCCCCTTCCTGGTTCATAACCAGTGCCTCCTCGCTGTATCGTCACATGATGAACGGGACTAGGGATTCGTCTGGAACCTCCCTTAGAATCTAATTCATGCAGGCTTCACCCTGATGACCTAAGCATCTCCCAAAAGCCCCACCTTCCCGTACAATCACATTGGGCATTAGGGTTTTCACAGAGGAATTTTACAAGGACAGAAACAATCCACAGCCGCTGTTCTAGCTCTGCGTCAGCACAGTCCTTGAATGTCTTCAGGACTCAGGCTCTGCTGTTCTCTGCCTCACAGATAACTCTCATAGGCTGGGGTATGGCCTTGATTAGGTGAGGCACAAGAATGATAGATGGGCTTGCCATGGTGCCCAAACCCCCATAAGCTGGACCCCACACCCCCAGATACTATTTCTAGCATCTCACATAAGAGGTTGGTTGGTTCTCTTTCAGGGAAGGGACTGGTGATGCTTGTGTCCATCACCCCAGTGCCCGTACAGGGTTTAATGGAAACTAAGTACTCAAGACAACGGACATGACTAGAGGAGGATAGAGTAAGGAGAGGCATAAGGTCTTTAACCGTCACTATGAAAGTTACAGTAATTGGTTGAAAGCAGTGAGGCAAACAGGCTTTCTTTTTTTTAAGATTTTATTTATTTATTTGACAGAGAGAGATCACAAGTAGGCAGAGAGGCAGGCAGAGAGAGAGAGAGAGAGAGAGGAGGAAGCAGGCTTCCCGCTGAGCAGATAATCTGATGTGGGGCTCGATCCCAGGACCCCGGGATCACCACCCAAGCTGAAGGCAGAGGCTTTAACCAACTGAGTCACCCAGGCACCCCTCTTTTTTTTTTTTTAACTTTTAAATTATATATTGTTGGTATGAATCGTAGCTTAACAATCTTCATCTTTAGTCTGCTTCTTAAGCAGACTGATTAACACAATCAGTATGAGTGTGTATGGGGGCTGTTTCCCTGGCCTCATGCCACCTGTTGAAAGTCCTTGTTTTTCCATCATGCAGCAGACAGAGGGACAGATCCTGGAGGAGGTTAGCCCCAGGTCGGCTGCTAAGGAATCTGGGCTCTGCTGTTTATGTCCAAGAGGCTGTAGTTTGGGAGGAGCTGCTGGAGTCCCAGGGTAACTCAGACCTGAGGATTGATGATGGGTTTTGTCATATCTATGAATAATTAAAGAGCAACTTCCAATTGTGAGTACTTGCTTTGAGGCTATCACAGTGTGTTAGTGGTCAAGTAGACCGTGTGTGTGTGTGTGTTTAAAAGGCAAGAGGGAAACCCACAGCCAAGAAAAAAAGTTGAGCACTACACACAGTCGTGTTCCATGCATGGTAGAGCACAGGAACACCATTTACTGAAGATCTGCCTCCCCAGCCCATTTGTATAACACACAACCTTGTTTCTCCAGTCAGACCAGTCTGGAATGACCTGGAGCATAGGGCAAACAGACAGGGGCTTGGTGTGCTGCTCAAGGTCATACATTTTTGCAGACATGGAGTCATTCAGCTGGGGGCTTCTCAGTGGGCACTAAGTGTGCACCCACATGGGCAGTAAGTCTCTCTCTGAGCGCCCAATTTTCATGTTTTTCTGTAAAACACAATAAAAGGTGTTAGATTTGCCCACCTAATGGGGTTGTGATGGTCAAACTGGGCAATGCATGAACCAGAAACGACTCAGCGTTCAGAAATAGCGCCCATTTACAGAGAAAAACTTCTGAATTATGCCCACTTGTCTTAGAATATGATTTCAGGTGACCCAAAGAAGCAAAGTTAGACAAAACTCAAAGGAATGAATAATCCCTAGGGCCGTGCTGTGCAGAACCAAACATCAGCTAGCACCTGGAGAATTGACATGTGGAATCACGGTCATAGACAAGTCCCCTTTTTTTTTGTTTTTTAAAGATTTTATTTACTTATTTGACAGAGATCACCAGTAGGCAGAGAAGCAGGCAGAGAGAGAGGGGAGAGCAGGCTCCCTGCCGAGCAGAGCCCAATGCGGGGCTCGATCCTAGGACCCTGGGATCACGACCTGAGCTGAAGGCAGAGGCTTAACCCACTGAGCCACCCAGGTGCCCTGACAAGTCCCTTTTTTTAAGAGATTTTTATTTATTTATTTGACAGAGAGAGAGAGATCACAAGTAGGCAGAGAGGCAGGCAGAGAGAGAGGGGGAAGCAGGCTCCCTGCTGAGCAGAGAGCCTGATGCAGGGCTCGATCCCAGGACCCTGAGATAATGACCTGAGCCGAAGGCAGAGGCTTAAACCACTGAGCCACTCAGGCGCCCCGAGAAGTCCCTTCTTGAGTGTATTGGAGTTTGCACAAATTTTTGTTGTTGTTTATTTACTTGATAGAAAAAGGATGATCTGTGGGCACTAGAGGCAGAGGGAGGAGAAGCAGGTTCCTGCTGAGCAGGGAGACAGATGCAGGGCTAGATCCCAGGACCCTGAGATCCTGACCTGAGCCAAACGCAGATGTGTAACTAACTGAGCCAGCCAGGCGCCCCCACATTTTTTTTGTTTTAAACAGTCACTGATTACACAGGTAGGCAGGCAGATAGATAGACTAGGAGGGAGGCAGGTAAACAGATAGGGCCCGAGTGGAATTATTTTTCAACTTGCAGACTTCCTTTTTATCAAAGAAAGGCTTATATATTTTTAAAAAGACATTAGAAGAGCCTTGCTATCAGAGTTGAGGAGTTTGTAATAGAATTCCAGCTTGGACAATTATCTTGAAGCATCTTTCTATATGCCCAGACCCGCTTGTGCACACACACACACGTGTGTGTGTGTGTGTGTGTGTGTGTGTGTGTGTGCACGCGCTGTGAAATAAAGGAATTGGTTCTAATTCATGCTTATCCCAGCTTCAGCAGTCTCAGAGCCACTTGTGACATGGAGTGCGGGGGATGGGAGGGTTAGCTGGGAAATTCTCGATGCCTACACCAGTGTCGTGACGTGGCTAGCGGAGCAGACTTCATATATTTTAATCATGGCAAGAAAGCAACTTTTTGATAGAATGGGTGAGTGCATACATGTGGCAACTTCCTGCATGAGTACAAAGGAAAAGCAATTATATTAGGACTGTTTTTTTTTCCCCTTCTAGAATGACTTGCTTTGTGTGGCAATAGGAAGCTTTCAGGAAATTATCCTTTCTGGCACTGCTGCTGTTTAAGCAGCAGAATGAGCCTGCATCCAGCAATTTCAAGGAACTTTGTTTTCCAAGTTAATTAATGGGATGACTCTTGATATTTGACAATGAAAGATAATATGGGAATAGCATGAGGCAGTTTCCCCCTTTTACTTAAAGAATCTGGTCAACTCCTTCTCATATTAGAGCTGCCATCAATATGT
This sequence comes from Lutra lutra, assembly GCF_902655055.1. Classification (NCBI taxonomy): domain Eukaryota; kingdom Metazoa; phylum Chordata; class Mammalia; order Carnivora; family Mustelidae; genus Lutra; species Lutra lutra. The sequence goes on from NC_062294.1 coordinate 19,804,792, forward strand.
GAGTTGAAGGGTGAACAGCCAGAGGCATGGTGGCCCTCTCTGGGTCATCTTTTCCTATGCATAAAATAATCTAGACCAGTGCTTCTCAGATTTTAGTGTTCACTGGAATAATCTGAAGATCTTTTTTATTTTATTATTTTTTAAAAGATTTTATTTATTTGTCAGGGAGAGAGAGAGAGAGAGAGAGAGATAGAGCACAAGCAGGCAGAGGATGAGAGAGAAGCAGGCTCCCCGCTGAGCAAGGAGCCCAATGTGGGACTTGATCCCAGGACCCTGCGATCATGACCTGAGCTGAAGGCAGAGGCTTAAGCCACTGAGCCACCCAGGCGCCCCTGCAGATCTTTTTTAAATTGTAGAATATGAGTCAGTAGGTCCAGGATGAGTTCTGTGACCCTACATTTCTAACTACCCCTCAGGTAAAACCTACGATGCTGTTTATTCATGAATCTGTGTTCAGTTCTCCATATGTCTGTGTCTACACTTTTAGACTGACATGGGAGGAGGGAAAGGAAAGAAAAGAGAGGGAGAGACAGACAAAGAGAGAGTATGAAGCATGCCACTGTAGGACGCTAGGGCTAGGCTGAGCTATTCTCACCCATCAGCCAAGACCCTCTGTCCTTTGCATTAATTAAGATGGGGAGCTCTCAGGTGAATAGAGTTTTCAGCCGCAGCTATGGTAAAATCAGAGGGTGGTCAGGGCACCCCAAGCACCTGCTGCATTAGGACACAGGAGCATGAGATGCAACCTGGCACCCACAGTGCTAGACACGACTGGTAACTTCTGGATGCACCAGGAATCCATAGACCTCACCCTGAAATTGACTCAGCTCCAGAAATCTGACCCATGAACAGATGCTCAGAAGTGGACACTAAAGCCAGGAACAAATGCTTCAAAATATCCACGCTGATGACGGTTTTCAGAGCGGTGCCAGGTGTTGGTTTGGTGTCTGTACCCTTGTCACTGAGTCACCTGGATGTGCACTGGCTTCTACCTGTGAGGCCAGCTCGGTCGGCCTGGAAGCTGGAGCTTGGGCATGGGAGGTGGTGCATTTTGCATTCTCAGGAATCCTCATGGAATTATATTGAAATAACCCTCATTCCTGGACACTAAGCTGTCTGGGTTCCCAGCATAATCCCAGCTTCATAGCTGCCTTGCTGTGTCATAGGCTGTTGAAGGAACACTTGGAATGAACCTTTTTTCATTACTCACTTATGAACAGCTGTTGACCAACAATATCCCTTTTGGGATCATAGAGAGTAAAAGGAAAGGAAGTAGGGTTACTGAAGTATTCTTTGACCCTGCAAACATCAGTAACCAAGAACGTCCCAATCAGGAAGGGGATTCCCCTGACACGAGGCTGTGGGGCTCAGGCACTGCCAACTCCTTTATTGATGTTAGGCCTCACAAAGCTAGGGCTCTGGCATTCCCCACACTTGGGCAAGGCTATCTTGTTTATGGTTGTGCACCCATAGAGGCTTGGATGATTAAAGATCTCTAATGAGCCTAATAGAAGACAATGACATCTGTTATTTTCCTAGGGGGAAGTTAGGGGGAAAATGTGTGTAGGCTGGGGATCATTTATGCAGCCTTTAACTAGGGTTCGGGATGGAAGAGAGCAGAAGGTAGAACATCAGTTAAGCCTAAGCATATGGGAATATTTCCCAATCACACATTGGACAGGATCCGTGTGGTTCAGACCAGGGTGGAAAAGAGTGTAGCAGCTCACATAATGCAGGACAGGATGGAACCAGCATTTATGGAGCACAGACCAGGAGCTAACCCCCTTTACTTCATGCATTGTTTTTCCTAGTGCAATACAACAAACTCTATAAAGTCATTTTTTTTTTTAAAATTCCGTTTTATTATGAAGAAATGGATGTTCAGGAACCTTAAGACTTACTTATTCTTTCAAAGCTAGAAAGTGCCGGAACTTTCAAATCTAGACCTGGTTGAATACAAGGTCATTAATTTCCCACTTTGGGTAATTTCTAAAAATGCTGTCATTATAATATTAAGGCTGTGGATAAAAAAGACAAATCATTACATATAAAACTTAGCAAATATGTTTTCTCTGAGTATTAATTTTGGCCCTGTGCTTTCTAGAAGGGAAGTCAAGGAGGAAAGTGAGAAGTGAAAATCTTTTACAGAATTGAGGAAGCACATAAACTCCAAGACAAGGTGTTTAAAGTTTGTCTGGTATTATCATTGCCAGATTTAATGCATCTAATTCTCCCCCCCCACCAAATTAACAAAATTATATGGTCCCTTTATATACATATGGGCCCTCTTAGTCCAGCACTAATCCTCCTTTAAGGTCTACCTGAAACTCTTCCTCTTCTAGATAGCCTTCCTGCATTGCTTCCGATTTTAGAACATCTCCCATTCATGAATCTCACAATTTCCCCCCAACTTTTATTGAGATATAACTGTTATACCACATTGTGTATGTGTAGTGTATACAACACAAGGACTTGACTTTCATATATTGTGAAATAATTACCCCAATAAGTTTAGTTAACATCTCTCACCTCATGCAGATACATTAAAAAAAAAAAAAGTTTCTTGCGAGGAGAACTTTTAGGATATACTCTCAGCAACTTGAAATGATAACCTACAGCGGTGTTAACAGTAATCATGCTACACGCTACCTCCCATCTTATCAATGGCACTTCGTACCTTTTAACTCCCTGCCTCCAATTCCCACCCCCTCCTGTCTGCTAACCACAAATCTGATCTCTTGTTCTACGAATTTTAAGATTCCATATGTGAGATCATATGGAGTTTTCTTTCTTTGACTTGTTTCACTTGGCATAATACTCGCGAATTCCATGCACATTACTGCAAATAGCAGGATTCCCTTACTTTTTAATGGTGAATAATGTACATATTTATCCACTCATCCATCAATGGACATTTATAATTTTTTTCCATGTCTTGGCTATTGTATAGCTACAATGAGCATGGGGGTGCAGATAGATTTTTGATAAAGTGTTTTTACTTCCTTTGGATATATACCCAGAAGTGGGACTGCTGGGTCATATAGTAGTTCTATTTTTAAGTTTCTGAAGAACCTTCATACTCAGGTCCATTGTGACTGTACTAATTTGCATTCTCACCAACAGTGCAAAATTGTTCCTCTTTCTTTCTTTTTCTTTCTTTTTTTTTTAGATTTTATTTATTTATTTGACAGAGATCACAAGTAGGCAGAGAGGCAGGCAGCGAGAGAGGGGGAAGCAGGCTCCCTGCTCAGCAGAAAGCCCAATGCAGGGCTCGATCCCAGCACTCTGGGATCATGACCTGAGCCAAAGGCAGAGGCTTTAACCCACAGAGCCACCCAGGCACCCCTGTTCCCCTTTCTCCATGGCCTTGCCAGCATTGTTCTCTCATCTTTTTGATGGTAACCATTCTAACAGGTGATATGTCCTTGTGTTTTAATGTACATTTCCCTAATGATTCCCTTGTGGGATTGAACACCTTTGTGTGTACAAAAGGTACGCCATCTGGATATTTTCTTAGGAAAAATGTCTATTTAGGTCCTTTACCCATTTTTATTTTTTTTAAAGATTTTATTTATTTATTTGACAGAGAAAGAACGATCACAAGTAGGCAGAGAGTCAGGCAGAGAGAGAGGAGGAAGCAGGCTCCCTGCTGAGCAGAGAGCCCAATGCAGGGCTTGATCTCAGGACCCTGAGATCATGACCTGAGCTGAAGGCAGTGGCTTAATCCACTGAGCCACCCAGGTGCCCCCCTTCACCCATTTTTAAATTGCTTGGGTACTTTTTAGTTGGTTGGTTGTTTTTCCTTTTTTGCTGGTGATTTGTAGCACTTCTTTATATATTTTGGATATTAACGCCTTATCAGATGTATAATTTGTAAATACTCTTTCCCATTCTCTAAGTTATCTTTTCATATTGTTGATTGTTTTGCTGTGCAGATAAAGTCCAACTTTTGGTTTGATAAAGTCCAACTTGTTTATTTATAAATATCCAAGAAACTCATTGCTAAGACCCATCTCAAGGAGCTTTTTCCTTTTATCCTCCAGGAGTTTTATCGTTTCAGGCCTTACATTAAAGTCTTTAATCCATTATAAGTTATTTTTTATAAGTGGTGGAAGAAAGAGGTCTAGTTTCTTTCTACAAGGGAATAGTCAACCATTTATTGAAATAACTATCTTTTCTCTATTGAGTATTCCTGGCTAACTAGTCAGTAGTAGTTAACCATATATACATGGATTTATTTCTGGGCTTTCAATTCTGTTCCATTGTTCTGTGTGTCTGTTTTTAGTCAAGTACCATACTGTTTTGATTATTTAAATTAATAATACAGCTTAAAATCAAAGTGTGATACCTCCCACTTTGTTCTTTTTCAGGATTGCTTTGACTATTCATTGTCCTTTGTGGTTTCATATATTTTAGGACTGTTTTTTCTACTTCTGTATAAGAGACCATTAGAATACTGGGTAGTAAGGACATTTTAACAATATAAATTTTCCAATCCATGAACGCACAATATATTTTCTTTTTGTGTTGTTTTCAATTTCTTTTTTTTTTTTTTAAGATTTTATTTATTCATTTGACAGAGAGAAATCACAAGTAGGCAGAGAGGCAGGCAGAGAGAGAGAGGAGGAAGCAGGCTTCCCGCCGAGCAGAAAGCCCGATGCGGGGCTCGAACCCAGGACCTGGGATCATGACCTGAGCCGAAGGCAGCGGCTTAACCCACTGAGCCACCCAGGCGCCACTGTTTTCAATTTCTTACATTAATGTCTTGTAGTTTTCAGTGTAGAGACCTTTCACTTCCATAGTATTTTTTTGATGTGATTATAATAGAATATTTCCTTTATTTTCTAGATAGATGTTAGTATATAGAAACACTACTGATTTTTATATGTTAATTTTGTATGCTGCAAACTTAACCGAATTCCTTGATTGGATCTAATAGTATTTAGGTGATGTCTTTGGGATTTTTTATAGACATATGTATAAATAATGTGTTCTGCGATTTTACCTCTTCATTTCCAGTGTCAGTTCCTTTAATTTCTTCCATTTGCCTGACAGTGGTGGAAGTCCTAGCCAGAGCAGTGTTGAACAGGGATGGTGAGAGTGGACACCTTGTCTTACTCCTGATCCTTGAGGAACAATTTTTAGCCTTTCATGACTGAGTGTGATGTTACCTGTGGGCTAGTCATATATGGACTTTGTTATGTTTCATTACATTCCTTCTATACCTAATTTGTCAGAGTTTTTTTTTTATCATGAAATAATGTTGTATTCTGTCAAATGCTTTTTCTGCATCTGTGAAGGGGATATGATTTTTATGTTTCATTGTTTAATATCATAATCACTTATGTGCATATGTTGAACCATCCTTGCCTCCCAGAGACATATCCCACTTGATCATGGTAAAGGATCCTCTTATGTAGTACTGAATTCACTTTGCTAGTATTTTTTTTTAAGATTTTATTTATTTATTTGACAGACAGAGATCACCAGTAGGCAGAGAGGCAGGCAGAGAGAGAGGTGGAGGCAGGCTCCCTGCTGAGCAGAGAGCCCGATGCGGGGCTCGATCCCAGGACCCTGGGATCATGACCTGAGCTGAAGGCAGAGGCTTAACCTATTGAACCACCCAGGTGCCCCACTTTGCTAGTATTTTATTGAGAATTTTCCATCTCTTTCATAAGGGATATTGGCCTGAAGTTTTCCTGTAGTACTTTTACTATCTTTGATATGTAAAAGGAGTTTGGGAGGGTTCCCTCCTCTTTAATTTTTTTGAAAAGTAAGACATTTGGCATTTTTTTAAACTTAAGAATAGTTAACATACAATATTAGTTTTGGGTATATGATATAGCGGTTTTACATTTATGTATGTTAAAAAATGATCACCTCACTAAGTCTAGCTACCATCTGTCCACATACAAAGTAATTGGATTGTTATTATCTTCCCTAGGCTGTGCTTTACATTTCTATGACTTATTTTTAACTGGAAGTCTCTACCTCTTGATTCTCTTTACATATGTTGCTCCTCCCTCTTGACCTCCCCACTGGCAACCACCAGCTTATTCTTCAGATTTATGAGTTTGTTTCTGTTTTGTTCATTTTTATTTCATTTCTTAGATAGATAGAAGATATAAGTGAAATTATATGGTATTTGTTTTTTGTTATCTGACTTATTTTTCTTAGCCTAATACCCTCTAGGTCCATCCATGGTGTTGCAAATGACAAAATTTTATTTTTTGTGGCTGAGTAATATTCTATTGTGCACATGTATATATCCCATCTTTATTCATTCATCAGTGGACACTTAGGTTGCTGCCATATCTTGGCTATTATACATAATGTTGCAAGGAACACAGAGGTGTATATATCTTCTCAAATTAATGTTTTAGTATTCTTTGGACAAAAACCCAGAAGTGGAATTGCTAGAACAGAAAATATTTATATTTTTAATTTTGTGAGGAACCTTCATATGCTGTGTTCCACAGTGACTGCACCAGTTTACATTCCCACCAAATGCATGAAGGTTCCCTTTTCTCCACATCCTCACCAAAACTTATTTCTTGTCTTTTTGATACTAGCTATTCTGACTGGTGTCAAGTGACATTTCAGTGTGGTTTTGATTCAAAATTCCCTACTGATTAGTAATGTTCAGCATCTATTCAAGGGGCTGTCTGCATGTATTTGCTGGAAAAATGCCTATTCGAGTCCTCCACCCATTTTTTTTTAAAAGATTTTATTTATTTACTTGATAGAGACCACAAGTAGGCAGAAAGGCAGGCAGAGAGGCAGGCAGAGAGAGAGAGGAGGAAGCAGGCTCCCTGCCTAGCAGAAAGCCCAATGCGGGGCTCGATCCCAGGACCCTGGGATCATGACCCAGGCCGAAGGCAGAGGCTTTAACACTGAGCCACCCAGGTACCCCCTCCACCCACTTTGTAATTGGATTGCTTTTTGTGTATGTTGAGTTGTATATGTTCTCGATATATCTGGGATCTTAACTTCTTACTGGATATATCATTTGCAAATACCTTCTCTGGTTCAGTAGGTAGCTTGTTTCTTTTATGAGTGATCTCCTTAAATATGCAAAAGATGTTTAGTTTAATGCAGTTCCATTTGTTTGTTTTGCTTTTGTTGCCCTTGCCGGAGGAGAAGTGTCCAAACCATAATGTTAAGGCTGATGTCCATGAGTTTATTGTCCATGTTTTCTTACAGGAATGGTATGGTTTCAGGCATTAAATTTAGGTCTTTAATCCATTTTGAGTTTTTGGGGTGTACAGTGTAAGAAAGTGGTCCAGTTTCATTTGTTTGCATGTTACTGTCCAGTTTTCCCAGCATCATTTATTGAAGAAACTGTCTTTTCCCCATTGTATACTTCTACACCTTTGTAACAGATTAACTGACTATATAAATATGGGTTTATTTCAGGCTCTGTATTTTTTCCATTCATCTATGTATCTGTTTTTATGCAAGTGCTATACTGTTTTGATTACTGTATATTTGTAGTATAGTTTGAAATCAGGGATCATAAAATTTCCAAATTTGTTTTTAAGATAGATTTTGGTAGTATGGACATTTTAATAGTATAAATTCTTCTAATATTGAGCACTGTATATCGTTCCATCCATTTGTATCATCTTCAATTTCTTTTACCAATGTCTTAGAGGTTTCAGACTATAGGTCTTTCATCATCTTATTGACAGCCTATATATGTATCTCTTTATTTTATAAATTGACTCAGTAACCTCTAACTTTTAATTGGAACATATAGTCCATTATGTTTTTTTAAAAATTTCTTTTCAGTATTCTAGAATTCATTGTTTATGCACAACACCCAGTGCTCCAAGCAATACATGCCTTCTGTTACACCCACCACCAGGCTCACCCAACACACCCCCCCCCAAACCCTCAGTTTGTCTCTCAGAGCCCATAGTCTCTCATGGTTTGTCTCCCCATCCAATTTCCCGACTCACTTCTCCTCTCCATCTCCCCATGTCCTCCATGTTATTCCTTATGCTCCACAAGTAAGTGAAACCATATGATAATTGACTCTCTCTGCTTGACTTATTTCACTTAGCATAATCTCTTCTGTCCCGTCCAGGTTGATACAAAAGTTGGGTATTCATCCTTGCTGATGGAGGCATAATACTCCATAATATATATGGACCATATCTTCTTTATCTGTTTGTCCGTTGAAGGGCATCTTGATTCTTTCCACAGTTTGGTGACTGTGGCCATTGCTGCTATGAGCATTGGTGTACAGATGGCCCTTCTTTTCACCACATCTGTATCTTTGGGGTAAATACCCAATAGTGCAATTGCAGGGTCATAAGGAAGTTCTATTTTTAATTTCTTAAGGAATCTCCACAATGTTTTCCAAAGTGGCTGCACCAACTTGCTTTCCCACCAACAGTATAAGAGGGTTCCCCTTTCTCCACATCCTCTCCAACACATGTTGTTTACTGTCTTGTTAATTTTGGCCATTCTAACTGGTGTAAGGTGACATCTCAATGTGGTTTTGATTCGAATCTCCCTGATGGCTAATGACAATGAACACTTTTTCATGTGTCTGTTAGCCAGTTGCATGTCTTCTTTGGAGAAGTATCTGTTCATGTCTTCTGACCATTTTTTGATGTGATTATCTGTTTTTCGAGTGTTGAGTTTGAGGAGTTCTTTATAGATCTTGGATATCAGCCATTGTCTGTAGTGTCATTTACAAATATCTTCTCCCATTCCGTGGGTTGCCTCTTTGTTTTGTTGACTGTTTCCTTTGCTGTGCAGAAGCTTTTGATCTTGATGAAGTCCCAAAAGTTCATTTTTGCATTTGTTTCCTTTGCCTTTGGAGACATGTCTTGAAAGAAGTTGCTGTGGCCAATGTCGAAGAGGTTACTGGTTATGTTCTCCTCTAGGATTCTGATGGATTCCTGTCTGAAGTTGAAGTCTTTTATCCATTTTGAGTTTATCTTTGAGTATGGTATAAAAGAATGGTCAAGTTTCATTCTTCTACACATAGCTGTCCAATATTCCCAGCACCATTTATTGAAGAGACTGTCTTTCTTCCACTGTATATTTTTTCCTGCTTTGTCGAAGATTAGTTGACCATAAAGTTGAGGGTCCATATCTGGGCTCTCTACTCTGTTCCACTGGTCTATGTGTCCATTTCTATGCCAGTACCATGCTATCTTGGTGATCACAGCTTTGTAGTAAAGCTTGAAATCAGGCAATGTGATGCCCCCAGTTTTGTTTTTATTTTTCAACATTTCCCTAGCAATTTGGGGTCTCTTCTGGTTCCATACAAATTTTAGGATTGTTTGTTTCAGCCCTTTGAAAAATGCTGGTGGAATTTTGATTGGGATGGCATTGAAAGTATAGAGTGCTCTAGGCAGTATAGACATTTTAACAATGTTTATTCTTCTGATCCATGAACATGGAATGGTTTTCCATCTTTTTGTGTCTTCTTCAATTTCTTTCATGAGTGTTCTGTAGTTCCTCGAGTACAGTTCCTTTACCTCTTTCATTAGGTTTATTCCCAGGTGTCTTATAGTTCTTGGTGCTATAGTAAATGGAATCAATTCTCTAATTTCGCTTTCTGTATTTTCATTGTTAGTGTATAAGAAAGCAACTGATATCTGTACATTGATTTTGTATCCTGCCATATTACTGAATTGCTGTATGAGTTCTAGTAATTTGGGGATGGAGTCTTTTGGGTTTTCCATATAAAGTATCATGTCATCTGGGAAGAGAGAGAGTTTGACTTCTTCATTGCCAATGTGAATACCTTTTATTTCTCTTTGTTGTCTGATTGTTGCTGCTAGGACTTCTAATACTATGTTGAACAAGAGTGGTGAGAGTAGGTATCCTTGTCGTGTTCCTGATCTCAAAGGGAAAGCTGTCAGCTTTTTCCATTTGAGGATGATATTCACTGTGGGTTTTTCATAGATAGATTTTATGAAGTTGAGGAATGTTCCCTCTATCCCTATATTTTGAAGCATTTTAATTAGGAATGGATGCTGTATTTTGTCAAATGCTTTTTCTTCATCAGTTTGAAAGGACCATGTGGTTCTTCTCTCTTCTCTTATTGATTTGTTCTATCACATTGATTGATTTGCAAATGTTGAACCACCCTTGCAACCCAGGGATAAATCCTGCCTGGTCGTGGTGGATAATCTTTTTAATGTGCTGTTGGATCCTATTTGCTAGGATCTTGTTGAGAATCTTAGCATCCATATTTATCAGGGGTATTGGTCTGAAATTCTCCTTTTTGGTTGGGTCTTTGCCTGGTTTGGGGGTCAGGGTCATGCTGGCTTCATAAAAAGAGTCTGGAAGTTTTCCTTTTGCTTCAATTTTTTGAAACAGCTTCAGGAGAATAGGTATTATTTCTTCTTTGAAAGTTTGGTAGAATTCCCCAGGGAATCCGTCAGGTCCTGGGCTCTTGTTTTTTTTGGGGGGAGGTTTTTGATCACTGCTTCAATCTCATTGCTAGATATCAGTCTATTCAGGTTGTTAATTTCTTCCTGATTCAGTTTTGGAAGTTTATAGTTTTCCAGGAATGCATCCATTTCATTTAGGTTGCTTAATTTATTGGAATATAATTGTTGATAATAATTTCTGATGATTGTTTCTGTTTCCTTGGTGTTAGTTGTGATTTCCTTTTCATTCATAATTTTATTAATTTGGGTCTTCTCTCTTTTCTTTTGGATTAGTTTGGCCAATGGTTTATCGATCTTATTGATTCTTTCAAAAAACCAGCTTCTAGTTTCATTGATGAGTTCTACTGTGTCTCTAATTCCTATCTTATTGATCTCTGCTCTAATCTTGATTATTTCCCTTCTTGTGTGTGGAGTTGGCTTAATTTGTTGTTTATCCTACAGTTCTTTAAGGTATAGAGACAGTTGGTGTATTCTGGATTTTTCAATTTTTTCAGGGAGGCTTGGATGGCTATGTATTTCCCCCTTAGGACCGCCTTTGCTGTATCCCATAGGTTTTGGACCAAAGTGTCTTCATTCTCGTTGGTTTCCATGAATTGTTTAAGTTTTTCTTCAAATTCCTGGTTGACCCAAGTATTCTTAGCTTCCAGGTGTTTGAATTTCTTCCGAACTTTTTCTTGTGGTTGAGCTCCAGTTTCAAAGCCTAGTGATCCCTAGTGTAGGGAATAATCTCAGTCTTTTGGTATTGGTCGAGCCCTGATTTGTGACCCAATAAGTAGTCTATTCTGGAGAAGGTTCCATGTGCACTCGAGAAGAATGAGTATTCTGTTGTTTTAGGGTGGAATGATCTCTATATATCTATGAGGTCCATCTGGTCCAATGTATCATTCAGTGCTCTTGTTTCTTTATTGATTTTCTGCTTGGATGATCTATTACTGAGAGTGGCATGTTAAGATCCCCTACTATTAATGTATTCATATCAATATGACTGTTTATCTTGATTAACAGTTGTCTTATGTAGTTGGCTACTCCTGTATTGGGGGCATAAATATTTACAATTGTTAGATCTTCTTGGTGGATAGATCCTTTAAGAATGATGTAGTGTCCTTCTGTATGTCTGACTATAGTGTTTAGTTTAAAATCTAATTTATCTGATATGAGAATCATTACCCCAGCCTTCTTTTGAGGACCATTGGCATGAAAGATGCTTCTCCATTCCTTCACTTTCAGTCTGGATGTATCCTTAGGTTCAAAATGGGTCTCTTGTGGACCACATATGGATGGGTCCTGTCGTTTTATCTAGTCTGCAACCCTGTGCCATTTTATGGGCGCATTTAGACTATTCACGTTGAGAGTGATTATTGAGGGATACATTTTTATTGATATCATGTTACCTGTGAAGTCTTTGTTTCTATAGATTGTCTCCATAAATCTCTGTTCAGTGATATTCTTGGATTCTTTCCTCTTTTATAGAAACCCCCTTAATACTTCTTGTAGTCTCGGCTTGGTGGTCACATACTCTTTTAAACCTTGCCGGTCTTGGAAGCTCTTTCTCTCTCCATCCATTTTGAATGCCAGTCTTGCTGGAAAAAGTATTCTTGGCTGCATGTTCTTTTCTTTTTTTTTTTTTAATTTTATTTTTTTAATTGGCAGATCACAAGTAGGCAGAGAGGCAGGCAGAGAGAGAGGAGGAAGCAGGCTCTCTGCTGAGCAGAGAGCCCAATGTGGGGCTCAGTCCCAGGATCCTGAGATCACGACCTAAGCCGAAGGCAGAGACTTAACCCACTGAGCCACCCAGGTGCCCCATGCATGTTCTTTTCATTTAGTGCCCTGAATACATCTTGCTAGCCCTTTTTTGGCTTGCCAGGTTTCTGTGGACAGATCTGATGTTATTCTGATGGGTCTTCCTCTGTGCATAAGGAATCTCTTCCCCCTAGCTGCTTTCAACATCTCCTGTCTAAAATTAAGATTGTTTCACAATCAGGTGTCTCGAGGTCTTTCTAGATTCTATGATCTTGGGGGGAAACCCTTCTGCCTGTAGGACACGAACTGTGGTTCCATTCACCCGACTGGGAAAATTTTCATGGAGAATTTGTTCAACTATATCCTCTAGTCTTTCTTTCTCCTCCCCCTCGGGGATTCCAATAATTCTGATGTTGGAATGCTTCATGTCATCATTTATTTCCCTGATTCTGTTTTCATGGCCTTTAAGCTGTTTGTTCCAGGCCTCCTCCTGATCCTTTTTCTCTATCAATTTGTCCTCCAGATCACTAATTTTATCTTCTGCCTCAGTTACCCTAGCTGTTAGAGAATTTAGATTAGATTGGAACTCATTGATAGCATTGTTAACATCTTTGCTGGTGGCTTTCACTAGTCCATTATGTTTTAAGCAACTACTGATAGGTATGAAATTACTGCCATTTTGTACATGTTTTCTGGTTGCTTTGGTACTTCTCTGCTCCTCTCTTTTGTGATTTGATAATTTTTAGTGTTACACACGGATTTTGGTGCATCTCTTTCAGGTTTTTGGTTTATGTTTACCATCTGGTTCATATAGGACACCCTATGTATGTATCAGTCTATTTTCAGTTAATGGTACTTAAAATACAGTCTAAAAGCACTATATTTTTACCTCTTATTCCCATGTTCTATATTTTTGATATCCTACTTTATATTTTTGTGTATCCCTTAATTATTTCAAATATAGTTGATTTTACTACCTTTGTCTTTTAAGCTGCATACTTGCTTGACAAATGGCTGATGTACTGCCTTAATTGTAGGTTTGCTTTTACCAGTGATTTTTTTTTTTCATAATTTCCTTCTACTTTTGGCCTTTTCTTTTGAACATAAAAGTTAAAGGGACTTCTTTTAAGGCTGGAATAGTAGGGATTAACTTCTTTAGCTTTTCTTCATCTTGGAAACCGTTTTCCTTCAGTTCCGAAGGATAACCTTGCTGGGTAGAATATTCTTGGTTGTAGGATAGTTCCTGTCAGCACTTTGAATCTGTTGTGCCACTCCCTTTTGGCCTACAAATTTCCGCTGATAAATCTGCTGACAGTCTCGGGGGGTTCCCAGGAAAAATCTGAATATTTGCTTACTTTTTGCTGATTTTAAGATTCTCTTTTTGTTTTCAAATTTTGACCTTTTAATTATATGTCTTGATATGGACCTCTTTGGGGCTCTCTGTGCTTTCTGGACCTGAAGGTCCATTTCCTTTTCTAGATTAGAGAAATTTTCAGCTATTATTTCTTCAAATAAATTTTCTTCCCCTTTCTTGGTCTCTTCTGCTTCCAATACTCCTATAATATGAATGTTAGTATGCTCAATGTTGTCCCAGAAGTCCCTTAGACTATCCTTATTACGTTAAATTTTTTCTTTCTGTTCTTCAGTCTGAGTGATTTCCACTACTGTCTTCCAAATAGCTGGTTCATTCTTCTGCATCCTCTAATCTGATTTCTTTGAGCAAATTTTTCATTTTGTTTATTGTATTCTTCAGCTCTGATTGGTTTTTATATTTTCTCTTTCTTTTGCAAAGTTGTGTGTTCATCCATTGTCCTCCTGAGTTTGGTGAGCATCTTCATGACCATTACTTTGAACTTTTTATCAGGTAGACTGCATATGTCCATTTCATTTAGTCCTTTTTCTGAGATTTGTGTCTTTTCTTTGGAACACATTCCCCTCTCTCCTCAGTTTGCCTGGTTCTCTTTGTTTCTTTGTATTAAGATCAGCTATATCTCCCAGTCTTAGAAGAGTGGCTTTAGGTAAAGGGTGTCCTATGGGGCAAAGAAGTGCATTCCCCTCCCCTCAGCCATCAGAACTAGGCATTCCAGGGCTGTTCCTTGTGGGGCTAGGCTATAACTACTACAGGCACATTGATGGACAGGGCTGGTGCTGGTGTGGTTGAGTGTGGGGACACCAATTCTAGCTAAGGTCACTCAGTAGAAGTGGTGGACAGGAGTGGCTTTGGAGAGATACCTGCCAGAGAGGGCAGGCTGAATGGTGCTAGCAAAGTAGATGGATAATGTCAGAGATAGCATCCACCAGAGCTGGGCTAGCTAAGGGAGGGAAGTAAGAAAAATAGCACCCTCCACTGCTTCTATTCCTGGAGAAATTTCCCTCACATAAGGCTCAGGTTCTTTTCAAATTGCTGCCTGTGTGCTAGGTCTCAGAGTGAGTGATTTTATGCACAGACCCTTTAAAATGGAAATCTTGAATTCCTATAGCTCTCCCAGAATTAAGTTTCACTGATTTTCTAATCCAGACATTATTTGGTTTATCTCAGGGTAGGGGTTTCCAATATAAGTCTCAAATGCCTTGCTCCTCAGGAAGGGTTTCTGTTTTTGTGGTATCCCTCCTACTCATCGGCTGCAGCACTAGGGGTGTGAGGTCCTGCCTAGACTGCATCTCTGCCAACTACCTCTCATAATGTGGCTTTTTCTTTATGTGTTTAGTTGTGAAGAGCTGTTCTGCGAGCTTTCAGATAATTCTCAAAGAGAACTCTTCTGTATGTAGTTGTTCTTTGGTGTGTCCAATGGAGCAAGTGAGATGAGGATAACCCTTTATCTTGATCCTAGCTCTTATAATCCTTTAAATGTTAGGTCAAAATTTATTAGTAAAGCCATCTGGTCCTCAGCTTCCTTTTTGTTGGGAGGTTTTTGGTTGCTGATTCAATCCCTTTAATAATAACTGGTCTGTTCTTCTTTTCTGTGTTTTGCCTGATTCAGTCTTGGTAGGTTATGTTTCTAATAATTTGTTTCTTCTAGACTGTCCAGCGTGCTGGCATAGCGTTGTTCATGAATAGCCTCTTATGATCCTTTGTACAGTCTTTTTTCATTCATAATTACTTTGGATCCTTTTTTCCTTCATCTAGCTGAAGTTTGTGAATTTTGTGTACCTTTTTGAAGAACCAACTCTTTTTTTTTTTTAAAGATTTTATTTATTTATTTGACAGAGATCACAGGCAGAGAGGCAGGCAGAGAGAGAGGAGGAAGCAGGCTCCCTGCTGAGCAGAGAGCCCAATGCGGGGCTCGATCCCAGGACTCTGAGATCACGACCTGAGCCGAGGGCAGCGGCTTAACCCACTGAGCCACCCGGGCACCCTTGAAGAACCAACTCTTAGTTTTGCTAATCTTTTCCATTGTTTTCCTGTTTCCTAATTCCTTTATTTCTGCTTTCATCTTTTTTTTTTCCCCTTCTGCTAACTATGGGCTTAGTTTATTTTTTTCTAATTCCTCGAGTCATAGAATTAGCTAGTTTATTTGATATCTTTATTAATGTGGTTATTTACTGTTACAAACTTTTTAGGGGATGCAACAAAATAAGTTCTAAGTTTTGGTATGTTGTGCTTCTTGTATTCTTTGATCCATTAGTGGCTCAAAGGAGAAATATTATTAAACATGAATACATAGAAACTGTCCAGCTCTCCTATCAAATGTGCATACTATTTTGATCAGAGAGGTACTGAGCATAATTTCTATCTTCTTGGAAGTGGTAAGACTTATTTTATTGCCCAACATATAATCTATCTTATAAGATGTTCTGTGTTTACTGGAGAAAAATGTGTATTCCACTTTTGTCAGAGGGAATGCTCTGTGTATGTCTGTTGGTCCATTTGGCTATAGTGTTCAGATTGACTCTTATTCATTCTCTGGATGAGTTAACCATTAATGAGAGTAAGATATTAACCATTTTTCTATTGCCTTTCATTCTTTCAGTTCTGCTTTTGCTTTATATATTAAAGTGTCCCAATGTAGGGTACATAAATATTACAATTTTGATGCCTTCTGGTAGGATTGATGCCTTTTTAATATAATGACCTTCTTTAAAGTAAAAATGGTAGAAGAGAAATTCTATTTTGTCTGATAGATTTATAGCTACCCCCTGCTTTTAAAAAAATTACCTTCTGCTTAACACATCTTTTTCCATCCCTTCACTCAGTCTGTGTGTTTTCAAAGCTACAGTGAATCTTTATAGGCAGAATATTGTTAAATCTTGTTTTTTCTATTTAGCTATTCTATGTCTTTTATTAATAGATAAGGGCTTAACTATTACCATTTTGTTAATATATATATATATTTTTTTTGTAGATCCACTGTTCCCTCCTTCATATCCTACTCTCTCTTGTGTGTTTGAGGCCTTTTGATATCAGTATGCTATGACTTGATTATCAATTCCTTTTTTATAATTACTATAGGTTTTTTTCTTGGGGCTACTTTGAGGCTTACATGAGTTATCAATGTATTCTAATTTTGAGAGCACTATTTTATTTTTTATTTTCAGTTAGGCAGCATACAGAAGACTCCTATATTTTACACTTGTACTTCTCATGCGTAGGTTATTGCTATTACAATTTACATATTTTTATATTTCATTTACAAAATAATCCAAAAGATTTTTATTACATTTGTTTTTTAAATTTGAAACTACAGTTGTGAATTATGCATCACCATTACCAAATACCAAGATATATCTTTGATCATATATTTACTCTTACCAGTGAGTTTTATACTGCTACCTTATATTTTTATGATGTAAACTAGCATCTTTTTTCTTTACTGAAAAATTCCCTTTACCAGTAATCCTATAAGGGCTGTCCAGGCATGGTGAACTCTCTCAGCTTTTGTTTGGTTAGAAAGTGCTCTATTTTTGAATAATTGCTTTGCTGGGTATAGAATTCTTGGTTGATACATTCAAAATACTGAAAGGAAGAAACTTATTCTCTTAGCCTGAAATTTTCTGCTGAGAAATATACATATAGTCTTACAGGGGTTCCCTTTATGTAATTTTTTCTCTTGCTGCTTCCAAAATTCTTTCTTGGTCTTTTACTTTTGGCAATTTAATTAGAATGTGGCCTGGTGTAGCACTATTGGGGTTCAACCTATGAGAGATCCTTTTCTTTTCTTTTTTTATTTATTTGACAGAGATCACAAGTAGGCAGAGAGGCAGGTAGAGAGAGAGAGAGGAAGGGAAGCAGGCTCCCCACTGAGTGATCCCAGGATCCTAAGATCATGACCCAAGCTGAAGGCAGAGGCTTTAATCCACTGAGCCACCCAGGTGCCCCAAGAGATCCTTTTTAAGCCTCAAGGATCTGGATGTCCATTTCTCTCCCCAAGTTTGGCAATTTTTCAGCGATTATTGCTTTAAACTTTCTCTCCAGGGATTTCTATAAGGTGGCTACTATTTTTTCTTTTAACTGTGCCCTATTAGCCTTGTATACTTTAACTTTTTCTTTTTTTTTTCTTCTGACTGGATCATTTATTTGGCATGCTCAAGTCTGCTATTGAAGCTATTGAATTCTTCAGTTCATTCCATGTATTTTTCACCTCTAGGATTTTTAATTTTTTTATGGTTTTAATTTGTTGAACTTGTTTTGTTCACGCATTGTTTTCCTAATTTTGTTTAGTTGCCTTCTTCCGTGTTCTTGTAGTTCACTAAACTTCTTTAAGAGAATTCTGAAATTTTTGACCGTCCATAGCTCTTCCATTTCTTTTGTATCATTTATTGGAGCTTTATTAGTTCCCCCTGGTGGTGTCATATAGACATTTTTTTGTGATCCTTATGTTGGTATCTGTACATTTGAGTAAATAGTCTCCTCTCCTCTTCCAAACTCTACCAGATCACTAGACTTGATGTTCTACATGTGTCAGTTTGTTACATCCTTGAGCAAGGGGCAGTTTCTTAGTTTTTCTTCTTGGTGGGGCCCTGCACAAGCCACGAGCTGGAAAGTTTCTTGTTTAGAAGTCCAATGAGGCAGAACTATGTACCAAGCTCTGTACTCATGTGCAGCTGTAATTGGAGTTGCAAGATCAACAATAGATTCCGAGGAGTTCTGGTTAGGGTTCCTGGTACTGTCAGTCTGGAGGCTACATTCAGCTTGGGCTGGTCTATATATTCCCTTGCCTGGTCAGGCAGCAGGCAAGGCTTCAGGGTCAATAGGTCTTTTTTGAGGGGAATGAAATCAAACAGGTCTGCATACTCAGGTGCCTGGACAGATGGCCATAGTCTTGGCTCTACAAAGATAAAGCTGCTGGTCATGTCATCTGTTCAAGTACCATTGTAATCAGGGTTGCATTAGCTTCCCTGCAAGGGGAGAGGCAGGGAGCCAGAGAACATGTCCCAAGGCTGCTTAGCTCCCCTTTAAGAGTCTTAACAGATAGACCAGTGCATCAAACTGTGGCCAGATGAGATCACTAGTTTGGTCTGGGCTCTCTGAGTGCTGCTATGCCAAGACCTATTCCAGATATCAGAATAGGCTTACCGGTTGGGCAGGGCCAGGAACTACACTCACAGTATTGGTCTAGGAATTAGCTGCCAGGCTGGGGCAAGGAGACCAGCCTGATGGTACAGCAAGGCCTTCATCTGAGGTCCCAAATCAGGCTGCCCTGTACCCTCTCTCATCCTCTGGTCAAACTGTGCCATGTCTTGGCTGTGCCCAAGAGAAGGCTGTTCTTTGGGACATCTACCTGGGCACTGCAGGTAGGAACTCAGTTGTCCAAGATAGGAATGTAGGTTGTTGCAAGCCCTGCAGATTCCCCCATGATCTCCTTGAGGTAAGACTGAAGTGGAAACTCCCCAAAAGTGACCCACAATGCTGGGGGAGCTCAATGTCCATCATGAGCTCTTTTGTCACACTGGTGGACTATAGGCTTAGGGAAGCCTCCCAGTGTGGCACTCAGCAAGCCTGGGGTGGGGTGAGACGTAACTGCTTCTCTTACCTTCTTTCTCTGTGGTTGTGGTGCAGAGGTGCTTCAGCCTCACCTTCACATTCTAGAATGTTTTCAATTCTTGGGCAGGGGTCAAAGTCAGGATCTACCTCTGTTACCTTCCTGGTCATATCACTTCTATACATCTTTGTTATTTCTTCCTGCCATTTTCTATCCTGTGTGGCTGGGGGGTTCCTGATGGCAATAAAATCTTCTCATCCTTCATGCCTCCTATTACAAGGTTCAGTAAAGATGGATGGTCTACCTACCATTGTTGGAAAGTTCTGTTTTCTTTTTTCCTTGGAGACCTGGGCCAGTGAGTAAGTGTAACTTCATTAAGAACTTAATTCATGCTCTGTTCACACTGAAGTTTTAATCTTCCAAAGAATGCTACAAGGGAAGCTTGATGAGTGAACAGGCCATGAAAGGTAATGTTCCAAAAATCATTTGGCAGGCTGGTTGTGGACCTGAGAGATGAAGAAGAAAACCTTGATTCCTTGGTTTTGGAGTGTATTAAACCCACCTTGGGTCAGGGCACTTAAGGTTCTTTGTCCTTCTGCCTAGAACCCAGTTTCTCCTGTTCTGTGTTGTGCTTTTAAAACCTTCTTCCATCAGGTCTTGACTCACATATGAGTCCTTACCTTAGCATTTAATCTAGAATGGCATCTTCTAGTCACCCTGGATCTAATCACTCGGTATGTATTTTTTCCATAAAAGCTTAAGGTACTCTGTAATACTTCTTTCCATAATCAGTTTACTTACTTATTGTCTGAACCTCCTCTAGAATTTAAGTTCTAAGATGGCAAGGATTATCTCTTTGTTCACTGCGAAATGCCCTGTACTTCAAAAGATTCTTGGCAGAATAAATGAATTAGGGAAGAGGGTTAAGTATGCTTTGGAGAGCAGGGTGTCTGAAACTGTGATCCACCCGCACTATATCATTGTTAGAAATGCAAAGCCTTACCCTAGACCTTAGGAACCAGGAACTCTGGGGGTGAGGCTCAGCAATGCATTTTAACAGGCTCTCCAGGTACTTGTGATGCATGCTCAAACCTGAGAGCCACTGGTTGACCTGTGCATCTCAATCCTCAACATACATTTGAATCACCTGGGATATGTCACTGGAATTCATCCCTGTTCAGGAGATGTGAGGTGAGGTCAGAGAGCCTACATTTCTAACAAATGCCACGTGGTGCTCATGCTGTCCACTAAGTGCTACAAATCTCCACAGTCATCCAGGGAGTGTTTGAGAGAAAGAGAAGCGGACACACAGAGGGAGAGGGAAAAGCAGACTCCCCAAGGATCAGGAAGTCTGATGCAGGCCTTGATCCCAGGACTCTGGGATCATGACCTGAGCTGAAGGCAGAGGCTTAACTGACTGAGCCACCCAGGTACCCGCTACAGAGCTTTAGCATGTACTGATGCTGGTCTCACCCTTCCACATCCTGATTTAATTGGTCTGGAGGATAGCTGGACTGGGTCTTTGTAAAAGCTCCTCTGGTAATTCTAATGTTCAGTCAAGGTCGAGAACTGCCTTCAAGGGCACATGCATCCTCAGAATGCCACTGCCTGTGTGGACAGGGGAGGCACTACAAATCCTGATCAGAGAGCGTGCGTACAGCTTAGATACCATGAGACACAAGAACCGAGTTTGCTGTGAGAACACTCAGAAAATGAAAACTAGAGGGAGAATAACTCAAGGAGAAGATATAAGCAGTGGTGGAAACCAAACCCATCAACCTGCTTAGTGACCTAGATGCGCAAACACATCCCCTTGGTACGAGGATTTGATTATGCGCAAAGCAGACCCAATGATACAATGAGGATTTTATCCTAAATTTCCTATGATGAAAAAAATGTCCCAGGGATTACATTAGCTGGCCAGGTTAATTAAAAATCACTCTAATAATTAGTTGTGTGTGTTTAGTTTCTTTGTTATTAGCTTAGATGCTTTTCATCGAAGGGACAAAAACTCCTAAATGAAACCTCTTCTGGCTTCTCTGTCCCTCCTCTGAACTTGAATGCATCATGCCTTTAGCAGGTTGTCTAGATTTAAAATGAATCATCCTTTAGTATACACAGCCCCAGATATAGTGGGTTATACCTTGAGATGAAGAGATATAAAAGTGGTGTTTTATCTTTTGTTCTTATTAACATGTCTGGGGGGTTTCTCTTAAGAGGTTGATACTTATTAGGATGTTTCAAGAATGATGCCCAAAGTGAACAGTATGATGTGAACAAAATGAACAAATATCTTTCCTCTAAGATTTTAAAAAGAGGAAAGTGAGAAGGCTTCATAAGTGTAACAGACAAGACATAGGAAGTGGGTGGTAATCCTGAATCACTCACTCGTTCTGATGTCTTGGCGGAGCTTTCTTCTACTTTCTAGATTCCCCCTCATCCCAGGTTGCCGAGAGGGTCAAGAGGGTTGAACAGGAAAGCTCTGGGAGGCATAACCAGACCTTTTTTTCCGGGAATGATCCCCCCAACCCCCCCCCCAACCCCCCGTGAATCGAGGAGGCCAGCCAAGCCAGGACTGTGTTAAAGGATACTGTAAACCTTGATCCTAGTTGATTGTTTCCAAATGTAGGCACCATGTCTACCTGGCCAATGCTCTCTCCCCAAATTTAGAAAATTGGAGTAAGGGGATACAGAGTCTTGGAGTCTTGTGGATAATGGCACTTAAATGACATC
Source organism: Lutra lutra (assembly GCF_902655055.1). Lineage (NCBI taxonomy): Eukaryota > Metazoa > Chordata > Mammalia > Carnivora > Mustelidae > Lutra > Lutra lutra. The sequence continues at coordinate 19,826,603 of NC_062294.1, forward strand.
GGTCTGGAGCAGTATTCTGCAATAGAACCTTCTCAGGTGATGGCAATGTTCTACAGCTTGCGCTATTCAGTAGAGTAGCTACTTGTGGATATGGAGTACATGCAATGGGGCTAGAGTGATTGTGGAACTGAATTTTTACTTAGTTTATATTAGCAATTAAATTTAAACAGTGTCTATTATTTTGGACAGCATAGCTCTAGAGTCCAATATTATGGCCTTTGGCTTCTAAAGATATTTACAAAGCCTCTCTGGGTTGTTTAAAAGTTGCATCCATTTTATGAGTGACCCCAGGGCTTTTTGATAAAACCCCCAATATACTTCAACTAGACAAAGGAGCCTTCAGTAAGACATCACACTAATTAAAAGCTTACATACTGTTCTTTTGTGGAGGGGGGTTCATCTATCACATTAAGATCATACAGATATGAAGATTCTGGACTTCTTCTTGTCCATGGGTATTCCTCCAAAGTAGGAATTGAAGGTGGAATAACTCATTCATGCCCCTCTGATACACTAAGGTGGTCATTCCTTCAGCAGTGTCTCAATTTTACATTCATAGACACAGTCTGTGTCTTGGACCCCTTCTCTCCACCATGAATTTTGGTTTCCCCCAGTCATAAATAAAAAGACCAAAGGGGACTTTACAGTTTAAACATTGCAACTGTTACTCTATAATATAGTTCATACTATCTAACAAGCTTGTAAGGTAGCTGTCCTTATGTCACTATCCCTGCCCTCATTGTTCTATATGTTCACTGATAATAAATACCTAGTGACATAAGTAAGGGCTTCTTTGACATCATTGCTATTCCTTTGCATATGGGGACACCAAAGATCAGAGAGATGAAGCCAGCTGACTCAGATCCCACTGTTAATAAGCAGAGAAGGCAGAATTCACAACCAGCTCTTCTGACTCTAAATTCTACTCTTAGTAGAGAATAACATCTGTATCTGCTTTAAAATTTTATGGAGACAGATGAAATACCATATGTTTAATACTTTGGAGAAAAAAATGTGAAGCAAATAAAGTTTGCATTTTAAGAGATGAGAAGGGCAAGAGTGTCATTCTCTTTTGGATCTGGATTTTGAGGTGTGTTCTTGAAAGTTTTATTCTTGGAGGATACCTACATTATAAAATTAGACTAAAAATTACGGGGAAATCTAGAGAACATGCCTTAAATACAGGCTGCATTACTGTTCTGTGTTTAATTATAGCCAACCCTTTTGGTATCTAGCACATTCTATTGTTCTCACTAAATCCTTACCATAGGCCAGTGTGGTTAAAACTAAAATTTTTAGTTTTGCTACTTACTCAAGATCGCAGAATTTGGCCAAACAAAAACGCACACCATAGAGCTTCCTGGCTGTAAAGCTCAAGTTCTAGGGTATGATTTCCTTCTTTCTTTCTTAATTATGACTCTTTGATAAAATTTGACCACAATGATTCATCTTCATGTTACTGGTACTGCATGAATAGAAGGCGCCTGCATCCATATTGGGAATATCATAGGACTTCCAGGGGGTCAGTGCGAGGGTGGCAAAAACCCTGGTATGAGGAACCTCAAGGTGATCTGCGCCTCAATGGTCCCAGCCTCTCCTAGATATTTCTTCTCTGATGTTAACCTGGAAATGCCACGGCTTTTCTTAAACAGGGGGCAGACAACTGATATCTCGCTCCTACTAGTTCATATCTGATAGACTGTACCTCATTCTTCGGGGTACTACATAACCAAGCTCAGAACCAGAAAGAGTAGAACCTGCTGGATGCATGAATTGTTCTGGCTCCTAATATTGGTAATAGATTAGCACCTACAGACTGTTGTTCAGCCTTTGTCTTATCTCCTATAAAGCACCATTTACATATTACATATTTATATCATATTACATATATCACATGTACAGAATGCAAGAGGACGGATGTGCGGTTAACAAGTATTACATTTTCTCAAAGTTTACCGTAACCTGTTACAGGGATACTGTCATTTGAGGACTGTAGCTAAGGAAGAGCCTATAATTGGACCAGAATGAGATCCCCTTTAGAAGGCTGTGATAAATCAGGGGCTGTGTGGGGCCCAGTGGGAATTTTTGGGACAGGCCAAGTCAAGTCAGGGAAGCATGTGTGAAACCCATGCAGAGGTGGCATGTGAGGGACTTAGGTGTTCAGGTCAAGAACACCTGAAGCTGTTGCACTCAGCACTTGCCTATCTTGAAAAGGGCCAGTCACCCACTATGGAAGTGGGATTTCAGAGTTTCTGGATTAATGATGACTTTAGTGACGCTCCAGTGCTGGGGATTATTGATCTGGCTTTGGGTCTCACTCATCTAACTGACCATATGATCTATAATCAGGGACTGTTGGACTATCAGTAGGAAGTTTCTATCAATAGTAAGAGCTAAGGACACACGGCTCCTTCGTTTATAACTCACTCCCAAGAGGAAGCAGCTGTCACAGGTTGGGTGACCAGAACTGTGGAAGAACTCATACTGGCAAGAAATGGAGAGCACTAAGCTGAGTAGCTAGGAGGAGAGATGCTGATGGGGAAAAAAATGGTTATTTTCATATTCAAAGAATTATTCTTCATATTCCTCTAGAGCTGATTATTCAACGATAATTACAAGGTTCAGCTTGATACAAGATCTAATGGGAGAAGGGGCTTAAATGGATATTTTACCTAGACTGAAATTGATTTGGACAAGGAACCACAGTCTCCATGTGCGGCATTAAGCCAACCATATCCTCCAGTGTCAACAACCGTTTGTTCACATGAACTAAACAAAGTGACCTTTAGGCAAGGGACTTTATAGGAATCAGAATTGTCTGAAAATGAGAGCTGATAACCAAACCCAGAAGCCCTTACTCATGTCACTAGGTATTTATTATCAGTGAACATATAAAATCTATTTCCTAGGGGCACCTGGGTGGCTCAGTGGGTTAAAGCCTCTGCCTCAGGTCATGATCCCAGGGTCCTGGGATCGAGCCCTGCATCCGGCTCTCTGCTCAGCGGGGAGCCTGCTTCCTCCTCTCTCTCTGCCTGTCCAATAAATAAATAAAATCTTTAAAAAAATCTATTTCCTAATCCAAGTGAACTTTGGATCTAGATTTGGAGAGTCACATGAGTAGTAACTACGTGAGTAGTAACTCGAGGAAACCACGATTGTGTTGAAAGAAAAGATGGCAGTAAGTTCTGCTAAGAGTTGAGAGAGGGAGAAATCCCAGGGAGGATTTCCCGGAAAAGCTGGGTAGAAAGCAGGGTTTTTATTCATAAGAATTAACCTGACAGAAAGAATCAAGGAAGAGGACTTCTCAAAAATGATGGAGAAAGCACAATGTGGATAAAACCATGAATACGCAAGAAGATGGAGAGCAAACTGGGTATTTTGTTTATAAAAACAGAAGTGAGTTATAAAGATACTAGACATCTTAAAGGTTAGGCTAAGGATGTACAGCCTCCAAATCAATGTAATGGGGAGCCTTTGAAGGTTGAACAGGGCAATGACTTACAAATAGCTTTTTGGGAAAAATAGCCTGGAAGCCTGGAGGAACATGAACTGATTGCATGGTATGGAGTTAGGAGGCAGAGAAACTACACAAAGATGTCTTACTCTCAGTTTGCTATTTTTTTTCTGCTGGAAAAAAACCCATCAGCTTCCAATGAGCTGCTTTTTATTATGACACAAAAGCCATAAAAGTAGTGATGTATATAAAAGCAGTGCCGGATGTTTTTAGTGGCTTTATGAAATAAAAACAGCAGTAGATAGTTAAAATTGGGATGCCCGGCATCAGGTTATAACCATCTGAGTTTGGGAACTTGCAACAGCAATGCAATCATATTTTTATAGCTCTAGCATGGTCTTTTTCACTCAGATAACTGAACTATGAGTGGGGGAGAAGGGAAAACCCAGAAAATCAGTACTGTTAAATAGCAAAGGCAGAGATTTTTTTTTTTTTTTGAATTTCAATGGCCACATCAGTTATCAGTTTGATCAAATAATCATTGTTTCCCCAAATCAGAAATGTGTATACTATCACTAAAGGTAAGATTGATGCTGGGGAGGTCAAGTTCCCTAACAAAATATCATAATTGGTAGAAAGTTATCATACTGGCACTTTGACATCTGTGACTTCATTGTGCGCCTGTCACAATTCTGAGAAGCATGGTTTTCAGATTCATAGAAGATGCTAAGATTCAGCAGAGCTAGGAAATTTGCCCAAACAGTTTCAACAGGACATCCCTTGATCTATTCCAAGATGGGTCCTAAACCTCATGTCTCCCAGTGCTGCATGAAAATTTTCATAGACTTTGCTCATCTGTGAAGATGCAGTATCTTCCTGATGCTGCCACTGCCTGAAATGGTTCATTCGTTCACCTGTGACTAGGACAAACCCTGCTCAGGCCTTTGTAAAAAGAACCCTTCTTATTCATTAGCAAAGTTAACTGTCTAGAGTCTTTGGTATGCTAGAGCTAGAAGTAGACCTCTGCAGAGATTGCATACTCAACTGAAGCGTGGTTTGCTCAAGACAGAGAATTCGCTTGGTATAGTATGTTCTTACGGCAGCAGAAGCGTGGGTATTGATGGTATTACGTTGCGTGATCTAGATCTAAAGATTTTTTTGTTTTTTTGTTTTTTTTTTTAATTTTACATTTAAATTTTTATTTTTTCAGCATAACAGTATTCATTATTTTTGCACCACACCCAGTGCTCCATGCAATCCGTGCCCTCTACAATACCCACCACCTGGTGCCCCCAACCTCCCACCCCCCACCCCTTCAAAATTCTCAGATCGTTTTTCAGTCCATAGTCTCTCATGGTTCACCTCCCCTTCCAATTTCCCTCAACTCCCTTCTCCTCTCCATCTCCCCTTGTCCTCCATGCTATTTGTTATGCTCCACAAATAAGTGAAACCATATGATAATTGACTCCCTCTGCTTGACTTATTTCACTCAGCATAATCTCTTCCAGTCCCGTCCATGTTGCTCCAAAACTTGGGTATTCATCCTTTCTTTTCTTTTTTTTTTTTTTTTTTTTTACAGCTTTATAAACATATATTTTTATCCCCAGGGGTATAGGTCTGTGAATCGCCAATTTTACACACTTCACAGCACTCACCATAGCACATACCCTCCCCAATATCCATAACCCCACCCCCCCTCTCCCAACCCCCTCCCCCCATCAACCCTCAGTTTGTTTTGTGAGATTAAGAGTCACTTATGGTTTGTCTCCCTCCCAATCCCATCTTGTTTCATTTACTCTTCTCCTACCCCCTCAACCCCCCATGTAGCATCTCCTCTCCCTCATATCAGGGAGATCATATGATAGTTGTCTTTCTCCGATTGACTTATTTCGCTAAGCATGATACCCTCTAGTTCCATCCACGTCGTCGCAAATGGCAAGATTTCATTTCTTTTGATGGCTGCATAGTATTCCATTGTGTATATATACCACATCTTCTTTATCCATTCGTCTGTTGATGGACATCTAGGTTCTTTCCATAGTTTGGCTATTGTAGACATTGCTGCTATAAACATTCGGGTGCACGTGCCCCTTTGGATCACTACGTTTGTATCTTTAGGGTAAATACCCAGCAGTGCAGTTTCTGGGTCATAGGGTAGTTCTATTTTCAACATTTTGAGGAACCTCCATGCCGTTTTCCAGAGTGGTTGCACCAGCTTGCATTCCCACCAACAGTGTAGGAGGGTTCTCCTTTCTCCACATCCTCGCCAGCATCTGTCATTTCCTGACTTGTTAATTTTAGCCATTCTGACTGGTGTGAGGTGATAGATCATGGTGGTTTTGATTTGTATTTCCCTGATGCCGAGTGATATGGAGCACTTTTTCATGTGTCTGTTGGCCATCTGGATGTCTTCTTTGCAGAAATGTCTGTTCATGTCCTCTGCCCATTTCTTGATTGGATTATTTGTTCTTTGGGTGTTGAGTTTGCTAAGTTCTTTATAGATTTTGGACACTAGCCCTTTATCTGATATGTCATTTGCAAATATCTTCTCCCATTCTGTCAGTTGTCTTTTGGTTTTGTTAACTGTTTCCTTTGCTGTGCAAAAGCTTTTGATCTTGATAAAATCCCAAAAGTTCATTTTTGCCCTTGCTTCCCTTGCCTTTGGTGATGTTCCTAGGAAGATGTTGCTGCGGTTGAGGTCGAAGAGGTTGCTGCCTGTGTTCTCCTCAAGGATTTTGATGGATTCCTTTCTCACATTGAGATCCTTCATCCATTTTGAGTCTATTTCCGTGTGTGGTGTAAGGAAATGATCCAATTTCATTTTTCTGCATGTGGCTGTCCAATTTTCCCAACACCATTTATTGAAGAGGCTGTCTTTTTTCCATTGGACATTCTTTCCCGCTTTGTCGAAGATGAGTTGACCATAGAGTTGAGGGTCCATTTCTGGGCTCTCTATTCTGTTCCATTGATCTATGTGTCTGTTTTTGTGCCAGTACCATGCTGTCTTGATGATGACAGCTTTGTAATAGAGCTTGAAGTCCGGAATTGTGATGCCACCAACTTTGGCTTTCTTTTTCAATATTCCTTTGGCTATTCGAGGTCTTTTCTGGTTCCATATAAATTTTAGGATTATTTGTTCCATTTCTTTGAAAAAAATGGATGGTACTTTGATAGGAATTGCATTAAATGTGTAGATTGCTTTAGGTAGCATAGACATTTTCACAATATTTATTCTTCCAATCCAGGAGCATGGAACATTTTTCCATTTCTTTGTGTCTTCCTCAATTTCTTTCATGAGTACTTTATAGTTTTCTGAGTATAGATTCTTAGTCTCTTTGGTTAGGTTTATTCCTAGGTATCTTATAGTTTCGGGTGCAATTGTAAATGGGATGGACTCCTTAATTTCTCTTTCTTCTGTCTTGTTGTTGGTATAGAGAAATGCAACTGATTTCTGTGCATTGATTTTATATCCTGACACTTTACTGAATTCCTGGACAAGTTCTAGCAGTTTTGGAGTGGAGTCTTTTGGGTTTTCCACATATAGTATCATATCATCTGCGAAGAGTGATAGTTTGACTTCTTCTTTGCCGATTTGGATGCCTTTAATTTCCTTTTGTTGTCTGATTGCTGAGGCTAGGACTTCTAGTCCTATGTTGAATAGCAGTGGTGATAACGGACATCCCTGCCGTGTTCCTAACCTTAGCGGAAAAGCTTTCAGTTTTTCTCCATTGAGAATGATATTTGTGGTGGGTTTTTCATAGATGGCTTTGAGAATATTGAGGTATGTGCCGTCTATCCCTACACTTTGAAGAGTTTTGATCAGGAAGGGATGCTGTACTTTGTCAAATGCTTTTTCAGCATCTATGGAGAGTATCATATGGTTCTTGTTCTTTCTTTTATTAATGTGTTGTATCACATTGATTGATTTGCGGATGTTGAACCAACCTTGCAGCCCTGGAATAAATCCCACTTGGTCGTGATGAATAATCCTTTTAATGTACTGTTGAATCCTATTGGCTAGTATTTTGGCGAGAATTTTTGCATCTGTGTTCATCAAGGATATTGGTCTGTAGTTCTCTTTTTTGATGGGATCCTTGTCTGGTTTTGGGATCAAGGTGATGCTGGCCTCATAAAGTGAGTTTGGAAGTTTTCCTTCTATTTCTATTTTGTGGAACAGTTTCAGGAGAATAGGAATTAGTTCTTCTTTAAATGTTTGGTAGAATTCCCCCGGGAAGCCGTCTGGCCCTGGGCTTTTGTTTGTTTGGAGATTTTTGATGACTGTTTCAATCTCCTTACTGGTTATGGGTCTGTTCAGGCTTTCTATTTCTTCCTGGTTCAGTTGTGGTAGTTTATATGTCTCTAGGAATGCATCCATTCTTCCAGATTGTCAAATTTGTTGGCGTAGAGTTGCTCATAGTATGTTCTTATAATTGTCTGTATTTCTTTGGTGTTCGTTGTGATCTCTCCTCTTTCATTCATGATTTTATTTATTTGGGTCCTTTCTCTTTTCTTTTTGATAAGTCTGGCCAGGGGTTTATCAATCTTATTAATTCTTTCAAAGAACCAGCTCCTAGTTTCGTTGATTTGTTCTATTGTTTTTTTGGTTTCTATTTCATTGATTTCTGCTCTGATCTTTATGATTTCTCTTCTCCTGCTGGGTTTAGGGTTTCTTTCTTGTTCTTTCTCCAGCTCCTTTAGGTGTAGGGTTAGGTTGTGTACCTGAGACCTTTCTTGTTTCTTGAGAAAGGCTTGTACCGCTATATATTTTCCTCTCAGGACTGCCTTTGTTGTGTCCCACAGATTCTGAACCGTTGTGTTTTCATTATCATTTGTTTCCATGAATTTTTTCAATTCTTCTTTAATTTCCTGGTTGACCCATTCATTCTTTAGAAGGATGCTGTTTAGTCTCCATGTATTTGGGTTCTTTCCAAATTTCCTCTTGTTATTGAGTTCTAGCTTCAGAGCATTGTGGTCTGAAAATATGCAGGGAATGATCCCAATCTTTTGATACCGGTTGAGACTTGATTTAGGACCAAGAATGTGATCTATTCTGGAGAATGTTCCATGTGTGCACTAGAGAAGAATGTGTATTCTGTTGCTTTGGGATGAAATGTTCTGAATATATCTGTGATGTCCTTCTGGTCCAGTGTGTCATTTAAGGCCTTGATTTCCTTGTTGATCTTTTGCTTGGATGATCTGTCCATTTCAGTGAGGGGAGTGTTAAAATCCCCTACTATTATTGTATTCTTGTCGATGTCTTTCTTTGATTTTGTTATTAATTGGTTTATATAGTTGGCTGCTCCCACGTTAGGGGCATAGATATTTAAAATTGTTAGATCTTCTTGTTGGACAGTTCCTTTGAGTATGATATAGTGTCCTTCCTCATCTCTTATTAGAGTCTTTGGCTTAAAATCTAATTGATCTGATATAAGGATTGCCACTCCTGCTTTCTTCTGATGTCCATTAGCATGGTAAATTCTTTTCCACCCCCTCATTTTAAACCTGGAGGTGTCTTCGGGTTTAAGATGAGTTTCTTGTAGGCAACATATAGATGGGTTTTGTTTTTTTATCCATTCTGATACCCTGTGTCTTTTGATTGGGGCATTTAGCCCATTAACATTCAGGGTAAGTATTGAGAGATATGAATTTAGTGCCATTGTATTGCCTGTAAGGTGACTGTTATTGCATATTGTCTCTGTTTCTTTCCGATCTACTACTTTTAGGGTCTCTCTTTGCTTAGAGGACCCCTTTCAATATTTCCTGTCGAGCTGGTTTGGTATTTGCAAATTCTTTCAGTTTTTGTTTGTCCTGGAAGCTTTTAATCTCTCCTTCTATTTTCAATGATAGCCTAGCTGGATATAGTATTCTTGGCTGCATGTTTTTCTCATTTAGTACTCTGAATATATCATGCCAGCTCTTTCTGGCCTGCCAGGTCTCTGTGGATAAGTCTGCTGCCAATCTAATATTTTTACCATTGTACGTTACAGACTTCTTTTCCCGGGCTGCTTTCAGGATCTTTTCTTTGTCACTAAGACTTGTAAATTTTACTATTAGGTGAAGGGGTGTGGACCTATTCTTATTGATTTTGAGGGGGGTTCTCCGAACCTCCTGGATTTTGATGCTTGTTCCCTTTGCCATATTGGGGAAATTCTCTCCAATAATTCTCTCCAATATACCTTCTGCTCCCCTCTCTGTTTCCTCTTCTTCTGGAATCCCAATTATTCTAATGTTGTTTCCTCTTATGGTGTCACTTATCTCTCGAATTCTCCCCTCGTGGTCCAGTAGCTGTTTGTCCCTCTTTTGCTCAGCTTCTTTATTCTCTGTCATTTGGTCTTCTATATCGCTAATTCTTTCTTCTGCCTCATTTATCCTAGCAGTGAGAGCCTCCATTTTTGATTGCACCTCATTAATAGCTTTTTTGATTTCAACTTGGTTCGATTGTAGTTCTTTTATTTCTCCAGAAAGGGCTTTTATATCTCCCGAGAGGGTTGCTTTAATATCTTCCATGCCTTTTTCAAGCCCGGCTAGAACCTTGAGAATCGTCATTCTGAACTCTATATCTGACATATTACCAATGTCTGTATTGATTAGGTCCCTAGCCTTTGGTACTGCCTCTTGTTCCTTTTTTTGTTGTGAATTTTTCCGCCTTGTCATTTTGTCCAGAAAAGAGTTTATGAAGGAGCAAGTAAAATACTAAAAGGGTGGCAACAACCCCAGGAAAATATGCTTTAGCCAAATCAGAAGAGATCCCAAATTGTGAGGGAGAGAAAGGGGATAAAAAGGGGTTCAAAAAGAAAAAAAAAAAAAGAAAGCCAATAAAGAAAAAAATATAAAAAGAGGAAAAAATATATATTAGATAAACTATTTTAAAAACGTTAAAAAAGAAAACGGTAAAAGTTAAAAAAATTTAGCAGAAGAAGAGAAAAAGAAAAAAAATTGAAAAAGAAAGAAAAAAAAATTAACTGCAAGGCTAAAAAATCATGGGGAGAAAGCCATGAGTTCCGTGCTTTGCTTTCTTCTCCTCTGGAATTCGGCCGCTCTCCTTGGTATTGAAACAGCACTCCTTGGTAGGTGAACTTGGTCCTGGCTGGGTTTCCCGTTGATCTTCTGGGGGAGGGGCCTGTTGTAGTGATTCTCAAGCGTCTTTGCCCCAGGCGGAGTTGCACCGCCCTTACCTGGGGCGGCGCTGAGTAATCTGCTCGGGTTTGCTTTCGGGAGCTTTTGTTCCCTGAGCGCTTTCCGCAGAGTCTGGAGGACGGGAATGAAGATGGCGGTCTCCCGGTCTCCGGCCCGGAGGAGCTGAGAGCCCGGGGCCCCACTCCTCAGTGCGACCCCAGAGAACAGCTCCCAATGACTCCCGTCACCCTGGCCTCCGGCCGCGCTCCGAGCTGACCGAGCCCGCGACCGGTTCCAGGCAACCCCGAGCTGAGAGTCACTCCTCGGCTCTGTCTCTGCAGCCGGCTTCCCCATTCGAATACCGGTAAGCTCTGCGACACCCCCGATCCTTCTGCGACCCTGTGGGACCTGAGGCCGCGCTGACCCCGCCTGGGCTTCCAGTTAAGCCTCTGGAGCGATGTCCCTCAGCGGAACAGACTTTTAAAAGTCCTGATTTTGCTCAGTTGCTCCGCCGCTCGCTGGGAGCCAGCCCCTCCCCCCACGGTCTATCTTCCCGTCGCTTTGGATATACTTCTCCGCCAGTCCTACCTTTCAGATAGTGGTTGATTTTCTGTTTCTAGAATTGCTGTTCTTCTTCTATTCAATCTCCCGTTGGATTTGTAGGTGTTTGCAATCTTTAGATAAGCTATTTAGCTGTTCTTCCGCTACCCGAAGTAGTCTCAGCCTGCTACTTCTCCGCCATCTTGACTTCTCCCTCTAAAGATTTTTTTTTTAAGATTTTATTTATTTATTTGACAGACAGAGATCACAAATAGGCAGAGAGGAAGGCAGAGAGAGAGAAAGGGAAGCAGGCTCCCTGGTGAGCAGAGAGCCCGATGCGGGGCTCGATCCCAGGACCCCGGGATCATGACCTGAGCCGAAGGCAGAGGCTTTAACCCACTGAGCCACCCAGGCGCCCCTAGATCTAAAGATTTTCTTTGATTTTTCCTCCTATTCCACCCCAGCTTGGGGTTAGTAAAATAGTATGCCAACTTTTTTTAAAAGGTATCACTGTAAGGAATAAGGGATAGAAAAAGTATTTGAATATTTACGACCCTTGTACAACTAATTTGTATTAGCCTCCTGGTCCAAGGCAGAATCCGAGACCTGGAGTGGTCATGTCATTGTACATAAAAGGCAGCTCACATATTGAAAACTAGGTCAGGGTGATGGTCACACCTATACTGGAATGGCCTCATTAAACCCCTGCTGTATAATTCTTCTATTTGCACATCTATACAAGTCAGTGGCCTTCAATTCTGTGGAGGAGAAACATGTTGATCTCTTCATAGGTTATGTTAATAGAGAAAATAATATATTTCACCGTAATCACCATTTTGGAGTACCTTCTGGAAGCTCTAGGAAATTGAGAGGGAAATATGAGAACAGAAGGTTAAGAATGAGAGTGTAGGCTCCATGGTTAGACAGGGTTTTCCTCTTCCCTCCTTGATCTGCTGTTTGAATAACAGCATCTACCTGTAGGAGGATTGTGAGGATAGAATGACATGATGTATGTGAGCTGCTCAGCTCTGGGTTTGTTGCCTGCCAGCACTTCAAATCATGGTAACTTTAGGGGCACCTGTATGGCTCAGTGGGTTAAAGCCTCTGCCTTCAGCTCAGGTCATGATCCCAGGGTCCCTGGGATCGAGCCCCGCATCGGGCTCTCTGCTCAGCAGGGAGCCTGCTTCCTCCTCTCTCTCTCTGCCTGCCTCTCTACTTGTGATCTCTGTCAAATGAATAAATAATCTTTTTTTAAAAATCATGATAACTTTAATAATAATATATGTATTGAATACTTACTGTGTTCCAGGCACTGTCCTAAGTGACTGATGCATTAACTCATTCAGTCCTCACAACACCCCCTTGAGATGGGTATTACCATCTCTCAGGTAAAGATGAAGTAATGGAGGCATGGAGGGGTCTCACAGCCATTAAGTGGTAGATCCAGTAGTAGGACTTCATCACCTATAGTCTTAACTACTGTGCTATGCTAGTAGTTGAAGACCACCAATAGAATACACCGTGGGAGAGCAAGTACCCAGTATAACACTGAGAGTCCAAATCTTTATGCCATTGAAAGCCAAGTCAGGGAATACTTTGGGGGTGTAGAAAAGGGGCCATTTCGGGCACCTGGGTGGCTCAGTGGGTTAAAGTCTCTGCCTTTGGCTCAGGTCATGATTCCAGGGTCCTGGGATCGAGCCCCACATTGGGCTCTCTGCTTGGCAGGGAGCCTGCTTCCCCCCCTCTCTCTGCCTATGGAATAAATTAAATATTTTAAAAAAATGGGCCATTTCTCACTGCAAGCATGAAGCATGGTTCATGAAAGACATAGGGTTTAAGATGGGTACAGATGAACATGGATAAAAACACTCAGGTAACATGACTATAAAAAGAACAATTTGAACTCTATTACACAGGACTACTCAACAACTATCTGTAACATCTCAATCATTATTAGGTTGTGGCCAAACTGACTTCCCTTGAAGTACACAGCATGATGCTGATATAGCTTTCAGATAGACCTGCATCAAATTCAGCTCTGCCACTCATGAGCTGTGGCATTTGCTTCTCTATCAATGTTAGTTGGTAAATGGGGTTATCACACCTCACAGCATTGTCTTGATTCTAAATGAGACGCCATAATAACATGCCAACATGGTGACTGACTATAGTAGGGTTTCAGTGAGTACCAGGTGACAGAAAAGTTCTTTGGCTTGGGTTCTGGGACCTGAGTTTACCAGCCAAGACTGTGTGTCTATGACACATGCCACTATCAACCATGATTTGCAATTCTTGGTCTTCACAGCTTTGAAATATCTAGACCTATGTTAAGATCATCTAGAAAACATCCTAAATTACCTCTGGAGATTTCCTTTCTCTTGGTTTTGTTGAAATTCTTACAATTTCTATTGTGAAAGAATGTGTTTATTATTTCCGTAGGGCACATTTCCTTGAAAACAACCTTTAGGTGTCTTTGAAAATGCTCTAAGATACCACTTCTCACTGGTGCATGTGACATGAGCCTCCTAAGGAGGGTAGTGCTAGATAAAAATACCTTAAATGCATTTGTGACTGGGCATCTTGCATTTTAACTATAAATAACATTTTGGTTATACTTCTAAAGTTTGTTGTTTATCTGAAATGCAAATTTCACTGGGTATCATATTTTTTATTTGCTATGTCTGATAACCCTACTCTTAAGGCTCAAGGAGCCCAGTAACGGTGGAGTATCCGCTTTGGAATCATATCTGGGGCTTCAAATCCTCTTTCAGTCACTTATCGGTTGTGTAACCTTTAACTTACAAAGTCCTACACTAACAAGGGTAATTACAGATGAAGATAGTCACTAAAGAGGTAGAATGAAATACTATAGACCCATATGATTAATATACCTTCCAGATCATAACATCTGTTAACTTTGTTTTGTTAAAGCACTTTATAAACAGTGCTATCCCTGAAACTGTACAGACTATTACTGTTTTCTCTCTAAGGCCATCCAATGGGAAGGTAAACTTGATATCATAGCTCAAGTATCCAAAATTCCACTCCAGAGGTTTCTCTGATGTCCCACTCTTTCTGGAAGCCTCTCTCAAATGACTAATTGTTGTCCCCAGTCAACAGGAGGAAGATTCAAAATGAAACTTATGGCTGTGTTTGCAATGTAGTCCATTGCCATGGCTTACTTTAAAGTAGGGTCCTTAAGAGCAACCTTCATCAGGAAAGCATTTTTATCTTTTATTATTCTATTTCTAAAGATGAAAATTCAATTTTAGGTGAAGGGATAGGGGTAGAGTGGTACTAGAGCCAGGATGAGTCTCACCCAGCACATGTGATATCCAATAGCACCAGTCATTGCCTATGAACCATGGACACTCTGTTTGTTATTAAATATATGAACTCAAGGTACATGTTATACCCATTTGCAAAGGTGTGTACCAAGCCTTGGTGGAAGTTATGTAATCTTTCTTCCAATCACATAGCTTCTGAGGGGCAGAGATGGGCTTCAAATCCAACCCTGACTCACACCCACCAAAAGCCATTTTTTTAAAAACACTGTCCAAGGCAACCTCTGCTATCTCCCCTTAGTTTTTCTGAACAATCATGAAGAAAGAAAAGATTTGGTTCATGAAATAAGAACATGCCTCTTCTGGCTTCCTCCTTCCTCTCACACCCAATCCCTGAAAGGGGAGACAGTGTCTTATGTAATTTCAACAGTTCCCTTAGGCACAGTAGCCAGGAATGCTTTATGGCTGGGTATATAATGTTTCAAGTGCTCAGAATTTCATTTCCTCAGCTACAAAAGACTTTCTTTGCCACAATAGCCCTAGTGTAGCTGGTCCCTTGTTCCAAGCCTGAGTAATTCCCCTAGGATCTTTGCAGGGAGACAGGCCATGCCACACCCTGGAGACACTAATGATGGAGAGCAGCAGATCTGAGAGTTGCCAGTCTCATTCATTACCATGTTATGGTCTGGACAGAAAAAGCTGAACAGATAAATCATCAGTCATCAGCATGATCAGCTAATGGCTACCTGGTGTTATATGACCTAACCCACAGTCAGAGCACAGCGTGTTCTGATACAGTTACAACAACTGAAGAAAGAGCACTTCTCACATAGTCTGAGAGTTAAGGTTCTGGGTCTACCAGTTAAGTGCATCTAGATGATTATTGCCATTGTTATTACCATTGTGAACACTTATC
Source organism: Lutra lutra (assembly GCF_902655055.1). Taxonomy (NCBI): domain Eukaryota; kingdom Metazoa; phylum Chordata; class Mammalia; order Carnivora; family Mustelidae; genus Lutra; species Lutra lutra. The sequence goes on from NC_062294.1 coordinate 19,841,913, forward strand.
CATTAAATAGCAAGTTCCAGGCACTTGTGAACTGCTTAAACATAAAAATCTGGCCCTGTCCCTCCTCCCCTCCAAATCTGGCAAGAGATACACACTTTCAGAGAGTGTTTGAAGGGCTGATAGAGAACACAGGGCACACAGAAGAGAAGACCTCTAAGCTAAATCTTACAGAATAAGAAACAATTGTTTTAGGTAGAGATACTGGAGACCATTTTTTGCAGAAAGAGAATACATGCAGAGAGTGATGTCATCAAGATGGTGACATAGGTTGGTCCCAACTTTATTTGCAGAGCAAGAGAGGACAAGCAGAGGAACAGTAGAGGAAGACAGAGAAAGAGATTCCCCACTGAGCAGGAAACCTGATTCAGGATTCGATCCCAGGAACCTGGTATCATGATCAAGGCAGAAGCTCAACCAACTGAGCCACCCAGTTTAGTCCCCCTCAATGGACAACTATCCATGGGAGAGACCCAACTATTAAGATTTTTGAAACACAAGATAAGGCTGAAGCATTCCCCTGCACCACAGAGACCTAGACAGACCTCATTAGAAGAATAAGAGCGGGGAGGCTCCACTGACAGCACTCCACAGAGAGGGCCCCTCTGAGTCTACAGCATATCCAGTGGCATGAGAGATCCCAAGGTGAACATCCAGCACCCCAGCATGGTCATTGCATTCTGGCAGCCCACTGGGGTCTCACTTTCTATGAACTGTGGAGGAGTCTGCAGGACTTCAACATTGGGGATGAGAGAGCAATGAAAAGGAGGATGGCACTTACAGTAACCGTGGTCAGACCTTGGCATACCAAGTCCCTACTACAGTGGCATCCAAGTATAAATCTCACCCTAAGATATTGTCAACAGTGGCCCAATAAGACCAGAGAACTCGGCAAGGTGCAGGTCTGCCAGATTCAGGAATCCAAATAATAAGCCATACTAACCTTGAAGCCAGTTCAGCCATTCTGCCTGGACAGGGAGGCTAATTCATAGAACCACCTACTTCTGAGTATATATATCCCTTTCCTGCCTGATCAGGAAACCTCTGCCCATATGCAGAGCCAAGCCAGTGGCCCCAGCTGACCAACAAGTTCGGTTCATTGTTATACCTGATTTGCTCCCCAAAGAACCTTGCCAGTCCATGGGCTTTTTCTGAGGCCCCGCCTGGGCAGTAAACTAATTTATAATCTTTCCCACTATTGAATACTCCCTCTAGCCTTCCTGACCAGGAGGCCTATTCAGACTTCCAGGGAATCCATTCAGCAACTGTGATTATAGTGGCACTGGAATATAGAGTCCAGCGGTCAGGCTAGTGCCCTGCCTCTAAAGATAGGGCTGTCAGGTCAGGGAACTTGGTGCATATTTCTCCCTAATTTGGTTTCCAAGTAAGAACTTGGGTTTCTTGTACAACATGGGTAGACTAATTTGAACCCCCAACATTGTAGAATACAGCATACCGATAAATCTAACCAGAGCATATGGGAAGCTGTATAGCTCATCCTCCGCTCTCTATACAGTAGTACTTGAACGGAAAACACAGCCAGTGGTTGTCCCCAGCTGCAGAGCAAACCAGTGGCCCGTTATGACCAGAGAAGTAAGTGCACAGTCCTGCCTGACACAAGCTGTGTTAACCTTAGTGCCCATTCTGCTGCTCTGTCGAAGCAGCAAAGCTAATTCATAGCTCTGCTCCTACTCCATAGATTACCCAATCCTGACCATCTAGAAAGCCTGACACGACAATCTAGGCAACTGTGGAATCCATGCAGTAGCTGCACTAGGACAGAGAATGAAGCCAACGGTCCTATTCAAATGTTCTTAGTCAGTGGCACCCCCACAATCTCAGAGCTTGAGCAGTGCCTTGCCCAAAAAGACCCTGATAGCAACCCCACTACTCAAAGATGCTACATGCTGATATGTCCAGAACCCCAAGCTAAGGTGACTAAAGAAGGACTAGCTCTGCCAACGCAGACCTGTAACCTTTGGAAGGGGAGACCACTTCTTCAAATGAGCGGATACCAATGTGGGAATCAAGGATCATGAAAAGTCAGGTTAGCATGACACCACTAAAGGACACTAATAAAGCTATAGTAATTTACCCTAAAAAAATGAAACTCTGAGCTTTTAGATAATTCAGAATAATCCTCTTAAAGAAGTTTAAGGTCTAAGAAAACACAGGCAGCTGAAATAAATTAGGAAAACAATGCATGAAGAAGGAGGTAAACAAAGACAAACCATTAGAAAAAAACAAAAATTCTAGAGATGCAGAATGCAATGACTGAACTCAAGAATTGAATAGAGAGCTTCGATAGCAGACTTAACCATACAGAAGAAATAATCAGATCTAAAAGACAGGGCATTTGAAGTTATCCAGAGGGGAAAAAAAGTCGGGGGAAGGAGGTGAAAACAAACACATGCATGAGTGAAGAAGAAAACCTACAGAACTTACAGCATAACAAGAAACAAGATACACATTATGGGAATTCAAGAAGTTAAATAAAAAGAAAAATGAACAGAATAAATATTAAAAGCAACATGGGAGAGAAATGGACTTGCAGATCCATGAAGCCTAAAGGATCCCAAAATGGTTGAACCCAAATAGGGTAACACTGAGACAAACTATAATTAAATAGTCAAAAAGTCAAAGATGAAGAATTTTGAAAAACCACAAGAAAAAAAAAAGATACAAGGGAATCTCCTAATATTCTGTTTCTCAATGGAAACTTTTCATGCCAGAAGATGGATGAAATATTTAAAATATTGAAAGAAAAAATGTTGTCAACCCAGAATTAAATACCTGGCAAAGCTATCCTTCAGAAATGGAGGACAGATAACTCCCAAACAAAAGCTGAGGGGGAGGCTCATCACCACTTGACCAGCCTTAGAAGAAATGCTGAAAGGAGTACTTTGAGTACAAGAAAAAGGATGCTGAGTAACATAAGAAAAACATGAACATAGTGTAAAATTCACTGATAATGGTAAATATATCGTCAGTCAGAATTTTTTATGATGATGTTGGTATATAATTCAGTTTAAAAGTGAATATATTAAAAATAACCATAAGTACAACAATCTGTTATTGGATATACAATATAAAAACATGGTAATTATAATATCAGTAAATTTAAATTGGTGGTAGGGAGTGAAAGTCTAAGTTTCAGAATAAGTTATCCTCAGTTTAAAATGGGGGTGTTGGATTGTATGATATCATATGTATGCCTCATAACCACAAAGTGAAACTCTATAGTAGTTGTACAAAAGATCACCATGAAGAAGGCAAAGCATACCAATTATAAAAAGTCACCAAATCACAACAGGAAACAGCAGGATAAGCAGCAAGTAAAAAGGATCTAGAAACAGTCAGAAAACTTAAGTCCTTATATATCATAATTACTTAAAGCATAAATAGCTTAAATTTTCCAGTCGAAAGACAGAGAATGGTTGAATGGATTAAAAGTCAAGATGCAATGATATGCTGCCATCAAAAGATTTACTTCAAACAGACGTAAACAGTGAAGGAATCAAAAAAGATATTTCAAGCAAAGGGTAACCAAAAAACAAAAATCAGGAATGGCTATCCTTTTATCAAACAAAATACACTTTAAGCTAAAAGAGGTAAAAAGAGACAAAGTGGGTCAGTATTTAATGATAAAGAGGTCAATCCTTCAAAAATATCCACATTTTTTAAATCTTTATGCACCTAACATTGAAGCATCAAAATATATAAAGTACTATTAAAACTAGATGAAATAGGGCGCCTGGGTGGCTCAGTGGATTAAGCCTCTGCTTTCGGCTCAGGTCATGGTCTCAGGCTGCTGGGATTGAGTACTGCATCGGGCTCTCTGCTCAGCAGGGACCCTGCTTCCCCCTCTCTCTCTCTCTGCCTAATTGTGATCTCTCTCTCTGTCAAATAAATAAAATCCGTTTAAAATTCTAGACAAAATAAACAGCAACAATATAATAGTTGGATATGTTAATATCCTACTTTCAAAAACAGATAAAGCATCCAGAAAAAAAGTTGGTAAGGAAACAATCACATTATAGACAAAATTTTTTTCTTTTTTTTTTTTTAAGATTTTTATTTATTCATTTGACAGAGAGGCAGAGAGCACAAGCAGGGTGAACAGCATAGAGAGGAGAAGCAGGCTTCCCCCTGAGCAGGGAGCCAACATGGAGGCCTATCCCAGGACCTGGGGATCATGACCTGACCAGAAGGCAGACACTTAACTGACTAAGCCACCCAGGCACCCCCAGACAAAATTTTCTCTATGTGACTGTTAGGTCCCTTTTATCTCACAAGTGCAGAATATACATTCTTAAGATCTACTCTAGAGAAATGTTCTGTGTATGCTTATGTTAGACCACAAAATAAGTATTAACAAGTTGAAGACAACAGAAATCATAACAAGTATCTTCTCTGAACATAATTAAATCATTAAGAGGAGGAAAACTGGAAAATTTACAGGTACATGGCAATCTAACAACACTCTGAGCCAACACATAAAAAATTAAAAAGACAGATAAAGTAGTATTTTAAGACAAATGAAAATAAGAAAGCAACATACCAAAGCTTATGGGAAAGAGCTTAACTTTGTATATATTCAAGAACTAGGAAAGAACAGAGTAAATCCAAACAGAAGGAAAAAAAAAATGTTTACAGCTTAAACAAATGAAATAGAGAACAGGAAAACAATAGAAGAGATTAACAAAACTAAGAGTTGGTTCCTTGAGAAGATAAGCAAAATTGACAAATCTTTAGGTAGACTTAGCAAGGAAAAAAGAGGACCCAAATCAACAAGAAATTATAAATGAAAAGAGGAGACATTACAGGCAATCCTTCATTAGTCTCTTAGATGCTTTGTGTTTCTGTGAACATCAGAGTAGACATCCTAGAAAAAATGGATTAACGCCTAGAAATTATAATGAAGACTGAATCAGAAAGAAATAGCAAAACTTAACAGCTAATAAGTAGCAAGGAGATTGGATAAGTGATTAAAAAAAAAATCTTAGCAAAAGTTCAGGACTAGATGGCTTCTCTCATTAAGTAAAGGATAATTAATGCCAAACTCTCCCGAAAAGCTTAAGAGGAGCATTCCTATATTTAATTTCAAGGCCAGCATTGCCTTGATACCAAAGCCAGATGAGGACACTACAATAAAATAAAGTTAAGGAAAAGTATTTCTGACTAGAGATGCAAAAAAGTTCTCAAGAAAATACTAGCAAACTGAACAAAGCAGTCCATTTTAAAGAATTATACTTCTCAAACCCTGCTCACAACAGGCAAAGAGAGCCACTAAAGATGACTGGACTGAAGGCAAATGTGGCCCAGCCACAATAGTAGGGCACCTGCAAAACACAGCAGATACAGTTGTAGCTTCTGGTTCAGGTGAACAGGGGAAATTTCACTGGAAGGCAATACAGGACGTTCTCTTCATAAGGCCACTACTTTTAAGAAGAGGAGACATAGCTTAGTTTCCTAACACATAGAAAAAGGAACTGAGAGCTAGACAAAATGAGGGGACAAAGGAATATATACTAAATAAAAAAAACCAAGACACTGTCATTGCAAAAGAGCTAAATGAAATGGAGGTAAGTAATATGGCTGATAAAGAATTTAAAGTAATCATCATGATTGATGATGTTGATGATTGATTACATCACTCATTGGACTTGAGAAAAGAGTGGAAACCTCCAGTGAGAACTTCAACAAAGAGAAAACATAAAAAAAAAAATCAGATTAACTCAATAAGCAAAATTAAATATTAGACTAGTGGAAGCAGAAGAACAGATCAGCAACCTTGAGGACAGAGTAATGAAAAGCAATCAAGCTGAACAAGAAGCAGGAAAAAAAGCGTAATAAATGAAAATAGGGTAGGGGAACTCAGCAACACCATCAAGTGTAACAACATATATAGGCTCCCAGAAGGAGAATAGAGAGAAAGGGGGCAGAAAATTTGAAAAAGTAATAGCTGAAAACTTCTAAATCTAAGGAAGCAAACAGAAATCCAGGTCCAGGAGGCACAGAGAACCCTCAATGATATCAACCCAAGGAGGTCCATACTAAGACACATAGTAATTAAAATGGCAAAAAGCAGTAATAAATAATTCTAAAAGCAGCAAAAGAAAACAGTTACATACGAGGGAAAACCCATAAGGCTACTATCTGATTTTTCAGCAGCAATTTTGATTTTATTTTGCCACTCCCTCTGGCCTGCAAAGTTCTGAAAGAAAAAAAAAAAAAAGAAAAACAAACAACCAAAAATTGTCACCAAGATTCTCTCTCCAGCAAGGCTACTATTCAGAATAGGAGAGAGAAAGAGTTTTCCAAACAAAAATTCAAGGAATTCATCACCACTCAACGAGCTCTAAAAGAAAAGTTACAGAGAAGCCTTTGAGTGGAAAGGAAAGACAATAAGAGCAAGAAAAATAGGAACCACCAAAGCAGTAAAATTAAGTGTCTATGAAAATCAGTAGTAGGGAGGAGAGGAGTAAAGAATAAATTCAAACTTAGGCAACCATCAACTTAATATAGACTGCTGTATGCATAGCATGTTATGTATAAACCTAATGGTAACCACAAATCAAAAACTGGTAATAGATGTGCAAAGAATAAAGAGAAAGGAATCCAAGTGTATTACTTTATATTTTTTTAAATATTTTATTTATTTATTTGACAGACAGAGATCACAAGTAGGCAGAGAGAGAGGAGGAAGCAGGCTCCCTGCTGAGCAGAGAGCCCGATGCGGGGCTCGATCCCAGAACCCTGAGATCATGACCTGAGCCGAAGGCAGAGGCTTTAACCCACTGAGCCACCCAGGCGCCCCAGTGTATTACTTTAAAAAGCGAGCAAACTGTGCAAGAGGAGAACAAGAAAAGAACAGAGAACTTCAAAAAACAACCATAAAACAAGTTACAAAATGGAAGTACATAACTATCAGTAATTACTTTGAATCTAAGTGGACCAAATGTTCTGATTAAAAGACATAGGGCCACAGAATGGATAAAAAGTAAGATCCCTCTATATCCTGCCTAAAGAAGACTCATTTTAGCCCTAAAGATACATGCAGACTTAAAGTGAATGGATAGAAAACTATTTTTTTTTTAATTTATTTGACAGACAGAAATCACAAGTAGGCAGAGAGGCAGGCAGAGAGAGAGGAGATAGCAGTCTCCCCGCTGAGCAGAGAGTCCGATGCGGGGCTCGATCCCAGGACCCTGGGATCATGACCTGAGCCGAAGGCAGAGGCTTTAACCCACTGAGCCACCCAGGCGCCCCTAGAAAACTATTAATCATGCAAATGGAAGTGAAAAGAAAGCCAGGATAGCAATATTTATATCAGACAAAATAGATTTTAAGCAAAGACTGTACGAAGAGACAATGACGGACACTAGATAATCATAAAGAGAACAATCCAGCAGGAGGATATATTACAAATATTTATACACCCAATAGAGGAGCACCTAAATACATCAAGCACCTAATAACAAACAAAGGACATAAATGACAGTGGTGCAATAATAGTAGGGGACTTTAACATCTCACATCAATGGATATATTATCACAACAGAAAATCAACAAAGAAATGGGTTATGACACATGAGGCCAGATGGATCTAACAGATATATTGAGAACATTCCATCCTAAAACAGAATACACATTCTTTTCAAGTGCACATGGAACATTCTCTGGAATGGAGCACATATAAGGCCACAAAACAAGGCTCAATAAATTCAAAAGAGATTGAAGTCATTTATGCATTTTCCCCAACCCTAACACTATGTAACTAGAAAACAACAACAAAAAATTCTGCAAAGAACACAAATACATGGAGGTTAAATAAATGCTACTAAACAATTAATGGGTCAATCAAGAAATCAAAGAAGAAATAAAAAAATGCATGGAGCCAAATGAAAGTTAAAACACAATGATCCGGAGTCAAGATGGTGGAGAAGTAGCAGGCTGAGACTACTTCAGGTATCGGGAGATCAGCTAAATAGCTTATCTAAAGATTGCAAACACCTACAAATCCAATGGGAGATTGAAGAGAAGAAGAACCGCAATTCTAGAAACAGAAAATCAACCACTATCTGAAAGGTAGGACTGGCGGAGAAGTGAATCCAAAGCGACTGGAAGATAGACCGCGGGGGGAGGGGCCGGCTCCCGGCTCCCGGCGGAGCAACGGAGCACAAAATCAGGACTTTTAAAAGCCTGTTCCGCTGAGGGACATCGCTCCAGAGGCTTAACTGGGGTGAAGCCCAGGTGAAGTCAGCGTGGCCTCAGGTCCCACAGGGTCACAGAAGGATCAGGGGTGTCTGAGTGTCGCAGAGTTTACCGCTATTAGAACGGGGAAGCCGGCTACAGAGACAGAGCCGAGGAGTGACCTCTAAACTCGGGGTTACCTTGAACCGGTCGCAGGCTCGGTCAGCTCGGAGCGCGGCCGGAGGCCAGGGTGACGGGAGTAATTGGGTGCTGTTCTCTGAGGGCGCACTGAGGAGTGGGGCCCCGGGCTCTCAGCTCCTCCGGGCAGAGACCAGGAGGCCGCCATCTTCATTCCCATCTTCCAGAACTCTACGGAAAGCGCTCAGGGAACAAAAGCTCCCGAAAGCAAACCCAGCAAACCCGAGCGGATTACTCAGCCTGGCCCGGGTAAGGGCGGTGCAACTCCGCCTGGGGCAAAGACGCTTGAGAATCACTATAACAGGCCCCTCCCCCAGAAGATCAACGAGAAACCCAGCCAGGACCAAGTTCACCTACCAAGGAATGCAGTTTCAATACCAAGGAGAGCGGCCGAATTCCAGAGGAGAAGAAAGCAAAGCATGGAACTCATGGCTTTCTCCCCATGATTCTTTAGCCTTGGAGTTAATTTAATTTTTTTTTTCTTTTTCAATTTTTTTTCTCTTCTTCTGCTAAATTTTTTTAACTTTTACCGTTTTCTTTTTAAACGATTTTTAAATAGTTTATCTAATGTATATATATATTTTTTCCTTTTTATATTTTTTATCGGCTTTCTTTTTTTAATAGTTTTTTTTTCTTTTTTTTTTTTTTTCCTTTCTGAACCCCTTTTTATCCCCTTTCTCCCCCCTCACGATTTGGGATCTCTTCTGATTTGGCTAAAGCATATTTTCCTGGGGTTGTTGCCACCCTTTTAGTATTTTACTTGCTCCTTCATATACTCTTATCTGGACAAAATGACAAGGCAGAAAAATTCACAACAAAAAAAAGAACAAGAGGCAGTACCAAAGGCTAGGGACCTAATCAATACTGACATTGGTAACATGTCTGATATAGAGTTCAGAATGATGATTCTCAAGGTTCTAGCTGGGCTTGAAAAAGGCATGGAAGATATTAAAGCAACCCTCTCGGGAGATATAAAAGCCCTTTCTGGAGAAATAAAAGAACTAAAATCGAACCAAGTTGAAATCAAAAAAGCTATTAATGAGGTGCAATCAAAAATGGAGGCTCTCACTGCTAGGATAAATGAGGCAGAAGAAAGAATTAGCGATATAGAAGACCAAATGACAGAGAATAAAGAAGCTGAGCAAAAGAGGGACAAACAGCTACTGGACCACGAGGGGAGAATTCCAGAGATAAGTGACACCATAAGACGAAACAACATTAGAATAATTGGGATTCCAGAAGAAGAGGAAACAGAGAGGGGAGCAGAAGGTATGTTGGAGAGAATTATTGGAGAGAATTTCCCCAATATGGCAAAGGGAGCAAGCATCAAAATCCAGGAGGTTCGGAGAACCCCCCTCAAAATCAATAAGAATAGGTCCACACCCCTTCACCTAATAGTAAAATTTACAAGTCTTAGTGACAAAGAAAAGATCCTGAAAGCAGCCCGGGAAAAGAAGTCTGTAACGTACAATGGTAAAAATATTAGATTGGCAGCAGACTTATCCACAGAGACCTGGCAGGCCAGAAAGAGCTGGCATGATATATTCAGAGTACTAAATGAGAAAAACATGCAGCCAAGAATACTATATCCAGCTAGGCTATCATTGAAAATAGAAGGAGAGATTAAAAGCTTCCAGGACAAACAAAAACTGAAAGAATTTGCAAATACCAAACCAGCTCGACAGGAAATATTGAAAGGGGTCCTCTAAGCAAAGAGAGACCCTAAAAGTAGTAGATCGGAAAGAAACAGAGACAATATGCAATAACAGTCACCTTACAGGCAATACAAAGGCACTAAATTCATATCTCTCAATACTTACCCTGAATGTTAATGGGCTAAATGCCCCAATCAAAAGACACAGGGTATCAGAATGGATAAAAAAACAAAACCCATCTATATGTTACCTACAAGAAACTCATCTTAAACCCGAAGACACCTCCAGGTTTAAAGTGAGGGGGTGGAAAAGAATTTACCATGCTAATGGACATCAGAAGAAAGCAGGAGTGGCAATCCTTAGATCAATTAGATTTTAAGCCAAAGACTCTAATAAGGGATGAGGAAGGACACTATATCATACTCAAAGGAACTGTCCAACAAGAAGATCTAACAATTTTAAATATCTATGCCCCTAACGTGGGAGCAGCCAACTATATAAACCAATTAATAACAAAATCAAAGAAAGACATCGACAAGAATACAATAATAGTAGGGGATTTTAACACTCCCCTCACTGAAATGGACAGATCATCCAAGCAAAAGATCAACAAGGAAATCAAGGCCTTAAATGACACACTGGACCAGAAGGACATCACAGATATATTCAGAACATTTCATCCCAAAGCAACAGAATACACATTCTTCTCTAGTGCACACATGGAACATTCTCCAGAATAGATCACATACTTGGTCCTAAATCAAGTCTCAACCGGTATCAAAAGATTGGGATCATTCCCTGCATATTTTCAGACCACAATGCTCTGAAGCTAGAACTCAATAACAAGAGGAAATTTGGAAAGAACCCAAATACATGGAGACTAAACAGCATCCTTCTAAAGAATGAATGGGTCAACCAGGAAATTAAAGAAGAATTGAAAAAATTCATGGAAACAAATGATAATGAAAACACAACGGTTCAGAATCTGTGGGACACAACAAAGGCAGTCCTGAGAGGAAAATATATAGCGGTACAAGCCTTTCTCAAGAAACAAGAAAGGTCTCAGGTACACAACCTAACCCTACACCTAAAGGAGCTGGAGAAAGAACAAGAAAGAAACCCTAAACCCAGCAGGAGAAGAGAAATCATAAAGATCAGAGCAGAAATCAATGAAATAGAAACCAAAAAAACAATAGAACAAATCAACGAAACTAGGAGCTGGTTCTTTGAAAGAATTAATAAGATTGATAAACCCCTGGCCAGACTTATCAAAAAGAAAAGAGAAAGGACCCAAATAAATAAAATCATGAATGAAAGAGGAGAGATCACAACGAACACCAAAGAAATACAGACAATTATAAGAACATACTATGAGCAACTCTACGCCAACAAATTTGACAATCTGGAAGAATGGATGCATTCCTAGAGACATATAAACTACCACAACTGAACCAGAAAGAAATGGAAAGCCTGAACAGACCCATAACCAGTAAGGAGATTGAAACAGTCATCAAAAAACTCCAAACAAACAAAAGCCCAGGGCCAGACGGCTTCCCGGGGGAATTCTACCAAACATTTAAAGAAGAACTAATTCCTATTCTCCTGAAACTGTTCCAAAAAATAGAAATAGAAGGAAAACTTCCAAACTCATTTTATGAGGCCAGCATCACCTTGATCCCAAAACCAGACAAGGATCCCATCAAAAAAGAGAACTACAGACCAATATCCTTGATGAACACAGATGCAAAAATTCTCGCCAAAATACTAGCCAATAGGATTCAACAGTACATTAAAAGGATTATTCACCACGACCAAGTGGGATTTATTCCAGGGCTGCAAGGTTGGTTCAACATCCGCAAATCAATGTGATACAACACATTAATAAAAGAAAGAACAAGAACCATATGATACTCTCCATAGATGCTGAAAAAGCATTTGGCAAAGTACAGCATCCCTTCCTGATCAAAACTCTTCAAAGTGTAGGGATAGACGGCACATACCTCAATATTATCAAAGCCATCTATGAAAAACCCACCGCAAATATCATTCTCAATGGAGAAAAACTGAAAGCTTTTCCGCTAAGGTCAGGAACACGGCAGGGATGTCCGTTATCACCACGGCTATTCAACATAGGACTAGAAGTCCTAGCCTCAGCAATCAGACAACAAAAGGAAATTAAAGGCATCCAAATCGGCAAAGAAGAAGTCAAACTATCACTCTTCGCAGATGATATGATACTATATGTGGAAAACCCAAAAGACTCCACTCCAAAACTGCTAGAACTTGTCCAGGAATTCAGTAAAGTGTCAGGATATAAAATCAATGCACAGAAATCAGTTGCATTTCTCTACACCAACAACAAGACAGAAGAAAGAGAAATTAAGGAGTCCATCCCATTTACAATTGCACCCAAAACTATAAGATACCTAGGAATAAACCTAACCAAAGAGACTAAGAATCTATACACAGAAAACTATAAAGTACTCATGAAAGAAATTGAGGAAGACACAAAGAAATGGAAAAATGTTCCAAGCTCCTGGATTGGAAGAATAAATATTGTGAAAATGTCTATGCTACCTAAAGCAATCTACACATTTAATGCAATTCCTATCAAAGTACCATCCATTTTTTTCAAAGAAATGGAACAAATAATCCTAAAATTTATATGGAACCAGAAAAGACCTCGAATACCCAAAGGAATATTGAAAAAGAAAGCCAAAGTTGGTGGCATCACAATTCCGGACTTCAAGCTCTATTACAAAGCTGTCATCATCAAGACAGCATGGTACTGGCACAAAAACAGACACATAGATCAATGGAACAGAATAGAGAGCCCAGAAATGGACCCTCAACTCTATGGTCAACTCATCTTCGACAAAGCGGGAAAGAATGTCCAATGGAAAAAAGACAGCCTCTTCAATAAATGGTGTTGGGAAAATTGGACAGCCACATGCAGAAAAATGAAATTGGATCATTTCCTTACACCACACACGGAAATAGACTCAAAATGGATGAAGGATCTCAATGTGAGAAAGGAATCCATCAAAATCCTTGAGGAGAACACAGGCAGCAACCTCTTCGACCTCAACCGCAGCAACATCTTCCTAGGAACATCACCAAAGGCAAGGGAAGCAAGGGCAAAAATGAACTTTTGGGATTTTATCAAGATCAAAAGCTTTTGCACAGCAAAGGAAACAGTTAACAAAACCAAAAGACAACTGACAGAATGGGAGAAGATATTTGCAAATGACATATCAGATAAAGGGCTAGTGTCCAAAATCTATAAAGAACTTGGCAAACTCAACACCCAAAGAACAAATAATCCAATCAAGAAATGGGCAGAGGACATGAACAGACATTTCTGCAAAGAAGACATCCAGATGGCCAACAGACACATGAAAAAGTGCTCCACATCACTCGGCATCAGGGAAATACAAATCAAAACCACCATGATCTATCACCTCACACCAGTCAGAATGGCTAAAATTAACAAGTCAGGAAATGACAGATGCTGTCGAGGATGCGGAGAAAGGGGAACCCTCCTACACTGTTGGTGGGAATGCAAGCTGGTGCAACCACTCTGGAAAACAACATCGAGGTTCCTCAAAATGTTGAAAATAGAACTACCCTATGACCCAGCAATTGCACTGCTGGGTATTTACCCTAAAGATACAAACGTAGTGATCTGAAGGGGCACGTGCACCCGAATGTTTATAGCAGCAATGTCTACAATAGCCAAACTATGGAAAGAACCTAGATGTCCATCAAGAGATGAATGGATAAAGAAGATGTGGTATATATACACAATGGAATACTATGCAGCCATCAAAAGAAATGAAATCTTGCCATTTACGACAACGTGGATGGAACTAGAGGGTATCATGCTTAGCGAAATAAGTCAATCGGAGAAAGACAACTATCATATGATCTCCCTGATAAGAGGGAGAGGAGATGCAACATGGGGGGTTAAGGGGGTAGGAGAAGAATAAATGAAACAAGATGGGATAGGGAGGGAGACAAACCATAAGTGACTCTTAATCTCACAAAACAAACTGAGGGTTGATGGGGGGAGGGGGATTGGGAGGGGGGGTGGGGTTATGGATATTGGGGAGGGTATGTGCTATGGTGAGTGCTGTGAAGTGTGTAAACCTGGCGATTCGCAGACCTGTACCCCTGGGGATAAAAATATATGTTCATAAAAAATTAAAAAAAAAAAAAACCCACAATGATCAAAAATCTTTGGAATGCAACAAAAGCTATTGTAGGAGACCTGTTTATACAGGTCTACTTCAAGAAAGTGAGAAGAATCTCAAATAACCTAACCTTTCACCTAAACGAGCTAGGAAAAGTACAAAACCCTAACCAGTAAAAGTAATTAATGATTAAGGCAGAAATAAATAGAAATTAAAACACAAAAAAATGTAACACAAACAAAAACAACGAAACAAACAAACAAAAAAACAATAGAATGGGTGAAACCAGGAGTTGGTTCTTTGGAAAGGGCAACCAAATTGATAAACGTTAGCTAGATTCATCAAGAAAGAGACACCAACACACAGGAAGAGACACAGAGACAGAAGACTCAAACAAAATCAGAAATGAAACCCAAGAAAAAACTGACACCACAGAAATACAAAGGATTATAAGAGTAATATGAAAAATTATATGCCAACAAATTGGACAACAAATGAAACAGATAAATGCCTAGACACCTTAAACCTCCCAAACGGAAGCAGGAAGAAACAGGAAATTTGAACAGACCTATTGCCAGCAATGAAATTGAAACAGTAATCAAAAACACTCCCAACAAACAAAAGTCCAGGACCAGAGAGCTTCACAGGTGAATTCTACCAAACATTTAAAAGAAGAGTTAATACCTATTCTTCTCAAACTATTCCAAAAAACAGAAAAGTAAGATTCCAAAGTCATTCTCTAAGGCCAGCATGACCTTGATATCAAAACCAGTAGTATAGGAAATTCTAGACACAACAATCAGACAATAAATAAAAGGCATCCATATTGATGGGGAAGATACAACTTCCACTATTTGCAGATGACATAATATTCTATATAGAAAACCCTGAAGACCCCAACAAAAAGACTACTTGAACTGATGAGTGAATTTGGTAAAGTCACAACATACAAAACTCAATATAAATACATCAGAAGTCTGTTGCATTTCCAAACCCTAATAATGAGGTAGCAGAAAGAAAAATTAAGAAAACAATCCCATTTACAATTGCACCAAAAATAATAAAATACCTACAAATAAACTTAACCATGGAGGTCAAAGACCTGTTCTCAGAAAACTATGAAACACTGATGAAAAAAATTGAAGAGGACACAAAGAAATGCAAAGATTCCATATTCATGGTTTGGAAGAAAATTGTTAAAATGTCTATACTACCCAAAATCCTCTAGAGATTAAACGTGATCCCATCAAAATAACAACAGCATTTGTCACAGAACTAGAACAGACCATCCTAAAATCTGTTGGGAACCACAAAGGATCTCAAAATGCCCAAGCAATATTTAAAGAGAACAAAACTGGAGGTATCATAATCCTAGGTATCAAGATACACTACAAATCTGTGGTAATCAAAACAGTATGGTACTGGCACAATAACATGGATCAATGGAACAGAATAGAGAGCCCAGAAACCCACCCATATATGGTCAATTAATCTTCAATAAAGGAGGCAAGAAATGCAATGGGGTAAAGATCATTTGTTCAACAAATGGTGTTGGGAAAATACAAAAGAACGAAATTGGACTACTTTCTTACACCATACACAATAATAAACTCAATGTATTAAGGACATAAATGTGAGCCATGAAACCATATAAATCCTAGAAGAGAGCACAGGCAGTAATTTCTCTAGCATCAGCCACAGCAACATTTTTCTAGATATGTCTCCAGATGCAAAGGAAACAAAAGCAAAAATAAACTATTGGGACTAAATCAGAACAGAAAACTTCTGCATGGCAAAGCAGACAATCAACTCTTCTAAAAGACAACCTACTGACTGGGCGAAAATATGTGCAAAGGACATATCTGATAAAGGCTTGGTAATCAAAAATATAAGGAACCGAAAACTCAATACTGAAAACTCCAAATACTACGATTTTAAAATGGGCAGAAGAGGGCGCCTGGGTGGCTCAGTGGGTTAAGCCACTGCCTTCGGCTCAGGTCATGATCCCAGGGTTCTGGGATCGAGTCCCGCATCGGGCTCTCTGCTCAGCGGGGAGCCTGCTTCCTTTCCCCTCTCTCTGCCTGCCTCTCTGCCTACTTGTGATCTCTGTCTGTCAAATAAATAAACAAAATCTTAAAAAAAATAAAATAAAATAAAATGGGCAGAAGACATAGACGTTTCTCCAAGTAAGACATATAGATGGCCAACAGACACATGAAAAAATGCTCAGCATCACTCATCACCAGGGAAATGAAAATAAAATCCACAATGAGGTATCACCACACACCCTGTCAGAATGGCTAAAATTAAAAATGAGAAGCAAGTGTTGGTGAAGATGTGGAGAAAGAGGAACCCTCATGCAGTGTTGGTGGGAATGCAAACTGGTACAGCCACCATGGAAAATAGTATGGAAATTCTTCAAAAAGTTAAAAAAATAGAATTATTATATCCTCTCATAATTCCACTACTGGAATTTACCTAAAGAATACAAAAATACCAATTTAAAAGGATATAGGCACCCTTATGTTCATTGCAATACTGTTTACAATAGCCAAATTATGGAAGCAGCCCAGGCATCCATCAATAGATGAATGGATAAAGAAGACATTATATATAAATACAGAGGAATATTACTCATCCATAAAGAAGAATGAAATCTCACCATTTGCAGTGATATGGATGGACATAGAGAGTTAATTCTAACGGAAATAAATCAGAGAAAGACAAACACCACATGATTTCATTTGTTTGTGTAATTTAAGAAACAAGTGAGCAAGAAAATAGACAAACCAAACAGACTGATGGTTACCAGGGGAAAGATGGGTGGGTGTGTGGATAAAATAGGTGAAGGGGATTAAGAGGACACTAATTATGATGAACACTGAGTACTACATAGAATTGTTGAATCACTGTATTATACACCCAAAACCAATAAAACATTGTATGTTAAGTATACTGGAATTAAAATAACACTTAAAAATAAGTAAAAGGATTATACCCCATGATCAAGTGGGATTTGTTCCTGGGAATTGGACATGGTTCAACATATGTGAATACATATGGACTACTTCCCATTAATAGAATGAAAGATAAAAGTCATATGATCAAGTCAATATGTGCAGAAAAAGCATTTGATAAAAATGCAACATTCTTTCATGACAAACTCTCAACAAATTAGGTGTAGAAGGAACATATTTCCACATAATAAGGGTCATGCATACGTGACAAGCCCACAACTAAAATTATAGTCAATGATGAAAGTTGTAAAGTTCTCCTATTATGATCAATAAGACAAATGTACCCACTCTTACCACTTCTATTCAACACAGGACTCAAGAAAAAAGAAAAAAGATTGCAGAATTAGGAAGGAAGAAGTAAATCTGTCTCTATTTGCAGATACGTAATTTTATATATAGAAAATCCAGAAGACCTCCCCAAAATACTGTTGAATATAATTAACAAATTCAGTAAATTTGTGGGATACAAAATTAACGCACAAATATCAGTGTTTTTATACATTTATAATGAGTTATCTGAAAGAGAAATCCCATTTGCAGTAGCCTCTAAATACTTCTTATGCAGTAAAAGATCTTTACACTGAAAACTATAAGACACTGACGAAAGATACTGAAGAAGACACAAATACATGCAAAGATCTGGTGCTCACAGATTAGAAATTACATTGTTAAAATGTCCATACTACCCAAAGCCATCTGTAGATTCAGTGTAATCCCTACCAAGATTCCAAAGGCTTTTTTTTTTTTTACATAAGTAGAAAAATCACAAAATTTGTGTGGTTCACTAAAGACCCTGAGTAGCCATATCAATATTAGAAGGAGGTCAATGCCGGAGGCACCATGCTATTTGATTTCAAGCTATATTATAAGTCTGTGGCAGTCAAAACAGCATGGTATTGGAATAAAAATTAACATAGAGACCAATAGCACAGACTCAAGAGCCCAGATATAAGCCTATGCATATACAGCTAAGTAATATTTGACAAGGGAGTCAAGAGTATTCAAAGGGGAAAAGACCATTTCTTCAATAAATGACACTGAGAAAGTTGGATATGCACATGTAAAATAATGGACCTAGACCCTTATCTTCCACCACTCACAAATATTACTTCAAAATATATTAAAGATTTAAATATAAGACCCGAAACCATAAGACCTGAAACCATAAAACTCTTAGAAGGAAACATAGGGAAAAGCTTGACATGGAACTTAACAATGATTTTTGGATAGGATAGTAAAAATACTAGAATCAAAAACAAAAAATAAGTTGGATTTCAGCAAATTTAAAAACTTCTTCACATAAAAAGAAATAATCAACCAAATGAAACTGATGGGATGGGAGGAAATATTTGCAGTAAGCTCTCATGGTAAGATGTTAATATCCAAAATATATAAAGAACTCATACAACTCAGTGGCTAAATAAATAAATTTTTAAAATGGGCGAGGACCACATTGATATACCACATTATTCCAGTTAGAATGGCCAAAATTAATAAGACAGTAAACAAGTGTTGGAAAGGATGTGGAGAAAGGGGAATCCTCTTCCACTGTTGGTGGGAATGTAAGTTGGTGCAGCCACTTTGGAAAACAGTGTGGAGATTCCTTAAGAAATTAAAAATAGAGCTACCCTATGACCCTACAATTGCACTACTGGGTATTTACCCCAAAGATACAGATGTAGTAAAAAGAAGGGCCATCTGTACCCCAATGTTCATAGCAGCAATGGTCATAGTTGCCAAACTGTTGAAAGAATCAAGATGCCCTTCAATGGACGAATGGATAAAGAAGATGTGGTCCATATATACAATGGAGTATTATGCCTCCATCAGAAAGAATGAATACCCAACTTTTGTATCAACGTGGACAGGACTGGAAGAGATTATGCTGAGTGAAATAAATCAAGCAGGGGCGCGTGGGTGGCACAGTGGGTTAAAGCCTCTGCCTTCCGCTCAGGTCATGATCTCAGGGTCCTGGGATCGAGCCTCACATCGGGCTCTCTGCTTATTGGGCGGCCTGCTTCCTCCTCTCTCTCTCTGCCTGCTTCTCTGCCTACTTGTGATCTTTGTCAAATAAATAAACAAAATCTTAAAAAAGAAAGAAGTCAAGCAGAGAGGGTCAATTATCATATGGTTTCACTTACTTGTGGAGCATAAGGAATAATACAGAAGACATGGGGAGATGGAGAGGAGAAGGGAGTTGGGGGAAATTGGAGAGGGAGATGAACCATGAGAGACTGTGGACTCTGAGGAACTAACTGAGGGTTTTGGAGGGGGCGGAGGGTGGGAGGTTGGGTGAGACTGGTGGGCATTGTGGAGGGCACATATTACACTGGGTATGGTGCATGAACAGTGAATTCTGGAACACTGAAATAAAAATAAATGGGCAAGGGATCTAAACAGACACTTTTCCAAAGAAGATTGGCCAATAAGTACTTGAAAAGTAATCATTAAAGAAATGCAAATCAAAACCTCAAGGAGATATCGCCTCGTGCCTGTTAGAATGGCTATCATCAAAAAAAGACAAGAGGTAAGAAAAATGCAGGTGAGGCTCTAGAGGAAAGGGAACCCCTTGTGTACTCTTGGTGAGAATGTAAATTGGTACAGCCTTTACAGAAAACAGCATGCAGGTTCTCCAAAAGTTAAAAATCTAAAAATAGTACTGTTTTATTCAACATTCCACTCCAAGATATATAGCCAAAGGGAACAAAAATTACTGTGTTGAGGAGCTATCTGTAACCCCATGTCTATTATAGCATTATTTACAATAGTCAAGACATGGAAATGTCTTAAATGTCCATTTTTGGATGAATGGATAAAGTCTATGTAACACACACACACACACACACACACACACACACAGGAATATTATTCAGCCATAAAAAAGGAGGAAATCCTGCCATTCATGACAGCATGGATGGATTCTGAAGACATTATGTGAAGTAACTAGGTCAAACAGATACTGTATGATCTCAATTATGTATGCAATGGTAAAAAAAAAATTAGAAAAAAGATGAGATTTGTGGTTATCGGGGCAGTGGGTAGGGATGGGGGAATTAGGTACATGTATTTAAAACATACAAACTTCTACTTGTAAGATAAATAAGGGTTGGGGATGTCATATATAATAACTACAGTTCACAATGCTGTATGGCTTAATTCCCAAAGTTCTCATCACAATAAAAAATTGTTCTGTAACTATATGAGGTAATAAATGTAAACTTATTCTGATAATCACTTCACAGAATATAGACATGTCAAGTTATTATGCCATATACCTTAAACTTCCGTGGTATTGGATGTAAATCATAGCAATAAAATTGGGGGGAGGGAAAAATACGTGCAAAGGTCCAGAGTTGAAAGAGACATTTTAAAACCTTTTCACATTCAAGCTTCTTCTGATGGTAGAAGCCCCAACCTCATTTTGTATCAAATATAAATCCATGGGCACAGCTCACAATTTTTTTTCAATTTTTCAGTTTTGGCAAAATAACTTATTGGTATAATTTAATCCATATTATTTATATAAATTATATGAATTGAGTTATAGTTGACGTGTGTAGATGTTTAAATTTGTTTATTTTGATTTCTCAGTTTTCCTTTCCTATATATAATCTGCTACATTTGTTTTCTGGACCTCAAACACTCTTGATGGTCTCATTGGCCCCGAGCATCCTATCTCCGGTGTTGAGAGGTTGCATTAGCTCCTAAAAAGGAAGAAGGCATTTTCAGGGAATTGCATGGATTTATTTGCCCAAGGAGCAGACAGTGAATGGGGATGAGGGGGAGAGCTACGTCTTGAAAGATGAAGGGAGGCAGGTAAGGGTCAGGACATTCAGGGGCTCATATGTCATACCGAGTCTTCAGTCCAAAAGAAAAGGAGAGCCATGGAAGATTCTTTAAGCAGTGAGCAATGAATATAGTTGTAGTTCAGGAAAATACCAGTTGGTGGCTTGGAGGATGCACTGGATTAGGGGTGGTAAGGAGGCTGGTGCAAATCTCCAATCCCAGGAGTGGCAGGGACACTTAGTAGAACACAAGAGTGAGGACAGAGAGAGACTGAGAGAAACCAAGGTAGCTGTGAGGACAAGAGCGGAGCCAGGTCCGGGGTGCAGGGCATGAGCCACGCTGGGGCACGGGCTGTTGGTATGGGCATCAGGGTGAGGTAGGAAAATCTTCTCAAAAGCCACATTGTGGGGACATCGTATCCTTCCCTGGCTGTAACCAGAGGCTGAAGGTATCCATTAGCATCTTCAACCTTTTCTTTTGGGAGGAAGGAAAATGGGAGAGCCAGGAATCTGACCTATGGCCCTGGCTGGTCAAAGGCCTCTGAATGTGCTTGTTAAAATGTCAGCAGCCATTTCATCCGTGGGAAATATCTTTCTTTCTCAGGCCTTGGCCTGTGTGTACCCCAGGAGGGAGCCAAAGGGTCATGGGGGATGCCAGCTCCTTGCTGCTCTTGAGTCTGAAATACGGAGGCAGGAAACTTCAGAATTGATGACCATGAGCAGCCTTAAAGGATCCCAGTGGATGTGTGAATCTCTTGTTCTCAGATGTCTGTCATCCACGTGACATGGCAGAGACAACCACGAGGAGGACATTGACACCAGCTCACATTTAGGACACCTTCACTGTGTACCTGGCGTTGCGCTAAGTGCTTTGTATGTGGTTTCTCATTTAATCCTCATGACCTTATGAGGGGGGTTCCGGAAGGGTGGGTAGTGGGTCAGGAATAGACAGAGCTAGAATTCTCACCCAGCCAGCACGTCTAGCACCCGGTCGAACATGTCCTTGTTCTTGTCTTTCTGACTCATCTAATTCAGTGGTTCTCATCAGGGATGATTTGGCCCCGACCTGCACCCCCACAGTGGATATTTAGCAAGATCAGAGACATTTCCGATCACCACACTTGGGGGTAGGGTGTCGCTGTGGCCGTCTGGCAGATAGAGGCAGAGATGTTACTAAACACCATGCAGTGCACAGAACAGACCCTAAAACAAAGAAGTCTCCAGCCCAAAATTCAACAGTTGGGGTACCCTGACCCAGTAACTGGGGCAAGAGAAGCATCCAAATAGTATTTGTAGTTTGGCAAAGACCCATTTCTCTCACCCCCTTCCACCTTGGTTCAGTTGTTTATTTATCTGTTTCTTCATTCAAGACACTGCAGCCCTCTCCTCAGGGTCTCCTACCTTCTCTGATATAAACAGGTGGTTTTTCTTGGCTTAGTGTACCTTCTAATTGGAAAGAAAAATCACACCCTGTTGTTTTAACCTGGTTGAAAACCAAACGGGAAGAGAAGATGCTCTCCGAAAGCAATTGTGTGTGCGTGTTGGTACTTAAAAAAAATGTACAGTTTGGGGTATTAGCTGGGAAGTCTAAGGACAGTGTTGATCCCAAAGTACCGTGTGTGTGTGTGTGTGTTAGACACCCTAAGGAAATCAGTCTGATCCCAGAGAAAACAATTAGAACCATGTGGTTTTTCATTCACCACTGTTTTCAGAAGCACTGCCAAAACATTTGAGATAAAGACAAAGGGGTCATTCATGCCCAGCAGCCCACACTGGGGGAAAGCAGCGTCCCCTGGATGGAGAAAGGCAGGCAGCCTTCTGGCTCCCACTGTTAGGCCTTTATTAATAGGGCAAGCATAATTTAGAGAATCAATGAAGAGGCCAGACACTGCTGCTGGTCAGGGAGAATCCTCCAAGGTAGGCCCCCTCTGTGTCTCAGGGGAGCCTGGCATACAAGGACTCCCCATCTAATTAGTGTCCTTCTAAATGGGCATAGACAGAAACCCACAAAGAATTTCTGTGACTATTTAATTACGCTTGGGTCTCTTTTGTCTTAAAGCAGACTATATAGTCTGCTAGTCCAATGCAGTACCACGGGGAAGCTTTTTACAAAGTCTCCTAATGAGCTGGCCTCCCTGTGTTTCTGTCTTTCCCCAAGGATGAGAGAATTATCTGTTTGTCCCCCAAACTGACCAGTGTTAGTAGCAACCCGTTCAACTTTAGGAGCCTTTAAAGGTAATGAGACGCACATCAGAGCAATTCCATACTTGACAGGTAGAAAAGCCTCCTGCCATGGAAATAAAGAATTCAAGAATGAAATTCAGGAAGAGAGAAGAGGATTCCACTAGATTTAAAATGCTCCCAAGATTGGGGTTTTAACCTAATAAGTAAACAAGCTTTAGGTAGACATAATGCCTGGTAAAGTATAGGAGATTAATGTTTACTAAATGATCAATTAAATGGACCAATTAAAGTATAATTTTGTTGTCTGGAGGCCCAAGGAAACTTAAATATTTTATCATAAATTCCCTATACTTATGCAAAAATTCCTCCCTGAATCTAAGTTAGGAATCAGATCTTCATTTGAAGTTGGTCTTTGGTTGTAGCAAGAGTCCTTGGCTTAATGGGACCAGTGGCTTTTCTTTCCTTTCTTTATACACTTTTGTTTTATACACTTTAAACTTCAGGGAAGATATTTGGGAAATAGTAATTTTGAGATCTTAGAGAAAAAAGTATAAGCCCAAGAAAACTATTGACACTCTTTCCCTTGGAGAAGATTACTGGGTAAGTGCTGAGTTGTAACAACTTGCATAGAAAGCTGAATATAAAATCCCAAACAAAGGGCAGTCTAAACCCAGGGCAGCATTTAAGGCAAGGAAATTTCCTTGCCTTTTTATTTAGAGCAAAGTGGCTCAGCAGGATGTATGGAAAGTGAAGTTTAATGATGTGAGGTCCAGAGGTTTGCATATGGTCTTCTGTTCTGCCAATGACTTGGAAGGTGGCCTTGAGGAATGACCTCTGCTCTGAACCTCCATTTCCTCTTAGGCAGGATGGAAACTGTACTACCCGTCTAACATAAGACACTGAGTGTTCTTGAATACCACATAAGATATTACCCACGTATGTTATTTAAAGATTGTATAACTCTATAAATTATTTTATTGTCATTTTTATGGCTATTTTATTTCAACATCTAATCTCAAACATCAGCTTTTGAGCTTGGAAAATACCTCTTCAATTACACTTCATTATAGGAATCCTGTTACTTCTGGAAGTATTAACTATATAGTAGTAAAATTTCCATCAACTATTAACATATCTACATAGTCACGTTTTATTTGTAGCTGTAGCTGGAACAGCCATGAAATGGAAGAAAGGACTATGGGCCAAGATATTGGGGACACGAGAGTTGATGTATTTTTTTTTCTTCTTTTCCCCTCCTTCTTCACTTTTTCCCTCTCTTTTATTTACATGACCACCATGTATTATGTCTCGTGATACAAAATAAAATGATTCCCTCATCTCAGTGACTTCAAAATTCACTGGTGGTGAAACTCAAGTTGAGACAGAATTGAAATCAAGTATCAAATACATCTCAAAAATGCTAGGGTGAAGTGGGAGATCTAGAGGGGCTTCTTGGAGAAAGAAATGCCTACTTCAGAGTTTAAAGGGTAAGAGTTTGGAAGGAAAGAAAGGGTGAGAATACAGGTTCAGGAAATTCCTTGTGGTTCCATAGAACTAAAGGAAAAAGTGTTCATAAGCCTCTGCTAGGGAGTAAGACGAAAAACTAGAGATAGGCCTCATTGGGAAGGGTCTTCCCAGTCATGAGGTGTTTTGATTTCATTTGAGGGAACCTAAGAAGACTTTAAAATTAGGGTAGTGATGTGATCCAAATGTTATTTTGAAAAATCAATCTGTCATCTACTAGAGATGGGATGGAAAGGTGAGACTAGAGGCAGGAAGACCAGTTTGGGGATGGTTGCAGAGTCCTAAGTGAAAGTCAAAGGCCAAGAGGTAGACCAAGAAAGGAAGGAAAGAGAAAGAGGGCCTCTGAATACTTCAGTGGTGACATATTAAACAAGACCAACTGAATGGCTCTATGCAGGGTCAAGGGAGAGCAGAGGGCTTCCTTATTCTGCCCTACCTTAAGCTTTGCTTCATTTTGCCTCTTTTAACATTATTTTGCTAAACTATAAAACATGTTCATGTAGTTCATTTTCAGATAGCAGTTGTGTTTAGGGACCATATGTCTCCATCTGTGGGAGAACATTCCAGGTAAAGGGATAATTAGTTTGTTGGTTTGTTTTTACAGATGAGATAACATTTTAAGATGAAGTTGGATATCTTCCTTTTCTTGCTTTCTGTGTACAGAAGCAAGCTTATATAGATCATAGCCCATTAAGTAAGGGAAGGGTTTTAATGGGCCAGTTATTCTAATAGCTTATATACTTACTACAGTAAAAAATTTGTCCTTCTTCATAGGATTCCACACTGGACAGTTTCGATAATGTGTAGTAATATGTTGACTGGAAGCCACAGTATTATGATGTGGCTTTTCTAAACCTGATTTACCAGAACTGATACTTTGAATTATTTCCTTTTCTTTTTCTTCCTCATGTTATACAGTTACCTGTATGACCTCATCCACTACTGTGATGTTTTATCACTTACAATTTGAACATGTACTGTTTTAGACAAATTAGAAGCAGCTTTATCTTACTGGCATATATTTGCATCTTCCTGTGGGTCTTTCTTTTCAGAGAAGACCTTTCTTTTGAACGTATAGTATATTGTTATTTTTCAAGATAAGCCCTTCCCAGCCCCCTGCCTCTACCCATATATATGTATTACCTATACATATATATATGTATATGTCCATATATATATATACACCTGACTCTCTCTATATATATGCCTCTATAATCACTCATTTGACCTCAGCCAAGAACTCCATCTTGGAGAGATTGCATGTGGAGTTAGTTCCATATTCTGGCTCTGTCTTTCCAAAGATTAATGCTATTAAGGGAAGGGACTATCAAAGCTTATGGAAAGGATTCCCTTTGAAGAAGCCAAATGACTCTTTCCAGCATCAAACCGAAATCCTTATTTTTCTTAGAAATATGGACCACTGTCTCTTCCAACTGTTTAGACTCTAACTCACTATGTGATTTAAGGCATGCTAATGACTGAACCTCAATTTCCTTATTTAGGAAACGTACATAATTTCTGTTGTATAGGTATGTTTTGCAGATTCTGTCTCTACTATAGGTCTTGGCAGGCATGTGTATCAATTAGGGTAGATGAGGGCCTGCTGTAGTAGTAGAAGCAATCAAACTTACTTCTCAGAGGTTCAAAACCACAAAGAACTATTTCTTGTGCATACTACATGATCAGTTAAGTTCGAGACGGGAATCTGCTGTCTGTAGTCCTGCGAGGATCTGATCCAGAGACTACACCTCTTAGAACATTAATATCTCCATACCAGGCTTCAGGGTGACTCTTACACATATTTCATTAGATAAAGCAAGTTACATGGCCATGCTGAACTTCAAAGGTATGGGGAAGTATAACCCTTCCATGTCTTTGAGATGGATAGAGGAATAGAAACCCTGGCATGGGAGGAGTGATGTTACCATCACTGACTTCCTTCTACTTCACAAGAAGAATAACACATATTCATGGACAAGGCACCGCTGAGAAAAGACTGGAACACAGGGGTGAGGCAGAAGCATAGCTCCTGTACCACTGACACTGAGATGAACTACATTAGAAGGACAAGAGGACTCCCCTGACCCTATACTTTTCTTTAGGAGTGAAGAGAGAACCCTGGTAGACATCCAGCCCCACCCCGAGCACTGTGGGTTGCTTTTTGATAGGCACACTTTGGTCTCCATGTGTACTGTGGGGAAATCTGTAGGACTGGACCACTCAGAATTGAATTGTAATGCAGAGGTGGCAGGGGTTTGTAGCAACCAGTGTTCAGATCTTGGCAGACTGAGTTCCTACTCCCAACATCCAACAGAAATTCTAATTAGCAGTTTTGCTTACCTACAGAACTATGCTGGTGGCACAGTCTGATCAGGGAACATGGCAGGGCAGAGGTCTGTCTGATTTGTAATCTCCAACAAAGAGCTTTGTCATTGCTGGAGCTTGGTCTACCCCTCTGCCCAGGTAGGGAAGCTAAGTCATAACCCTATCTATTGCTGAGTATAGCTCCTAGACCCACCCAACCAGGAAACCTAGCTGGGGCAACTGGGAAGCTACTTAGGCCAGCAACACTAAAGCTAAGAGCTTGTTCAAAATCACTGACCATCTGTAGACCAAAGTCAGTGACCCTGTTTGACAGGGAACTTGGGTCATGGCTCAGCTTAAGTCAAGACCCCAAAAAGCACTCCCAGCCTTGGAGAAGTTTCCGCCCAGGTAAGGGAATTCATTCATAGTCCCATTCATTGCTAAATATAGCTCCTTAACCCACCTGGCCAGGAAGTCTGACTGAGACCTGAGAAAGTGCTTGGTCCAGCAAAACTCTAGCTATCACCCTGGGCCAACTGTGACCCAGCCTGGCCACAGAGCTTGATACATAGCTCTGCCTGACTTGCTCCCCAAACAAGAGTTTCACCAATACTGGGGACTGCTCTGTGGCTCCCCTCACCCCAGCATGAAAGGTAATCTCTACTCCCATCCACTGCTAAATCCAGGCTTCAACACTGCCAACCAGGAACCAGAGCTCTTGGGAATCTTGGTAGCCTACTCTTCAGTACTTGAAGGATCCCGGTCTGTGACTCAGTGTCTTCAGAGCCAAAACAGTGACCCCTTCTGTCCAGGGAGTTTGGCACACATTTCTAATTTGATCTACACAGAAAAGGAAACTTTCCAGAACTGGAGTCTGTTCAGCAGCCCAACAAGGAGGGAAACTAATCTATAATAATGCACACTGCTTAATACAGCATATAGGCCAGCCTAACCAGAAATCTAACACGAGCCCCCAGGGATCTGCATAGCTCACCCTGAAAATCAGATTACAGTGACACCTGAGTAAAGCTAAGTAGGTGGACCTGCTTACCTACAGAGCTAAGACAGAAAAGTTGCTGCACAGTTCTGCCTAATTTGATCCTCAAACGGGAGGCTTGCCAACCTTGAAGCCTGGCCTGTGTAGGGACACTGATTCATAGCCCTACGTACCACTGAATACAGCCTTCAGCCCTCCTGAATGGTAAAATTAACCACACTACATGGAAACCTGCATCCTACAATCCTGTCTAGACTGTCAGTTGAATGGAGAGCACGGCCCATGGCTTTTGCCATCTGCAGAGAAAACCAGTGGCCTCGTCTGGCCAGGTTTTCCACTGCAGTTTGACCTGAGTTGAGAGTCCTCATGGAATGAGTTGAGGATTTGGGACCTATTCTGATGCCCTACCAGAGCAAGGAACCTAATTGATAGCCCCACCACCTACTGACTATGGTACTCAACTCCAGTGATCTCAGAAGCCTGACCAGAGAGAGGATTCAGGCAACTTAGGATTCCATCCTATGGACATTACCAGCTGACACACTGAGAAACCCAAACTAAGCTGACTAGTGAGGACTGTCTCTGCCAAAGTCAACCTGTAAAGTCTATAAGAGATACCAGTTACTGAAATGTTACATTGGTATGTAAGGAGTCAAGGATCATAAAAAATTCAGGTTAACATGACATCAATCAAAAGGAAACTAATAAAGCCCTAATAACTGACCCTACAAAATGGAGATTTATGACCAGTTAGATAAAAAATTCATAATAATTCTCTAAAAGAAGTTTGGTGAACTTCGTGAACATACAAACAACAAAGTTAAAGAAATAATGCATAGAGAAAACAAGAAGTTTAAAGAAACACAAACCATCAATAACATCAAACACAATTCCTAGACCTGAAAAATACAGTAATTGAATTTGAGAGGGCTTCAACATCAGTCCTGACCCTGCAAAAGAAAGAACCACTTACCCAGAAGACAGGGTCTATGAAATTATCCAGTGAGAGGAATAAAAGGGGAAAAAATAGAGTAGAGAAATCCTCAAGGAAATACAGAATGCCATCAGAAGGATATATAGAGAATAATGACAATCACAGAAAGAGAAGAGAAAGGGAATGGGACAGAAAGCATATTTAAAGCAGTAACAAAAACTTCCCAAACCTGGAGAGAGAAATGGACATCCAGATCCATGAGACCCAAAAGACCTCACAGGGGCTGACTCTAAATAGGACAACACTGAGAAATATCAAATTTGCAAAGTTAAATAAAAAGAATTTTGAAACCACAAACAGAAAAGATAAAGAGGTTACATACAAGGAAACCAAATAAGAATATGGGCAGATTTCTCAGCAGAAACTTTTCAGGTCAGGATAGAATGGGGTAATATATTCATAATATTGAAAGCAAGAAAACATTAACCAAAAACTCTATACCTGGCTTAGATTAGGAAAAGAGAGACAACAGCTTCCCTAAACAAAAGTTGAGGGAGTTTATTACCACTAAACCTGCTTTACAAGAAATGCTCAAAGAAGTTCTTTCAGTCAAGGAGAAAGGATACAAATTAATACCATAAAAACATATGATGGTTGCGTTAAACTCACTGGTAATGGTAAACATATAATCAAAGTTAGATTCTGTAATGTGGTAATATTGGTATGTGATTAACTTTTAAATTATAGTTGTGATGCAAACAAATGGAGTAAAATTAACCATGACTACAACAATCTGCTATTAGTTACACAATATAAAGATATGTAAACTGTGATATCAATGACCTAATATGTGAGGAGGAGGAAAAGTGAAAGTATAGAATTTAGGAATGCTATCAAGTGAAGTTGTTATCAATTTAAAAGAGGGTGTTCTAATTTTTAAAAAATATTTTATCTATTTATTTGACAGACAGAGATCGCAAGTAGGCAGAGAGGCAGGTAGAGAGAGAGACAAGCAAGCAGGCTCCCTGCTGAGCAGAGAGCCCAATGTGGGGCTCAATCCCAGAACCCTGGGATCATGACCTGAGCTGAAGACAGAGGCTTTAACCTACTGGGCCACCCAGGCACCCCAGGGTGTTCTAATTTTTAAAGTAGCTTGTTTAATTTGAGATATTTTATGTAAGCCTCATGATAACCACAAGGGAAAACCCAGTGGTAATTATACAAAAGAACATATTAAGATGTTCAAGCATATAGACACCAAAACACATAAATTCACACAAACAAGACAGAAGGATAAGAAGGCAACAGTGGAGCTACAAAACAGAAAGTAACCTTTTAAACAGCATAGCAAGTCTTTATCAATAATAACCTTAAATGTAGATGGATTAAATTTCCTAGTCTGATTAAAGACATAGAGTATCTCATGGATAAGAAGCAAGATTGAATGATATGCTGCCTACCAGAGACTTACTTTAACTTTAAAGTATTTAACTATAAAGTAAACATATGTATACAGAGAGTGAAGATAGAGAGAGGTATCTCAAGGAAATGTTAACCCCCCAAAAGTAGGAGTAACTATACTTAGACAAAATACAATTTAGGCTAAAAGGGCAAAAAGAGAGAAAGGAGGTCATTATATAATGATAAAGGGGTCAATCCAGCAAGAAAATGTAACAGTTGTAAATACTTATAAGCACCAAACAAACAAAAACCCTAAAAGTGAAGAGCAAAACAATAATGAAGACTTTAATTACTATAGTCTCAATAATGGATACATTCCAGACAGAAGGAAACAGAGGATTTGAACAATGTTGTAGCCCAAAGGGACCTAACAGACATATACAGAATACTGTATCTGAACCAGCAAAATATATAGTTTTTTCAAAAACAGAAGAACATTTTTTAGGGTGGACAATATAGATTGATATTTATCCTAGACAACAGGTTAGTCCATAAGACAAGTCTTAGCAAATTGAAGAAGATTAAAATCATACCAAGTAGCTTCAAGGAAGACTCTCATGACCAACTGAAGAAGAATTTAAGGGAAATTAAAAAATCTTCTTAAAACGAATGAAAATGTAGACATAATAACCAGAAATTTTGGGACACAGCAAAAGCAGTTCTAAGAGGGAAGTTCACAGCAAAAAATGCATACACTGAGAAACAAGAGATCAAATAAGCAACCTAACCTAGTGAAGAAACAAGTGAAACAGAAAACAGAAAGATAGAAGACTGATCAAAGTAAAAGCTGGTTCTTTGAAAAGAAGAAAATTGTCAAACCTTTAGCTGCACTACTCAAGGAAAAAAGAGAGAGGACCCATACCAAAACTGTAAATGAGAGAGAAACATTACAACTGATACCACAGTAATACAAAGGACCAGAAGAGGCTACTATGAAAAACTATATGCCATCAAAATGGACAGCTTAGAATAAATAGATAATGCAGAAGAAATGAATCAATTCTTAGAAGCATTCAACCTACAGACACTAAATCAGGAAGATACAGAAAATCTGAAC
The DNA here is from genome assembly GCF_902655055.1 of Lutra lutra. NCBI lineage: Eukaryota > Metazoa > Chordata > Mammalia > Carnivora > Mustelidae > Lutra > Lutra lutra. The sequence goes on from NC_062294.1 coordinate 19,873,415, forward strand.
ATACCCATTATTAGTAAGGAGTTTTCAATCAGTTATCAAAAATCTTCCACAGAAGAAAAACACAGGACCAAATGGCTTCACTATAAGTTTTACCAAACATTTAAAGAACTGATGTCAATCCTTTCCAAGCTCTTCCCAAAAAATTTAACGGGAAAGAACACCCTCAAACTCATGTAAGCAGTTCCTCATAGCAACACCGGAGGGGGGACAACAACAACAATAACAACAAAAAACAGTGCAAGAAGAAAAAACTATAGGCCAACATCCCTGAAATAAATACATGGAAACATTAATAAGATACTAGAAAACCAAGTTCAGCAGCACATTAAAAGGATCATTCACCATGATCAATTAAGATTTATCCCTGGGAGGCAAGGATGGTTCAACATACGCCAATATATATGATACACCACATTAACAAATTGAAAGATAATAGTCATCTCATCTCAACAGATACAGAAAAAGCATTTGACAAAATTTCAACATCTAGTCATGGGGAAAAAAAACTATTAACAAACTAGGTATAGATGGACTATACCTCAACATTACAAAAGCCATATATGACAAGCCTACAGCTAACATACTCAGTGCTGAGAGGTTGAAAACTTTTCTTCTAACATCATGAACAAGACAAGGGTGCCTCTTCTTACTTCTCCTTTTCAACATAATACTAGAAATTTGGCCAAAGCCATCAGGCAAGAAATGAAATTTAAGGAATTAAAAAGGAGGAAATAAAATTGTCCCTACTTGCAGATGACATGATTTTACATATAGAAAATCCTCAAGACTCCACAAAACACTGTTTAATCTACTAGATCAAATTTGGTAAATGTCTAGGATATAAAAATAACATGCAGAAATCAGAAGCTTTTCTTTTGTTTAATTCAAATTCAATTAGCCAACATATAGTATATCATTAGCTTCAGACGTAGAGTTGAGCATTCTTCAGTTGTATATAATACCTAGTATTCACGTGCCTTCCTTAATGTTCATCACAGTAGCTTTTCTATACACAAAAAAATTATCAGGAAGAAAAAAGATAGTATCACGTACAACAGCATATACACTTACGACAACCAAAAAAACACTTAGGAATAAATTTAATCAAGGGGTGAAAGTTTCTACATGGAAAACTGTAAGAATTTGATGAAGGAAATTGAAGAGGATCCAAATAAATGCAAAGATATCCTATGTTCAAGATTAATTTATTGTTAAAATGCCCATGTTATCCAGAGCCATCTATGGATTCAATGTAATCCCTATCAAGATTCACTGGCATTTTGGTTTTTTTTTTTTTTTTTTTTTTACAGAAGTAGAAAAAATAATCGTAAAATTTACATGGAGCTACAAAAGACCACAAATAGCCAAAGCTATCATGAGAAAGAAGAATAAAGTTGGAGGCAACACACTTCCTGATTGTAAGCAGTATTATAATGCTATAGCCATCAAAACAGACAGAAAAACAAATGGAACAGAATTGAGAGCCCAGAAATAAACCCATACTGATATGGTACACAAGCATTTGACAAGGGAGCCAGGAACACTCAATGGAGAAATAAATGGTTCCAGAAAGATGGATTTCAACATGTGAAAGAAGGAAACTAGATCCTTCCCTTATACTAGTCACAAATTAACCCCAAATGGAGAAAAGACTTAAATGTAAGATTTGAAACTATAAAACTCCTAGAAGAAACAGAAAATGGGCTCTGTGAGATGAATCGTGGCAAAGGATTTTGGATAGAACAGCTAAAGCATAAGCAACAAAAATAAAAATAAACAAGCAGAGCTACCTGAACTAAATAGCTTTTGTACAGCATAAGAAATAGTCAAGAAATTAAAAAGACAATCTACAGAATGGGAGAAAACATTTGCTAATCATTTATCTGATTAAGTGTTACTATGCAAAATAGATAAAGAAGACACGATGTTAATACAACAAAAGATGGGGCACCTTGGTGGCATCTGCCTTTGGCTCAGGTCATGATCCCAGGGTCCTGGGACTGAGCCCGCATAGGGCTTCCTGCTCAGTGGGGATCCTGCTTCTCCCTCTCCCTCTGCCTGCTGTTCTGCCTGCTTGTGCTCTATCAAATAAATAAAATATTTTTGAAAAATGGGCAAAAGACCTAAATAGACATTTTCCCCAAGATTTTCAAATAGTCAACAGATACCTGAAAAGGTGCACAGCATCACTCATTCTTGGGTAAATGCAAATCAGAACCTCAGTGACACGTGATCTCATGCTTGTTATTGTTAGCACAGTTAACATAAAAAAGATAAGAGATTACAAATGCTGGCAAGGATGGGAGGAAAGGGGAAACTTTGTGTTGCGGAATTATAAATTGGGACAGTTACAAGGAAAACAGTATGGAGGTTCCTGCAAAAATTAAAACTAAAATTACCTTATGATCCAGTGATTTCAATTCTGGGTATGTATTCATAGGAAATGATACTACTATGTCAAAGCAACATCCGTACCCCCATTCATGTTTACTGCAACACTGCAATAGCAAAGACCTGAAAACAACCTTGTCCATGTGTCTGTCCATGGATGGATGAATGAATAAAATGTGGTGTATATATATTACACACACAGAAACACACTCACAAAGAATACTACTTAGCCATAAAAATGGAAACTCTGCCATCTGTTACAAGAATGGACTTTGAGGGACGCCTGGGTGGCTCAGTTGGTTGAGCTGCTGCCTTCGGCTCAGGTCATGATCCCAGCGTCTTGGGATTGAGTCCCACATCGGGCTCCTTGCTCAGCAGGAGCCTGCTTCTCCATCTGCCTCTGCCTGCCACTCTGTCTGCCTGTGCTCACTCTGACAAATAAATAAATAAAATCTTAAAAAAAAAATTTCTCTTAAAAAAAAAAAAAAAAGAATGGATTTTGAAGGCCTTATACCCAGTGAGTTGTTGGATAGAGAAAGACAGATTTTCTGTGATCTTACTTACATGTACTATTTTAATAAAAATTTACAGAAAAAAAAGAGGTCAGATGTGTTGCTACTAGAGGCAGGGGCTGAAATTAGGGGAATTGGATGAGATTGTTCAAAAGGTACAAACTCCCAGTTATAAAATAAGTACTAAAAATATAATGTATAACGTGACGACTATGGTTAACACTGCTGCGTGGTGTATTTAAAGGCTCCTAAGATAGTAGATCTGTAAAGTTCTCATTACAAGGTAAAAAAAAAACAATTTGTAGGTCCATCAGAAGATGGATATTCACTAAACTTACTGTTTTAACTGTTTCACAGTATGTGTACATCATCTGGTCGTGCAGCTTGTATCTCAGTAGTACCGGGAAAGACATTTTGTTTTTGTTTTTTTTTGTTTTGTACACAAGTGTTTGTCTAAGCCATGTAGCCACCTTCTAGTTTAAAACAGTGCATCACTATACAACACGAGGCATGTTTAAACTCAAGCACACTTGCTTATGCAAATATCCGGAGTGTGAGTGTGAGTGTGTGTGTGTGTGTGTGTGTTGTATACCTGTATGCTGTGTGTGGCAGGGGTGATTAGGTAAGGGGAGCAGAGGAAACATACTGACAATAGTTAGCGCCTTTGGCTGTGTAATGCTATGCCAGCTTTCTATAAATTTTTATAGGTTAATGGGATAAATAATCGGTCTAAATACCATTTAATGATGCATTTCGAATAAATATATTAAAGTAGGTCTCACATAAGCTGCCTGACACACAGAAAGAACTTCTTGGCTCCCAAGACAAACTGAAACCCTTAGAAAGAGAGAAAAAAATAATCCCCTAGAGTTCCCCATGGTCCTGTTGGGTTACCAGCAAAATGCAGAGCTACATTTTGGTATTAGATGCAATTAGGCAGCCCCACTGTTAGCTGTATGAGAATAGGCACATTTTATCACCTGACAATTATTTTCCTCAAATGCAAAACAAAAACAGTAATACCCTATTTGGCTTCACAGTCTTGTGCTTAATATATAAATCCCATTGAGTATCACTTAGCCTCCCTGTGACTGGGAACTTATTACATGGACAAGGAGGCTCCTTTCATTCTTACATAGTATTGTTATAAACTCCATTCTTATGTTAAGCTGAACTAACCAGTCTTCCACTGGTCTGTAAGGACAGGGATATCTTCCTGTCTGTGCCAGTCCTACAAGAGGTACCTTCTTGCATTCTGCCCATATACTATCTGAACATTTTCATTTCTCTTATTTTGTCCTGGTATACATCATAAAGCCATTGAATGTTTTTCTTTAAATCTTGTAACTGAAATAGATGCCACGCATGCTCTCAACCACTGTTAATAAGTCTTATATAAATTAAGGGATAAGGAAGAGGACAAGTAAAAAACAACAACAACCACAACAAAACCAACAGGGTGTGTATGTGTGTGTGTGCATGTGTGCAAGTACATACGTGTATTAGCCTTTATGTAGTTGCTCATAAGGCAGTGGTTGCTCTTGGTAACTCCCCTTATCCATGATCTCCACTAATCAGTGTTCTTTTAAAAAAATTATTAAAATATTTTCAATGAAAAAAAAAGATCTTATTTTAAGAGAGAGAGAAAGCACAAGCTAAGGGGAAGGGCAGAGGGAGAGGTGCAGGGAGAAGCAGACCCCCACAGAGCAGGGAGCCCAATGTGGGGCACAATCCCAGGACCCCAGTATCATGACCTGAGTGAAGTCAAACCCTTCACTGCCTGAGCCACCAGGTGCCCCCACTCATCAGTGTTCCTTATGGATTCCTTCCTAGATGGCTTAAACCCTTAGTTGTTCCGCCTTCCATTTTGGCTCCTTCAGCTCTCTATTAACTTAGTATTGCACATGGGGACTCTAAAACCTGAGAGGATCCTCGAGGTTCCAGACATAGTCTTTTCTGACCCATGGTGCATCAGCAACTCAAATTTCTTTTCAATGATCAAGAACAAACATCTAGCTAGGATAGTAACTTTTCCCCTTCTTGGTTTAGTGGTATAGGTAACAAGCCTGACATGGGCAGATGACCAACAAGACCACTGATTCAGTGGAACATGGTGTCCCCTGGCAAAAACAGTTCTCCATTGAGAAGTAAAACATTCAGATTATAAGAGCGGAGTTGTAGGGACAAAAAGAAAATATTCTATGAATGGGTATTAAAAAATACTGGAGTTTTTTCCCAGCTTTACCTCTTGATTCTCACACCTGTGTTTCTGACCGTGGGAAATACACCATGTACTGCTTGGCTGGATAAAGTATATACAGCATATTTTAAGTTCTAACCCCAAACTCTCAGGGTGTTGTTCCCTTGTAGGTACTATAACGGACTCCTCAGTAGACCATTCCAGGATACTAGCTGCTTTTGAGGGAAACGGGGTAATATTTTAAGATCACTGAATTCCATATATAAACCAACCACCACTTATTTTGGTATAACATGAGTTCTGTATTCAGAAGCAATGTTTTGTGTTCTTCCCTGATGGCAAATAAGAGGTTCTCCTAGTCCATGGATGGTGGTTCTAGAGTCCACTGTGGGAAGGAAAGACAAATCTGTATCCAGAACATGTATGTATTGCAGTGAAGACAAATTGCTCTCTCTTCCACGCTAAAGAACCTTGATGTTATCAACCTGATATAAGGCTGTTTCCCTAAAGAAATTATATAATTATGATGTTACAATAGGCATATCTGTTTATTGCCATTTGAGTCTCAATATGATCTTACACCTTAGCCCAGTGAATCCTTTGGTGGGAATTTATCCTAAATAAATTATCAGCTACAGCAAAGGTCCTTTATGCCCAAAGATATCAATCACAGAATCACACACATATGTTAGCAAAACTTGGGGAACAGCTTCTGCATCCCCCAATGGGGAGCAGGGGATTAAATTATGGTACATAAGGTCAATGAGTCATTACACATTGCTTCATAACAGTATATAATTACAGTGTTAAAAATAAAGAATCAGAGGGCACCTGGGTGTTTCAGTCGGCTAAACATCTGCCTTTGGCTCAGGTCATGATCCCGGGGTCCTGGGATGAAGTCCTAAGCCAGGTTCCTTGCTCAGCTCAGCAGGGAGTCTGCTTTTCCCTCTCCCTCTGCCCCTCCTCCCTGCTTGCTTGAGCACTCTCTCTCTCTTTCTCTCAAATAAATAAATAAAATCTTTAAGAAAAAGAGAATGAAGAATCCGAGTATAACATTTGTATGCACAACACAACACTGTTAAGGAGAAACCTGTACGTGAGAAAGAAATGCTTGGAACAAATTTCATGTTCAATCAATCACCAAGCCAGTTCATTTGCTCTTCCTAAACATCTTCTAAAACCCGTAAACACCTCTAATTCTCCATCACTACCATCTTCCTCCTGGCCACTCTTAACTTCCATCAGGATGAAATCAAGAACCTTTTAACAGCCTCTCCTGATGCACCTTTGCTTCATTTAGATGAAGTCAGAGGACTATTTTTATATGAATTTGATTATAGAAGGTCTGAAATCTTTAATACACCTCAAAAGGCTTTATGTGTGATTTGGCCGGAGGAAACCTTTCCTGCCTCATCATGTTTTGCCTTATCTACCCAACCACTGTGAGGTTCACTGAGAGTCCTGTTCTGGGTCCAGACGCGTCCATTAACAGGCAGGAAGCACTTAAAGCTCATTACTGCTAACACCCAAGGTTAAGTAACAGGCTATGAGTATTTTTAAGTCTTCTGTCCTACCATTCTGTTTTGTTTTCTTAAATATTTCTCATAGAAGTAGAACCTCTATTAATGAAGACTCAATGGATACTGAAAGAATAAATGCTCTCTCTCCCCGTTATTTTTCATGTTTACACTAGACTAGGAAGATTTACAAAGGCAAATTATGCCGAGGGTTGGCTAATCAGAATAGAATTTCAGGCAGAATATCGACCACTGCACAGAAAAAAGAGGAACTCAGTATCTGTCACCCATTTATAATTATTTCATAATTATAAAATAAGTTGAGAAAACATTACCATAAGGCTGACAGGACTCAGAATAAATCTTCATAAAAGAATATTAAGCAGTTGCTATGACAAAAGTGAAGGAGTGAAAGAGTACCCTCCCCTCCCTTTTCATGCTTTATGGGGAAAGTGCTCACCTCCTGCTCCCTCGGGCTCATACTGTGGCCCCTGACTTCCACCTCCCAGGTGACTCAACACCAGCTCTTATGGGTGGATTCCCAGGCTTCCAATAAAGGGACAAAATCCTGGGTGTCTCACAGTTCCTTGTCACCAATAGAACTTTTAATCCATAAAAGCAATTTTTGTTTGCTCTAGTTCTTTACTGCATTATAAAAGAAAGCAATTCTCACCCGATCCTATCCCATTTAGGTCATTGAAATCTATTCACAATTATTCAGAAGTGCTAGAAGTGGCCATTTGTTTTCACACGTCCCTGCACTGGAGTGTTACATCTGGTGGAGTTTCATTCCCCTCCCCCACCCCTGCCTACTCTAATTACAGGTCTCCTGATCCATGATGTATCACAGATGCTTTCCCACACAACGGATATCCAGGACAAATCTTTGCTTCCTAGTAACCAGCACATCACTGGACTCCTCTGCTGGTAGTGTATGGTTTACTGGACAACTGATTTCAAGGTTGTGGCCATGGACTCAGCAAAGGGAACTCAGCTTCTATAATCACATGAATACTTCCCAGGTGCCAGCAGCAAATTTCAATGGTAGCACTTTATTACTTCTCCAGGGACATCTTCCTGAATCTCCTTGATCAGTTAAAATTGCCCTATTATAGACTCTCATAACCACATGCTATCATTATACATATGTTTGTGTGATTTCTTTGTGTGTGTTGCTCTCAAATTGGAAGTTTCATGAAGATGGGAATTACAGCCTTTTTTTTTATGATTATCTCACTCCCTTTTTTGTTTTTATTCGCCATTACATATCCAATGTCTAACCTACTGCAAGGCCCATGGTAGGGGTTCAACAAACACTTGTTGAATAAATTAATAGGTAAAAATTACTCAAGGAGTTTTAATTTAGGCAATAGGGCAGCTTGCACTGAACTAATCACTCCAGAGGAAGCAATTTAAAAAATTGTGGGTACAGTTTAAGCAACAACAACAATAAAACTAGAGTGATTGAACAGGAGCCAAATATAGGCTTGAAGCAGTAAAGACTTGATCCTTGGGAGAAACAGAAAGGAGCCATACTGGGTAAGATCCACATTTACATTTCCCTTGAGGATACTCTAGTAGTCCTAGAACCTGACAGCTAGAGCTGAAGACAGTCTTTGGGGCCTGTGGAATCAGAAAACTGTTTTGGGATTTCCAGAAATCCTTGAACATGGAGAAGGAAAATTCTCAGAAAGATGAAATCACGGATCGGAAACTCCAAAAATCCACATAAGAATTCTTCTGTAATTTTAGCCTGAATCCTTATTATGCATGTTTAGAGGAGACAGGATGGAGCCCAGAGGCAATATCAATGACCTGAAGCATTGAAAGAGCTAAGAAGAGATTTAACCTGCTGCCCACCATAGAAGAATGAGAGTTTGGAGTTAGAATCCCTGTGAGAGGTGCTTATAAGTATCTTTGTCATTTCACTTTCATATTTTGGACTTCACTTCCATATCTAAGAACTGAGAGGTTTGTCCTAGGACTAAGGGCAAAATCAGCTTAGCAAACACCCTAACAAAACTTAAAACTAAGCTGCTATAGGATGAAGGTGATCTGTAAATAATACACTCAACTGCTAAGGAGGGAAAAAGCATCCCAGTTCCAAATGAGCTAGCAAGATTCAGTCTCTACAACATATTACCAATGATGCCCAGCACACAATAAAGAATAGATGTAGGCAAAAATAGGCCAATGTGACCCTTGTTCTTGGGGAAAACAGTCAATAAAAGTAAACCTCCCAAATGATCATAGGTTGGAATTAGTAGGCAATCACTTTAAGGCAACCAAGGTCTTCTAGACAAAAATGGTGATGTTGGAGATTCCAGCTTCCCTGTATGCCCAGAAAAAGTAATTATTAGCCATCCAAGAGCAAACACAGCTCCAGAAGATCTCGAGATTCTCCTTCAGAAATTTTAGCAACAACATGGAACAAAAACAAACAAAAAAACCGAACAACTGAGAATACTCACAGAAGAGAATAAAAACAAGTGTATTTTCTCCACAGCATCCCATCCCCATGCCAGCAATGTTCAACTCCAAGAAGGAGATTTCCACCTAGTGAGAGTTCCTCTCACCAGAAAAGAAAAAAAACGGGTGGAGAGATGAGTTTCTTTAGCCTCTCCAGGCACTGTGTGAAGGTCATGCTTCAGTTTTTACACCACCCAAACTGGTAAAGAGAGCCAGCTAGGAATAGGAGGAAAACCAGGTTATTATTAGCAAACACATAGCAGGAATGATTGTGGTTCACAGAGACCTTCTCTTCAGACAAATTCAGCAGCTTTGCCATGGGTATTTATTATTGCTAACACTGGCTTCCCCTCAGTCCCTCCCTTCTTCCATCCTGTTCCCTCCCTTAAAACTCCTTCTGCCAAAGCCTGGACCCAACACTGGCAGCTATGCAAGATCTTTCTGGCAGTGCAAGTGTAAGAACTCAGCACCTTGGTTCCTTCCCACATCCATCAGGGTCTGGATGCTACACTCACAGTCAGCCTAGGCTTCTACAGCTGTGTGACTATAGAATACCAGTGTAAGCAACCTGGGCCGACCCCCACCAGCATGCCTGTGTCATTATCCCTTGGCAGTGCACCTGCTTGTCACTGCCTGATATGCATCCTTGACCCCTTACTGTAGCACATATACATGGAGGGGAGCATGTGCAGCCACCAATAAACACACAAATATCCAGGGCCTCCCACAGTTGCTTGTGGATATGGATCAAGCCCTGCTTTCTGTCACTAGTCCCCAACATCACTCCTAGCTATAGATTGCTTTAGTTCTGGCATGCCCCTAACTCCCAGCCTTACCCCTGTCACTCACCCTCACTACAGTGTGCATACCCAGGGAAAGAGAGTACAACCATAGTTGAGCACACTAATATCCAGGTCCCCCACAGCTGATTACAAGTCCATGTCATGTCTTGTCTTCTGTCAATGGCCAGCACCACCATGCCCACCTGTAGACCAGTCTCTCTAGCTTTCAGCCTGCATGTCCCCCAGCTTGACTCTTGTCACTGGCTTCCACAGTATGCATATCTGGGAATAGAGTGCAAGGTCATATGAGGACATGCTGACTCTACAAACACCAGTGACCCAGAATTGGCCCTGGTCCCCATCACTACAAACATGTCTGCAGGTGACCTCTACCACCACATAAGCACCTGCAGCTGAATGTGTGCATACCACTGACTCCAGTCACCACCACTACCTGGCCTCATCCCTAGTTACCAGTCCTGGAGATGCTGCTTAGGAGCCCTATAGCTCATGAGGCCACTGCAGACTCCCCTATACAGTGCTTGCCAAGGACCACTCAGCTGGCAATACTGTAGACTCCTGTGGCCTGAGCCAAAGAGATGTCACACCCCACTTGGGCATGGTGCCACCATGTGTCCCAACACTTGGCACCCTCTATCACTAGACCCAGGGTCATAGCACAATCCAGTGTGCCCCATCTGAGATGAAGGACTTCCCTAACTGAAATTAGTGCATAAAATTTGTGTTTCTTCAAATGCACGGACAACTATTTGAGGCTGCAGAGATTGTAAAGAATCAGGAAGATACACCTACATCAAAAAATATAGTAAACTTCCAGTACCTGGGCCCAAAGAAATGGAGATCCAGTAATTATCTGACAAAGATTTCAAAATGATTTTTCTATAGACTCTCAGATAACTAAAAACAAAACAAAACAAAACAACAACACAGAACAGAGGAAACTAATACTAGAACAAAATGAGAAGTTCCAAGATAAAACATTGAAAAGAACCCAACAGAAATTGTGAAATGAAAGATAAAACAACTGAACAAAGATATTCAATAGATGACTTTAACAGCAGACTTAAAGAAGCAGAAGAGAGAGTCAGTAAGCTAGAAGACTGATCAATTGAAATTATACAATTAGAAGAACAAAAAGGAAAGAAAAATGAAAAGGAAGGAGAAAAGCCCAGAGGAGAAACCATCAAAAGAAATATGTCTGCATTATTGGAGTCTCTGAAGGAGAAGAGAGGGAGAAAAGAATAAGAAGTTTATTTGAATAAATAATGACAGAGAACTTCAAAAAGATGAGGACATCCAAGCTCATGAAGGTAACAGGTCACCTGAAAATTTCAATCCGAAATATTCTTCTCCATTACACAGAATAAATCTGTCTAAAACCAAGACAAAGAATTTTAAAAGTAGAAGAGAAAAAAAATTCTCTCATGCAAGGGAACCTCCATGAGGCTGTTAGCAAATTTTATAGCAGAGATCTCATAGGCCAGGAGAGAATGGGAAGATATATTCGAAGTACTGAAAGAAAGAAAGAAACTGCCAACCAGAATACTTTACCCACCAAAATTGTTCTTTAGACTGAAGGCAAAATAAAGACTTTCCCTAATAAACACAAGCTGAGGGAATTCATCACCACTTAAACCTGCCTTACAAGAAAAGCTGAAAGGAGTCCTTCAAGCTGAAACAAAAAGAATGCTAAATAGTAACATGGAAATATACACCCCACTGGTAAACTTACAAGACAGGATACTCTGACCATATGTTTACCTAATACTGTAATATGGTGATGTGTTAACCCAACTCTACAATAGAGGTCAAAGGATGAAAGCACTAATGAGAAAGAATGTAACTTCAACAATTTTTAAACAATAACCAAAAAGTAAATGTACATCCTAAATGTAATAGAGGGATAAAAGGATAAAAAGGTAGAAATTTGTGATCAAAGTTAAATTGTTATCAATGTAAAATAGACTATTTTATCTTTATAGTGATTTATATAAACCTCATGGGAACCATACAACAAAAATCTTCAGTAGACACACAAAAATAAAGAGAAGGACATCAAAGCATAGCACTACAGGAAATTACCAATATACAAATAGAGTTACCAAAAAAGGAAGAAAAATTCAAATACAAAACAGCCAGAAAAATAGGATGGCATTAGTAAGTCCTTACCTATCAATAATTATTATAAATATTAATGGATTTAACTCTCCAATCAAAAGGTGTAGAATGGCTGAATGTATATTAAAAAAAAAAAAAACAAAACAAAACTGGAAGACCCAATTATAGGCTGCCTACCAGAGAGACTCACCTCAGCTCTAAGGACAGAAACAGATTCAAAGTGATTGGATGGCAAAGGTGTTCCATCAAAGTGGACACACGTGCATGTGCGCGTGCGCGCACACACACACACACACACACACACACAGAGTAGATTTATTAATATCAGATAAAAGAGACTTTAGGCCAAAAATATCACCTCAGACAAAAATGTTATATAATAAGGGCATCCAATCATCAAGAAGATAGATCATAAATACATATGCAGCATCTAAATATATTAAGCAAATACCAACAGATCTGAAAGAAGAGATAGACAGCAATAAGACTAGAGGAATTTAGTGTCCCACTTGTAATAAGGGATAGATTATTCAGACAGAAAATCAATAGGAAAATGTTACATCTGGACCACACTTTAGACCAAGTAGACTTAACAGATACATTAGAACATTTCATCCAACAGCGGCAAAATACATTCTCCTCAAGTGCACAATGAATTTTCCCCAAGATACAGCAAAGAATAGATCATAAGACAGGGCTCAGAAATTTAAGAAGATTGAAATCATACCAACTATCTTTTCCAACCACAGTGGGTGTAAAACTAGATATCAATTCTGAAAGAAAAATAGAGAAAGAATACAAATGCAGGGCAGCTAAATAACATGTTACCAATAAATGGGTCAAGCAAGACATCAAAGAAGAAATAAAATACATGGAGACAAATGAAAAAGAAAACACAGTGATCCAAAATCTTTTAGTTGCAGCAAAAGCAGTTTTTAGAGGCAGGTTTAGAGCAATACAGGACCACCTCAAGAACCAAGAAAAATCTCAATCACATAACATACCCTTACACCTAAATGGGCTAGAAAAAGAACAGTCAAAGCTCAAAGCTAGTAGAAGGAAAGAAATAATAATTAGAGCAGAAATAGTGAAATAGAGACGAAGTATGAAAATGAAAACAGAAGCTGATTTTTAGAAAAGATAAAAATATTGATAAACCTTTACACACACATCAGAAAATAAAGAGAAAAGACTCAAAATTAGAAATGAAGGCAAAGAAGTAACAAGTGACACCAAAGAAATGCAAAAGAGAAGAGACTATTATGAAAACTTATATGCCAAATTGGAGAACCTAGCAGAAATGGCTAAATTCCTACAAACATACAATCCTTCAAAACTGAATCAAAAGGAAATAACAGATTTGAAGAGACCAATTACTAGTAATGACGTTGAATCAGTAAATGAAACAAACAAAAAATTGAAAAACTCCCAAACAAAAGTCTAGGACTAGATGGATTCACCTGGATTCTACCAAAAACAATTAAAGAACAGTTAATATCCATTCTTCTCAAACTATTCAAGAAGAAATAGAAGAGGAAGGAAAGCTTCTAAATTCATTCTATATAGCCAATATTACCCTGATACCAAAACTAGATAAAAACACTACTAAAACAAAACAAAACAAAAATCTTCAGGTCAATATCTCTGATGAACATATATGCAAAAAACCTCAACAAAATATTAGCAAACTGAATTCAGCAATACTTTTAAAAAATTCACTACAATATAGGATTTATTGGAGGAATGCTGGAGTGGTACAATAGTTGCAAAATCAATGTGATACATCACATTAGGAGGAGATAGGATAAAAGCCATATGATCATCTCAGTAGATGCAGAGAAAGCACCTGGCTAAATACAACACCTGCTCATGGCAGAAATTCTCAACAAAGTGGGTTTAGAGGGAACGTACATTAATAAAATGAATCCCATGTATGAGAAATCCACAACTTACATCATACCCTATGGTGGAGAACTGAGAGCTTTTCCTCTAAAGATCTAGGACAAGACAGAATTGTCTTCTCTAACCACTTTTATTCAACACCATACTGGGAGTCCTAGCCATAGCAGTTGGACACGAAATAAAAGGCATCCAAATTGGTAAGGAAGTTAAACTATTATTATTTGCAGATGATGCTATATAGAGAAGACCCTAAAGACAACACAAAATACTATTAGAATTGATACATGAATTCAGTAAACTGTAGGACATAAAATTAATATACAGAAATCCACTGCATTTCTACACTAATAATGGAGGAAGAGAGAAATTAAGAAAACAAAGCCTTTTAGAATCAATACCATTCATAGTTATACCCAACACAGTAAGATATTTAGGAATAAACCCAATCATAAACTCTGAGTCCTATAAAACATCAATCAAAGAAATTGAAGATAACACAAAGAAATGGAAAAAATGTTCATGTTCATGGGTTGAGAGACCATATATTGTTAAACTATCCATACTGCCCAAAGCAATCTGCACATTTAAGGCAATCTTTATCAAAATACCACCAGAATTTTTCATACAACTAGAATAAACAATCCTAAAATTTCTATGGAACCACAAAAGACCTAGAATAGCCAAAGCAACCTTGAAAAAAGAAAAGCAAAGCTGGAGGCATCACAATTCTGGACTTGAAGTTATATTACAAAGCTGTGGTAATCAAAGGAGTACGGTACTAGTACAAAAAAAGACAGATCAATAGAACAGAATAGAAAACCCAGAAATAAACTGACAATTCTATGGTCAGTTCATCTTTGACAAAGCAGGAAAGAACATCCAGTGGGATAAAGACAGGCGCTTCAACAAATGATATTGGAAAAACCAGACAGCGAGATGCAGAAGAATGAAACTGGACCACTTCCTTATACCATTTACGAAAATAAATCCAAAGGGGCTTAAAGACTGAAATGTGAGACCTGAAACCATCAAAATCCTAGAAGAGACCACAGGCAGTAACTTCTTTGACATCGGCCATAGCTACCTCTCTCTAGAAAGATCTCCTGAGGCAAGGGAAACAAAAGCAAAAACAAGCTATTGGGACTCCATCAACATAAAAATCTTCTGCCCAGCAAAGGCAACAATCAGCAAAGCTAAAAGGCCACCTACTGAACAGGGGAAGATATTTGCAAAGAACGTATCTGGTAAAGGGTGAGTATTTAAAATATATAAAGAACTTATGAAACACCCCCCCCCCAAAATGAACAATCCAATTAAAAGTGGACAGAAGACATGAATAGACATTTTTCCAAAAAAGACATACAGATGGCCAACAGACACATGAAAAGATGCTCAGTATCACTTCTCTATTAGGGAAATGCACATCAAAACTACAGTTAGATCCTACTTCATACCTGTCAGAATGGCTAACATCAACAATACAAGAAAGAGAAAAGGAAACCCTCTTGCATTGTCAGTGGGAATGCAAACTGGTGGAGCCACTATGGGAAACAGTATGGAGGTGCCTCAGTAAGTTAAAAATAGAACTACCTTATGATCCAGCAATCACACTACTGGGTATTTACCCAAAGAGTACAAAATACTATTTCAAAGGGATCTCAATGTTTATAGCAGCATTATCTACACTAACCAAGATAAGGATCTAGTCCCAGCATCCACTGATTGAGGAACAGATAAAGAAATGATACACGGGGCACCTGGGTGGCTCAGTGGGTTAAGCCGCTGCCTTCTGCTCAGGTCATGATCTCAGGGTCCTGGGATTGAGTCCCGCATCAGGCTCTCTGCTCAGCAGGGAGCCTGCTTCCCACTCTCTCTCTCTCTCCTGCCTGCCTCTCTGTCTACTTGTGATCTCTATCGGTCAAATAAATAAATAAATAAATCTTAAAAAAAAAAAAAAAAGGAATGACAAACACACACACACACACACACACACACACACACACACAATGGAATACTACTCAGCCAGAGAAAGGATGAAATCTTGCCATTTGCTACGACACAGAGCTAGAGAATATTATGCTAGGCAAAATCAGTCAGAGGAAAACAAATAGCATATGATCTCACTCATATGTGGAATTTAAGAAATAGAGCAAATCAGCAAAGTTTAAAAAAAAAAAAAGAGCTGAAGGCAAACCAAGAAACAGACTGTTAACTATAGAGAACAAACCGATGGTTACCAGAGGAGAGGTGGGGGCGGGGGGATGGGCTTAATAGGAGATGGGGATTAAGAAGTTCACTTGTGATGAGCACCAAGTGTTGTATGGAAGTGTTGAGTCACTGTATTACACACCTGAAACTAATATTATACTGTGTGTTAACTGGAATTTAAATAAAAACTTAAAAAAAATCCCTTTTATGTAATTGTAACAAAAATAAAATACCTAAGAATAAACTTAACCAAGGAAGTTAGAGACCTGTTCTCTGAAAACTATAAAACACTGCTGAAAGCAATTGAAGATGACACAAATGGAAAGAAATCCATGCTTATGGAGTCAAAGAATATTGTTAAAATGTCCCTATGACCCAAATCATTCTGGAGATTCAGTGCAATCACTAACAAAATGCCAATAGCATTTTTCAGAAAACTAGAACAAACAATCCCAAAATTTGTATGGAACCCCAAAAGACCTCAAAATTCCAAAGGAATCTTGAGAAAGAAGACCAAAGATAGAGGTATCACAATTCCAGATTTCAAGATATACTCCAAAGCTATAGTGATCAAAACAGTATGGTACTGGTACAAAGATAGACACAGCAAAAGAAAAGAACAGACAACCAGAAATAACCCCATGCTTACAGGGTCAATTAATCTGTGACTAAGGAAGCAAGAATATACAATGGGGAAAAGACAGTCTCTTCCCTAAATGGTGGTGGGAAAACTAGACAGCCACATGCAAAAGAATAAAACTAGACCACTTTCTATACCATACACAAAAATAAGCTCAAAATGGGTTAAAGACTTAAATGTGAGACATAAAATCATAAACGTCCTAGGGAAAAAAAAAAAAAGGCAGTAATTTCTTTGACATTGACCTTAGCAACATTTCTCTAGCTAGGTCTCCCCAGGCAAGGGAAACAAAAGTAAAATAAAAAGTTATTGCACAGGAAAGGAAATCATCAACAAAACAAAGGTAAACCTCCTGAATAGGAGAAGATAGTGTTAAATAAGGTATTCAATAAGGGGCCAATATCCTAAATATGTAAAGAACTTAAACAACAACAACAACAAAACCCAAAAACAAAAACAAAAAAAAACCCTCCCCAGATAATCCAATTTAAAAACGTGCAGAGGACCTAAGTAGACATTTTCCAAAGAAAATATACAGATGGCCAAGAGACACATGAAAAGATGCTCAACATCACTAATCGTTAAGGAAATGCAAATCCAAACCACAAGGACATATTCTCATACACCTATCAGAATGGCTAGAATCAAAAAGAAGTAAATGTCGGTGAGGATGTGGAGTAAAAGGAGCCGTGTGTCCTGTTGGTGAGAATGTAAATTGGTGCAGCCACTATGAAGAACAGTATGGAGGTTCCTCAAAAAATAAAAATAGAAATACCGCATGATCCAGTAGTTCTACTCCTGGGTCACCCAGAGAAAATGAAAATCCTAATTCAAAAAGACAATATGTACCCCTATGTTCATTGCAGCATTATTTCAAATAGACACGATATGGAAGCAACTCAAGTATCCATCAGCAAATGAATGGATAAAGATGTGGTATATATGTATGTGTTTAACAATGGAATATACACTATGGAATAGACTATGGAATATATATATATATATTCCATGTGTTTATGAGTATATATACACACATATATATATACACAAACATACTATATACTCTGGAATATATATATTCTATATTACCATATACCATGTACACACACACACACTATGGAATATATATAACATATATGGAACATGTGTGTACAAACACACACACACACACACACAATCAAATATTGCTTAGCTGACATCTTGCTATTTGCAATAACACAGATGTACCCAGAGAGTATTATGTTAAGTGAAATAAGTCACTGAAAGATACATACCATATGATTTCACTTATATATGGGATCTAAAAACCAAATGAACAAACAAAGAACAGATTATTAAATATAGAGAACTGGTGGTTGTCAGAGGGGAAGTGAGTGGAAGGAGAGGTGAAATACCTAAAGGCAATTAAGAGGTACACATTTTCCGTAGTAAAATAAGTCATAGTGAAGGCAAGTATATCATAGGGAATACAGTCAATAATATTTTAATAATGATGTTTGAAGACAGATGGGGACTATATCATGGTGAACACTGAGTAATGCATACCATTCAACAATGGTAAAAACCAAAATAAAGAAAACAGAACTATGATGTCATCTAGCAATTCCACTTCTGGGTATATATGCAAAGAAAATGAAATCAGAATCTTCTAGAGATATCTGCACTCTCACGTTGATTGAAGTCTTACTCACAATAGCTAAGACATGGAAACAAGCTAAGTGTCCATCAACATATGAATGGATAAATAAGATATAAGATATACATACAAAATGGAATATTATTCAGCATGAGAAAGAAGGAAATGCTGTGTTTGAAACAAGTTGGGTGGACATTGAGGATATCGTGCTAAGTGATGTAAGTCAGGTACAGAAAGACAAATACTGTATGATATTACTTATACATGGAATCTTAAAAAAGAAACAACAGAGAGGTAGTTACCAAGGTTTGGGGTTAATGAGGAGTTATTCCCAAAGTGTATGAACTTCTACTTATAAGATTAATAAGTTTGGGGCTATAATATACAGCATAGGAATTATAGCTGATACCCTATCATATAAAATAATACTTTAATATTGCTAGAAGAGTAGATCTAAAATGTTCTCACCACAAAAAAGAAATGGTAACTGTGTGAAGGATGAAGGTGGTAGCAAATACCATGGTAATCATCATTTTGCAATTTATAAATGTATCAAATCAACACTTACATACCTTAAACCTACACAATATTACCTGTCAATTATATCAACCAAACTGAAAAAAAGCAGCTTCACTTTATAAAAATAAAATAATCTATGTGAAAATGTCACAATAAAGTAATGGATAATTTCAGAAGAGACATGGAAGCTGAAG
Source organism: Lutra lutra (assembly GCF_902655055.1). NCBI lineage: Eukaryota > Metazoa > Chordata > Mammalia > Carnivora > Mustelidae > Lutra > Lutra lutra. The sequence continues at coordinate 19,892,524 of NC_062294.1, forward strand.
AAAGAAAGCAATCAAACAGAGATCTTAAGTGAACAAGTACAATAGCTAAAATTCAGAAAAATCAAGGATGGGATTAACAGAGTGTGTGCAACCAAAGAAAGTAGTTATAAACTTAGACACATTAATAGTATTTATCCTAGACTAAGAACAGAGGAAAGAGAAAGCAAACCAACTGGGGGGGGGGGGTGCGCGGGGTGGAAAGACCCTGTAATTGAACCCAAAAGAAGTAAGAATTAGAAAAAAGACACATTTGAAGTATATTGGCCGACTTTTTCAAATTGTCCTCAAAATCATCAAAGCACATGTCCAAGGTCAGAAAACCCCAGTTAGTACAAATACAAAGAAAACCACACCCTAACATATTGTAGTCAAAATGCTGTCAACCACATTAAAAAAAAAAGCCTTAGAGCATTCAGGGGAGGAGGAGAAACATACAGTAGGACCCAGGGTAGAAAAGAAAGAAAGAGAGAGAGAGAGAAAAGAAAGAAAGAAAAGAAAAGAAGAAGGAAAAGAAAAGAAATGAAAAAAGAAAAGAAAAGGAAAGCAAGCAAGCAAGCAATGGAGACTCAGAGGATAAAAGGATGACATTAAAATGTCAGGGCAGAGGGTCAAGTGTGGGGAGGTACTATTACATAGATTCTGCCACAAAGTATAAAAATATATTTTTAAAAATAAAAAGGGACAGTTTTCAGACAAGTAGTAGCTCAGAAAATACATTCAGACTGACACTGTAAGAAATGCTAAAGGAAGTTCTTCCGGTTGGATATGAATACCACCAATGAAAAACTAAATATCTAAGGGAAGAAGGAGAGCAGTAGAAAGAGTAAATATGAGAAATTTTCTTTTCTTTTCTCAATTTGTATACACTGTAATGGACTTTTTAGAGTAAAATGATCAATAAAAATCAAGACTGGTAAAGTAGGAATGAAAAATATATGGTGATAACACAAAGACAGGATGAGAACACACTGTTATATGCTTATATATTGTTTTTATGTTATATATTAAGTGATATGTTAATAGCATATTAGAGTGTTAATAACAGTATTAGAGTAATCATAAAAAAAATTAAGAAGGCTAATAGAGGAGATAGGTTTTTAAACAAGTCCAAAACTTTGACTAACTCAAGAGAAGACAGAAAGAACCAAGAACTGAAGTACAGAAACAACAAATTATATGCTGCTATAACTAACCCAACTATCTCAGCACTTCTATTAAATGCAAATGACTTGGGACGCCTGGGTGGCTCAGTGGGTTAAGCCTCTGCCTTCCGCTCAGGTCATGATCCCAGGGTCCTGGGATTGAGTCCCGCATCAGGCTCCTTGCTTGGCAGGGAGTCTGCTTCTCTCTCTGTCTCTGCCTGCTTGTGCTCTTGCTCTCTCTCTCTCTCTCTCTCTGACAAATAAATAAATAAATAAAATCTATTTAAAAAATAAATAAATGCAAATGACTTTCATATTCCAATTTATAAAATATCTTATTTGTGATGAAGATTTTCAAGATCAACTCTCTTAGCCTCTAATTTGCAATACATTATTATTAACTAAAGTCACCATGCTGTGCATTATACCCCCATGACTTACTTATTTCATACCTGGAGGTTTGTATTTTTTGACTCCTTTCACCCATCTTGCCCATGATCCCTGCCTCTGGCAACAAGCTATCTGTTCTCTATGAACTTAGCTTTTTAAAAAAATTTTTTTTTTTTTTTTGCTAGATTCCACATATATGTGAGATCACATGGTATTTGTCTTTCTTGGTCTTATTTCACTTAGAATAATGCCCTCAAAATCCTTTTTGTTGTTGTTGCAGAATATTCATATGTATATATATATGCCAGATTTTCCTTATCTAATCCTCTGTCCATGGATACTTAAGTTGTTTCCACATCTTGGCTATTGTAAATAATGTGCCTATGAACGTCAGGGTGCATATACCTTTCAATTAGTATTTTTGTACACATTCTAATTTTAAAGCAGGAATTGTCTCACTGGATATAAAGGAAGAACCAAGTACCTGGTCTTAAAAGATGCACTTTAAATATGAAGACACAGATGAGTGAAAGCAAAAATATAGAAAAATGATGAACAGAACCTTAATGCCCTGGGGTGCCTAGGTGGTTCAGTCAGTTAAACATCTGCCTTTGGCTCAGGTCTTGATCTCAGGGGTCCTGGGACAGAGCCCCATGTTGGACTCCCTGCTCAGTGGGGAGTCAGCTTCTCCCTCTGCCCCTCCTCCCCCACTCATGTGCTTGGGGATGCGTGCTCTAAGATAAATAAAATCTTCTTAAAAATTACAAATCAATTCTTTGCCAATATATTTGTCAACTGAAACAAAATGGCAAATTTCTTGGAAGTAACACATAAAACTAACACAAGAATAATTATGATAGTAATTTATCTTTTAAATAAATTGCATTAGGGAGGAAATCTACTTATAAGAAAAATCCAGCTGCAAATGTTCTTTTAAATTCCATAAAAGATTTAAGGAAAACGGGCACCTGAGCGGCCCAGTGAGTTGTATCTGACTCTTGATTTCTGCCCAGGTCATGATCTCAGGATTGTGAGATCCACCCCCATGTGGCACTCAGGGTTCAGGCACAGTCTGTTTGGGATTTTTTTCCCCTGCTCCTCCCCCCACTTGCTTGGGTATGTGCTCGCATGCTCTCTCTCTCTCTCTCAAATAAATAAATAAATCTTTTTAAAAAGCCATTTAAGAAAGAAATCACACTAATCTGACACAAATTCTTTTAGAAAACAAAAATTAGGGAACACTTCTGACCTGTTTGGGGTCAATATTAACTCTGATTGACAAAACCTGACAAACATACAATGAGTAAGTAAAATTATAGTTCAGTATCCTTGGTGGATAGAAATGTAAAAGTCCTTAAAAAGTGTTGGAAAATTTAATCCAGAAACATATAAAGGGACTAAGACATCATTGGGATTTATTCCAGAATGGTAAATTGATTGGCTTAGACATGCTAAACCAGTAAAATTTATACTAACAAAATAAAGGAGAAAAACTATATGATTACTTTAATAGATGTAGGGGAAAAGGCCTTAGACAAAAATTCAATCCTATGACATTCCTAGAGGGGGAAAAAGCTCTCAAGAATCTAGGAATGGAAAGAAACTTTTTCAAGTTAATAAAGAACACCCATGAAAAACCTACAGCCAACACTGTGCTTTAGGTGAAATATTAAACATGTTGTACCTGAGACTGAGAACAGGACAAGGATGTCTATTCTCAGCACTTCTAATCAACATTATACCACATATTTTAGCCAGTGCTCTAAAGAAATAGAAGGCATGAGGTTGGAAAGAGGTATCTTTGATGGGTAACTATTTACATAGGAATAAGGAAGGTATCTAATAAAACCTACTAAAAATTAGTGTCAATTTAGCAAGGCCACAGCACACAAATCAACTTATAGAGATCAGTTCTACTTCCATAGACTAGATTAGTAGTCAGTCACTAAGATGGTTCCATGATCCGTGCCTCTATTTATTCCCTTTGTAGGCCCCAAAGACATTGAATCACATCTGCCTTAAGTGACCAAAATGGTAAGTGATAACTAATGAGGCATTGCAAGGCACTGCGTTAAAGGGATTACATATTTTCCCTTGGTCTTTTGGATCACTTATTGTGGAGGAAGCCAGCTACCCTGATATGAGGATAGTCAAGAAACCCCAAGAGGAAGCTCACCTGGGGATTATGACCAACACCATGTGAGATAGCTAATTGGTGATGGGATCATCTAGTCTGGGTCAAACCTTCAGATGACAGCAATTTTGTTTGATGTTTTACTGAAACCTTAGGAGAGCTAGAACTCACCATCTAATTGGCTCCAATAAGAGAAGGCCCAAAAGAGAAAGACTACTTGATTACTGTTAGTTTCAGCCACTAAATTATTGAGTGGTTTATTGTACAGCAACTGATAACTATATTGTGATTGGAAAATGAACTTTAAAGTAGTATCCTCTATAATAACATTCATGAACATTAACAAACATCAATAGAATATTTGAGGATGTAGTTTTTTTTTTAACTGGAAGTAACCTAGACCTCTATACAAAAAACTATAAAACACTATCCAGATAAAAATTAAAAAGAGTTAAATAAAAGGTTTACCATGTTAATGGATTGGAAGATTTCAATACTGTTAAGATGTTAAGATGTAATTCCTCCCCAAATTCTTCTAAAGATTCAATGTGTTTCTCTCTTTTTAAATTTTTTATTTATTTTTTTAAGATTCAGTGTGTTTCTAATTAAAATCCTAGCATGCTTATTTGTGCTAATTGATATGTAGATTCTAAATTTTATATGTAAATGCAAAGGACCTAGGATAGCCAGAATCTATCTTAATAAAAAAGATAGAATTATAGTACCTGATTTTGAGACTTAATGAAAAGTTTCAGTAATGAATATTTTATACAACTGTACTAGAAGGATAGATGAATAATTAATTAGAACCAAAAAAAAGAGTCCATAAATAAACTCATCTATGGGTACCAAGGCAATTGAGTGGGGAAAAGAAAGTGTTCAGGAAATACTGTTGGATCAACTGGACCCTTGTATAGAAAAAAAAAGAGAGAGGGACATCAATCCTTACTCACATCATTTACCAAAATTAATTTGAAACAGATCATCTACCTAAGCATAAAAGTTAAAATCAGACAACTCCTACAAGACATATAAGAGTATCTTCATGATGTAAATAGACAAAAGTTTTTTAGATAGGACTCTAATAGCACAAATAATACAATTTAAAAAAAAAACAGACTTTAACATATGCTCTTGAAGAAAATTATCATCCAAAAAGTGGCAGCCTAGAAAAAAAATATTTGCAAAGGACTTTTTGTCCAGAATATGCAAAGAACTCCTACAGTATAAAACAACAGATAACTCATTAAGAAAATGGACACATCACTGGCAAAAGAAGATGTACACTTAGCCAATAAGTCTAGGAGAAGCCACATCACACAGTCATCGGGAGAGAAAAATCAAGCTCAGGTGAGACACTGCTTTACGAAAGATACCAGTATGGCTAAAATTTCAAAGACAGACAATATTAAGGGGTAGTAAGGATGTGGAACATGCTGGAACACTCTTGCATTGCTTTTGGGAATATAAAATTGTTCAACTATGTCAAGAAACAATTTGGTGGATCCTTATAAACCAAAAATAAACCTATCCTGCAACTCAGAAATCCTACTCTTAGGAATTTATCCAAATGAAACGAGGGCATGTCTCTAGAAAAATGTCCATCCAGGAATGTTCATAATAGCTTATTCATAAGAGCCAAGACTTGCCAACTCCAAAGTCTATCTACAGGGGAATGGATAAACAAACTGTGATATAATCTTATAATGGAACACCACTCAGCAATAAAATAGAACCAACTTCTACTGTACACAAAAGCAGTGACAAATCTTAAAAGCATTCTTTTGGGTGAAAGGAGCCAGACATAAAGTGATGCATATCATATGCTTCCATTTATATAAACCCATAGAACCAACAAAACTTACCTCTGATGGCAGAGTTCAGAACAGTGAATGCCCATGACAGGGAAGTGGGGTGGGGTGAGTGTTTGCTGAACAGAGCAGGAAGAAACATTTAGGGGTGACGGAAATGTTCCGTGTTTTAATCGGGATGGGAGAAGCATGGGTAAAGCATTTGTCAAAACTCAGCCGCACACTTTAAATCTGAGAATTTTGTGTATAAAGGATAATTCAGTTAGAAAACCTAAAAACCAAAAGCAATATTTATCCTTCTGGGGTCAGACAGGCTAAGAAACGAACTGGGTCAGGTTCTCCGAGCCAGGAGCCTTGATTTGAAATCCCACTGTTTTTTCCCGTCTTTGGTCTCCTGACATGCTCTCACCTCGGGAAGGGGTCACCTATGGCTTTGCACCAGCGTCTTCTTGGACCTGCGTCTGACAGGAGGAGTTCGGCAGCCCATCCTGCCGACGAGTGCCTTTCTCTCCTTCTGACTCAACACCGGGTTCTTTGATAAAAGCCTCCCTGCTGAACAATTTCCTTCGTTATGCCCATGAACGCTTGAAAATTTGAGGCTGATTTCTCTCAGGGGAACAATCTCCACTTAAAGTCAAAGCCACCGAGGGGCTCCTCTAATCTCAAAAGCATTTGTAGAGCTGAAAGCTGTGTTTTCATTCCCGGGTAACTTCCCCACAATCACCAAGCTTGCCTCGACATACTTTTCCTTAAATATTTCTGTACCTGTTAGATGATCCAAAGCCTCAGTAACAGGATGGCTTGCTGTCGTGAGTTCCCTGCTCTCCAACACAGAAGTAGGATCAACGTGTTCATGCTCCTGAATCTCCATCAGCCCTGTTGGGGATACGAGGACTTTTAGAGTTTGATTGTACACCCCTTCGGCAGTCACCTCCCTTCCCAGCCTCTCCGGGCACGTGTGCTCCTTCAAAAACAATCACTAATCATATTTTCTCTCTGGACTGACACCTGCCTTATTAGGAACCTATTCCACTCCGCAGCCGCACCTGAGCAGGGCCCATGGCCTCCAGCCTGCCCAGAGGTGCTCTGAATGGTGATGTCCCTGAGGACATTACGATCCATGGAGATCTTCAGTCACCGGATTTGACTGTATTTTTGGATTTTGCTAGTTTTTTGTAAGATCGAATACAACCAGCCTTCTTGCTTCAAGCCCATGTGGTGTGCATTTTGGAGGACTCCCTCCTACAGGCAGATGCATTCACACACAGGCTGGGGGAGTCTGGAACTCAGAAAACAACCTTGTGAGAAGGTCCACCTGCGTCTGAGCTTCTGTCCTGAGCTATGCGGATCAGTATAGCCGGCGGGGGGGTTTCTCAGAGGCCTGCCTGCATTTGAAGCAACAGTTGTGAGGACAGGAAGTGCCACCTGGAGTTTGCATGGGAAGAACAGTGAGCAGGGGGGGGCGTTGAAAGTCTCTTTACTATAATTAGAGAAATAGTGGAGCAAACGTGTCCCCCAGATGTTCTGCTACCAGGAAACCTCAAGACATTCTCGTTAACGGATTTCCTTGAACCCTTCCCAGGCTGGCAGCTCCAGGGGGTCCAGCCTGAGGCCATGGGAAGACATTAACTGAGTGGCTCAGGCAGAAAGGGCACCAACTTCTATTTCTGACCCCACAGTTGGGGTCCAAGTGCTGGTTTGGTTTCGAGTCCTTGTGCTCAGTGCTGCTGATCAGCAGGTGCCCAGATCTGTCTGCCACCTGCCCTCAACATGTGGCTCCAGTGGTTCTTGCCTGCAGGCCACAGGCCTGACTGCTATGGCCAGCTGTGACTGGAGAGGGGAAGAGAATGGCGATTGAGACCAGAGGAATGGATTTTCCATCCATACCAAATGAAAGCATGGTGGTGAACTACCGGGTAATATAGAGCAGCCGCAAAAATAAAGGGCAGGCTTAGGGGTTAGTCAGTGTGCATATGAATCCCAGCTCTGCCCCTTGCTAGCTGTGTGGCTTTAGGAAAAATTATTGACCTCTCTGAGCCAACAGTTTCTTGCTCTGTGAACTGGAGAAAATATGTCTAACATGATTGTTGTGAGAATCCAAGCAGCTAATGGATATAATAAAGAACTCAACTCTGGGCTTGGCACAGAACAACCGTGAAGAAGTAGTTGAACTAATTTCATTTTGGGTCGTTATACCTAGCTTGAGACCAGCTTTTATTTAACAGCTATGCTACCTTGGGCCATGCATACAGAATCTTTCCAACATCATTTCCTTACTTATAAGACAAAGAAAATAATGCCCATTTCATGAAATTGGTAGACCTGTCAGAAGCCTTCCCCAGCCGCCGGCCAGCTGCAGGACCACTTCTCAGACTTGGAAGTGCTCTTGTCACAGCACAGAATCAGATTCAGTATGTCTCTGAGGCCGCACCATCTTCTGCATTCCTAACCAACCCCCGGGGGATGCTCGTGCTGCTGGCCGCACTTGGAGCAGACAGCATATAAAGTTGCCATTCCTTTCTCGGGGGAGAGAGAGAGAAAACCTATGGGACAGGCATCACATCTATCTTCTCACTCCCCACCCATGGGTGCACCATCATCCAGGACTTGAAACAACTTTCACAGGCAGGGGTTCCAGCTGCTTCTCCACTTCCACCTTAGGAGGCTTTAAATCAAGTCACCCCCATGACCTGAGATGGAGAAACCCAGCTGCATTTGCTGGGAAACCTCACCGTCTACCTTGGATCTCCTCCACTTTGATTCGTTCTCAGAACTAAGTATCCTGGGGCACCTGGGTGGCTCCGTCGGTGGGGTGTCTGCCTTCAGCTCAGGTCATGATCCCAGAGTCCCAGGACTGAGCCCTCCATCAGGGTCCCTGCTCAGCCGGGAGTCTGCTTCTCCTTCTGCCCCTTCCTCTGCTCATGCTCACTCTCTCTTTTTCTCCAATAAATAAAATCTTAAAAAAGAAAGAAAGAAAGAGAACTCAGTGGCCTTGCCACAGACAGAGCTTTCTCCTTACCTGTCCCCCAGCCCATAATGGTCTCGAGAATTCGGTCCTGGTCTTTGTGCCTTGGACCCAGTGTCCCTGCGTCATGGTTCACTCCTCACCCACAGCCGGCCTCTCAGATGGTGAGCAGTCCCCCACCTGACTCCATCAGACCACTGAGCTATGATGTGACTTCGCCCTCAGGGTCTCAGCCCTGTATCAGAACACTCTCCCACCCATGGGGCCCAGCTCCATGCCCCATACCACTCTCAGGCCACAGGATTCCCCTTCAGAATGACCCCCTGCTACAGCTCAGGGTGTGGAGTTACAAACCAGAGTCACCAGGCTGTCCACAGAATGACTGAAACGGAGGAAGGACTGACACTGTTTAAGGAAAACAGGCAGAACGAAGAGAAAATTCTCTGAGGCTTACAGAGGTGCTGGATGTATTTTGGGGCAGATGTGGGGGAGGCATCGTAAAAGCCAGATAAAGCTTTCAAACCCTGAGCACATCTCAGCCTTTCTGGTTCTGACTGCCCCACCACACACCCACACCTTCACACACATCTATCTCACAGACACACACACACACATGCACACGTCAGTGTGTGTTCCAGCGCTCCTGCTATTTCCTCTCTTATTGTTGTCTCTCTTTCAGTCCTCTTTTCCTGTCTTTCTCTCCATCCCCCTGTCCCAGTACTCTTCCCCTGTCCCAGAGCCTGTCTCCTGCATCCGCCCTTCTCCCCTCTGTACCAGCCCCTTACTCCCTCCACTTTCTCCACTTCCCTTTCTCCCTTGGGCTTACTCTCCCTTGTAACTGGCTCCAGCTTTCTGTCTGTCTCCAGAGTGTGGGCATCGTATCCAGCCCTATGTACCCAAACCAAACAGGAGGAAGAGTGCAGGCCATGGGCCAGCTCTTTGCCTCTTCCAGAGCCTGACGATCTGGCCCCACGCCCTGGAGCTGGCCAAGCTGCACGCTGACCCAGCAGGCCTCTGCTTTTTGGCAGGAGGGGAGCTGGGAGGCTCTGCCTGAGCAGCCTGCCTCTGCCCCATCCAGTGGGCACACAGTGACGCTCGCAGCTAAGAGGGACACATACACACGCTCTTTCCAGGTGTGGGTTTCCAAACCTCACTAAACACAAGCCCCCTTCTGCTGCCGTCCATCCTGACACACAACAGTTGGCTTCACTCTCACCCACGACACTGTGGGCTTCTCTGGACGGGGGACCTTGTCTCTGCCATCTTCACCTTTTTCATATAATTTACAATGACTGTGAATTATCTTTGCAATAAGAAAAGAATGTTATGAAATCAGATCAACGAGTATGTTGAGTCTCGTCATCTTTGGACCCACCTTTCTGGCACGCACAGTCCGTGACAGCTCCCGACTCAGCAACTCAGAAGCAAAAGGACAGGGCAAGCAGCGGGTAGACACAGGCTCCTTCTACGCAGAAATGGGCCTGCTGCTCTTGTGGGCCTAGAAAGAAGAACTGGAGGTTTGTGACCAACATATTAGAAATATATATATTTTTAAGATTTTATTTATTTATTTGACAGACAGAGATCGGAAGCAGGCTCCCTGCTGAGCAGAGAGTCCGATGTGGGGCTCGATCCCAGGACCCTGGGATCATGACCTAAGCTGAAGGCAGAGGCTTTAACCCACTGAGCCACCCAGGTGCCCCATATTAGAAATATTTTAAAGCAAGATGAATCAGCGGGTGCTTGTCACCTGCCCAACAATCAATCACTAGGCTACTCTATGCTTCTTCCCAAGAAGCTGCTCTGTCGGGCCTGGGAGAGCAGTTAAGCAGTCCCCCTGCACCCAGGGAAAGTTCAAAATCCTATCAATTTTGCAGGTGATACCAAGAATATCAAGGGGGACCTGCGCATGGGGAGCCTAACCTTTGTTTCTGGAGCCAGTTGGGAAGAGGGGCACAGTGTCTGTGGCACTGGCGGGCACTTTCTCCTCCACCCCTCCTCATCGCATTACAAACACCAAATGCGCAGTCCCCTTCCGTCTGCGCGTGGCTGTCTACTCCATTATCCCACAATTAGCGCGGCGACGGGTGATCGGGGAGGGGAGGGGGGGATGATACCGCTGTGAGTGACCTATTATTATGTGCAGATTACATTTTACAGGGAAATTAAATGAATTCTGTCAGAGCTCCGGGGCCAGGGAGAAAAGAAAATGCCTCATTGTTCAGTTCCATGAGCCGGAGAGACCGCGCGTGGTGATAGAGAGACCTGTGTTTGTGCAAACAAGGCGTGGGCTTCCAGTTTGAAAGATGCATTTGTTACACCAAAGCTCGAAATAGGAAATATGTGTGGGCAGACACAACGGAGATGAAAGGGGAGAAAACTAATTATTACTACCACTGCGTATGTGTGTTGGGGTATTTATATAAATGTGTTAAACTTCCTCTGCTGGGAAAGTGGTTGTCATATCAGTACGAACGAAACTTTACCCTAGCGTTTTCAGGGTATCATCATCTCTTTCTTGTTCGTTTTATGCTCTCAATAAGCGTGCTTTTTATTTTTCTCTGTCAGGCGGATGGCAGGTATCGGTATTAGCAAAAGTTGCAGTTATTTGGGCTAATGACAGTGTAATTAAGAAATCTGTCAGAGGTCTGAGACTTACAGAGACCTTCATGGGAATGGCACAAGAGACACTTGATTAAGTGTTCTAAACTACAGAGAAAGAGATGGAGTGGCCTCATCCTATGGGGAAAGGAGCCAAGCCGAGTTCTGATGGACAATCATGTTTTCTCAACTGTGAAAAGAGATGCACATGTTCAAACCAGCCCCATTAAAGGTCTCTTCCAGTTCTAATATCCACACACCATTAGCACCTTGATGCATTCCTCTGGACCCTACGTGTGAAGCAATTTGTCATTAATAAGGCATTGTGTTGGGTGTTGGAAAAGCTAAATCCTTAAAAAAAAAAACAAAAAAAAAAAAAACAAAAAAATCCCAAAAAACAAAAACAAAAAAAACCTTTTCTACCAAGCACCCAATAAAACCCTTCCCCAACCACTGTGAGGGCCTTGTTCTCTAGACTATGGAGACTATCAACATTTCTGCACGCCTGTGGATCTCGCGTCTGAAATAGAAGCAGAACAACTGTGTTTGGAAACTCACTTTCAAGTCACAAACAAGAGGGGTCAGTAGCTCCGCGATAATTCTGCTGCGGAGCCCTGCGAGGGGCAGGGTGGGGGTGCTCGACGTATGTTTGAACAATGACTAGTGAAAACCAGATTTGGGAGCTCATCTTTTTTAGTCAAGAGGTGCCACAGACACGCTGAATAATTTGTTGGTTTTTTTTTTCCTTTTAAGATTTTCCAGTTCATAATGAATTATGAACAATATAACAAATGGGGATTGGAAAGAGAAGTATCGGAAAATCTTCCCCCATCCACTGTAGAAATGATGGCGCTGCAGTGCATTTTGGCCATGAGGGGATTCAATCTTCTTAGGAAATTGCTGAAATGTTGTACTACACGCTCAAGAGAGAAGGTAGTTGTAGGTCACATTTGCCTGTATGACAATCACCAGTGGAAACTGTGACATACGAACATATCCACCTACCCCTCCCACCCACCCAGTCTGATCTAGGAGCTCTGGGCTCTGGGCCAGAGAATCTGTGCATTTCACAAACGCCCCAGGTGACCTGGAACGTGTTCTTCCGCCAGGCTGACAGAAACACTGGCGCTAGATGGAATCTCAGATTCTGCCCATTTGGGGGCTTCATTGTATGAAAGTTCCCATAACATTGAAAGCATTTCCCATTGAAACCCACTGGGGGAAAATGGCCGTGAACACTGAAAGGTAATCTATCTAAAGCACCTAAGTCAAAACCAATTTCTACTGTGTGCTTAAACATCCTCACTTTTCTTAACATCCACTCCAGTGAGAAGGGTAAAGGTTCTGCAGGTACAGATCAAGCTCATGGGCAGTTTGGAAACTCATTCCATACAACAGTAGAAACACCAGGGGCCTAGAGTCTCACCTCACAATGTTAAGCTCAAGAAGGCGATACATGGAATGGAATGGAGCTTCTACCTTAATAATTATGGCTGACATAGAAGATCAAGACCCACAGAGGATGATGAGGAAAAGCTTCAAAAGCAAGACACTCTAGTGGCCTCTTATGACATTGTGGGTGGCCTGTTGTGCTCATTTAAAGGGCCTCAAGGAGTGTGACCATAAGTTTTGTGGAGACTGTGAAGACTCTAGATGACGATACATGTAGACCATCGTGAACTCCAGAAAGATCTTGTGAATCAGCCCAGATACATGCCTCTTTTTCTTCTTTAGTATTAGTCATACTTAATTAGTAGTTAACATCCCAGAATACTTCTAGAAAAAAAAAAGTCTATATGTGTTAAGTTCAAGTCAGTAATTGGTTTCCAGATGAATCCTAATGAAAAAAAAAAAAAAATCACCAGGTGGAGTTCTGTGAAGGAAGCCACTGAGTTGAAGTTCACCACTGAAACTACCACATTCTAGAATGAAAGTTTGCAGTTTGATATACAACGTTCATGTCTTAGTTTCTTCAGAAATTCTTCAGAATTATATTCTTCAGTATATTATATTGATGGTTTTAACACTGGTCCAGCCCCACCAAATCATTTCATAATTAATTTTCTCATTTTGGCATTAAGGTTGTTGATGTTATGAATACGTCTTTTCCATCAACTTCATTATTTCTAAAATTTCAGGATATGCTTTTCAGCGGCTTCTAGCTATCAATTTGGAATAGGCGTACCATTTACAATGAGATATTTCCTTACATTCTGGAGTAGAATGGCAATTTTCATGTCATATGAATTTCCACAGAAGAATAAAAGGCCTAATTCTCTATTTCATTTTAAAGTATACGTCGGAACAGGTAAAGAACCTGGAGTATTACAGGTGATAAGAGACATTTCATAATACCAGGCCCCAGATGTGGGCCAGTCTGATTCATCTTTCGACTTCCAATCCATTCTTTCAATTTTAAAAATGCTTTATCTAGATATAATTCACATAACATATAGTTCACCCATTTAAAGTGCTCAAATTGGGGCGCCTGGGTGGCTCAGTTGGTTAAGTGTCTGCCTTCGGCTCAGGTCATGATCCCAGGGTCCTGGGATCGAGCTCCATATCGGGCTCTCTGCTCAGTGGGGAGCCTGCTTCCCCTTCTCTCTCTGCCTGCCTCTCTGCCTACTTGTGATCTCTGTCAAATAAATAAAATCTTTAAAAAAAAAAAAGTGCATGAATCAATAATTTTTAGTACAAAACTATGCAGCCATCATCAGAGTCTAAATTTAGAACATATTTATCACCTTCTTTCCCCCAGAAAAATGCACGCCCATCAGCAGTCTCTCTCCATTCTCTCCAAACCTACAACAACTCTCCATCTATTTTCTCTTTCCGTGCATTCACCTGTTCTGGACATTTCATATAAATAGAATGATACATGTATTTTTTCCCCTGACTTTACTCTGAGCATAATATTAGATTGTAGCATGTACCACAACCTCACTGCTTATTATCATTTTTTTATCAAAGGATCCATTTTACCCATTTGTTTTTGAACATTTCCTCTGGTCGCACTTTGGGGCTTTGTGAATATGCGGTTATGAACGTCAGTGTACAGATTTTTGTCTGGATATATGTATTCACCTCCTTTAAGCATATAGCTAGGAGTGAATTTGAGGAGTCATGGGACAGCTGTATCTTTAACAGTGCACGAGAGGGCCAAACCTTTTGCTAAAGTGGCTGCATCATTTTTCATTCCACTAGCAGTAAAGAGTTTCAATTCCTCCACCTTTTTGCCAACACTTGTCATTATCTTTTCTATGCTAACCATTCTACGGGGTGTGAAGTGGTATTTCACTGTGGTTTTGACTTGCATTTCCCCAGCCACTGATGATACTGCACATCTTTTCATGTGATTCTTGGCTGTTTCTGCATCTTCTTTGGAGACAATATATATTGAGACCCTCGCCCATTTTTTAAATGGGTTGCCTTCCTATTGTTGGGTCGTCGGAGTTCTTTATATATTCTGGATACAAGCACTTTACCAAATATATGATTTGCAAATATTTTCTCGTATTCTGTGTCTGTCATTCTACTTTCTTGATCGTATCCTTTGATACACAGAAGTTTTTAATTTTGATGAAGTCCAGTCTATGTAGTTGTTATTTTGTTGCTCATCAAGGAAACCACTGCTTAACCCAAGGTCGGAACAATGTATTCCTACATTTTCTTCAGAGAATTCTATACTTCAGCTTCTAAGTTTAGGTCTGTGATCCACTGCAGTTGTGGACAGTGTGAGGGAATGGCCCAACTTCATTCCTGGCCTATGGATATCCAGTTTTCCCAGCACTATTTATTAAAAAGACTCCTCTTTCCCACTTTCTTGTCTTGACACCCTTGTGCAAAAACCACTTGATTATGAACGTAAGGGTTTATTTATGGATTCTCAATGCCATTCTGCGGATGGCAATTTTTCTACCAACACCACACTGTCTTGGTTCCTGTTCCTTTGTAATAAGTTTTAAAATTGGAAAGTGTGAGTCCTCCAACTTGATTCTCCTCATACCTCAAGATTGTTTTGGTTATTTTGGGTTCCTTGCATTCTAAACAAATTTTGGCATCCACTTACCAATCTGTGCAGGAAAAAAAAAAAAAGCCCGCTAAAATTTGGATAGAGACTGTGTTGAATCTGTAGATCAATTTGGAGAGAAGTGCCATCTTAACATAAGGGTTTCCAATTCATAGTCATGGGTTAACTCTCCATTTGATTTTTTTTCTATTTCTTTCCATAATGTTTGTAAATTTCAGGATATAAGCTTTGCCCTTTTTAAGGGTTAAATTTGTTCTTATTTTATTCTTTCTGATGTTATAATTGGAATTGTTCTTAAATTCATTTTTAGATACTTCATTTCTAGTGCATAGAAATATAATGTATATTGTCTTGTGTCCTATAACCTTGCTACACTCTTATTAGTTCTTTTCTTAAATATTTTATTAATTTCTTTGAGAGAGAGAGACAGAGAGAGCAGGAGTGGGGGAGGAACAGAGGAAGAGGGAGAAGCAAACACCCTGCAGGGCAGGGAGCTCAGGCGGGACTCAATCTCAGGACCCTGAGATCATGCCCTGAGCCAAAGGCAGATGCTTAACCAACTGAGCCACCGAGGTGCCCTGATATGTAATTCTTTCTGTATGTCGCTATGTTTGGTCTGCTAACATTTTTTTGAGGAATTTTTATCTATGTTCATCAGAGATATTGGTCTATCATTTTCTTACAGTCTTTGTCTGATTTTGGGATCAGGGTAATACTGGCCTCAAAGAACTTGTTGGGAAGTGTTCCCTCCTCTTCAATTTCTTTGAAGAGTTGGTACAAATTAATATGCATTCTTCTTTGTTTGGTAGAGTTCACCAATTAAGCCACCCAAGTCTGTGGGAATGTTTGACTAAATTATCTTCCCACATCAAAAAATAATCTGCAGAATTAATAACAGAAGCATACCTTTTAGTTTGACAAGATATCCATGAGGTACTGTTGAACTAGAAAAGCACTAGAAATGCAAAAAAATGTGTACTATGTGACTGCCTTTCTGGACACAATTATATAATTTTAATATCTGTGTGTTTATATATATTTGGTACATCTATTCACTTATATTTCAAATATAATAATGTCCATTGATTCCAAATACATAAATATAATATTCAAAATATTGTTACACAAATCCTCCACTGGAGCTCTATTTCTACAAAATAAATTCCCAAGATTGGTATTGCTAGATTGCAGACAAGGTATATTTATAGGTTTAACAAATGTTGTCAGGTTGCTCATAATAGAAGTTAATGAATCTGAATTCCATGAGTAATGTATGAGTACCCATTCTCCTGTATCCCTGAAAACAATAGCTGTTTTTAAATTTTAAGTAATTACCATTCATATGTATAAATTATTACTTGACTGTTACTTTAATTTGCATGCCTCTGATTCTGACTTGGGACATGTTTAGATGTTTGTGAACCGTTCTGATTTGTTCTCTTATGTGTTATTTATTCACACCCTCACACGTTTTTTCCCTTGGAGTTTTTGTCAATATATATGGTTACTTTAAATATTATAACTCCAGTGTTGTATGCAATACAAAGACATTTGGGAAGTACTCTTTTCATATTAACTTTGCATACACTATATTGTGCTATAAAATTTCCTTTCAATTTCTACCTGAATAGGACCATATTTTCTTTTTTCTTTTTTTAAAAAGATGTATTTGTTTGAGAGAAAGAGAGAAGAGAATGAGAAGGGACAGAGAGAGGGAAAGAGAATCTCAAGCGGACACTGCAGCAACATGGGGCCCAACGCAGGGCCCCATCTCAGGACCTGAGATCACTACCTGAGCCGAAACCAAGAGTCAGATGCTTAGCCAACTGTGCCATCCAGGTGCCCCCACCAATATTTTCTAAAAAAGTTTCTGGGTTCTCAGATTTTTGGTCGAAAAGTGTCCCCACCTCCTATATTTTATATGTTTATTGTTTTTTATATAGGATTTTATTTTTACTTTTAAGAATTTAAGGTATATATTTTTGTATATGGTCTTGGATGTTTCTTTTCTTACAGATGGATAGCCAGTTGTGCCAATGCCATTTTGAGATAATCCATTCTTTTCCCAAGACTCGAAATGAACCCCTGCCACCTTTGTGGCTCCTCATAGCTGTTAGTCTTTGGCATATCACTGGTTCAATTTGTTGACATTTTATATAACACTTGTGCTCATATATTCAGGAGTGAAAGTACTCTGTATTTTTTATATTACCTTCATCAGATTTTGGTGTTTTTCCAGCTGCATGTAAAACTGGTTAGTTTCCCATTTTTTTCTATGGTTGGAACTAGCTAATATAACATTTGAGTTGGCTAACTTTATGAATGATGGACGAAAGT
Organism: Lutra lutra; assembly: GCF_902655055.1. NCBI lineage: Eukaryota > Metazoa > Chordata > Mammalia > Carnivora > Mustelidae > Lutra > Lutra lutra. The sequence continues at coordinate 19,909,934 of NC_062294.1, forward strand.
CAACTTTGTACTCATCGGTCTTGTTGCCTTTTCCAGTGATAAATTTTAATTACCTAATATCACTTAGAGTAATACGGTAATCTTTTTTTTTTCCTTCCTGGGCCAATTTTGGTAATTTATATTTTTCTAAGAAATCATGTATTTTCCTTGAATTTTTCCAACTGATTTCCTAATATTGTAGGTATGATTCCTTTCATTCTTTTAATCTCCTGTGTGTAGTTGGGTCTTCTTCCTCAGAATATTTCCTATTTCTTTCTCTGTGTCTCTGTCTGTCTTTATCTCTCCTTAAAATTCCTGATCTATTTTATTGGTCTTTTTAGGAAACAGATTTTGGCTTTCATTGACATTGCTACTTCTAAAATTTTATTAACTACAGACTTTATTAATTCCTCCTTCCTTTTGTTTCTTTTCTTCCTGGCTTATTGAATATCACATTTCTTAATTTGTCCTTATTCTTTGGTTCTGAAATGAATGCTTTTAAAATTTATGAGTTTAATCTGTGGCTCTACATTCTCCCCTGTGTACAGTTTTGCGTTAACTTCTGTAGGTTTTGGTATGTGACACTTTACCTCGTTCCTTGCTTCCTAGGTTCAAAATTCAATTATCTAGTCCTCTTTTAAATTTTCAAGTAATTTTCCTTTTGCTTTTTTTTTTTCTTGGTAATTGTTTCTAATTTTATTGGGTTGTAATTAGGAAATGTGACCTATAAAATTTTATTTTTTTGAGAACAAGTATATGATTCCATATATTAATGATACTTATAAATTGGCATAGTGGTTTGGGGGAAGAATTTTTCAATATCCAATAATGTTGTTAGATGTGACAGCCTATTCTATTCCACTTGTAAATTTACATGATATTCACACACACACACACCCCACATACAGAGAGAATGTATGTGTATATCCGTGTGCATATATACACAGACATATGGATTCTTATATACTGGAGGAGAGGGTATATTTGTATATGTATATATGTGTGCACCTCTATGTATATGTGTATATATACAGACACATATAATTTTTTTAAAATTAGAATCAACCTCATTAACCTATAGGTAATTGTTCTTTATCATAGATTGAATAAACTGGTTAACTCACACAGTGGACTGCTATACAACAACAAGAAGAATTAAAATAAAAAACTTTAACATGGAGTGTAAATAGGTATAAAATGATATGTATAGCATGGAAGCATTTATTTACACTTAATATTTTCATATCAGTACATATGTGTCAAAATATCCACATGTCTCCACATAGAACAACATGTGTGGAAAAAGTCACAAATCAACTTCCAACTTGGTCACCACTGGGGAGCGAGCCACAGGTGAAGGAAAGTGTGGTAAGGTTCTAGCCATACTATATTATTTATTCCTTAAAAGAAAATTAAAGCAAATATAATTAAATGTCAGTATCTGTTTAATCCTTGAGGAGAGTACCTGGGTGTCTGATTCTTGCCTATTTCCTTTCTCACTTTATTAGACAAAGAAGTTTTTAGGTTGTTTGCCATTGTTCCTCAGCATGAAGCGCAGGGATAAGGAGGTGCTCGATTTGAAATAGTTAGGAAGTGAAGCTCATATCATAATAGAGCCAGTAGAAAGCCAGTTAAGCCTAGATAATACAAGAGAAGACAGCCTCTTCAATAAATGGTGCTAGGAAAATTGGACAGCTATGTATAGAAGAATGAAACTTGACCATTCTCTTACACCATACACAAAGATGAACTCGAAATGGATATAAGACCTCAACGTGAGGCAGGAATCTATCAAAATCCTAGAGGAGAACATAGGCAGTAACCTCTTTGACACCGGCCACAGCAACTTCTTTCAAGACATGTCTCCAAAGGCAAAGGAAACAAAAGCGAAAATGAACTTTTGGGACTTCCTCAAGATCAAAAGCTTCTGCACAGCAAAGGAAACAGTCAACAAAACAAAGAGGCAACGCACAGAATGGGAGAAGATATTTGCAAATGACACTACAAAGGGCTGATATCCAAGATCTATAAAGAACTCCTCAAACTTAACACTCAAAAACCAATAATCACATCAAAAAAATGGCCAGAAGACATGAACAGATACTTCTCCAAAGAAGACATACAAATGGCTAACAGACACATAAAAAAAGTGTTCATCGTCATTACCCATCAGGGAGATTCAAATCAAACCACATTGAGATGCCACCTTACACCAGTTAGAATGGGCAAAATTAACAAGACAGTAAACAACATATGTTGGAGAGGATGTGGAGAAAGGGGAACCCTCTTACATTGGTGGTGGGAATGCAAGTTGGTGCAGCCATTTTGGAGAACAGTGTGAAGATTCCTTAAGAAATTAAAAACAGAGCTTCCCTATGACCCTGCAATTGCACTACTGGGTATTTACCCCAAAGATACAGATGGAGTGAAAACAAGAGCCATCTGTACCCCAATGTTCATAGCAGCAATGTCCATAATTGCCAAACTGTGCAAAGAGCTAAGATGCCCTTCAACAGACAAATGGATAAAGAAGATATGGTCCATATATATAATGGAATATTATGTCTCCATCAGAAAGGATGAATACCCAACTTTTGTATCAGCACGGACGGGACTGGAGGAGATTATGCTGAGTGAAATAAGTCAAGCAGAAAGAGGAAATTGCCATATGGCTTCATTTACTTGTGGAGCATAAGGAATAACACGGAGGACATTAGGAGAAGGACAGGAAAAGTGAATTGGGGGAAATTGGAGGGGTAGACAAACCATGAGAGACTGTAAACACTGAGAAACAAACTGAGGGTTTGGGAGGGGAGAGAGGTGGGAGGAATGGGTGAGCTTGGTGGTGGGCATGAAGGAGGGCACGGATTGCATGGAGCACTGGGTGTGGTGCATAACAATGAATCTTGGAACACTGAAAAAATAAAATAAATACAGAAAAAAAAAGAAGACTAGGATTACTCTTTTTAAATTATCCCGGTGATATTTTCCTAAAGGAAAGAACTGGACTTGTTCTATGTAGGTAGGAGGTAAATAGAGAGGCAATGGATAGGACCTGAAAGGAGAAAGGTTCTAGTCCGAGTTACAGCAGATCTATTCAATGGCCAGAAGGCTCTGGAACTGAGACAGAGTGCTCAGAAGCCATCTTCTTGTCCGGAAATGTTCAAACAAAAATAAAGCAGCCTTGTTTATAGAATGTTTAGCAGGGATCCCTAATGCTAATGAATATCATTTATTGAGTACTCACTGTGTTTTAAGCATTTTGTATTAATTGTTGAATTCCCATAACAATCCTCCAATGTTGTGGCAGTTTGTCAAAATAATTGCTGTGATGCTTACAAAGCACTTGCCACAGTCCCTGGTACCTGATCATCTCTCAGGGAATTACGTAGCTATTCGTTCTCTTAACAAGCTTGATTAGGACTCCATTTCCTGCAAAAAATGTGCGAGTCCGTTGAGAGGTTGTCACCAAGAGAACAGACTGAGAGTCTTAACACATTTGTAACTCACAGTCTGTTACTTAATCCAAGTCACTCTTACATGAGGCAGCGAGGGATGGAATAAGAAGTGAAAATAGAATGGAAATGACCAGACCAAGCTCACATACCACTGAGGGGCCACTGTCAGGTTTGGGTGTTGCAGAAAGGGTATCACACTCAGAAGTGTGCAAGCTGATGGTAAAAATGTCAGGCTTTGTGTCCCTAAGTCTCCCTATCCTTTGTGTCTCCATCTCCCTATCCTAGGTCCTTTTTGTCTCCAAACTGTATAACCTGTTTAGTTCCCACATGGGGTCAATGAGGGTGAGTTCTTGGAAAACAGATGAACCAAACATGGACAGGGAAGATAGTGCATTCCTTCATTAAACCCTGTTCCAAAGGTGCTGGGCTGCATTCACCACCAGCACTCTCTGCGGATGTTTGCCGACTGCATCCCGTGTGGCGGCCCCTTCCCAATGGCAGGCATGGTTTTGAGCTTTCAAACCCTGGGAATGATTTGGGTGGATAATGTCAACCGATTATGCATTTCTGGTATGTGGCCCATAGCTATTGGTGATGAATCAGGCTGCTACACAAGGGGACTTTTGATCAAGAGCACATTTCTGCATAATGAGAAGTAAAGTAGTGCAGATTAATGGTGTCAGCATTTTAATGGGACCTGGGGAAAAGGCTGGGTGATGGATTCTTTTTACGGAGAGCAGCCCCGTCTTTTGCCTCCCAGATTTGCATCAGGGAGAGCCCAAGGGGAGCCATTGAAAGGTCATTGCATCTCTCTTTGACAGGTGTTGGCATAAGGGTTTCCTTGGTGTGTCCCCTCCTCTTTGTTGCTGACCTTTCCCCCACTGAGTGTGATACTCAGAGCAAGTCATGGAAAATTGTCCAGAGTTGGGGATGTCTGAACACCATCATTAAGCAACTTACAAAATAAGCATGTAGTCTTCAGGTAGTGTTGGGCTCACTAACGTGTCCCTAGCCAGGCAACGAAGACGTCAAGGGTAGTCCATCTTTATGTCTGGGTGAGGGACACCTGACCTGTCCTCTACATGACCGTTTGCTGCCTTAGGCAGACCTGGAGGAGGAAGACCTAATAGGATATACACATGAACACAGCCTGTCAAGAGCAGCCAGGGCCAAGGTCAAGGCCAAGGTCAAGTTTGGGCTATTGCTATGAAAACCAGGTAGCATCTGTTGAATATCTACAGGATGCCTAGAGGATACACATGCTTTGCATTTAAAGTTTCAGTTAATAATGCCCCTGCAATGAAGGTTTTAGTATTCCCATTTTGTGGCTGAGGACCTCAAGCTTCTGGGAGTTTGTTTGCCTATTTTGAAACTGCTAAGTTGGTAACAGTAGGATAATCATGATTATAATCATAATTGCTAACATTTAGGTAGCTCTTACTATGAGCTGTGCAGTCTTTTAAGAGGTTTTTATATATCAATTTGATTATCAAAATAATGCCCCAAGATCGAGCACTGTATTTTTACGTTTTGCAAATGAGGAAACTGAGGCACAGCAAGGTTAAGTAACCTCCCCAGAGTCACAGAGTAAGTTACAGAGGTAAGATTTGAACCCTAGCATCTGGTATTCACCACTCGACCTTCGCTGCCACACTGCAAATGCCATCCGGCTGTGCAAGCTGGAGCATAGTTCTCTCCTAATCTCACCTAACCCCACCTCTGCCTTCAAACTACTCAGGATTACACACTCATAAATATTTATTAAATGTCACTGACCCCACCACTGTGTTAGGTCCCTGTTATTTGTCTGCATATCCTTGTGTTCTTCCCTTACTCCAACACTCCTCAGTGTTCAAACCATTACTGTGGTTTCTTGTAGAACATTTGTTTTTCGTCATAGACTTCAAGCTGCAGGAGAACAGGTGTTGGGCCTCCCTTGTTTAGGATGACAGGCTCGAGGTCCAGGACCGTGTCCATATAAATAAAATCCCATTTCTGTTTGTTTTTTTACCACATTTCACAAGTATTTGTGGATGTAATACCAGCAATTTAGAAGGTATGTTTGGGATGGTCAAAGACAAAATATAAACTATTTGTCAAAGCTAAAATTCCCACCACGTGGGCTCTGGGGTGGCGGGGGCACCATAGGGAGGGGAAAAAAAAAAGACCACTGCATTTCTGAGCTGTAAACACTGAGATACAAGATGCCCCAGGATAGCCAAATGGAAAAAGAAAATTCCTTCATGCAAGGTCATATGAAATAGCAAATACACTGTGATTTCAAGCACAAGCTCTAAATCAAAAGGCTATGTGTTTCGACTCACAATCAAAGTTTCTCATCATGATGATTCTAAATACCATGTTTAGTGGTAAGTAGCAAATACGGTATACTATTAACAATAGCTTTTCTCAGTCATGGAACAAACATTTGCTGATGAATGTACAAATGATCGGATAAATGAAGGTAAGTCTGCCACAGTGATCTGTGTAACAACTGATGCTTTCCTCTCATGACATGAGGCTCCCTTTCACTTCCAGTGACCCTTTACATGCACTCACTACAGTTTAAACCCATTGATGACACCCTCTAAATTTAGGATGAATGTTATGAGCTACGTGTTAGAAAGGGAGAAAGGGCAGCTCACGGAGGTGAAGAAATTATTTTATTATTTTTTTCTTTGTAGATTGCATCATTGTTGTTGCTGCTGTTGCTACTCCTACTGTTATCACTGTGAGGCCACATACACCTTTGTGCACCTGGCACACACTAAGGCCTACAAGCCCAAAGAAAAACAAGTGCAGAAGGGATCATAGGGCTGAGCTGCCTATTGAGAAAAGAGCACAGGGGCCCAGAGACCAGGATAGCTGAAGAGGGGCCAGCTGGTCTGAGGAACAAGCAGGCATTCAACATTCCTGAGTCTACCACCCAGCAACACTTAGAATAGTCTCAGATCTTCAATGCTGACCTAATTCTCATGGCCATATCTTACTGTGACAGCTTTTCCTGTTCACAATATCCATGACTCTATGATGTTCATAAGCCCAATGTCAGTCCCTTTGCTCCTAACTTGACTTTGGTATCAAAAAAAAGTTTCATTAGATATGACTTTGTTTATTCTAAATTCATTCCTCCTTCACATCTTCTTAATGATTTGTAAGCTCAGACTATTAATCTTCTTACCCGAGTTAAACCTTTCTCCCAATCTGTTCTTTTAAAGATATTTCCAAATTCAGAAGCTTACATTCATTGCTCTCTATGGGCTTTCTTAAGGGAATAATTAGCTAGAAAGCCTGTTGTCCATTAGAAATGCTAAAGAAAGAGTTCCAGTATTAGGTGGGACTGCAAACATGATGCTTGCTGGCAGTATTCTGCCTGCTGAATGTTGCTGAATCAAACAATTTACATCATTTTGGGAAAGGCACTGATTTTCTCTCTGTGCTGGCCACTACGTAAGTCCAGAGAATAAGGTGTATGGAGGTCACCACCATGTCGAGAAGGATGTAGTGACACAGCAGAACTGCAAATGAATGAGCAACATGAAAGAGTATGAATGAAGAGTTGGCAAGGAAGAAGTAATTCCATCAGGGGAGACACTGGGCAAACTTTTAGAACATTCATAGTGAACCAATGATGCACTCGATTGAGAAAGGGAACAGCATACAAAGAGACAGAAGGACACAAATTTCTATGCATGTTATGTTGGGAGAACTCTTCCTCCTCTGCCAGTGTTCTGGCTTTTTTCATTTTCTTGAATACAGCATATTCTTTTTCGACATTGAGTCTCCTTAACCACTCTTCCTTCTGCCTATAACAATGTTCCCAGACCAGCTCTGGTCACTGACTAACTTCTACCCATGTCTTTCAATTCCCTGATTAACTGTCATATTCTCAAGTTGGCCTGTTGTGACACAGGAGACTCAGTTAAATTCTTACATTTATGCTCTTATCACACTTCTAAAATCCTCTTTGTTCACTTGCATTATACTCAACATACTTGCTTAATGTCTGCCTTCCTCAATCCAGTGTGTTAATTAAACAAGGAGGTCATGAGACTGCTGAGTCCTTAATCCATGGAGGACTAACTGAGCAAATCAAAATCTAGCCTGTAAATGCCTCAAAGTTACAAAACTGAAAAGCTAAGGACAACCAATCACAAATAGCCAACTAGGCTTTACACTGCAGCCAATCCTATAATTTCCTTTCTTTGCATCTGTACTTTCTCTGTACAAGTCTTTTCTGTGACTCCTGTCAGCAGTGTGCTCCTAACCATTTCCAGTTTGATGCTGCCTGACTTGAACTGGTTTTTGGTCAAAGAAACTCTTAAAATTGCTAATATGCCTCGGTCTATCTTTTAACAAGTGTAAATTCATGAGGGTTGAGACCACATCTGTCTTGTTCTGATGGATTCTCATCACTTTCTTCAAGACCTGATACCTACTTACCACTTCTCTATATGTATCTCTACACAGTGGTAGGCTGGGGGAGTCAGGGCATGGTGGAAAGTTGTTAGGAATGAGAACAACAAATTAACAGAGGGAGATAAAATTATAGAGCACTTTGACTGAAGTCTTCCACTTAAATATGCTCCCAGACACCTTGGTTTTGAAAAACTAAACCAAATGTGGAAGAAACACAAACACACCAGATTTTCTTGAAGCTTTGCAGGAACTTATAGGAAAGGAAGATAAAAGAGGAGTAATTGACAAACACTGATATGATGATGGTTTTCTAAAAATTAATCTCATGGGGAGATAATGGTGGCAGCCTTAAATATGTGGTAGCCTCTAAGTATTCCTGAAAGTGTGGAGCAAGTTACCAATGTCCATACTCCAAAAGCAGAAAGGAAAAAGAGAGGAAAACTAAGGTTTTATTTGTATCTATGGTAACTGGAAGTAGACATGGCCATATGAATCACACTTGAGGAACGTAGTACTTTGGCTACTGGTTAGTTGGTCAATACATTCATTCATTTGATGAGTGTTCATCAAGCTATAGTTTACCTAGTGTTATGTCAATCATTACATTAGGCTCAGATCTTGTCCTTACAAAATCTGCTATACAACAGAGGAGAAAGACCATCAAACAAATAAATGAATGAGCAATTTATTCACCACAGTGACAAGGCATGCTACAAAGGGAGAAACACAGATTTGAGGGCAGCCTTGGCCAGTAGGCATGACTATCAGAAGGCATCTGAAAGGTCTTATGCTTTGGCATTCACTAAAGGATGTTAGATTTTGATCATACTTGTGAGGTCCCATGGGTCTATAGTATGCCATTTCTCTGAAGCCTGTACATAAATATTTACTGGCAAATTGGCAGAATCACATGGCCCTTTCAACCTGCAAATCTCCCTAAACCTGACTATAGGCATCCAAAACTCAAGTGGTTTTGTTTTTTCTTCTCATCATGTAATAATGAATGATTCTTATTAAAGATTGAGTTTGGTTATTCTGAATTTTAGCTATGTTTTACTGAATTACCTGGGGGTAAATTGTGTGTTACTGAGGCATTTATGAATGTGATTTTTTTAGAGGCATTTCTTAGGACATACACTTTATCTAAGTCAAGGACATATACCATGACTTACCACCTGTATTTACAAATATGACCTTTCTTAGGAAAAGAGAAAAAAGTTGGGGTTCTCAGAATATGCTCACTAAATGTCTGAAAAAAAAAAAACAAAAAACCCAGTATGGACCTTTCCCAATCCAAGGGGTAGACTGTCCCTCCTCTTACATCAGCTGACCCTCAGGCCAAAAGCAGTATGGAAAAAAAACTATGAGAGAGTGGTACATTTTTTTTTAGAATAAGAGAGTAACATTTTAGTTCTAACATTTTGATTTTTGTTTTAAATTTGTTTCTTCCCAGGCCTTTTCTCCCCTTGTGTTGTGTCTTGGTTTAAAAAAATAAAGAACATAAAGAGCATTAATAACAAAAATATGAAACATTCATTAAAAAAAAAAAAAAGACTCCCAGGACACCTAGGTGGCTCAGTGGGTTAAAGCCTCTGCCTTCGGCTCAGGTCATGATCTCAGGGTCCTGGGATCGAGCCCCTCATTGGGCTCTCTGCTCAGCAGGGACCCTGCTTCCCCCCTCTCTCTGCCTGCCTCTCTACCTACTTGTGATCTCTGTCTGTCAAATAAGTAAATTTAAAAAATCGTAAAAAAAAAAAAAAATAAGGCTCCCAACAAACAAAAGTCCAGGACCAGTTGGCTTCACAAGTGAATTCTACCAAAATTTAAAGAAGAGTTAATATCTATTCCTTCAAACTATTCCAAAAAAATAGAGGAAGAAGGACAGTTTCCAAATACATTCTAGAAGACCAGCATTACCCTGACAGCAAAACTAGACAGACACAAAAAGAGAAAGCCACAGGCCACTATCCCTGCTGAACACAGATGCAAAATACCTCAGCAAATATAAGCAAGCCATATTCGACAATACATTAAAAGGATCATTCACCACAATCAAGTGGGACTTACTCTGGGATACAAGGATGGTTCAATATTCACCTGTCAATTGACATGATATACCACATCAAAAAAGTAAGAATAAAAAGCATATGAGCATCTCAAATAGATGCAGAAAAAGCATTTGACAAAATTCAATACAGATTCATGATATAAACTCTCCACAAAGTGGGTTTAAAGAGAACACACCTCAACATGACAAAGGTCGTATATAAGAAACCCACAAATAACATATGATGGTAAAAAAACTGAGAACTTTTCTCTAAGATCAGGAATAAGACAAGGTTGTCCACTCTCACCACCTTTATTCAACATAGTACTGTAAGTTGTAGCCACAGCAATCAGACAAGAAAAGAAATAAAAAACATCCAGATTGGTAAGGAAGAAGTTAAACTATCACTATTTGCAGTTAACATGATACTATACATAGAAAACTCTAATGACTTAACCAAAAACTATTAGAATAAATGAATTCAGTAGAGTTTCAGGATAAAAATTCATACACAGGAATTTGTTGCATTTTTATACACTTACAACAAATTAGAAGAGAAATTAGGTAAACAGTCCCATTTACAACTGCACCAAAAGAATGAAATATCTAGGAATAAACTTAACCTAGGAGGTAAAGGACCTGTACTCTGAAAACTATAAAACACTGATGAAAGAGATTAAAGATGACACAACTAGTCTATATTCGTGGATTAGAAGAATATTATTAAAATGTCCATACAACCCAAAGCACTCTACGTATTCAGTGGATTCCTGATGAAAATACCACGGCATTACTCAAAGAACTAGAACAAAATATTAAAATTTGTATGGAACCATAAAAAACCCCGAATATCAAAAACAATCTTGAGAAACAAAAACAAATCTAGAGGTATCAATTCCAAACTTCAAGACATACTACAAAGCTGTAGTAATCAAAACAGTATGGTACTGGCATGAAAACAGACACATAGATCAACAGAAGAAAAGAGATGGCCCAGAAATAAAACCTTACTTATATGGTCAATTAACCTATGACAAAGGAGGCAAGAATATATGATGAGGAAAAGACAGTCTCTTCAATAAATGGTGCTGGGAAAACTGGACAGCAACATGCAAAGGAATAAAACTGGACTGCTTTCTTACATGATACACAAAAATAAACTCAAAATGGGTAAAAGACCTAAAGGTGACACATGAAATCATAAAACACCTAGAAAAACAAAGGCAGTAATTTCTTTGACATTGACCTTAGCAACATTTTTCTAGATAGGTCTCCTCAGGCAAGGGAAACAAAAAGAAAAATAAACTATTGGGACTGCACCAAAATAAAAAGCTTTTGGACAGTGAAAGAAACCATTAACAAAAAACAAAAAACCTAACAAAGGTTTTTGTTAAAATCATTAACAAAATGAATGGGAGAAGAAAGTCAAATGTTATATTCAATCAAGGATTAATAGCCAAAATATATACTTATATAACTCAATACCCCAAACCCAACAATCCAACTTAAAAATGGGCAGAGAACCCAAATAGACTTTTTTTTTTCCAGAAAAGACAGCTGATATGAAACACACACATGAAAATATGCTCAACATTACTAATCATCTGGGAAACACAAATCCAAATGACAATGAGGTACCAAGTTACACCTGTCAGAATAGCTAAAATCAAAATGACAAGATATAACAGTTGTTAATGAAGATGTGCAGAAAAAGGAACCCTCATGCAAGTTGGTGGGAATGCAAACTGGTGTAGCCACTGTGTAATAAAAAGTCAGTTCCTCCCAAAAAATTAAAAATAGAATACCATATGACTTAGTAATTCCAGTACTGGGTATTCATCTCAAGAAAACAAAAACACAAATTCAAAAAGATATATGCACCCTTATATTCAGTGCAGAACTATTTACAATACTCCAAACATGGAAGCAACCCAAGTGTCTACTGATACATGAATAAATAAAGAAGTTGTGGTATAGGGTGGCTCAGTCAAGCATCCGCTTATGAGTTTCAGCTCAGGTCATGATTTCAGGGTTCTAAGACTGAGCCCCATGTCAGGCTCCACACCCAGTTTGGGATTCCCTCTGTCTCTTTCTCAAAAAAAAAAAAAAAAAAAAGAAAAAAGAAAATGGTATAAATATGCAATGGAATATTACTAAGCCATAAAAAGGATGGGATCTTGCCACTTGCAACAACATAGATGGACCTAGTGGGTATTAGGCTACATGAAATAAGTCAGAAAGAGAAAGACAAATACCACATGATTTCACTTATATGTGGAATCTAAAAAAACAAATGAGGGGCGCCTGGGTGGCTCAGTGGGTTAAAGCCTCTGCCTTCGGCTCAGGTCATGGTCCCAGAGTCCTGGGATCGAGCCCTGCATCGGGCTCTCTGCTCAGCAGGGAGCCTGCTTCCCCCTTTCTCTCTGCCTGCCTCTCTGCCTACTTGTGATCTCTGTCTGTCAAATAAATAAAATCTTTAAAAAAAAAAAACAAAAAAAAAATGAAAAACAAAAAGCAGAAGCAGACCCATAAATACAGAGATCAAACTGATGGTTGCTATGGGAGGAAGGAGAGGGGGCTGGGTCAATGGGTGAAGGGAAGTGGGAGATACAGGCTTTCAGTTATGGAATGAACAAATCATGGACATAAAAGTCCCCACACAACCCTATGGTTTCTAGACTCCTCAACAATCCCCTGCCAAGGGTTCACGTCAGTTATGAAATCTGGGATCCAGAAGCAGAGTCCCGGGTTTCACTTGTCTTATGATTTATCTTTACTTTTGGAATGGGTAGAATGCTAGCATTAGGGATGATGAGATGGGTGGGGAATTCAGGTAGATCTAAACTGGCATGTGTTCAACCCTAGTCCGGGGAGGAAGAATAAAAATCTCTGGAGAGGACTTTATCCCCAAGACCTCCCAATACAGACTGCTGACACATTCAATACCTTCTGTGATGGTTAATTTTATGTGTCAACTTAGCTGGACTGTGGTGTCAGTTGTTTTGTCAAACAGAGGTATGTTTTAAAAGATGTAATTAACATTTAAATTAGTGGATTTCACATAAAGCAAATTATCCTCCATAATGGAAGCGGGCCTCATCCAATCAGTGGAAGACCTGAAGAGCAAAGAGAGGTTTCCCAGTGATGAAGCAATTCTCAAGACCGCAACATCAACTCTGACCTCAATCTTTAGCCTGCTAGCCTGCCCTGTAAATTTCAGATTTCCCAGCATCTACAATCACATCAAGTAATTCCTCAAAATAAATCTCTATCTACCTATCCTTGGAGAGCACAGACTAATCTAACTCATGTACTTTCCTTTTAGGAAAGGTTTCACTTTGATGTACAATGTTGGGAGCCTAGAACAGCACTGCTGGAAAGGGCCTTAGCCCTTTAGGCCTGTGGAATCTGGACCTAAATGATAGTTTACACTCCACTTCCTTTAATGAGGGCAGATAATCCTTGCCGAGTGACAGGATCTCCTAGAATACCTTCACAGCAGGGAGGCCACACCCTGCTTGTGGACCACCCACAGAACCCCGGGCCTCCCAAGGAAGCCTTGCCTTTCTCCCTGCTTTGTCTGACCCAGGCCTCCTGCCATGGGAACAATTAGGAACTTAGAGCAGTAGAAGTAAGGTTTCTTCTAGCTCTGCAGTTGTAAGACTTTAACTTTGTTGGATGTTGGAATTAAAAGGGCAAAACCTCCACCCCAGACCTCTGCAGCTGCCCCATGGATGGGCTGCAGAAGGGAGCCTGGCGAGAGGTAATTAACCACAGATCACTAACGGCTCAATGGGAAGGCCTGTGTCCAGGAATTCCTTTTGCCAGAGGTCCTGGGAGCATTTGCTGCAGAGAAACAAGTTTGCAAATAAGCACTTTTCTTTGTACAGGCCCCCTTCCCCAGCTCCATTAGCTCCCAGCTCCGTTTTCAAGCGAGGGCTGTCTTTTCATCTTGAACTTGACATATTCTTCTAGTTTAGCCCAGTCACATGGAGCCCTCTGGCAAGCCACTCTCTCTCCCACTGTGAATTGTTGGGAACCTCTGGCAGAGAATAAAATTCGGAGTCGGCCAACTTTTCCCCCACAACCCCCGACTTCGCCTCTTTTTGTGCTTAACAATGGATGGCAAGATCTTTGGTTTTCTTTGTCATCGGGAAAGATGCTGGAGTCAAACAAAGGAGAACAAAAATTCCAGACGTGCTGAGAAAATGAGAGAGAGTGAGAGTGTGTGTGTGTGTGTGTGTGTGTTGGCATAGTCTCACCCACCACCGCCAAATGCCACTGATTAGCATTGTAACCCTCAGGAATGTATGTCATTTGGGGTTGAGTTAGTGGTTTGAGCAATGTTCCTTCCAACTTCCTGCTGGAAAATTTAACCTCTTTTTAGTCTTTAGCCAGGCAAGGAAGCTCAGCACCATTTTATTTGTTCTTACCTGTGGAGTAGCTCCTGAACCAGTTCCTGTTGCTCATTCCCACTGTCCTGGCCATTCTCGTCTTCCTGGATCGTCAGTGTGTCCTAACTCTTCTCCTCTGCTTTGCTCCCTCCAAAAACATCTTCCCACCGCAGCCACAGCCATCTTTCTAAAATGCCCATCTGACTACCTTGTTGCTCATCTCCTGAAGAATCAAGTCTAGGTTCCTGGCAGGGCAGCCAAGATGCTCCTGGGGTTCTGGTTGTATCCCCTGGCCCCCTCAGCCCGCTGATTAAATCAGCCTCTCTCTCGCTCTCTCTCACTGCACTATTTCCTATTTTTTTGTAGCTGTGTCTACTTCTTTAGTTTGTTTTTGTTTTGTTTTGTTTTTGAATAAATGCTGCCCCTTCCCTAAGTCCCTCTGGGCCCTTATCTACTGTCTCTACCCTAGATAGTGTGAGAAGTTTCTTAAGTGGTTACTGCTTTTCTATATTGATAGTGTATCACCTGTATTTGCTCACCTTCCTGGCCAGCCTGAGAGTCCTGTGGAGTGGGAACTTTGTATCCCCATAGGTAGGGCAGCACAGGGCAGAACACACAGACTATCTTCAGTTAATGTCTCTGGAATATTGGAAAGTATGATACAACAGACCGTGGGAGTGAAGCCCGCTGCCTCTATACCAAGATTTGTGTGGATTTGAATCCTAGCCTTCATTGCTGGAGCCTCCATTTCCTCACCTGTGAAATGGGGACAACCCTATCAACATCAAGAACACCAATAGTCAAAATTCACTGAAATAATGCTTACAAAGTGTTCAACACATCCCTGAATTCTCCTAACACCTCACTACTTGGCATTGTTAGGGAGAAGTGTTTCCTCCACTCGCCTGGGCAACCCTCCATCTATGCTCACCCTCTTTGTTCACAGACCTTCTCTGACTCGAATCCCCACTGAAGTCATCAACCACAGGGGGAAGAAAGAGTTAAGTCCCACTCTGTTCACCGCAAATCCACAGGCACTAAATAAGGCTCCAGCGCTCAGGCTTTAAGTATGGGCTGCAGCTAACTCCAAGCAGCTGTTGCAAGATAATAACCTTCTACTGGTAAAATAAGGCCAGCCCCCCTCCTTCACAATGAAACCTTTCTTGCAAAGAGCATTCAGAACTGATAGATAGATCTCAGGCTGGCAGTAATCAGAATCAAAAGATGAGGGAAGGGGGAAGGCTGTCAGGCTTCCCAGATCAAGCTTGTCATGTATACAGCTATTCTATTTCCATTTCCAAAAGCCAAAACACCCCAGCGTCTCTTATCTGCAGCACATTCCCCCTGTTGTTCTAATGGGGGAAAAACAACTCTGCTCCCTTCCTGTGACGGCATGAACTCTAAAAACTGGAAAAAGAGCAGACATTAGCCAAGAAGACATGTGTGTTGCTTTTTCTACAGCAGCCCCTTCATTCAACGAATCCTCCCTTCCCATTGTAGGAAATTTTTTTTTTTTAAGATTTTATTCATTTCATTTGACAGACAGAGATCACAAGTAGGCAGAGAGGCAGGCAGAGAGAGAGAGAGGAGGAAGCAGGCTCCCTGCCAAGCAGAGAGCCCGATGCGGGGCTCGATCCCAGGACCCTGGGATCATGACCTGAGCCGAAAGCAGAGGCTTTAACCCACTGAGCCACCCAGGCGCCCCCCATTGTAGGAAATTAAGTATGAATCGAAGCACAGCAATGTGTCTCCATGTGGAATTTGGGAGCTCTTAGGGCCACTGCACGGTGTAACAAAGGTGGGACTCGACGTGAGAGACTTCTACTCCGCCGGAGACAGGTGAAGGTCTTGGTTTGGGGAATTGGTGACGGAACATGTTGTTTGTTTCAGAAAATACCCAGAATTTATTAAGTGTGTATCTAGCGTTGGGCACGTCGTACGTGCTGGACATTCGCGTGTTCTCCTGTGCGCGTTGAACACTTCCCGCGGGTGAACGGCGGCGAAAGAACTCCAGGAGCAGGTGAGCTCGCCTTCAGAGAATGGGCTGATGAGGCCGCAGATTCGTTGAAATGGAAACTGAGTCCGTTTGCTTGTGTTAAATCCTATCCATCTGTCCATCTTTTTTTAGCAAAGGAGTTCGAGGGGACCTAGGGAAACCGAGTGGTTGACAGAGGGGCAACCAGCAAGTTAGCCGCAACAGGAAATGGACTAACCTCTCTGATTCCCCAGCCGGTGAGTTGTCAGCTCACATCAAAAATTCTAAGACTAGGGGCGCCTGGGTGGCTCAGTCATTAAGAGTCTGCCTTCGGCTCAGGTCATGATCCCAAGGTCTTGGGGTCGAGTCCCGCATCGGGCTCCCTGCTCTGCTGGAACACTGCTTCTTCTCCCATTCCCCCTGCTTGTGTTCCCTCTCTCGCTGGGTCTCTCTGTCAAATAAATAAATAAAATCTTAAAAAAAAAAATTCTAAGACTAGGGCGCCTAGGCAGCTCAGTGGGTTAAAACCTCTGCCTTCGGCTCAGGTCATAATCCCAGGGTCCTGTGGTCGAACCCCGCATTGGGCTCTCTGCTCAGCGGGGAGCCTGCTTCCTCCTCTCTGCCTGCTTCTCTGCCTACTTGTGATCTCTGTCAAATAAATTAATAAAATCCTAAAAAAAATTCTAAGACTAAAGCAAAGATCTCTTTGGTAAACAAAATTGAGGAATAAGGCTAGAAGCAGCATCACTGAGGAGTTTAATTCTGTTTATGACTATGGTCTCAGGAGAAGTAGATGTAACTACTGATGTTTTGTCTCCAGCTAGATAATACATCTTAAAAAAAAGCAGGGCACAATAGGCACTCTTTAATTAAGGAATGACATGTACTATGGACTTGGCTATTGCTGTGCAGGCATCTTTTGCATCTAGGACAATACAATAATACCCATGGTTTTCTCACTATTTATGAACCAGTAAATAACAGCCTGTAAGGTGGGTGCTTTAGTTAGTACCATTTTGTAGATTAGGAAACTATGGTATAGGAAGATTGCGGCATTTGCTCATTGTCACCCAGCTAAGAAGTTCCAGAGTCCAGGTTCAAAGCCTTAATTTGTGACCTAGAACTTGATTTCTGAACTGCTGTAATGCCTTACTGAAAAGTAAATGGAAAAGTCATGACCCTCTTGTGTATGACGGAATCACATTTTTGTTTCTTGCTTTGTGTCTTTAGATTGCCAAAAAATGTGCCATCCTGAGAAGTAACTTTATATTCCTATCTCACACCAGGAAGATCTGTTGGTTTGCAACCTTTCCAGAGCTTCCCAGGTGTAATATGAAACCAGCCCCTCATACTTGGAGTGCAGGGAGAAGCGAGACACTGGTACATGTACAGGCTGGTACATGGAGGTTTTAATAAGCAAAGGGAACTTAAATGTAAGGCTTGTCATGGGGAGCAGCAAGACAGATGGATCCCTGCCCCTACCTGCCAAATCTCAAAAATTTATAAAGAGGCTCTAAACTGCGCTCAGTTATATATACCACGTGGATATTCTCAATACCATGTCACAGTCTCAAGGCTATGTCCTTGGAATAGCCTCTGGGAGCAGGAAAGGCACATTCCAAGGACAGGGGTGGGGGTGGGGATCCTCTGAGTGCCCATGTCCAGCTCACAGGTCAGTTAGCAGTCACCTGTTTTTAATGACACCCCCAACCAGATCAGACACTCTGATAAGGCACATGGCCTGTCCACGTTCACCCAGTTTGTAAAGATACGGAGATTTCTAAAATCAAGTCTAAAATCAAGATTTCAAAATCATGACAACATTACTGTCTCCTTGGATATTTTGAATCCACAAATTTTATCTAGGCTGTTTCTAGCAAATCACAAAAAGTTAGTTATAAGGCATTATTGGCATCAGAATGATCAAACCAATCAAAGAAAAATAAGGAACAAGGTCCAGGCTTGGGTTAGGGCAAGGATGGGAAACGTATCCCGACTTCTAGTCCAATTCCAATCAATGACTCTGAGGTCCCTGGAGGGCTATGCTAAGAAAGATCATGAGATTACTTCTGTATTGTTCAAATTCTTAGTGTATGTGTTGCCAAAGTGAGCGCAGATAATGAGATTGCTTCTGATCCCAATGGGAAAACATATTTTGATATTGAGCTAAGTTGATTCAATGTTAGAATGCCTAAGGGGGACTGGGATGGATAGGTTTTATTTGCCTCCCCAGATCTACTTTCCCTTTTTATTCTGCTCTGTGCTTGACCTCTACAATCTATATCCAGAGGGTCCCTCACCTCCAAGCTTCCAAATGGATTGGGCCAGTGTGGAACCCATCAGGAGATTGAAAGGAGGGGAAAAAAAAAAAAAAAGACTGAAGTGAGAGCATTTATTCCCTGTGGTTCCCTCACTGTGAGTCACCATGGAGGACTTCACCCCCTCAAAAGGAAGGGCACAGCTCCTGTTAGGAGGTCCCTCTGCTCTCAGATCGCTCTCCAGAATCCAGTCACTGTTTCCTTCCCCTTGCTTCTTTAATAGGCTTCGACTACTGTACATATGTCTTGTGGGTTTCCTACACGGTGTTATGTCTTTACTAAATATTCTACTTATGGAACGCTCAAGTCACTCAGTTGGAAGGCACCATGACGCTGACTGACAGGGTGGCCATGTTACAAGGGGATGGATTAGCTACTAAGTCATGGATGAATGAGGAGTGAGCACTTGCTTCTCTTGGGAAGGGAATCCTAAGGATGTTCTTTTTATTTTTGTATCACGCCACTATAGACACTTCTCGCATCAGTCCAACCTCCTATGGTGAAGGCAACGTTGCATAGGGAAGAAGGCTGAGATATCACACCAAAGGAGACAGGCCTGATTCACAACCAGCCCTAACCCCTCCTGTCTGTATTTAAGCTTGGGTCCGATGGTTAGACTCTTGGGGTCTTAGTTTCCTACCCCCCACAAAATTGGGATAACAACACCTAAATGCTAACGTACAAATCAGGGAAGGGACGACATTTGTAAAATTCCCCTTCTGTTTACAGCATTTGGCTAAGTTTACATGGATCAACAGAATGGGAGTTTTTGGATAAGACTTTTTTTTTTTTCCATCTGCCCAAAGTCAGGAAGGTAGCAGGGTTCTTTCCTTCTTTCCTTCCTTCCTTGTTCTATCCATCTTGTTGCTTCTCAAACCTTGTATGTTTGATTCGTGATTCTCACTGTAGGAGTCCTCAAGACTCACAGAGCAGAAAGGTGTAACCATCAGCATTTTATGCCCTAAAAACCTCAACAATCCAGACCCCTGGGGGCAGATTCTCAGATTAGATGTTGAGCTTCCTGAAGACCGCGATCAATATTATTTATTTCTCTATCCCCAGTTCCCGTTGCACAATTTATACACAGTAAATGTTTACCAAGTTAATGAGCTATACTGAATAATCTTGTTTTCCATAGATTTAAGGCTTACCTACTTTAAATAAGGAAATGTTTACTTATTCTAATCATTTTGAATAAAAAATATTTCAGGTATTTGTATCTAAAAAAATTTGGAAACATTGATCTTCGCACAGGTCATACCATTGTGCTCAGTGAACCAGTACTCTCTGGGGAAGTGGAGGTTCCCAGAGATACTGTGCTCTCATCTACACATTCCCCCAGTTTCCTATTTTAAATCCTTCATGCCTCATCCTTGCAGTACCACTCATCTCTCTTCCACAACAAGAGTGAAGAAGCCCTGAATAAGTGTGTACAAATAAAGAGGGAAAGGAGTGAACACCACCTGCTCTGTTCAGAAGTTTTTATTCTTTACCTCTTAGTTTCAGAGTATTTAAAACAAAAATGATATAGACATGAGAACACATTGATACCTAAGAAGGACTTGGGAAGACAAAAGGGAACATCTGCTTCCTTTGCCACAGAAGGCCACCCGGCTGCTTTGCAGTGCTGTGATACATCCGGGCCTGGCTCGCCTCTGGGGAATTGTCAAGTCCATGTATATGAAATCTCAGTCCCTCTGATGTGGATTCTAACAGGAATCAGAAATGAGGATGCATGCACCCTGGTTTAGTTGGCCTTTATTTGGGGTTCTGTCCCCAAAGTCATGGAGGTTGAAAAAAATGACAAGGGTCACTTTGGGGAGTGGACAGAAAGATGGATCCTGGGGTTGAGTTCCTTGTCCTCACTGTGCCTCACCAGGACATCAAGCCCTTTCTGACCCTCCACTTATGTGTAAAGTGGGGATGACCACACACCTGGACTTTCCGGGGAGGGGGAGGGCAGGAGCATGAGAAGAAGAACACACACGAGCATTCTGGAAAGACAGGGGTAACGTGTCCATTCAGACGTCCCTCATAATGATAGTGGTGATGAAGCCTCTTATCTATGGCTGACAGCAAATCTCCCACACCCTCGTGAACTTCTGGGGGAGACAGGTCTGAAGCAACCTTAAGGAATCTGAAATGCAAGTTTCTCTGGACTTAGGATTTATTTGAACACCTGCCATCCAGGAGTCTGCGTGTAGATCCCAAGTCAACCTTAGTTCACCTCACCCTCCCATTAGCCCTTATAGCTGCTACTCAGTGTTTAGGGCCAAGAGACAATTTAGCTAGCTGAACCTGCTGTACTTCTTTTCATCAGCTTGGCAGTCGGGAGACTCCAAGCCAAATTTAATTCTCTACTGCAGTTAATTCTTCCATGCTAAGCTCTGATAGGGTTTATCCATTCTACGCCTCTCTGTAGATTTTAATCTTTTCTATTCTAAATGCCTAAGAGACCTTTTTTTTTTTTAAAGAGTTTATTTATTAGACAGAGAGAGAGATCACAAGTAGGCAGAGCAGCAGGCAGAGAGAGAGGGGGAAGCAGGCTCCCCACTGAGCAGAGAGCCTGATGCGGGGCTCAATCCCAGGACCCTGAGATCATGACCTGAGCTGAAGGCAGTGCCTTAACCCACTGAGCCACCCAGGCACCCCTAAGCGATGTTTTCTAAATGTCAGTTAATTCAACTTATTTTTGAGTATGTGATAGGAGTGCTATAAACAATGAATAACTGGGGAGTAAATAGATGGTGAAAAGTGAATGACTAGTTGAACTGTACAGCACAAAGAATGAACCTTAATGCATGCACATAAAAAAAATCATTTAGGAAATCAGGAGACGCTCAGGAAAAGATGTAGACTGTAGATGTAGAGAATCCAAGTGTATTCCAAATGTGTGAAACAACTTTGCTGAAAGGGCCAGGAAGAGAAGGTGCTGACCGAGGTAACTTTGGAAATGAGTAGAGTCTGTAAGGTTAAAAAGGCAAAAGAACTACACATAAGCACTGTACTCTGGTTGATAATGTTGTTTCCCACAGCGCTAAGGTGAACAATTCTGATGCAGCTCTGTATGCACACCATAAGGAAACAATGAAGTAAATGGATGGCAGGTGATGGGAGCTACATTTCTCACTGTATAAGGGGAATTTACAGAGAAGCAAGATAAGGAGGCTAGAGCGATTCATGTAGTAATCGATTAAAGCTGGAGATAGGAGTATGAACTCACAAGTAGCTTCGTATAGATACAGACAATTACAGTAGAGATATTTGTGTGTGTGTGTATTACAGGAGCATATAAATGCATACACACAGGAGTTAGAATACACGGACATTCATAATACATATAGGGTGTTTTGTTTTGTTTTTTCCCTCAGTTGAGAAGACCTAAAAGAAACAACACCCTGGTAACAATGTGCACGTCTAGAACCCAGATCTTGGTTGCTAAACTGGAGCTTTTAGGAGAAATGGTTGACTCCAGGGCCAGCGAAGGAATTATACAAGATGTTATTAAACAAGATTTATAATTATATATATATATATATATTTAAATAAGAATTATACCAGAAAGAAGGTACCCCCAAATTTAAAAAGCTTGCATTGATTGGAGGGTGGGGAGTCAAAGGAGCACAGGAATCACTTAAAAGAAATTTCAGTGCCAAAGCTGGTACAATTTAAGCAACAAAATTAAGTAGTGTTGGATTAAAATGCAAAATAGAAAATAAATGCTCACAAGTCCATGCTTTTCTAAATAAGTGATGGAATAAATGTATCAGGAAAAGAGACAACTCTCCTATGTAGACTTCAAAGTAATTATGTAGATACTCTGCTCCCAAGAAAGGGGAAGCCTAACTCCAAACCCTTTCTGTATGGTCTCTGCACAGTGACTTCATCCCAAAAAAATGGGGAAAGTCTAAGTAATTATACAGTAGAGAAACCGGACAAATACTACCTCAGCCAGGTGATTAAGGTCACTATCAGCAGAAAAAAGTCACGGAGGTGGTGAGTATCCTTGATCTGACAGGATAGAAATACAACTTCACCATTGTGATCTTATTCTCAAAACTCACAACTCTAACTCTGAAAACTATAAAGCACTGATGAAAGCAACTAAAGACAACATGAAGAAATGGGAAGGCATCCCATGCTCACGGGTTGGAAGAACAAATGTTGTTCAAATGTCCACACTACCCAAAGCAATCTATATATTCAGCGCAATCTCTATGAAATACCACCAGCATTTTCACACAACTAGAAAAAACAATCCTAAAATTTGTATGGAACTATAGAAGACTTCTAATAGCCAAAGCAACCTTGAAAAAGCAAAGCAAAGTTGGAGGCATCACAATTCCAGACTTCAAGCTACAATACAAAACTGTGGTAATCAAAAGAATATGGTATTAGCACACAAACAGATACACAGATCAGAACAAAAGAGAAAACCCAGAAATAAACTCAGAATTCTATGGTCAATTCATCTTCGACATTAAATGTTATTTTGAATTGCCATACTGATACATAAAAATAATAACCTCATTTGGTTGGGTTTCCTGCTTCGACAAAGCAGGAAAGAATATCCAATGGGAAAGGGGAGTCTCTTCAACAAATGGTGTTGGGAAAACTGGACAGCAACATGGAAAAGAATGAACCTGGACCACTTCTTACATCATATACAGAGATAAATTAAAAATGGAATAAAGACTAACTGATACCTGAAACCATCAAAATCAAGGAAGAGAGCACAGTTGGTAATTTCTCTGACAACTTTTCTCTAGATAGGTCTCCTGAGGCAAGGGAAACAAAAGCAAAAATAAACTATTGGACACCATCAAAATAAAAAGCTTCTGTACAGCAAAGACCACAATCAACAAAGCAGAAAGGCAACCTACAGATGGAAGAAGAGATTTGTAAGGGACATACCCAATAAAGGGTGGGTATCCAAAATATACAAAGAACTTATAAAACTCAACACTCAAAAAATAAAAATACTCTAATAAAAAACGGGCAGAAGGCAGGAACAAATGGCTCTTCAAAGAAGATAGACAGTGGCCAACAGACACATGGAAAGATGCTCAAAATCACTCATCATCAGGGAAGTGCAAATCAAAACTACAGTGAGAGATCACCTCACAGCTGTCAGAATGCCTAAAATCACCAACACGAGAAACAACAGGTGCTGGCGAGGATGTAAAGAAAAAGTAACCCTTTTTTCACTGTTGGAATGAAAACTGGTGCAGCCACTCTGGAAAACAGTATGGAGGTTCCTCAGAGAGTTAAAAATATGATACAGCAATTACATTACTAGGTATGTACCCAAAGAATCCAAAGAATCCAAAAGAATACAAAGGCACTAATTCAAAGGGATATATGCAGTCCCATTTTTTTAAAAGATTTTAGGGGCGCCTGGGTGGCTCAGTGGTTAAAGCCTCTGCCTTCGGCTCAGGTCATGATCTCAGGGTCCTGGGATCGAGTCCCGCATCGGGCTCTCTGCTCAGCAGGGAGCCTGCCTCCTCCTGTCTCTCTCTGCCTACTTGTGATCTGTCAAATAAATTAAAAAAAAAAAAAACTTTAAAAGATTTTATTTATTTATTTGACAGACAGAGATCACAAGTAGGCAGAGAGACAGGCAGAGAAAGAGAGAAGGAAGCAGGCTCCCTGCAGAGTAGAGAGCCCAATGTGGGGCTTGATCCCAGGACCCTGGGATCATGACCTGAGCTGAAGGCAGAGGCTTTAACCCACTGAGCCACCCAGGTGCCCCTGCAGTCCTATTTTGTAGCAGCATTATTTATAATAGCCAAGATATGGAAGCAGCCCAAGAGTCCATCCGCTGAGGAGTGGATAAGATATATATATATATACACACACACACACATACACACACCATATCTTCCCTATATATATATATATATATATGCGCGCGCACACACACACACACATATATATGTATATATGATGGAGTATTAGTCACAAAAAAGAATGAAATCTTGCCATTTGCAATAGTGTGGAGAGAGCTAAAAAGTATAAAGCTGAGTGAAATCAGAAAAAGACAAAGAACATATGATTTCACTCACTCGCAGAATTTAAGAAACAAAACAAAAAAGGGGGAAAAAGAAAGAGACCGAAACACAGACTCTTACCTATAGAGAACAAACCGAGGGTAACCAGAGGGGAGGTGGGGGTCGGGGACCGAGGAGTGCACAGGTTGTGATGAGCGCCGCGTGTTGCAGGCAAGTGTTGAATCATTATATAGTACAACCGATTCTGATAGAGCACACTATGTTAACTAACTGGAATTAAAATAAAGCCTTTACGACACTCCCCAACTCTAGACTGTCATGAGAAACACATCAAGTTCCTATGGAAGGGCATCTACAAAAGACCTGAGCAAGTCATACATCAAGGTCATCAAAAAGGAGGCAAGTCTGACAAACTGTCCCAGCCAAGAGGAGCCTAAGGAGACATGACAGGAGAATGTACTAGGATGTCCCGCATGGGATCCTGGAGCAGAGAGGACATAGATAAAAACTAAGGAATTTTGAATAAGCTATACACTTTAATATTCCTGTTTAAATATAGGCTCATCTATTACAGTAAATATAGGATACTAATGCATGATGTCAGTAATAGGGAAAACCAGGTGTGGAGTAGATGGAAACTTTCTATACTCTATTTTCAATGTTTTTGTAAATCTAAGACTGCTCTAAAAGAAAGCCTATTTTAAAAATGAATGAATAAGGGGTTATCAATTTAGCTTTATAAATTATGGAACAGCCCTAAGGCTTACTATATTCCCAGTACTGCTACATTTGGGAAGCTTGAGATTTTCGTTGTTGTTGTTGTTAATTTCATATCCCACAGAGCTGTGTGAATACTTAAAATGAGAACACAGGTAAAGTGGTCTGAACAGTGGCTTGAACCAAGTAGACCCTCAGTGATTGCTTGTGCGTGGGGGGTGATGAGGATGATGACAGATGTATGCTTGAGGTAGCCCCTCTGCTCTGCTCTGAGACTGGTCCAAGATGGGGTTTTGGAGGTGACCAACAGCTAAGGGCAGGAAGGCAGAGGCAGCATCCCAGCAGCAGAACTGGCACCATCCAAGGCATAGGGGCAACACGCTGTGAGTTCAGTAAGGGGGACTGTGGCTGCATGTGATTTACTTTTGCTGAAGAACATTAGGGAAGACTGGAAGGAGAAAAGGAAAATAAGGCTAGAGTGGTCAGCGAGGGCCACATCACAAAAGGCACTGGGTTAGGAGCCTGGACTTCCTTCTGCAGATGAGGGAGCCGCCGTGAATTTTTAGCCCCCAAGAGAGGCTATCACATTTGTATTTTGGATAGACTCCCTTGGCTGTGGGTGGGGTGGGACTGGAGCACAACCAGATGGCGGGCACACGGCAAGGCCAGCAAGATTGAAGCCCTCGGAAAAGCACAGCATTTTCTTGGGGGCAGTTATAAACCTCTGACTTACTCAGCCAAGCACGCTTTTTGAAGTGCTTGTCTAAATATTCTCTTTTTTATGTGTATTAGCTATAAAGGTAGAAGCTAACTTTGGCACAGAAATGCATCTCTGAGGCAGAGTGAAACGTTTCCTTTATGACCGATCCTTATTCCAGCCTTCCTTGCCAGGAGAGAATGCGAGCTGGGAGTGAAAACTGAGTGAGACTTCCGCAGTTGCCTTTGCGAAGTTCTTCTCTTATACATGGAGCCACAGTGTTTGTAGATCCGGGATTTTTCATTCATCTTTCCACCCGTGTTTAGCACAACCAGCCCCAAGCTAACCTTGAGCGACTGGCTCATGTTCTAGTCCCTCAGCATGGCCGAATGAGCAGCAAGTCGAGCTTGGAGTTTGAGCATCTGAGATCTGTGTTCTTGCCCCAGCGTGGCTAGGTACCAGCTGTGGGATGTTTCTATAACACTTTGTCACATAGGAGCCCATTTTAAATTTTTTCTTAGGTAGGAAATTTATCCCAACACCTACCACCATCACCATCATCAGCCACATCAATGGCATCACCAGCCTGACTCCACCATCCCCCGCCTTGGTGAGGATTACATGTAACCATGAATAGATGAGCAGCTACTTATCACCAAAAGATGAAAGCATCGGAATAACCATCGAACTCCATGAAACTTCTGTCGAAGTCAGTGCCTGGCACACAGGAGGCACTCTGGGAATGTTTGCTGAATGGAAATCAGGCTATTTATTATTATGGCTTTTCCCCACCTCTACCAATTAGATGCTCACTCTATGATATGGAAATGAGGCATCATACCTTGTGCCCTCCCAGGCATTCTGGTACAAAGTAGTTAATGAAATGTGAGCAGACTTGCACCATAAGCATCAGGATGACTTTGGTTCTGTTATTATTACTGGGGGCTCTGGCTATGCCCTAAAACATGCTAATGATCTCTTAGAGTGGCCTTGACTCGTTAATCATCGAATCTACTGCAAAACAAGGAGATTCTACCATGAAGCATCTTTATAGCTGTGTAACATCATGCAGATCCTTGTCTTATCTCCAAGCACTAGCTTCTCTGTTGTCTGTTTTTGCTCAGGGCCAAGCTGCTCTCGCCTCACACACTACATGTTTTGCTCCCATCACCCTCAGTGACGAGATGGGAAAGCCTCCCTTCCTTCTAGGTCAAATGGCCTCAGCCCCAGACTTGAATTGGCTTCTCTCTCATCAGGCAAGCCAGTTGCCTTTTCAGTAAGGACATTTTCTTAAAAACAAAACAAAAATCCCTGATACATAGACTTGCAAATACAACTAAGGCAATATAGTATGTATGGGCTAGTCCTCTAGCCTCTCTCAAGTTATGGGGCTACATGGGAACCCCCCCGCCGTGGTAGAAGTTTATGAGATTTCTTTGCCTTAGCATTGAGCACAAGGTCAAGGGCAGAGCAGAAAATAAATATCTGCAGAGTAAATATTCTCCTTCTTAAAGTCTTGGGGCTGGACTAGAACTCAGGGATAACGCAGTGCTTTGCTGCTCCAAGTACGATCTGTGGACAAGCCGTGCTGACTGCACCTGGGAGCTCGTTAGCCCTGCAGAACCCTACGCCTCACTTGGAACCTATTAGATCACAATATTCCTTTTCACTAGATTCTGATTTGTCAGTCATTTTTTATGTCCAATGGTTACAAACCTTAGCTGAAATTGGAATTATCTAAAGAACTTTAAAAACAATTGGTATTAGAATCCCATAGAGATTCTGATTTATTTGGTCTGGGAATGTTGCCTAAATATTGAGATTTTTAAAAGCTCCCCATGTTATTCAAATGATAAGCCAAGGCTGAGAACCATCGATCTTGTTTAACTTTCTCATGTAAAAACAGATACTTCTCCGAAACTGGATGTACACATCTGGGTATTCAATAGTGCTTTATAGTGAGTGGAGACTGTGTAACATTTAATCTACTACTACTTCTTTTTAAAACTCTCTCCTTCTCCTCTCTTGCTAAAATCATCAATCTGCCTCAGCATCACAGACTGTGATCTTATATGCCTGACGCCCAAGAGCCTCTAGTACCCATTAGTTATTTGATGACTCTACTCACCACCCAGAGCTGATTAGAGCAAGTATAGGCTCCAGCCGGAAAATTCAGATTCCACCTCCGGGAAATTTGACACGGAGACCAGGAATAGCATTGATGATCTCTGATTCCTGGTCCGCAGGTAAATACAGGATTTGTGGAGCCAACGGAACTGGAAGCAGAAAGGGGCTGTAAGGAAAAGAGAAGCAGCAATGAATTGAGCACATGAAGGGAAGCAGGGATAGCAAGTGGAGAGAGCCAATTATCAGATTTACTTATAACTTCCGGTCCTGGTTCGCAGACACTTCCGTAGCTAGGCTCCGTTGTAATTTTCATCCTATCGTTTCATGAAACATCACTATTGCTAATACACCATCTGTGTTTTTCCTTAAGCCAGCTCAAGTTGGGTTTAGTCTTGGCAAGCACAAAACGTCCTAACTAATTCATTTTATTTTCCCTGCCTAACTCTTATTAGCACATATGTGAGAGCACCAATGAAACCCACAGTTAAGGGATGCACTCCTAAGCCATCCAACTTAAAAGGGGGATTAAGAATGTCCGTATGTGATGGCAGTTCTCTTCCCATGGCATAGAGGGCACTGTAAAAAAAATAATTGCATGTGACTGACACTTTGAGCTGGACCCTTCCAAAAATGGTTACTGTTTAATCCTCTCAACTTTATCTCCATGATACAGATAGGGACACTGGGGCTCAGAGTGGCAAGCTGACTTTCTTCTGGTTGTGTAGCTGCAAAGTAGCATTGCTTGGATTGAAGTCAGTCAGTCTTTGCGTCCATGCTTGGGTTGCCGCAGGACTGGCTGGCAGGGAAACACGGTGGGTGGAAAGCTGGTAAAGTGAGCAGGGACCAGGGATAAGACCTTGCTTGTTATCACTCAGGGGTCTGATAATGGAGCAGGTTAATCAGAGCACCTCAGAGATCTTCTACCTATTTTTTTTTTCCTGAGATGATAGTTTTAGAATATTTGGGGTTCAACCTGAAGTCGGTATCTGCTGCTCTCATTCCTTGCCAGTGGGCCAAGCTGTCTTATGAACTGCAGCTCAGTGCCATCATCCAAGTCCACCTGCAGACTGTAAAAATGAAACACACCTTTCTGATGTGTGCTTTCCAGTTTATCTTGGGACATATTGGAAGAGCAGCCTGCACCAGAACATGCTTTGTCCCTTGAAGCAAGTGATAGCAAATGTCCCCTACAGTTCTGATTCATATCTTCTCCTTTACTGTTTAGGTAAAAAGTTTGCAAGACCCAAGTGTTGTAACGAAAAGGCTGCATACGTGTCCAGGATTTCAGCTGACTGTGTAAGTAGACCTTCTCAGCTGGTAGAAGAGGTCAAGCAAGGTCTAATGGTCATCAACCAGGGAGTGGAGTCTTTGCAGAAGGGAGGGGCTAGGATCATTCTACACTCAGTCCTGGGACTTTTCTCCAGGGCATAGGTAGTGCAGGCAAGGCCAAACTGATCTGAAGACTATTTCAATATGTATATTCCAACCCAGTCATTAGAGGTGTAAGAAGACAGATCTTGTCTTGATTGTGTGAATTAAGAATTCACTACTATTCATAAACGTAAAATTACAGTTAGAAAGTAGCAGCCCTGTCTGTAGGAATTCTTGGATCAGGGAGAGTGTAAAGCACTGGTTACTGTACATCGTACACCTCACGGGGCTGAGCCTATGTTCAACTAACACTACATGAACACCTACTATACATTGGGTAAGGTGCTTCCAAACCTCCAGGCTCTCACATGTACTGTCCTTAATCTTGCAATGCCCTTCCCTCCTGTCCATTCTTACTCACTTCACAAAAACTCCACCTCATCCTCCAGAAGCTTTTCCTGATCTTGATTCACTTCTTATGCAGTCTTTGATCTGTACACATTACCCTCTAAAGGCATCTCTCATAGCAGACTGTAATGCAGCGGTTTTCTTGAGGGATACCTCTCTGGAGCAGGGCTCCTTGAGCAGAGAGAGCGTGCTTTAACCCATTCTGGATCTTTGGCATCCTGCTCTATGCTCAACAAGGAGCTCAGAGACAAACGACCCTCCATATGCAACATTATTTGCTTTCTCATTTTCAGTTTGAAGACGAAGACCACAAAGCCCATAAGCAAACACCATTTACCCTTAGGTGGTTCCATCAGGACTTTTGGCAGACCTGTGTTTAGAGATGGATGTAGCCTTCCCAAGAACATGCATTTTTTTAAAAGATTTATTCATTTATTTGACAGACAGAGATCACAAGTAGGCAGAGAGGCAGACAGAGAGAGAGGAGGAAGCAGGCTCCCTGCTGAGCAGAGAGCTGGATTCGAGGCTCAATCCCAGGACCTTGGGATCATGACCTGAGCTGAAGGCAGAGGCTTTAATCCACTGAGCCACCCAGGCACCCAAGAACAGGCATTTGTATTTAAGTTTTTGGACTACCCAAATGAAAAACACAAATCAACTTTGGCCTAAAAATCCCCCTTGTAGGAATTTACTCCATGAATATGCTGACAAAATGTGTGTTGGGACATGTGCGAGGACACCACTGCCCACACCGGTCACCTTCACGAGCAGCTGGAAACTAGTGTGGCCACTTCGAGGGCTAGTAGATCCTCCAGAACATACATCTACCTATGATTTCATGTGAAGATAATTCAAAAGGACTAAACATATCTGTATGTAAGTAGGTGAAGAAATCAACATCGTGAATAAAGCCGAGTATTGGTGTTTATACAGCTTTATTCTTTTTGTTAAATTAAAAAAAATTTATTAAAATTAAAAATTTACAGATTAAAAAAATTACATTAAAAAATCACAGATGATAGCTGGATACTTATTTCCAGGCTGGTATAGGTCTAACAGTAGCAACATGGCATCATTCATAATACGCAGGAAATTTCTAATATTTTGAGTCATTTAAACCTCACAACAGCACAATGAGCCCCATTTTACAGAAGAAAAGGAGGCAAAAGGAGGCAGTCTTCGAAATCACGCAGCTGGAAATGGTAGATCTGAGATTGACCATCCTCATTTAGCAACTGTTAAACAGGGACTTCTGGGGACCTTTGGCCAGATCTGCTGAACCAGAATCTGGAAGCTTGGAGCCCTGTGATCTGCGACTTAGTGAGCATTCCAGGTGATATCGACATCCACGCAGGTGAGAAAACCACTACTCTAAGCCATGACGCTTAGCCAGTAACACTACTTCTAGAGGAACGACACAACCCTATTGGCTGTTGAGACACTGAGCTTGGAAAGGTGGCCAAGAAGACATCACTTTAACTTTCTTATGGAACTTACTGAATTGTCTAGACCTAGACTGTATTACTTCCATTTTGATTGGTTTTAAAGGTCAACGGAAATCACTGTGTAGGGGGATTATGGGCCATTTTTATAGGCTTTTTCCCCCCTCGACACTTCTATTTAGACAATAAGAAAACAAGATTAACCAATACAGGCTACTAAAACAAAGCCCCCTCAGAATGCGCAGCATTCAGGAAAATGCCAGGAGGGCTCCTCTGGAGAGCCGTGCTTGGGGTCTGCCTCAGGAAAGTGTCTCCTGGCAAAACAAATGATTCTCTCACCACCCGAGGAGCTGCCCCTCCTCTCCCTGAATTGGTAGCATCCATCTCTGTCAGCCCAGGCGTGGTGGCTTTTCAATCCTGAGCCCCGGTGTGATAATTGCTGTAATTTTCCTGAGATAATGTGGAGGTTAATGAGGTACAGGGAGCTTTAGGCCATCCACTTTCATCTTCAGCTCGGGGAACTCCAGCTCTGAGGAGTTGGGAGAAAACCAACCAAAAACAAGACGGAAAAGGATCACAGGAGAATGTGGGTGCAGACCCATGGACCAGAGGGCAAGAAGAATCGTCCCAGCCCTCGGATGATGGCATCCCCAGCTCTGGAGGGAAATCTCCTGCTCCCCTAACTGGGAGGAAGAAGAGTCTTTCTCTGGGAGAGCCAGAGGACACTCCAGCATGTTCCAACTTGGTTTTGTAGTAGGGTTCATATTCCTTGGGACTTTTGGAAAAAATAAGACCAGTTTTATTGATTAAAAAGGAATCCTCCAGGG
Source organism: Lutra lutra (assembly GCF_902655055.1). Taxonomy (NCBI): domain Eukaryota; kingdom Metazoa; phylum Chordata; class Mammalia; order Carnivora; family Mustelidae; genus Lutra; species Lutra lutra. Next base: position 19,942,124 of record NC_062294.1, read on the forward strand.
CACCTGGGTGGCTCAGTGGGTTAAGCCGCTGCCTTCAGCTCGGGTCATGATCTCAGGGTCCTGGGATCGGGTCCCACGTTGGGCTCTCTGCTCGGCGGGGAGCCTGCTTCCCTTCCTCTCTCTCTCCCTGCCTCTCTGCCTACTTGTGATCTCTGTCAAATAAATAAATAAAATCTTAAAAAAAAAAAAAAAAGGAATCCTCCATATCTGGAAAAGACTATCTAGCGTTAGCAATTCCTAAAGCACCTGAGAGTATTTAAGGCTTTGTGACATCTAGCAGTAAGAAAACATGTTGAGTGTTGGTTTCCCTAGAGTTATCCAGGCTAATTTGATTATGGAACAACCTTTCTGTTGTGATTATAATTTGATTCACTTCTTAGAAAGCCACAGTGCTGTAGTGTCTTTATGGCAGTGTAACTTGGGGATTTCTGGTAGAAAGAAAAGTAATGTCTTCAGACCAGACTGTGAAAGCCATGAATGCATTCATTCATTTGGCCAACATGGGCTGGTTGTGCATGCTCTGCCCTGGGATACGTATGGACACGGCAAAAACACTGTATCCACCCTGAATGCCTCCATTGTCTCCAAGGGAGAGAGGAATAGAAACAAACAAGAATGAAGTTAGGAGATCAGGATTGAGGCTGAGGCAAGCATTCCACACGACGAGAGTACAGGGAGGAGCACAGGCCAGGAAAGGCCCCAAGAGAAGCAGACATGAGGAAGGGGATGGAGAAACCCCCAGAGAACAGGGATTATGTGTGGCCTGGGGAATCAGCGGCCCCAGCTCTGCCACCTACCAGCGCTGCAACCTTGGGTGCTTCATGTATGCCTCTGCCCCCTGGTTTCCTTGTCCGTACACAGAAGCAGTAAGAATCCCTTGCTTCTGGGATTGGTGTGAGGATTAAATGCACACAGACACCTATGGGATGCTCCTGGTGGAAGGACATCTCTAACACAGAGGCAGCTTCCTCAGGTAGAAACAGATAAGGTGCAGAGGGAAGAGGGGCTAGGAGAGGCAGGTTAAGGAGCCCCCCGGCGTCTGGCTGAGTGATTGTGAACCCACAGGGGACTGTGGGAGAAGAAGAAAGCAGGTTTCTTTGCCCCTTTTACTTTTTTGAAGGGGAGAGGGGCCGGAGTAAGAATGATGAACTTTCCATTAAACCAGGGTGTAGTGAGTTGAATTGTATCTGCTACAATAGATAGGTTCACTTTCCATCCCAATACCTGTGAATGTAACATTTTTTGAGATGTAATCAGTTGAGGTCATCAGGGTGAGCCCTAAATCCAGTGACTGCTGTCCTCCTACGAGGTGAAGAAACAAAGACACACACATGGAAGGTGACAGAGGCAGAGATGGGAGTGAGATGGCCCTCAACCAGGAGCACAAAGGACTGCCAGCAACAAGCACGAGCCAGCAGAGAGGCATGGGACAGATTTTTCCTCAGAGCTTCCAGAAGGAACCAACCTTATCAACACCTTGATTCTGGACTTCTGGCTACTGGAACTAAAATCTAATAAATTTCTGCCATTTGAAGCTGCCTAATATGTGGTGCTAGAGAATAAATTGTCAGCTTCTAACACTTAGCACTGCTCATGGGGACAGGGTCAGGTCTTTGCAGGTGGTGGGGGGATGGTTCTGTGTCTATTTGATGCTCAGCAGCGCCCCTAGCTGTGAGGTACTGTGCCGGCAGCAGCACCACCACCCCTAACTGGGACAAAGGACTGCTCACTTACTGACTCGTTAATTTATTCATCTATTTATTTACTCACTCATTGGTGCATTTGTTTATATTTAGCAACTATTTACTTAGAACTGAATATGGGCCAGGTATTTTTTTAGGCTGTGGGAACGCAACAGAAATGGTCTTTTGTGTTCATGAAGCCTACAGTGGAGTGGGGGACCGTAGATTCTCATCAAATAATCACACAGCGCCTTACAAACTGGGGCAAATGCTCAGAATAAAAGGGCTCCGGTTCTGGGCAGACACTACAACAAAGGGGTCTAACCCGAATGGGGAGCTCAGGGAGTTTGACTGGAGGTCTGGGAACTAAAGGGTGAGTAGGTACGGATGGCAGGGACAGGTAAGCTTTATAGGGAGAAGAAGAGCACCTGCAAAGGCCCTGTGGTAGAAAGAGAGAGCACAGGGAAGATGGGAAGGAACACAGTGGCTGAGGGAGGTTCACCACAGGACTCAGGCTTGGGTCTGCATCCCAGGATTTGACCTCGTTATAAGGCACAAGGAAAGAGATGTCATAGCAAGAGAGAGAGGGGCCCCTGGTGATGACTTCAGTCATCTCTAAGGTTGAACGAAGACAGCTAGCCACTGATTTCCATCCCCCCAGACAAAGGGGGGGGGGGGTCCTTCTACCATGTGGCTGTAGGCTCCAGCTCTACCTTGGACACAGGTAGATGTGCAGTTTCTGAAATGGGCTGTCTGGCTTTCTATGGTTTAGTGAAGAGAGGACCAGAGGCCATCATGTCAGCTCATAAAAAATGTTCTGAAATCTATATTTATGCCTTATAGCTCTCTCGTGCAAATAGCATATTGTCCTACAAGATGGATGCATCCAGCCCCTTCCAGGCAGTACGATTTTCTCTGGAAGGCTCTTTGCAGATGGATGTGCTGCCTCGCTGCCCACTGATCCAGGTTCGTCGAGAACAGTCCTGCTGCTCAGAGGTCGGAGGGCCTGAGGTCAGAGCAAACTGCACCCACTTTTGGCCGCACCCTTGTCTCCACAGCAGGCCTCTTGCATTTTTGTATCAACACAACTGGTCACAGGGCAGTCCAAGCAATGGATTTTAAGCAAAAAACACTGGTGTTCTTCATCCCAGGTCTGCAGCTCCCTAGATGCAGCTCACTGGGGATGAGAATCCATTCCTTTGATTCTCAGCCTTCCCTTCTATAAAATGGAGTGACTCATCCTGGCCCTAGACAGTTGCAAATTCTGCTTTCAGGTCAAATGAGAGTCCTGTGTGGGAGCAACTCTAGGAACCATGGCACCTTTTGCAGTAAGGGAGGTGCCCAGGCTCTGGTGAAAGGCCAGCCTCCAGGAGTCCGGATGATGCAGGGTTAAATGTTGAATTCCCCCCAGTTACCAGCTCCAAGGCCACTTTACCACCCTGGGCCTCAATTTTCTCATCTATAGAAAGGGCATAATCATGCTATCCCATCAATATGCGGAAAGGATCAAAAATCTAGCCATGAAAGCTTTTTAGCACAATTTTGCCTCCGTGTACAGTTGCAGTCACCATCCTAACTGTGAACTTCGGGAAGAGCAGAAAGGAACACAGACCGACCTCCTGGGGGCGGAGAGGCCAGTGTCCAGGGACAGGTGCTCTAGGGCCCCTGACAGTCACTGGGGCAGCCTCCCGGCTTGAAGCCCCTCTGGCGGCTTTCACCTGCGGACACGCAGCACCATCTCCACCTGGCCCCACTGGGCATCCTCTGCAGGGCCTCTTGATGGGCCTATGCCCCCCATTTTCCTCACTGCCTGTCACAAATGCGGTGGCAAGGACAAGGCCTTCCCTCCTCTGTCCAGGGGATTCAGTCGCAGCTGTGAGACCCATCTGATACCACTGTGGGGCTGATCCCCTCCATCCCTGCTGGCAGAGGCCATCTCTTGCATCTATCTACTCCCTGAGCACTCGGTCTACCCCTTTCTTACAACTTGTTTCTTTTTTACCCCTCTGACTTTGTGTCGTAACTTCCCCAGCTCATGCTGGGCTCACCTGGCAAGACTGCGAGCTCAGGGGGAAAGCTCCCCACGTCCCTCTCAGAGCCCATGCACCCTCCTCCAGGGTCTTGGTCAGAGTGCTCTCCCCCCGCCATTTCCTCCAAGAACATCTCATCACCTTGGCACCCTTGGCACCCCAACAGTGCCCAGCACTGTTCCAGGGGCAGGTTCAGAGGCATGCTGATGAGAGAGAGAGTTACTGTACAAAATTAAATCAGACAAATAGGTAGAGGCCTCATGCAGAAAAATGTTGGCAGAATAAGCCAATGCAGAGAGTCAGAAGAAGCTATTTTAGAAAAGGGGGAGGATCATGGCCCACAGGTGTTGGGGGCTTGACTGGGTGTCCCAGGTGGGGTAGGGTGGGCTGCGTGTTCTCTTCCCAAATCTCAGAGTTGGCCCCTCATGCTGGGAAGCTGATCTGAGGCCACCTCTGGCTCTTCAGCAAGAATATTAGTACCCTACGGCCGTTGCACTAAATTTGACCAAATCGGTGGCTAAAGCAATGGAAATTTATTCCCTTGCAGTTCGAGGGGCCAGAAGTCTGAAATCAAGGTGTCGACAAGGTCATGGTCCCTTTGAAGCCTCCAGGGGAGAACCCTTTCGTGCCTCTCCAGCTTCTGAAGGATCACTTCAATCTCTTTGTTGTCATGTGGCTTTCTCCCGGTGTCTTCGTCTTCTCTTCGGACTCATCCGAGCGTCTTACAAGAACCTCGCCCTTGGATTTAAGGCCCATCCAAATACTCCAGTATCGTCTCATCTCAGAATACTCAACTCATTTATATCTGCCAAAACCTTTTCCCAGGTAAAGTTGTGTTCACAGGTTTTGGGGGGAATCCAGACACACGGGGGTATGGACAAGTCTTTTTGGGGTCACCAGTCCAAACATTACAGCAGGTGAAGGGAAGGACCGATCCCAAAGTTGGTATCTGTTCACACAAAGGATCCCAGCTTCTATGCATGAATTACCAGCATTTTTCTTTGAGTTGAATTTACTTCCAGTTTTATTTTAAAGCATTTAAAACTTTGGTGCTGCACCACATGGGTTTCCTTATTAGGCACTGTCACTTTCTTCCTCTCCTCTGAAGGCTTGTACAGCTCCTCCCCACCCCACTGCTCCCCAAACATGCCCCCCTCCCCCCACCCCTTGTGCTCAGACATCAAAACAAGAGCACCTGCCAGGGGAGGGGGTGGCTGTCCTCCCTTGGCCCAGGCCTTTTCAGCCTCCTGCTGGATCTGCGCTCATTCAGGATCCAAGGCAAGAAAATGAAATGATTCCCAGCTGGAAAAATAAGTGCGTCTGAGAGCTGGCCCAGAACACAGGAAAGGAGCTCAAGGCCCAGGGTTCAACCTATCCTCGTTTTCCTTTGTGTTTTAATGCAAATCCCTTTTGTTTCTGTTACTGAATCTCTCTCTCTCTCTCACACACACACACACACACACATTACACATACAAACCATTCATGCGAGCATGAAATAAGGTGGGAAGTATAAAATGAAACAGAAAATTCTTTTTCCCTTTCCCTTTTGCCAAATCCCACTCTTCTAGGTACTTTCGCCAGAAATGTACTTTCTCCAGAAAACATACCCATCCCTCCCAAGGAGACACACATTGGTATGCACAGCGAGACTGTGGTTTTTGGTTTTGTTTTACATTGTATCCATGTACACATTTACATGTAAATGCTTTTCATCAAGGAGAAGGGGCATCCTTCATGGCCTTGCACACTGCTTCTCCTTCTACTGATGTTCTGGAACAGCCTTCCTGATTGGGATACCGGAGAGACCTTAGTTTTAACAGCTACAAAGAACTCCATCCAAAGGATGTACCGTCGTTTGTATAACCACGTCCTTTATCCATTAGGCTGTGCCTTCCCCCTACTCCAATCTTCTTTCAACAATTTTGGCACAAACCACACCCTCTTGGTTTCCAGCCCTAGCACGATGTCTGGCCCCATTTTTCTTTTCCAAGTCGGTTCTCTGTTCCTGAATACCAGTGGGAATGCAAACATCCTCATGTCTGAGTGAGCACACAGGGGAGGAATGACTCGTCAAGCCTGGCTGGCTCCTGATGGACTGTGAATCCCACACCCTCGGGGGCCCACGTGGGTCTGTATCACTTCCTGTGCAGCCTTTTCTTATGGCTATCATTCGCGAAGGGGATAGGAAAATAAACTTGGCCCAGCATTAGCCCGTCTTGATTCCTGGGTGGGCCTAACAGCCGTCAGCCTTCAGTCCCTTAGTTCACGGGCCTGGTTACAACTTCCTGCATTTTGAAACGAGCACAGAAGAGCACATTGAGTGAGCTTTATTCACGGCTGCAGTAGATGCTGATTTGTTCAAGCCCAGCAATGGCCCACGATGGCCTCATCGGAGTCCGTAGGATAGAATGGTGGACACGTGTTCTGCCTCTAGGACTGTGTGCGCTTGGGAAAGCCCCTACCTCCCTGAGCCTCTGTTGCTTTAACTGCCAAAAGGAGCTGGCGACCCCCCATTGTAGGGTTGTTGGTGAGTTAATGGGAATGCAAGGAGCTACCGAGCAGCAGTTCTCGACCCATGTCGCACAGGTGGCCCGCCTAGAGGTCCTCACAAACCTGAATGCCCAGGCCACGTCTGGAACAATGCAATCAAAATATCTGAGACTGGGACCCAGGATTCAGTATGTATAAACCAATCGACCACCCACTCACGGATCCCCGTGTGTAGCCAAGTCCGATTCAACCACAGACTGAACCCAGTGCTTGCCCCATCCTAGGCATCCCTCAACAAATGCTAGTAACTGCCTTCTCTTTCCTAAATCCTAAAGAAAATGTAAATCTCCAAGCGCTTTTTGAGAAACCACCCGTCCATGAAGCCAAACAGTCCAAGGGGCCCCAAGGCAGCCATTTTACGCAAGCTCCCGGACTCTCCATTCACTCTGAGAGCAAGGGTATAGGGTGAGGTCAGGGTTTGAGTTTTTGGAAGCTTCTGGAAAGTGAGACAACGGCATTTCTGAAGTTCCTGCCCTTCCTTCTCATCACAATCCCTTTATCAGTTCAGCTATGAGCCGGTCTCTCTGACAGGGAGGGTGTTGAGTGAGAGGTTCCGGTAACAGAGAGCCTCCTGGGTGGGGGCAGGGCACCTCTGTGTACAGACACCAGACAAGACTCAAAAGCCCATCAACTCCGGGACCCCCTAAAGTCTCTATTTGATCTTACCTCAGAAAGTCAGCTGGTTACTTAAAGATGAGCCTGTGAATTAAGATACTGAGAATAACCACGAATTCAAGGACACTTGTAAGGATTCATGACTAACCACTCCTCTTAGGGAAATTACTTAGACCATCAAATCCTCAAGGAGCAACCGGGTCATGCCCGAGTCGGTTGCCATTGTCCATCCAGTACATGCCATCCCCCAGTCAACAGTGTCCATGCAACCTAGACACGGGTTTCCCAAACGGTGACCCTACGGGGTATAATCACTTCAGGTTCAGCCTAGAAACCCTGGTCTTAACATGCCCCTCAAGCAACACCTCTGTCCACACAACTGAAAATCCCTTTCCTAAGCTTCTCCCAGGGAAAGGTGTAGGAAGCTAATCTGGGTAGGAGAAGAAAAGAGCAGGAAAGGAAAGCTGAGCTGCGTCCTCCGTGCTCTTGCTCCCTTCTCCATCTGGTTCAGCATGGTGCCCTAGCGTCTGCTCTGCAAAGGCTGGAATGCCTACCCTGAAGGCAGGGCAGAGACCTACCTGCTCCGAGCTGGGAGGTGGTGAGCCTGCTGGGGAGGAAACCGGAAGCCGGAGCTGCCGTTGAAAAGAAGACGCCCCCTAGACTGAGGCTAGACTGAGGCCTTTTATACCGACCTGTCCTGAATCACCTGGAATGACTTCCACCTGTGTAAGAATTGCATAAAGGGCCAGGTTCCAATTCTTTTCCTGCAGAAGTTCTTTTTCTCCAAGTGCGGTCAGTCCAGAACATTCATTTCCTCAGATGTTCTTGGAGGTATGTCATTCCATTGTCAGAAGAGCATGTTAATTAGAAGAGACCGCATTTCTCGTCTGTGCATTCAAATGCATCTCTTAAAGATGCTGAGAAATCCTGCATTTAAAAAAAAAAAAAAGAAAAAGAAAAAGCATGCTTAATCTTTAGTTCAAGATTTCCCAAAATTATCTGATCAAGGAATGTACCATCTCTTTCTCTGCCCTTCCTCCCTCTTCGTATCTGTTTTCTAGTCTAACATTAACAGCAGACCACAGGAACAACGTTCTTTAGAGGGAACACTGGATACACTGCCCTAGGAGGGACAGTCCTTCATTCAGTGAACGAATGAATCAAAGAAATGCCCCTTTCGGTATGTATGCTACAGCCTTGCACGTAACTGTTCCTGCCTCTGCGGAGAAGCCTAACCTGTCCACAACAGGCTGCCCCAGGGTCAGTGTCAAAGGCTTTCACATGACCACGTCTAGTGAGGGTGAGAAGCCCTTAAAGCAAACCTGAAGAATTAGATTCACGTGTTTCCTCTGACAGTGCAGGGAAGGCTCATGGGGTTAACATGGAGAGTGGCAGCGATGGGGAGAAAAGCTGGCGCTGGAGGCCTTCTGTTCTGCAGACCTGGAAAATTGAGAACATTTGACTTGGGGTACCTGGGGCCAGGTGCCGGTGATGCATTTCTATCAGGAATTAAGTGGTTGACTTTCAGAGTTGGAGACCACTTCCAGGATGCTCAGTGGTTCCCTGTGACCTGCGGAAAACCGGGCGGATGGGAAGGTCTCTCTGTGCTGTCGAGTCCCTTGGGGAGCTGCCCCTCCTGTGCTCTTTGAGATCTTTCCTTAACTTACTGATGAGGAACTGGGGACCCAGAGAGGAGAGAGAACATGTCCAAGGTCACAGCACTCATAAGTGATGGATGGATGCACCTCCAAAGCTTTACTTTTGGGGGTAATTTAGGCAATTACCCCTACTGTAATTGCCAGTTGCCAAAAGCAAGGTGCCTGCCACTTCTTTCCGTGGCCGCTGAAGCCTGGGTCTGAAGCCACATGTAGCTTATAAAAACTAAACAAAGACAGAACAGTCTGTATGTAACATGTATTCTCATGCTCATTAGTTTCTGCAGGCTTCCAACACGTATACGTCAATGCAGAACAAATATGTGCCACAAATATGTGGACACACAAGTGAGAACAAGGCCGGCATCCCTCTTGTCCTCAAGGAGAGGCCTCTTGGTATAATGCTAAAAAAACCCCAAACATTTGCATATGCTAATATCAACACACTGTTTGAAATACACACTACACTGTTTGAAACTGGAGAGGTGGGCTTTCCCTAATCAGCCCTGCTTTCTTATCTTCCCAAGTGACTTTGATCCCTCCTCACTCCCTACGCCTTACTTTTCTCAACTAAAAATGGGCATCAATTTCAGGGTCGTTATAAAGACTGGTTTAACATCAGCAAAGTTCCCAGCACTATTATAGCCAATTTCATTTAGTGTTTCCTGGAGTAGGAGCTTTTGGAGGCCTCCCCTGGAGCGAGCAGAGGAATCTTTCTCCAAAAGGAAGAACGGGAGGTGAGAGGAGATGGTGTTCACACGGCGCTGCTCAGAATGGTCAACGCATGTACTGTGTCTTTGTGGGCACGCATGCCAGTGTCGACCGAAGGAAGAAAAGAGTTTCAAGCAATACCCACACAGAATGGGCTAAAAATGTGCAGAGGGATGTAGAGAATTAAAATCCTTCCAATTACTGTTTGTCACATCCTTACAGCTTACATTACCCCGAATTGCCTTGAGTGAAAGATTCCAATGGGAAAGGCGGGGAGGGAGAAAAGAATCTTCTAAGAAAAGGACTGAAACTCATTCGCAACTTCTGCCTAACACCAGGAGCGGGGGTTAAACAAAATCACATGACCACCAGATGAAGACGATGTTGTGGCCTGCGGCCACGGGACTCCCACAGTCACACACTCACTTGGGGAGCACTAAACACGCCCCCTGGCAGCTCCCAAAGTTATCCATGTGGATCATCCCACGTAAGGCTCACATCCACTTAGCGTCCACTGTTAATACTCCCGCTTCATAAACCAGGGAAACTGAGGTTTCCTGAGGTTCAGTCATTTGCTGAGTCTGGACTCCAGCCCTCCCTGCCCTTAGGATCCAGTTTGAGCTCACAACCCTTGGTTGTAACGCGGTGGGAGTCACCCACATATTACAACCCAGGAAGGAGGGGAGGTGAACTTTGGAGAAAAGGTGGCCCTAGGGTCAGAGAGGCTGCTTCTATCCTAGCCGCGTCCCCACCAGCTATGCCCACCCTGGGCACCAGGGGTTCCCAGCCCAAGAGTTAATAGGAGGACCTTAACGGTCTGTGTGTGAAAGTGGGTGGACAGCCAGATCCAGACTGTGGGACGTTTCCCTTTTGTCCTTTCTTCCTAACCGAAGCGCCCCATACTTGAGGCGAGGACTTGGGTTTACTTTCTTTGGCTTAAGAGCAGCCTTTGAGCGAAGTCAACAATCCGGAGACAGGGGAGACAGCCAGGCAGAGGAAGACAAACAAAACCGACACCCAGCAAAAATGCAAAGGTATTCAAAACGCAAGCTCTAATTTCCACTCCCCTGCCTGAAGCCTGCCAGACACAAGGCTTTGAGAAAGAAAAAAAAAAAAAATCTGATTTGTACTGAAAGGGGCCAAAAATAACCTTGTTTTCTCCTGAAGAAGAAAACAGAAAACTCCGCGGTTTCTTCCCACTTGGATGTCCTTTTTCCCTGGCCCCCAGTGGGCAGGGTGAACTCGGAGCTCGCTGGGAAGGAGACAATAGGCCAAACCCTGGGGCGTGACAAGGGGGAGAGGAGGACAGTGGGATGTGAAGCCAGGGTTTTGCCAGGGGCTTGGTGGCTGCTGGAGAAGGAGGCAGTCATTAGGAGGGAGGTCTTCATTTGCATATGCTAATTTCTAGCTATTTCTAATCAGTAATAGGCCTGTTTTTTTAGCCTTCCAAAAAAAAAAAAAAAAATCCTGTGCGTCCCTACTTTCCTTCCCCACTGCCTCTGCATTGTTTTGCCTTTTTTTTTCCTTTTTCTTTTGGCCAAAACCTCCTCCCTGGGCTCTCTGCTTCCAGGCTATTCCTATATTCCCCACACTTTCTAAACTACAACTCTGATGTTCCTTTCTGTTTAAAAACTTCCGGTGACACCCCATCAACCACAGAAAACAGTTTCTATCAGATCCCAAGCTGTATTTTGTCTCTGTCTCCCTCGGGCCTCGGCCAGCTCTGGGTATGCCTCCTTTTCCCTTTTGCTTTGTTTAGGTCAACAAATCCCATTGGCTCTTCCTTTCTGGGTCCCTGCCTCTTGTGCAACCCCGCCAGGATAGCTCATCTCTCCTGGGATGTCCTCCTCAGCCTCAGCCCCTCCACCCTCACCCGCCTTGGTTCCTTTTCTCTGTAGGAAGGAGTCTTTCCGGAAATGCTCTGTCAGTGAGCTGTCACTGTGGCTCTGAAAACGAAGTACAATTCCCCCCAGCTTACTGATGAGGAAGACACCCGGAGAGGAGAGGACATTCCCGAGGTCCCATCACTCATAAGTGATGGACTTAGCGCACACCCAGCTTGGAGGGCGGGGGCGGGATCCCGCTGTGATTGACAGCTGCCAAAACCACGTGCCAGGTTCCCCCCACGATGCTCCTGAAACCTCTAAATTGCAGTGTCATCGCTTCCGAAATAATTAAGCAGCCATTCCAGGTGTTCCAGCTTCTGGAGACAGGGTTGATGTTACCTTGTACTTTTTTGGCCTCTAAGTTTCCCCCACAATGCTGAGAATCTATTTTTAGCTCGGAAATCAAGCAGAGTGTGATTATTCCTGCCAAAAAAAAAAAAAAAAAAAAGCACAACTTTTTTTTTTCCCCCAAGTGCATACTCATTTGCTACACATGGAGGAAAACCCTGGCCAGGCCAAAGAGACATCGAATTCAAGTATGGATGGCACAGGGCAGAGAAAGGGGCTCCGCCGGGGAGCTGAAGTGTGTTGAAATGTTCCGACTGATAAAGACTGTGTGTGGAATGACAGTGGAAACAGGCCCAGTGGGAAAGTCCTGGGGGCGGAAGTGAGCATCACCAGGATGGAGTCTCCCCTAGGACCCCATCTGGGTGCACAGCAGACCTCGACTCACAGAGGTCTCACAGCTCTGGCGTCTTCCCCCAGCCACGAAGGTCATAGTTCTCACCAGCACAGATCAGAAAGGGTCACCAGCCCTGAGAGCTGTTTGGCCCTAGACCTGATGTCCGCCCCTAGACTTGGCCAAGGTGTGGCCTCCATCCAGACGGACATGTGGGCTGACTCAGTCCTTCACAACAGCCCTAAGAAGTGTTTGCGGATTCTGGAGATAAGGAGCTAACTCCCCCAGGAGATGCTTTGGAGTAGTGGTTGTCAAAGTGCCTGATCAGACCCTTCAGCACCACCTGGGAACTTGTTAGAAATGCAGATTCTCAGGCCACATCCCAGACCTGTTTAATCAGAAGTAGAGAGGGGCACAATCTGTCTCAACCAGCCTTGCAGGCCATTCTGGTGTTTGAGGACCGCTGCTACAGAGAGGTGTGGACAGGGCAGGAGGCCCTCTGCTGCATCCCTCCCCACCAGACAGAAGCCTCGCGGCAGTCCCCCTCGGAGCAGCAGGGCTGCCGGAACCTCACACGATCCTCTTTTCCCAAGGTTCACCCAGTCACTGATGAGCTGCCTCCTCGAGCTCCCCTGTGGCTTTGGCTCCCTCAGCCCAGGGGGCTTGCCTCTCCTGTGTAGGCCGTGATAGAGAAGACCCAAAGTCCCTCACTAAATAGACACCGGGTGCCTTGTATGGGCTAGGCATTGTGTTAACCTATAGAGAAGTGGAGAAAATAAGAAGGATGATAGTGCCTGACTGTGTGGAACCCAGCACCAGCCAGAATAATAGATGTTATTAAAAGAGAGATATGCAGCCTGTGTGGTGGGGGGCTGCACCCTAATGAAGAAGGAGAGGGAGCCGGATATGAATGCAAGACAAGAGGACACAAGCTGACCAGGATAAAGTTCACCTTATAGAGAGGAAAGGGAGAGAAAAGGAAAGAGGGAGGGAGGGAACAATGAAGAAGGAAGGAAGGAAGGAAGGAAAGAAGGATGGATGGATGGATGGATGGATGGATGGATGGATGGATAGAAGGAAGGAAGGAGAACACCTGGCTAAACTTTGGGCCCTAAGAGAACTTACAGATATCTTTTACATTTGCCTTAGATGAACATCTTTGAAAGGGTTTGCAAGCAAAGCTAGTTGGTGATTCAGCCTTCTTTCTGCCCAGTGGACTCTTACTTGATGGAAATCCCATCATTCTCCTGCCACCCAGCAAACTTCCCTATAATACAACAGGATTTCCTAGGCTGTGTAAAAGCCTTGGCCATCACCCCCTTGTGAGCAAGGAACCCAGAATCTTGGAGGTTTGTGATGGAAACAGGACCTTTCCTAAGAGCATGTGGCTGCTGGGAATCCTCAGTCCCACCCCAGTGCGTGTGGATCACTGCCCCTCGCCATGCTGGCTGTGGGAGATGGGGAGGGGGCGGGGATTGCTCACTAATATCAATCCCCTTCTTCCTGATTCAGCATGACCTCGGTTGGTGAGTGTATGGTACCTTGTATCTCAGAGGAGTCTCTAACCCTTTGAGGCTCAACAAGTCAATTTACGGTAGTCTTGACCAGTGGCTCTCCATCCAGTTTGGGAAACCATTTGAGGGCCTTTTAAAATAAACGAACTGAGGGTTTTGAGGTGGGGGGGTTGGCGGATGGGTGAGCCTGGTAGTGGGTGTTATGGAGGGCATGTATCGCATGGGTGTGGTGCATAAACAATGAATTTTGGAACACTGAAAAAAATTAAATTAAAAAAATAAAATAAAATAAATCTCCACTGGGATTATTTGTTTGAGATCCATTTTTGGTCAGTGAGCTATGATGGCAGATCTTCTGAATGGCTTTCTCATTCTTAATAAGAGACCCATGGAGGGAAGACAAAGCCCCTTTCTGCCTTAGGACAGATTGTTTTGAACACCTGGGTCTTCAGTAGCCAGCTGGAGACAAGCTGACCCACCGGGGATGGTAGAACAGAAAGATGGAGAGAACCTGGGTCATGGAAGATGTCGATGAACCCCTAGTTAACCAACTCTGAACCTCTCTATTTCTGTATTTAGTAGTCAAGTGGCTCTGGGCATATCAACTAAGTCTCATTTTCTTTATTTGTAAAATGAGGATAAAATCACTCATCTCATAGTGTTGCTGTGGAGATTGATGAATTATGAATTAAACCATCTGAAATGCTTAGCAGAGTGCTTGACACTAAAAAAATGGCAGATGATTATAATAATAATGTTATTATTAATATTAATAATAACGCTGCTGATGATAGTTTATGTGAAGAAGAATGGCATGCCGTTATCACATCCCTACATCCACACTTTGGATATTCTGCTTTTCATAATATACTTTAAAATTATCTTAGGGTTTTACTTGTTTATGGATTTGCCCTTTCAAATTTTAACAATTGTCATTATAATATAATTATGCATGTTTTCCCCAATGGATCATGCCACTGATTTGTTCTGGAGGTAAATTCGGTCTTCATCGTATGAACTGTTGCTGGACCAGCTCTCTTCTCCTTCCTGCTTTCTCGGTGAATGTGTGAACAGTACCAGGACTGGATCCAACATTCCAGTCGTGCAGGATGGGCTGGACTGCACTGGGTGCTATGACTGATGTTGCCCCAGGAGACTGGCTGCCTTGCCCTCTGCCCATACCATTTTCATCAGACACACTAATGCTCATTTGTAATGAACACAACAGTTAGATGTGAACTCTTGCGAGGTAGTTTCAGAACAACCTCATATCAAGTGTTTTCCACTCCTTCTGGTCCCCTCTCCATCATGGGTCAGCCAGTGAGGGTTCTGGGGGTCCTTCTTGTCTATGCGCTTGGAGCGTCTCAGGATGGAGAGCCAATTTCACATCATGGCCCAGAAGGTGACACTAACGGCATGTTGTGGATGTGAAAGGAACTCTGGGGCAAACTCTCTGGGTTTGAATTTGTGTTTGGTGACCTTAAGTGAGTCATGTCCCCTCCTGGGTCATCAGCTTCTGCACTGTTAAAATGAGGCGGTTGGACTTTCCAGCTTCAAGATTTGAAACATCTATTTCTCATGAAGGCATGTATTAATTTATTTATTTTCACAGAAAGAGGTTTCTCTCAAGGTAAAGGTTCTTGGTGTTTAGATAAAATAAGTTTTCCTCAAGTGGGCTGTGCATTTTTTTAATATTCAATTGTCTTCACATCTGGATGAAAGACCCCAAATTTTACACAGTAAAGTTTGCATCAATCTTTTAGTTCTACCAGATAGCTCAAGGTTATGATGTTCTCTTGTCTTCAAAAGAAAACAAGGCCAGACAAAGCAGAATATATGAATCAGGCTCAGCTTTCCCCTTTGGAGGAGCAGGAGGGTGGGGGTGGGGGGAGTTGCTATAGCCCTTTTTTTTTTCTTGTTCATAATTCATTATTATAAAGACTTATAAAGGGCTTCACAAAGCAGATTGGAACAGAAGTGTCTTATAATTTAGTTAAATTTACTAAATTGCTGATGCAGGGGAAAAGTTGCGTTGCATTTGAGAAACCAAGTGTGATCGATAATATTTTCCTGAGATACAGAGACACTGTCCTTGGTGAGGCCTCGTGGGCTCCGTCCTGGGCAGGAGGAACGGTGACTGCAGAGCAGCTGGTCTGTCTAAATCCAGCGTCCTCTTGGATTGCTGCCTCTTGCCTCCACACCCCATGCTTGGTTGCTCAGCATGCTTCCCAAATTTCGTTATAGACTCTTCCAATGCTGTTGTCTCCGTGTTGCACTTCTTCCAGAAATCCTCCCTCAGCTAGCTGCCTCTCACAGGTCAGGAGCCCCTCTTCAGTGTCCCCACCCCACACTGAATTTGCTCTATTTGAATCACCTGTTGACTTGCAGAATCCCTCATTAGCTTGGGAGCTCTGAAAGCAAGAAGGGCTTGACCCCCACCCCCACCCCACTGCTCACCACTGCATGCCCAGCATCTCACACAAGGCCACATATACTTTGCAGATCCTAAGTAACCGTCTTTTCAATGAATGAACAGATTTATACATTCACACCTTCACTTTTACTAGAGACCCATTTTAGAATGGCTGGCCTTTCTCCTCCACTTGAAGACTTAACTCAAGTCCATCTTTTCCATGAGACACCCCCAGACAACTCTACCCACCCATCTTCACCAACTTCACCTCACACTTACCTAGAAACAAAAGGTCAGTGTGAGCTGAGGTATGTAGGGTTCACCATGATGGATTTGGGAGTGAAATATTGTTAAGTTTTCCAGGATTCCCCATCTGTGGGATCTTAGGCAAATGACTTACCCTTTGAATTCTTGCTTCCTCCTCTATACAATAGGAATATTAGTACCTATTCCTCAGTATTGCTGTGAGGATGAAGTGAATTAATATTTGTGAACCCCTTTGCATAGTGCCTAACTCATTCTAATTGCTTATTGAAATGCAGTAGCCAACACCCAAAGTATAATTTTGGGTTTCCAGAATGTTAGAGCTCTGCTGTGGAGGAGAGTTTGGGCTCTCCAAACTTCTCCTCAAAATGTGACACCCAAATCACCATGCTGGAGGCAGCCATGCTGAGCTTCAGCAAACACCATTCTTAAAGCCTATCCTGGCCCATTGTGGAATGATGTTTGAATGCCTTTCCCCCATGAGGGCACAAGTTCTTCCAAGCCAGGCATCATGACATTTTATTACTGTGCTCCAAAGCTTCACATGATATTGGGACCAAAGCCAGTGCCCAATAAATGTTTGTTGAATGAGTAAGTGAGAAGAACAGAAACACATCCCACCTCAGACTGGTATCCATTGCTCCTTGAGTGAGCTCTGAGCATCATTACCTTCCCCATCCTAAGATGTTTTTTACTGTTGGACTAGTCCACACACCTGGCCTTTCTCTTAAGAGTCTTCTTTAGGTCTCCAACCATGTACTAAATCACAGCCTGCAAGTCTGAGGCTCTATCTATTGCCTCAACATTGGCTGCATCCTCCCTCCATCTGCAATTTGGCAAATATTTCTAGAAAACTAGTGTGCTGACCCTGTCTGTACTGGGTACTATGGATATAACATGAATGAGAAAAGTGTGGCCCTTGTGATAGAAATTGTGTGGGCCATGATAGAGATTATACTCTATCATGGATAATCATAGGTTATAATTCCTGGGAGGAATGCATACTCTCCCTCCTGCCTCCTCTCTGGGGCAGACTTCAAACCACTTTGGCCCTAATCACATCTCAAGTGCAGCTGCTCTCTGAAGAATCCTGATATTATTTTATTGTGAATATTAGCACTGGGCCAAGACCAAATTTCAGCCTACCATGCCTCCTTGGACACTGACACTCTTCATAGATTAGTTTGCTAAACTTGACCCAACCCAGTCCCACCCCCATTCACCCTCTTCTTGGTAGTTGGCAGCCAAAACCCACTCATCACGCCCTGGGTTCTGAATCTCCTGCTATCTCTCAGAAAACATATCAAAGTAGCATTCAAGTTAGCCCTCCCCAAATTCAGCTTCCATGGAACTTGGCTGCACACTAGGCCAGGAGAATTTCCTAGATTTAAATATCACTCTCCATACTATTCTATAATAATTTCCTCTTAAATTCAAACAGGGAAGTGTAATGACTATACCCCCCCAACAAAAAAAAATTAATATGGTCCAACTGGTTATAAATTTTGCTCTCATTTCCTCCATATTTACAGACATTCATAAAAAATTGAGAAATCTCATGAGCTATAAGGATGGGTCATTGTATAATTGCCTACAAAGAAAGGAAAAAAAAAAGTATTTAGGATATAGAAGTGAAAGAATAATATATAATTCATAATAAGGAGATGAAAGGTGGGTGAACATGAATTGGCTCTTCCCTTGAAAATGTTTAATCAGTTTTAATATCAACATACCTTATTATAAAGACAACATGGCTTATCCAAATACAATCAGTAAAGTACTACAGTCTTTAATCAAAAGATTACGGAATCCTCAAATAGTCGCTAGGATAGAGCATCTTATGAATATGGCTTGAATATTAGTTAAATACAGATTTCTTAATAGTTGAGCCATTATGTAATAATATTTATATAATGACAATTGCATACTCCATAAGTGAAAGTTAGATTTAATGAGATATTTATTGGCACAAATGATTAATAATAAAGCTCTCCCTGCTGAAGGTAATTTATACACATATGATATGGCCAAAATGAAAAGCTCCTCCGGTGCTTACTTTATGTGCCATGTTACCTAATCCTACGCAGTTCAAACTAATTTCTTGTTAAAAAACATCAGCCCAGGACTTATGGGCAATAAAATTGTTAGGAGTGAAACAATGGACAAAGGCACCTTTTTAAATATGTTGAGGTTAGAGTAGATTTGTGCTAAGATTTAAATTTTATTTTGCTAGTAAATTGGTACTTTTTCCTCAGTAATTTATGGAAATGTCTCAGGGACCAAAATAAGCTTAGTCCTGATTTTGGGCGGGGGGGGGGGGGAGGTGTAGGTGTATATCTGAAAAGTAGGTAAATTGGTAATAATGTGTCATGATCTCAAATGTGACAAGTGCGGGAAAATGCCAAACACTTGTCAAGTACCAAGTGCTGTGCTAGGTAATTTAATGCACAATTCCCAAAACAGGGGAACATGGGCTTTTTTTTGGACTTGTAACCAGAACATTCCAACAGCTGACTATCATGATCCTCTAAACAAGTAGTTAGGAAAGCAAATTGGGCAGGACAGGTCTTGTGGTATTTTAGGTATAATGTATCTAAATAACCATTTGTAACTCCCTACAATGCCTTCATTTACATCACAAATCCCAAACAAAGCTGTGAATTCTGGACCGACTACTTTCTATCTATACTTCACCCTCAGTCAGTCACTAAGTGCTTTATGGGTCTCAGTTTCCTCCTCAGCAAAATGAGGATATTGAAATGTCCCTGTTACCTCCCATACTTAAGAGAAACAAATGTAACACGAGTGACCAAGGACTGAGTTCTCATTGCTCTTTTCCCAGACTCTAAGTAGAAAACATGCCATAATATACAATTTTATCTGTGTTGTATCTTTCGTACCTGCCATGGTACTTTGGGCAGAGATTACAGTAATAATGGAGGAATGAATGGCTATGTTCATAGCACTCTATTTAAATGTTGTTCAATTATTTCTACTATTCCATAATAAGAGAGATGTCACAATATTAGAGACAATGCACCCATGTTGGAAACAGTGAGCTCCAGCCTCCAGTTGCCATGACTTTGGTCCCTTCCAGAGAACTGCAACATCACTAGGACACTGTCACCGACCACACCTGAAACATCACCCCTGAGTTTGGAGTTGCCAAAAATGTTAATTTGCATTAAACAGACTTAGTAAAAGCAGTCTTTTGACTGACCCTGAGGTTTATTTGGCTTCTCCACATTCATGCTTTGAGGGGAAGATATTAAGGGTGATTAAAAGTGTAAAGGAGGACTGGACAAAGTTAATAATTTAGTAAGGAAGATTTCTGAAGGTGGGATATGGAGCGTGGGATGGTTAATAAATATTCGCTCTCATTTTTGCTAAAATTTTAGCCATGGTTGTGGTTGGGTAGAGAGACTATGGAATTTCATTTACTCCACTTCAGCCTAAATTTTTAGACAGTAGCATACAATGGTTGCAAATGACTTACGTGCATTTTAGGAAGCAGTATTTTCCTACAACAGGCAAATACCTCCAAGAGGTTTCAGAAAACATACTGCTGACAATGGGCTTTCACATAGGATTTGGGGAGTTTTAGTTCTACCACCACCAATTAGTTGCTATATAGCCTTGGAGGCAAAATTCTTAATTCTTAATTCTTAAATTTGGTTAATTTAACTAACCAAGGCCACTCAGCCTTGGTTACTCACCTTTAAAATGCAGATGATTATAACGATCTAATATGGCTGCAGACCTTAGACTCGGCTCTGTTCTTAATATGGAGAACATAATTCCAGGTCCTCTGACTCTAACTTCGAGATCTTCTAAGACACAGATATTGGGGATACGTTCTCACTTGATATATCTTGGGGATACGTTCTCACTTGATATATCTTGGTATCACCTCTCCCAAGGTCTTTTGGGCATATGCGCACACCCGCACCGGCGCGTGCGCACACACAGGCACACACACAGTTTTTCTGAACTTTTCCCCAAAACTAAAGCCTCTTCTGGAGCCAAGAGGCAGTCCATTCCTCGACCATCACTGATTTTTGCTTCTTGCATTTCCTAAAGTGAAAAAGGTGGTTTGGACACATCCTCCAGTAAGTCTTCCTGTGAACACATTCATTAGACGATTGCTAGATCAAGGGGTTCCAACGACTCAGCTCCTCATCCTCATTGTCAGTGAAAAAGAAGAAAATGTGATCTTATCAAGAAAGAGCGCAGGCGGGGCACCTGGGTGGCTCAGTGGGTTAAAGCCTCTGCCTTTGGCTCAGGTCATGATCCTAGAGTCCTGGGATCGAGCCCAGCATCGGGCTCTCTGCTCAGCGGGGAACCTGCTTCCTCCTCTCTCTCTGCCTGCCTCTCTACTTGTAATCTCTGTTTATCAAA
The DNA here is from genome assembly GCF_902655055.1 of Lutra lutra. Taxonomy (NCBI): domain Eukaryota; kingdom Metazoa; phylum Chordata; class Mammalia; order Carnivora; family Mustelidae; genus Lutra; species Lutra lutra. The sequence continues at coordinate 19,962,522 of NC_062294.1, forward strand.
AAAATAAATAAAATCTTAAAAAAAAAAAAAAAAAAGAGTGCAGGCCACATTCCATGGGCCAGAGAGAGGAAGCCACATTTGGTTATTCTCCCACGGCCTCATCCTCTCAAAATACACCTTGAAAAGGATGGGAGAGAACCCTAGTTCCTCAAAATCCTGTTATCTTTTCCACCTGGGAACACAGCTGGACCCGGCTCTCCCGCCCCCTTGCATTTCAGTGGGGTTTGGAGCTGAGTCACGATCAAGGCATGTGAGCAGAAATGGCAGAGCTCACCAGGCTCAGCCAGTGCAGCCCCGTAGGCAACGTGAGAGGCCCTTGCCCAGGCTGCTGGGTGGGGTGCGGAGCATCCAAGGGGAGCTCTGAGATGCAAGGAAGGGGCAGAACCGCCAGTTGATGAGGTCTGGGTCTCTGAATAACAGTATGGAAAGACCACCCATCTACTGCCCACTGTTACTTCATGTGAGCAAGAAATAAACTTTTTTCTCTGTGAAGCCACCGAGGTTCTGCGGTTGGGGGTTACAGCATTCAGTGGCACCGTGATACAAGAGACACACTTGGATCCTACTCTGGGATCACAGATGATAGACAACTTGGCAAATCCCTCCCAGGGTTAAGCACATTTGCAAAAGAAAACAGAGTTTCTGACAATTGCAGGTATGGATCTTGAAAGACAGAGGAGAGGTTTAGAACTCAGAGGCTCTGCCGGTGGTGGGGGGGTGGAGGGCATCTGCTCCCTGAACAAGACTGCTGGCCCCTGGGGACTGACAAAGCTTTGGCAGACAGGAAACATGGAAACATCCCCCGGCCAAGCCCCCTGCTGCCCTAATCACTGCTTCCAGAAAATGAGATCACCTCCATAAGAGTATTTTTAGATCAGCCTAATTTCTAGAAAAAGCCACATCTGAGCACACACACTAGATGTGTACGCTGTAACAGATGTGTTTGCTCTTCATTCTTATTATTAGTATTGCCTACAATACTATTAGTCTCATTCTGAGCCTTTGAGTTAGAGGGTGTTAGAACTTCTCCAACTATCAAGCCCACGAACTTGTATTCTGCCTCTTCTCAAGGATCTCGCAGGTTCTTGCTGTATGTGTCCTTCTTCCCTTGGATTATGCGCCCTGTGTGATTAGGCTTCAGGATCGCTTCTCTGGAAAGGTTTCCCTGATTACTCTTTAGCTGGGTTCGGTACCCTTCCCAAGACCTCATAACATCTTATGCTAATGAATGACAATTATTTCAATGAGAGTATATTTTAAATATTTCAATTGGCTTCTCCCAGCCTGTGAGCAGGGACTGAGTCAGTAACAGTTTAATTCCCGGCACGGGAGACACAGCCTGGCGTGCCCTTTTATTCATGTAAGAAAGATTCATTGAGGGGCGCCTGGGTGGCTCAGTGGGTTAAAGTCTCTGCCTTCGACTCAGGTCATGATCTCAGGGTCCTGGGATCGAGCCCCACATCGGGCTCTCTGATCAGAGAGGAGCCTGCTTCCCTTTCTCTCTCTCTGCATGCCTCTCTGCCTACTTGTGATCTCTCTCTCTCTGTTAAATAAAATAAATAAAAAATAAAAAAAAAAAAAAAAGAAAGATTCATTGAGCACCTGCTCTGTGCCAGGCACTAGGTAGTCAATGAAGAGGTAACAGCTGCCCGGGTCCCCGTTCTCGGGGAGCTGCCAGTCCAAAGAGAGAGAGACTGAGAGTCAGCCGAGATTGGCTCTAATGCATGTGCATTCACTAACGGGTTTGGTGATCTGGAAGAAATGAGCATGCGTCTGTGATGATCTCTTACTTTGTGTCCCTCCTCAAGTATACCCTTAGACAATGGTTTGGGTACAAATTATTTATTTAGGGAGTTAATTTTAGGGAGTTCAGTGAGAGAGTAGAGGAATGAGACAAAGAACTGAGGAAAGCCAGTAAAGGTTAGGTCAAGGACAGATTAATGCTGTGGGCAGCTGCAGCTCGGCTCTGCTCGGGCCCTCTGAGAGTCTGTATAGAACATGCCTGAGAACTGCCCCTCTATGGGGCAAGACGGTGACTTTAGCCAAAAATCAGATGCTTAGAATTGCAAATGGCTGGTTGAATCCTGCTAAAATGCCACAGTCTAACTGAGAAACTGAAGGGGGTAATGAACTAATAAGGACTGAATGAGAAACGAATGAATGATGGACGCACGATGAAATCCAGTGGTCTGTGCAAGGCAATGCCTGACTGTCACCTGCACTGTACTACCACACGGAAAGCTGCTCGAGACTATGGATGTGCTCATTCATGTGCTGACACACTTGGAAGGAGATGCAAACCCAGCCCAAGTGTTCTCATGCACACAGGTGGACCTTTGAAAAACCTGCAAACGTATTCACAACCAATTACCTTCAGTTGAATGATGCTGTGTCCCATATGCTCTTCATGGTCTGGAAACAGTACTTGTGGTTCGAAATCAACCTTCCTAGATATGAAATGCAGATATGGCATGGCTGGGCGTGTAGACAGAGGCACCTTGGCAAGTAAGGAAAGAAATGCAGTGAACCTCCTGGGGCTGTCCGGAGGGGACAGAAGGACAAGCTATTTACACAGATGGAAATGCTTATGTATTTGTTTGTTTTATATCTTAAAATTGTTTCTATGCATATATTAGAGAATCATGTTTTGTTCAGTCTCTTATTCATTCGTTTTGTACATATTTATGATGCATCTGCTAGGCACCATGTGGTGGCAATCCCATGGTGAGCAGGAGAACGCATTCCCTCCATCTCAGAGATTTCCCTGCCAGGGGCTGAAGATGTTCAGTACGTAGAATTATGATATTGTAAAGAGGGAAACTGCCCAGAACCCCATTGGATGATGCATGTGGACACTCAGCCTATACCGGAAAGAAACAGAAAGTCTCCTTGAAGAAAGGGTGGGTGAGTCGGAAGTAGCAAGTAAACGTGGAAGCAAACGGAAGCCCAAGGGGAGTTCATGCCAGCATTACCGCATGGTGAAGGTCTAGGGCCCATTCACAATGCTGGGAAGACAGCAGCACAGAGAGGCAGAGAGAACCTGGCAGCACACGAGGCTAGAGAAACGGATACGGGACAGATGGGCACTGGTTCCTTTACATGATGCTTCACATATTTCAAAAAGTTATTCACAGGCAGGCAATTTGGCAGATTTTATACATGAACAAACCAAGGTCCAGAGAACACTTGCATTAAAGAAATAGAAGGCACCTCGAGGAGTTTCCTGCCTTCTGTGTTCATTTCTTTCAGGGGCACACATCTACTGAGCAGCCCGTCTGTGCTAGGTCCTGGGTAGGACCCACTGGATGTGGATTCCAGAGGCCACAGGGCACAGAAGCTCCTGTGTCCCAGTGTGAGATTTTAGGGGACCTTGCCAATTAGAGAGGCCATCTTTTCCCCACCCTCTGTATTCTGCATGTTTGCCGACATGGGATATTGACTCCGAGACACAGCTAGAATCTCATCCCTGCCACACACCATCAGTGGGACCTAGTTATCCCAACTCACTAAGCCTTAGACTCAGCTCCGTTCTTAACATGGAGAACATAATTCCAGATCCTCGGACTCTAACCTAGAGATTTTCTAAAACACAGATATTGGGGATACATTCTCATATGATATATCTTGATATCACCTTTCCCAAGATCTTTTGGGCATACGTGCCCCAAATATTGAATAGAATATTCAACAGAGTATTGAGAACATTGAGAATCCCTACCTGACATACCTGTGTGTATGTATGGGGTGGGGGTTGGTGTATGAAAGAGGTTGGGGGGCCCAATAGCTGGTGCTCCCTAGATGCTAATGGAGGTCTACGTAGATGATGGGTTTTCCATGAGACCACAAAGACTATAAACAGGGTCAGAGGCCATAAGCTTCAGAGAGGTCTCTTGGTATGATGCAAGGAAGGTTGTTCTCAAGATCCTCCCTGTCTGAGAATGGCAAAGTCTGCTCTCAGAGAGACTTCTAGCCTAGCCCTGAAGTATTTAAACAGAAATTGTAAAAACATTAGTGGGATTGTTATGAATAAGGAGCTGGGCCATATCAGCATCTTCCAAATGCCCTTTATCCTTAAGCCAGGAAAACTTTTGTCCTATAAGACTTACAACAGCCTGATATATATAAGAGAGAAACATGGCTATTCTGATCATACTGGGGTGCAGGGCCAGATCCCTGCTTGTCAGCACCCCTTTTCCCCTCACCGTAGCTTCTCATCTTCTCAATGTGGCCCTATGGAGCTGTTAGAAAATCTCGGTTCTCCACTCCCTGCTTCCTGCAGTCTTTGGAAGCTCCAATTCCACTCAAGCCCACATCTGGGCCACCAGTGGTCTGCTGAGAGTGGCACCGGCTGCCGTGAGTTGGTTTCCCCCAGCCGTTCTGCTGGATCCTGGACAGAGGTCTCACTCCTGTCAAGCAGGCTCTTGCTTCCTGCTGTGCCGAGGACGCAGGTCCATCTTCCCCATGGTTCCTTAGGCCCTGCTCCCAAAGCTATGGACCCAATATTTAGACACCTCTGACCATCCAAGGTGACTCACCCCAGCTGCACACCCAGAAGCTGGGCCCTGCACACCCAAGGGAAGCCTCTTGGGAGGCAGTCGTGTAGGTCTGAGAACACCTGATTTTGAGCCGGGAATTTCAAGTCAAATTGGTTCCTTCGGTGCTTTTCTGCTTTAAAATCCCCTGCGTTTGTCCTGAAATGATGAAGATGGTGAAAAGGATAATCCTTTCTTTCTCCCGTTCCAAGAGAGTGTGCTAGTGCCTCTCAATGCAAGAGGTCCAAAGTCTCCCACAGAAGCTTGCTTCTGTCCCTCAGCATTGCCTTGCTAAAGTCAGGCTCAGGTTTCTCAGAGGGAGGCAACGGAGTAGCATTTACAGGAATAATCAATTGATAGATGACATCCCAAGAATGACAGAGCTCTGGCAACAAAAGTCAGTGACTTGGGGATATATTCTTTGGCAGGAGTTGGCAGTGGGAAGGGTCATGAGAAGGTGAAGGCTGATAGCAGACATATTTTTTTTTCAGGGACATCTAGAAAGGGGCCTTGAAAAGTTTAAAATATCTGGGGTTCTCTACCATCTGAACTAAAATTTCAGCTCAGATATTTGCTGCCTGTGTTAGCTGACCACTTTGTTCTATTTCTTCACCTTAATAAAAATTTAAAAAAAAAAAAGGGAAAAATATTTTAGCTCCCAGCATGAAGGGCTATGAGGAGAAATACATTTTTAAAAGTTCCTTCAAAACATGTGACACATGGTAGGTGCTTTGTAAATGTAATTTTATTTTATGTAATTTTCTCTTTTGCTTGAATTTAGAATGTGTGCAGATCTGTTCTGACCATTCATTCACTCATTGGTTCATTCATCAAACATTACCTCTGCCTCCAACGTCCTAAGCCCCAAGCTGAGAACGAAGGGTGGAAGGACATGTTTCCTGCCTGGGGCCTCAAATCTACCCTTGACTTGAGCCTCCGGTTATGATGAAAATCTCAGGTGTCAGACAAATTCCAGAGATTTTATTTCCTCTTGTAGCTTTATGACTTTCAGACTGTTCCCCCAAAATTGCGCTTAATTTTAACTTCATTAACTTCCTGTTCTGTCACAACAGTTGAACAAGGATTTCTCCATGAGCAGTATTCAAATCAGCTTTTAATGAGCTATTTAATTAAAGGCTAATTGAGGTGAATTCATTAAAGGTTTCTAAATTATGCTTATCAGGGTAGCTATGTTTTAAGATAAGTTTTAAATATTTGTTTTATATTGCATTGTTTGATCATAAAAGTATGTATAAAATTACTTTTTAAAATTACTAATTAGAATGTGCATGCATCTTTCTTCCTTAATACTTGGGTGGGGCAGTTATCAAATCAATTTAATATATGTCTAATGTTGGGCTGAGGTAATACGTGGTTGGTAGTGACTATGGTTGAAGCTGTCTTTGGTCCATGAAACATTCCCATCTCATGACGTGAGGCACTGTTGAGCTGTTTTGGATCTGGTGTTCCAGTTGCATGTAAATGCTTAGATACAGGGTTTTGGCTAAGCCCTTGGGTTTCAGTGGAGAATGGTACCACATCTTCCCCATGCCCAGTACTACACAGGAAATGAATATGTGACACATGATATGGCCTCCCCAGACATGCCAGGACAGTCCTAATCTTCAAGGCTCCATGCACTGGGGATAAAAGTGGAGCTCAGCAAACATGCAACGAGTGTCTCCTCCATTCTAGGTATGGTGCCAGACACCAAGGATACAGATGAACTGGGATCTGTGGTTTAATGGGAGAGATACACAAGTCACCAGACGTGTATACTCCACTGTGATATGGTTCTCCTTCAGGGCCAGGAAAAAGCCTCATGAGAAAAGGATGGTGTGTTACCCTGACGTGGGCCATCAGGACTGGCCCCATGAGGGGTGGGGCTCTAGTTCTTGACAAACAAGTAGGTGTTGCCCTGGAAAGAAGTAGGGCAGGCCATTATTGGCAGTAGGTGGGAGAACATGACGAGGCTGAGGATTCATGGGGTGTTCAAAAAACATGGTCTGGAGATAGGGAAGGGAGATGGGGCTAGCTAGGGAATTAGGTGACAGATAGATCACCAAGAGAAGTATATGAATCTGAAGTTTGAGCTTAAACTTTCAGGTGTTTTAAAGCCTTTGGAAACCTGTCACCTCACCACACACACACACGCGCGCACACACACACACATACACACAAATCAAAGAGCTTTTAAAGAAAGGGCAAGCTCAGATTGCACAATTTGTAGTCCTTGGGGAAGTGTTGTAACACTGAGGCAAGACTAAAAAGACTGGAGATAGGATTATAGTTTAATTGGAGATTTTTGTACTCTTTAGGCAAGAGAAGAACAGCTAATAGATTAGAGAAACGAGGGAAAAAAAAAAAAAAACAACAGAGAAAATGAACAGACGCCTATCACAAGGTTGTGTGGTTTGCATGCAGAAAGAGAACGGTCTCAGTCAGGGCAGGCGGCTCTAACAGAACCCCACAGCCTGGGTGGCTTATAAACAACAGACGATCCTTTCTCACAGTTCTGGAGGCCAACAGTCTGAGATCAGGGCAGCAGCATGGCTGTGCTCTGGGGAGGCCCCTCTTCTGGGATACAGACTGCCAACTTCTCACGGTATCCTCATATGACAGACGGAGGGTGAGAGAGCTCTCCGGGGTCTTGTCTGCAAGGGCACAAATCCCAATCACGAGAGCTCTACCCTTCTGACACAATCCCCTACCTAATGTCCCACCTCCTGATACCGTCACGGTGCGGGTGAGGATTTCAGCACAGGAATTTGGTGTGGGGGAGACACGAACATTCAGTCTTTAATAAGAAGGGAAAGGAAAAATTCCTGTCTGGGAGGATGGTGGTTCCAGCAACCAAGACAGAGACTCTTGCCGACACGTGCCTGGAACACTGTTCAATGCCTGCACCTGTTTAAAAGAGAAGATGACCAAGCTGGGCCTCAGTTAGATCGATGCCCAGGCTGGCAAAGGCAGCAAAATCATCTGCCTTGTGCATCTACTACGGGAACTGGGGCCATTAAACCAGCAAACCTTGTGAATGGTGCCACGGGAAAGGAGGGGTAGAGTTGCGTGAATACGGGGAGGACAATCAAATTTTTCTTCTTCAGGTCAAAACTAACAATTTGAATAAACGGGCAGTAGCATGGAGGAGAGTGTTGTAAAAGTGGTGAGCTCCCTGTTCTGGGCTGGGTCAAGAAGAGACTGGGGTACCTGTCCCAACTTCTCTAGAGGAAATTCTGATCGGGATGGAGTAGGGATGGGTGGGTGGACCTACATGCCATGAAGGCCCCATCCAGAGCTGCAATTGAACGGTTCTGTGAATCCCTGATTGCACTAATTAATCAATCACTTGGACCTCTTTTGCAAGGAATGGCTCCCTCGCTCTGTGTGTTACGTGTATGAGGTGAAGGAAGAAAACCCACATTATAAGTGCCGTGGAAAATGGTGCTTGGCTAATGTCACAAACCCAACTGAGTAAAACCACTTTCCTTTAAAAAAAAAAAAAAAAAAAAAACTACCTTGCAACTGACATTGGAAAGACATTCACAAAGACAGGGGCTTATCCAAAAAGCAGAAAGGCTGATGAATGACAATTACAGATACCAGTGTCCCCAGTTAAGTGTCAGCGAGGTGGACACTGCCCTTTCTTTGCATTTTTCTCACTCAAACAATGCATGTGCAATGCCTGCTGTGTGACAGAGAGAGGGAGAACAGGGAGCTTGTCCCTTTGCACACAGAGCAAGAGGCTCCCCCACACAAAGGCACCACACAAGGCAGAGAAGTCTCGTTCCTGCGGGGGACAGACACAGAAAGACAAGAGGTCTCATTTCATTGACTGTAGGGGAAAGACAGGGTTTTCATAAATGTGTGTGGGGTTTGATTTTTTTCATCCTGTAGATTTCACTAACTCACACATTCACTCATTCATTCATTCACTCGTTCAAAGTACGACATTCTGTTTCCAGGTTTCATTGTGAGGCCCTCCTCTCCCTACCCTCACTTGCATCGACCTCTTGTAGGCAACTGCAGTAGCTCCTAACTGGTCTCCCCGTAACGGTCTCTGCCACGCCATCATCTCTTTTCCATACTTCCCTCAAAGCAGTGGCTATAAAAGCAAATTGGACCTGGGACTCTTTGTTTATTACCCTTCAATGGCTCTTGTACACTTAGCCTGAAAGAGCCAATCCAACTGGTCTTCCCCAAGGGTTGTGGGCTGAACAATATCCCTCCAAATTCACACGTTGAAGTCCTTAACCCCTTAGAATGTGACCGCATTTGGAAACATGGTCTTTAAAGAGGTGATGAAGTTAAAATGAGATAATTTATTTGAGTAGGCCCTAATCCAATATGACTGGTGTCTTTCTAAAAAGAGGAAATGTGGACACAGATGGGTATAGAAGAAAGACCATGTGAAGACATAGGGGGAAGACGGCCATCTGGAACTCAAAGAGAGAGGCGTCAGAAGAAACTAACCCTGCTGACACCCTGATCCCTCCAGAGCTGTGAGAAAACAAATTTCTGTTGTTTAAGCCACCCAGTCTGTGGTACTTTGTTATGGCAGCCCTAGTGGACTAACACATGAGTTGCCCAAACATGCCAAGTTCTGATATAGCTGGCCCTGTTTGATGTCAGGAGTTCTCGTCCCTCTTTCGTGCAATGCTTGGGTCCTTCTCACGTCCCCAGTATCAACAGAAATGTCACCTTTCCCTAAGTGCTTTCCCTGCCCCCAAATTGAATGAAGCTCCCCTCTCTCATTCGTGTCTCACAGAGCCTGTCCATTTCCTCTCTCGCTCTACACGATTGTCTGTTAATTCAAGTCTCCCCACATGGCGTGAGCTCTGTGAGTCCAAAACCCATGCCTGTTTTGTTGACTGCTGTAATCCAAGGGTTGAGCACAGTGCTTACTCACAGAAGGCCCTCACAGTTTGTTGAATGAATGAAAGAATGAATGAATGAAGCACCGACTGGGTAGGTTGCGATGCCCACCATTAACCGGGCATGGGGAGGAGGAGGATGATCAAGTCAGACTCGGGCTCCGTCAGTGTGTGGCGTATAATGCCACAAGTAAGACTGACATCAAGCAGGTAAATATGCTGAAGTATAATAACGTCTTGGGAGCCGTGCCCCAGACCTCACCATCTATGTCACCTTTGGTTGTCTTCGTGTGCCAGAGACTTTCTGCAGTTGTTGGTGGAGAGAACACCTTGACTGAATAATTTCTGATGAGCTGCAATTGAATGAAATATCATGGCTCTTAATAAGCTGTTTTCTCACTGAGAAACAATTCAACACAAAATTGGTGAGCTTGTGTTTGGGCGCCCCACGCTCTCCTGGTGGTGATTTTGCAGATGCTAATTCCCAGAAGTGTCCCAGATGGAGGCGGCCAAAGGAGAAGGATCTATCATGCTCTAGCTGCAGCCGAGCTCAGTTAAGAGAAGGCCAGGGAGAATTTACTACCTCTGGAGGCAGATTGATTAGAAAGAACTGCCAGGCAGTTTCCATTTGCATTTTTGCTGGGGCAGGTCTGGGGAAAGGGAGATGGTTTTAAATGAGAACAGCCCAATCATTTTCTCCTAAAACTTGCTCCAATTTGTCTCCTGCTCCCAGAAGTTACTACCTTGCATAATCCAAGGAGCAAGGTAATCAGCACTTTGAGTTACATCGGTTTTGCCTGTTCCCTTGATAAAATGGCAAAATTCGCCTATGAAATCCTGGAGTTCATTATGGTGTGGTTTTCTCTCCCCCTTAAATCAAAGCCATTTTATCTCCGTTAGTCGAACCAGGCTCCAGAAACAGCATCTTTGCTTCTTCTTGCTTTCAATTATTCATATTCCTTTGCTGACAAAAACCCAGGCAGTATGATCCTTGGGTGAGTTTTAGCTCAGACTCTACCAACTGCTCACCAGAGCCGGGCTGGAATTCCCATCATTCACCACCAAATGGAGGAACAGTCACCCAAGGGAGAGCCATGGCACCGTGAAAACGCAGTTGTGTTTGGAGTGCCTATGGACACAAACTCTCGCAAATGCAGGCCTTAATTGAAAAATAAAACAATTACCTTTTAATACTTCTAAAATAACAGAGGGAAGCACATTTATAGGATGACTGGGAAGAAACAGCCATATGCAGTTTCTTTTTTAATAACATTGAGTTGTGCTCACTGTTAAGCTTATTAAAACACGAAAGCAGAACATAGCAGGACCCTGGGATACCATTCAATTGATTATTGGTGAACGGTCCCTGCTCCTGATTCGTTTCTTACAAACAAAACGAAAAACATGAACTGGAAGAAAGACTTCTGTATGTAGGGGCTTGTAGGTGTTTTAATCTGTCACAAGGTCTAGCTGCACAAGATTGGGCACGAAGGGGCTTTTGAGATCCACAGGACATGGGAGCTTTAAGATGTTGAGCGCTGGTCCATCTGTCTGTGAGATGGCTTACTGATGTGAGCACAGCCCTTCGTCTCAGGAGGAGAAAGCCCCAAGGTGCTCCAAACCAGAGACCTAAGTCTCCAGCCAGCCAGTTTTTTTCAGTGGCTCTTTATTTTGAATGGGGGGTGGCACGAGGGGATGGGAACCATTACAACTACATGAAAGGAAGGTCTACACTCTGTTGGCACGTATCTACTCAAAGGACATCTGGAGATCATCCAGCTCCTCAGCATGGCTTATAAAGTCCTCAAAGAAGTGCCCCCTAGTATCTGTCTACCTTTATTTCTAGCCACTCCACCTGTAATTCATATCCTTCAGCACCCATCCATTTACGTTGGTTTTGCAACTCAATGCCTTGGCACAAATGGTTCCCCCTATGCTCAGGTATTGCCTTTCTCTTTTGACAAACCCTTAATCATCCTTACAGGTTCCCCTCAGATAAGACCTCAGAAAATGTATCCCCTCCTTCCGACCTTGCAGCCTTTGGTTTTTCTCTATCTACATCTGTTGGTCTCTCTGTGAGGGTCATCTCACTTCTCTAGAATATTTTGAGAGCAGAGCAAGCCTTGGCTCAGACATCTGGCATATAGTGGTTTCCCAACAATATCTGTGAATGCAACAGAAACAGAGGCAGACTGGGGTACCCTGCTGCTGGGAGGATGTGCTGGGGCCAGAATGGGGAGTCCCGTGAGGAGTTTTATTACTCTTATCATCCAACCTTTAAGGTGGCTTAGAGAATATGGCCAAAGACAACGTGGAAAAGTCTATATTATTACCATTTGTTTTTGCATTTTCTTTCTTTCTTTCTTTCTTTTTTTTTTTTAGTAGGCTTCATGCTCAGCATGGAGCCTAAGGCAGGGCTTGAACTTATGACCCTGAGATCAAGACCTGAACTGAGATCAAGAGTTGGATGCTTAACTGACAGAACCACCCTGGTGTCCTTTTTGTTTGATCTTTAAAAATTGACATTGATTAAAAATAGTCATCAAGGGAAGGATATTTTAAATTAAAAGATAAATTGCTACAAGTCTCACTACCCAGAAATCAATGATTTTATCTTTTCAATGTCTGTCTGCATGGACATACGTTTTTGCATAACTATCATTACAAGTCACGCACAATCAGACATTTTGCTTTTCTCACTTTTTAAATTATTTATCTACTTTTCATTTCACCTAGTTCTTCAAAGTGTTTAAGGCAGATGCTCGTGTTCCCCTTTCCACTTTATGAGTAAGTATCCCATTGCTGCATAGTCTTCACACTTGCCTTCCCAAAGAATGGGGCCATATGGGCAAATATGGGTTTCTGGTATTCAACTATCTGTGTTAAAATCCCAGCATCATCACTTTCCAGATCTGTGGCATTAGTAAAGTTACTTCACTTCTTGAAACTTCAGTTTCCTCTTCTATAAAATGGGTATGATACCAGTATTTGATAAATATTATTGTTATAAAAATTAAAAAACGGAATTGTGGGAGAGTTTAAGAATAATGTTCAGGACATACTAATAGATTAGTAAATGTTAACTATCTTATCATTGCCATTAATACTAGCAGAAGAAAATGGCAACTTACAACAAAATCTCATGCTCATCTTCTGTAAAATAGGGTCAGCCCCCACATAATGTGTTTGTTGGTTGTCATTTTTGTTTGCAGGAGGATCAGAAGAGATGGCACAGTTAAAGTGCTCTTGTTTCTTTTCTAAGATTTTAATTTATTTATTTTACAGAGAAAGACACAGCGAGAGAGGGAATACAAGCAGGGGGAACGGGAGAGGGAGAGGCAGGCTTCCCGCTGAGCAGGGAGCCTGATGAGGAGCTTGATCCCAGGACCTGGGGAACATGACCTGAGCCAAAGACAGACGCTTAACGACTGAGCCACCCAGGTACCCTATTACCCATTTTCTGAAAATAATTGTTGAACAAATGTCTGGTGCTTCAATTAGAGGGCAGTGTGTGTGTGAAATCAGAGAGAAAGGCACACACATTTAAAACCACTGCAGGACACTGCCTAAATAGGTATCTGATCATGAGGGAAATGGAGTGGTCACAACATCAAGCCAGAGACTATTACTGGTTTAGCAGAATAGAAATAGCCCTCCATTGGTGGGTCACGGCTCTATCTGGGCTTTGTTTTCCTCATCTGTACATAAGGATGGTGGGCCAGGTGATCCATAGAGATAATTCCAGCTCTAAGAGTTCTTCTTGTTCCCCCAAATCTTCCCTTTGCACATGGATGGATTTTCAATGAAGATTTTTTTTTTAAAGTTGTCCCTCCTATCTTCTACATCCCAGCGAATATATATTATTAAAGGGGGACAACAGTCATAAAAGTATCTGATGTTCCACTGAGTTGCCCTATTAAAGTAATGCATATTTAAATATGAAAAAGTGGGTCACTTTGGGAAATAATGAGTCTGCCTCCCCTAAAATATTCCACTAGTCATTATGATACCTTGACGTTCTTGTAAGTGTGCCTATGCTATCCCATTAGGAATTGGACTGGATAACCCTAGAGAACGTATTGTAACCTCAGAATACATGAAAATGCTCCGTCCATACTCTGGAAAGATGTTCTACATGAGGAATTGCAACAATTAACTTTTAATTGCACTTAGTCATCTCCATTTTTAAGCTAAAGGGGAGGTAGGTCCTCATTGCTTCTCCCATGAAGCTGAGGCAGAGACTTGGGAACACAGACATGGCTGGTTTGTATTTTTGCAAAAAATGCAGTGTATGCAATATTCATAGATCGAATCCATACATTGGCCCCTCAGTCTGCCACTTGCGAGGATTTATGTACCAGCCACCTGCCATGTAGACAATAGTGGGCCATTATGGTGCTAAAGTTCAGTCCTTCTTAGAGCCAAAGTAAAGAAAGGCAACTGTGTTTATTTTAAATACATAATCAATCATAACTCTGTGAATAGCCACTTTTCTATTAATGCTTTCATATATCATCTAAAGCCCTCTTGATTCCACATAATTCTCTTTTGTCTGGTTCCTTGTCTTTCACTTTACAGTTTCACACAGAGGGTAATATAGAACTGCTCCAAACAAAACTTGCCTCTATATTCTCTCTTTAGATTCAGTGTTAGCAAGAGAGTATTTTCTGTAAATAATGCAGATGAGAATGACTCATGAACTAATTCCAGCTATGGGGGATTTGTGGAGCAAGGGAAAGATGAAATGACTTTTGGGGAGGGAGCTCCCAGGCTTTCAGTGTTGACTCTGACCTTCAGTGTCCGTGTGACCACAAGCCAATCATTGCCTCGCTGAATCACAGTTTCCTCAACCCTAAAGCAGGAACCTTGTAGGGGTTGCTAGTGAAGACCCAAGAAGTTGAACACAATGGTTCATGAGCATTACGCCCATCTGTTGATGTTACTTTTTATTTACTTTGAGTCAAAGCTATAGAAATACTTTATTTTAAGAGGCTCCTTGACTGACAGACATCTAGAGATAAGCGAACAACAGGGAGAAGAGGCTAAACCTTACATCAACAACTTAAAACAATCATTTAAAGAAAAATAGGTGATTAGCTTTGGGGGAAGTCTTAGGAGTTAAAAAACAGAAACAAACTACCTTCAAATATAGAAAATGGAGATGGCTTGCTGTTTCTGCTTCTGAGAGAAGCCCAAGAATGGGTAGACAACTATTGGAGGCATATTTTAAGATCCAATTCCTCAAACTGTCTATTTATAGAATGGGCTGCTTTGTAGGTTCTGAGCTTACTTTTGCTAAAAGCACGTAGACATGAGCTGTACTTTTTTGGAGGGGGTCCCAGTATGGATACAGAGAGAACTTTTTGGTATCAAAGAGTGTTTCTAACTCTTAAAACCTAAGTTTTCCCCATGACAGATGACAATTCCTTGGCCAAAAGGTTGACTATAAATATAAAAACCTGAATAAAAATTCATGAATATTATAATATTCATCTTATGAATATTCATATCACCTGGAGTCTTACAGAAAGGGGAGAAGGCCCTGTCACTCTGCACCAGCCATTGGCTACTCACATTATTTCAACCTCATAAGCCCTAGCGTGGGATGAGTCACCTGGTAGGTGATCAGCAAATATCTGTCAGACAATGAAGAAATGAATGAATGGGCCCCTAAAATGCCTTATTGTGCACATTTTACAAATGGGAAAAGACAGTTTATAAATAAGAGGTAGTCATTTCAAGTGGTCTTACAAAATATGCCTATAATTTTAGGATAACTTTGAGGAGGAGTTTTTACCAGCGAGATTCAGAAGTCAAATTTCATTTCGTCTTAGTGGAAAGTTCTGAGTTGCAAAATCAGCAGTTTAGAGAATCCCGCTGTTTATCAAAAGTTAGAATGTCAGCCATCAGCAGACAGGACAACTGCCCTAATGAAAATGTATGGTTTTTTGTTATTAGGCCAATTTGCACAATGCAATTGGAATTGAGTAAGTTGCAACAGCTACAAGATTTGTGTAAAACACTAGGATAATTTTAATGTTACAATTACCATAAATCTTCAATGCTTTCTGTTTACAAATATGCCTCTGATAAAGGAAGCTTCCAGCAGGTGCAATGTTAATATCCTTGTATAAGTAATTTTTTTTAAAAAGTCACTGAGATTAGATGCTAAACTGAGTGAAATCCATGAGCTCATTTTCAATTCCCATAACTAGGAGAAAGCTTATTGCTCTCCTGCTGGTCCTCTCTGTCATTCAGAAGAATAGGGTCTCCCTGATCGAGCATTTAAGCTTTTACCTTCAGAAAGGCCTCTATCCTTAGGAATCTTCTCCAGTGATGATTTTAGGAATTACCCTTGAACAAACTTTAGGTTAGAACTCCCTGGAGCTGTGGCCAGATTAGAAACAGAGGGAGAGTCTGTGGAACACACCCTCCTTACCCCTGCCCCAAGTTCAGCAAATATGAGAGTGAGTGCACGAGGTCTCAGATGTCACAGGGATGCAGAAATGGGAGCCCACGGACTTACCCAGAAACCATTTTCTTTCTTCCAGGACAGTTAATTTTGCATACAGCATGGGGTCAAAAAATGAAGAAAGCAGAATGTAGCTGATGATGAAAATTGCCTTTCATTTTTTCTCTAGTGAAGGTGTGTGTGGCAATCTGGGCACTAGATTGGAAAGATGACAGTGAATTGAAGAAAAAGTTCTTTTTTTTTTTCTTTTTTGGTCATCTGTTAATTTACTGAGTTGGACAAATGTGCAGTTTCTAATTGGTATGTTGAGTGTCTTTCAAAGATCAGTGGTAAAGTCAAGAGTAAAACCCCAGTGACTCCGTCTTGTTGAATTCCACTAGGCTGAATAATCCACCACAGAAAGCTTACATTTTTTTTTTGGACATCCCCGAAAAAGCATTCTGGACGTTTAACTGCTGTTCTCAGTCATTGACCCAGGAATTCTTAGCAAGGAATTAAAGAGGATTAAGGTTTTTTTGAGTGTGTATACGGGGGAGAGTGTGTGGAGGTGTTGGGGGATGGAAGGAATTCATTTCTTGTGTTTTCTCATTTCTGTACTTTTTTGAAAGAGCTTACAGTCTATTTGGAGATGCAGAACATACAAACAAGCCAACATGAATATACATAAAATAATTATCAACTGTAATTATGAATTATCTTATATGGTTTATTGAATGACTACTCATGTCATTTCTTGGTATTAAAAAAGTACTTCGTATTATTTACCTAAGCACATGTGGGAAGACCCTATATAAGGAAACTGAGAGCTTGTGATAGAGTCTTATGAACAAAGGTATAGAGAAGAAAGCTGATTGTGTTGTAAAGTGTTAAAAAAGGGATGGCTAATCCTTTCAGGGGACTTCCTGGAGGAGGTGGCACTGAGTTGGACCTTAAAAGTTTGGACAGAGATGTGTAAGCAGAAAGTGAAAGCAAGAAGTCAATTCTGGAAGGTGGGGGTGCCACGGGCAGATACACAGTGTTAGGAAGAGTATGAAGTCTTATGAAATGAGATAAATTTGCAATGATGGTATCAAGTTGTATGGGAGAATGATGATGGGGAGCTGGAATTAGTGGGTTAGAGATATCTAATAAAAAAGGCTTGGGAATGTGAACTTTATCATCTGGGTAATGAGAAGCCCAGAATTTCCAGAAGTAGCCAAGCATGCCATTGCCTAGAAAGAGAGACGGAATGACTCTGGCTTCCAGATTCAAGGCTGGAATGGACTAAGAAGGCATTAGAAGCTGATATCAATGATCTTCATGATTTGGTCCTGATCAACTCTGTAGCTTTATTTCTCACCATCTCTCCCTGGAGTCCAAGCAAAAACGATACCAGATTTCTTTCTCTGCACCACTTTTGGCCCCTGGGCCTTTGCACATTCTGGAGCATGTCTTTGTAACACTCTCTGTTCCCTCTATATCTGGCTTTTCACTCATCCTTCAGGTTCAAGCCTAGATACTACTTCCTCCGGGCGGTATTATTGGATTCAACAAACTTGAGTTAGAACCCTAGCACTGGGCTCCTCCAGCTTTTGGGTTTTCATCAACAAGGATATGTGTCACCCTGTACGTCATTCCTGGTTATTTATCTGCAGTCTACCTTTCCTTTCCCCTTATCATGTACCCATAAATGAGCTGTGAGCTCATGAGGACAGGGGCTATGTAAGTAAATGGGGCCATTCTAGTTGGCTTATATTCTGAGTCACATAGCTTGGTTAAAAAGGAAAAGTTAGTTTTTAAAATTTTACTTATGTATTTATTAAGATGAAAGCCATGAAAGGCCTTCTGAAGACAGAGGGTTAAAATGTGTGAAAGACAGACATGGTATGATATATGGCAGCGTGCCTGCCTTTTAAAAAAATATCACCAGCTTTCTGATCCCCAAATGGTAACAGCTGTAGGACTGCCCAATCCCTTCCTGCCCTTGTACTTTCTTGCATTCCTGCCATTATGATGGGATTTAGAAGGATCCTTTTCAAAGGAGGGAGATCAGGGAGAGCTTTGACGGAAGGGTAAAAATAGTGTTGGAGCTGAGTGAACAGAAACCATAACCGAGGTGCTGTTAACATAAGACAGAGAAGGGAATGAACGTGGCAGGGGCACAGGTGCTGGAGGGATGCGGCTGGCATTTCTATACCTGGGGCCACCCAGAAAGGCATTAGTACAAACCTACGTCAGCTTCATTTCAGCTGTCGTGGGTTTAAAAGTAAATGAAGAGGAGAAGTGAGTGGGGGAAAATCGGAGGGGGAGACAAACCATGAGAGACTGAGACTCTGAGAAACAAACTGAGAGTTTTGGAGGGGCGAGGGTGGGGGTTGGGTGAGCCTGGTGGTGGGTATTATGGAGGGCACATATTACATGGAACACTGGGTATGGTATATAAACAATGAATTTTGGAACACTGAAAAAAATAAAATTAAATTAAAACAAAACAAAAAAAACAATAAAACAGATTAAAAAATAAATGAAAGTAAATGGAGATTAATTGGAGCCTTTGGATGCATAGGGGGAGAAGGAGATTTTTCAGTTGGAACCTCTGCCTAAATTCCAGATGTTCAGGAGGGGAGAGAACATAGAAGTGTCCAAATCTGAAGGGGCCAAAGGCAGAAACTGAAGCTGAAGTATGGAGCTAAGACATGGGGGCCAGGTAGCAGGTTAAGCCTGAAGATAGGATGCAGGGAGAGGGTGCTATCCTCTGATGGGAAATCCATTATTTCAGTTTGTTTTTCTGTCCCTGTCTTTCCTTGTTCATTCGTGTCAGCGAAAACCAAATGGCCCCAATTATTGTGTTTTCCTGTCTCACCCTACACTAGCACACTGACACACACACACACACACACACACACACACACACACATCTCCCTTCCCTTCTATACCTGGGTTACGGTGAGGTCAAGGTTGATCACCATCAAGCTTGATTGGGATGAAACAGAAGTTCTCCCCATTCACATTCTATTGCAGTCATTTGTCCGGTTCCCAGGAAAAGCAATCAATATCCACAGAGCAATCAGAGGAAGGTGGCCGGAGGTCCAGAGTAGCTAAGCACACACAAGAAGTCCTGCCCAGGGCTTGACTCAGATTGACTGCTCTTGTCTTATGCTTTCTTCACACTGAATTTAAGAAGACAGGGTCATGGGGTATTACACGACTCCCAAACAAGCAGAACACAGGTTCTTCATGTACAAGACATTGGGAACACCTTGAAAAGAACTTTCCTGTTCCAAAAGAAACCCTCCCCACCTAAGAGCCTTCATATAATTGGAAACTCACCTACTCTACTTGACTTTATTTAGAGTTCAATTCTATTCACCATTCCATTCATGGTGATACATATGTATACTAAAACATTTGGTTATATATGAAGAACTCCTAAGTCAAAACTCAGTCTAGCATGAGGCATCTAATATGCTCCTGTGTGTTCCTTGGAGGACTCGTCTATCTCTCTTCTCTGAGATCACTGAGGAAGGGACAAAGAAAGGACAGTGTGAACCCTCCCACAAGATAGGGGAGCTTTGTAAGTTTACAAAAATAAGTAAGTTTTGTTTTGAAAAGATGTCATTCATTCTAACGTCTGGTGTAGATGCACAAAGCAAAAGATTTTGCCAAGAAGAGACTTGTCTGAATGCCTGGTATTTTCTCTCACCCTAGAGACATCAAATCTTTCTTCTAGTCTAAAAGACCTGCTTCTCATCTCATGGGTGGGGAGATGGAGCTCGTGATCAAGCATCAGTCAGGGGCCAAGCTGGTGGTAAGAAAATGGGAGAGAGGGTTGTAAAATGCATGATGCTGGGCATGAGAACAAGGGATGTTCTTGTGAGAAGCGAGAAACTCTGGGGGCAGCGAGCAAAGAAAGCTAAAATCATATGGTGAAATCAGTATAAGCTCCAGGGTGTTGGCGGGGGAGAATATATGAAGAATGCCCAGTCTGGTGTTGGGTATAAATAGAGGCAAAGAGATGTGGGGTTTAAGGTTGCCAGTCTTCTTGACATCAGCTGTCCTTGATGTTAGCCCCCAACAGATATTTACTGAATACGTGCTTTGAACCAGGTCCACTGCTGGATGATGAGGTTATAGGAGTGAATAGAGATTTCTCACTCCCTGAATGGCATTTACATCCCAACAGTGGCGCATAGGGAGGCAGAATGAAGTTGGGACTAAGTTAGGCTCAGTCCTCGGTTTTGTTATTCACTGGCTAGGTGCCTTTAGGCAAATCACCCAATCTCTCTAAATCTGTTTTCTCATCTGTAAATTGGGAGAGGAATGTTGTGAGGCATGAACTATGAATGGAGTATACACAGGGCCGGCGAATGCTATGCTCCCAGTACGTTAGCTCACAGATGTCTTTGGGTCCCCAAGGATGTGATGTCCAGGTCTGAGGCAAGTGCTTATGGTAGAGAGCTGATGGACCATTCTTGGTGGTCCATTAGCATATGCTGCTTTCATTTCAGACCTTCCTATTCCTCCCCTGCCATAATAAAAGGAGAGTCAACTGTAGGTCACCAAGGTGTATTGGGAACCCCAAGGCATCCAGATAACCCTTCACTGCTTCCATTTCAAAAACTGATAAAATTTATTTGACAATCACTTAATGGAGTCATTTTTAGCAGCTGCTATTAATTTACTGGTAACAGCCAAGTATCTCTTCTTCCTTATGGTAAATGGGTTCCCACATTTTGACACTCAGGGGGAGATGAAATCTACAGGGGATGTGTTCTAGAACCATATAAAGCAAAGCTTTTCAGTCTGTAAATAGCAGATCAATGAAAATGAATTGTCCTTGAGGAATTAAAAAAAAAAACAAAACAAGAAGATACCCATCTTTACTTGGCTGCTTGTTTTTTCCTGTATTAATTATTCCATTCCTCAGGATGAAAATATTAAGGGATTTATAAACACTGAGATGCCTATGGGGTTGAAGTTATTTCTTGACCTAAGGTTTTTTCTTTTAGTCAATTTTTTTCTTTGCTGTCTTTCCACAGAGAAGAACATGCCACAAGCTAGTAATGTCCAGCACGGTAGCATTAGAGTAAGATGCCACAAGGCCCATGGTTGGCTCCTGGCACTGTTCTTTCTCCATGGATTCCTGTCCCTTTAGCATTTTGTTACCTTAATGACATGACAACAAGAACTGGAAAAGTGACTCCTGCTTTTGATCTAGGCAGACCTGCTCTGATTCAAGGGTACCAGTAGGAGTATGGAGTCAGCATTATAAGATGTCCCATCTGACTTGGTACTGAACTTCCAACTGTACCATTTTATATACATCATAGACCTTCATCTGTATGTGTCTTTAACATAAATGTCTGGCTTGAATTTCCAAACTGAAAGAATTAACTATTCAACTTAAATTAGACCATGCCTTATATATTTAAAGAATTTTTCTACCTATTAAACGAGTAGCCATTGTTTGGGCAACCAACTATGTGTTTAGTAGATACTAAAATATGTGATATCAAAACTTCATAGCAACCCTACAGAGGCAGGTGATGTGATGGCCACTTTCTGATGAGAAAAAGAAGGTTCATACTTTTCTCATTAAATGTCAAATCTGTAGTGAACAGATCCAAACCAGGCAAAACCTGGAAAATCTTTAATCCAAGCCAACACAGACGTCTCTTGTCTTTATGTTTCAAGTTTCTGCATGCAAATGACTCAGAGCCTGCAAAAGGGTCGCATCAATCTGTTCTCGTGTCTTGGGTTTCTATCTGCTCTAAGTCAACACTGTGATCATGTTGATCTGTACTGGAAGCTTAGAGCTTGAGCAAGCTGGAGTCCCCATCGCCGTGAATGATGGGACCAACCACTGAATGTGCCATTAATAAACTGAGCTGTTCACTTTTCTCTGTGGCATAGCTTGACATTTAGGCTGAGGGTTTGTAATTCCAATAAACAGCTCAGGATGCGATGTGTGTGTGTATCTTTGACTGTCACACAATTAAAACCTAAACCAAGGAGGCTAAGGCTTTCATTAAAAGCCATTCACTTTTATTTATTTAGTGTTTCAGGGACCTGGAGAGAGTACAAATCAGGAATAGGCCTCCAGGGGACAGCTTTTTACACACTAGCTGGTGATACCATTCTAACTATTAAATGGCAGACAGCCGGATTGTTAGGTTAAAAAAAAAAAAAAAATGAACCAAAGAATGTGGTCATTTGAAGAAATCAGACATGTGATTATTTTTCCCTTGCTACAGAAGTACCCAAGAGATCTACTGGCCCCTTCTTTGATTAATAATCCTTGCGGTGGTTGCACACTGCTCAGCTTGGCATTGCATTTATCAAAATTTGCCAGGGCAGACAAGCATTGCCATGCTAGAAGAATGATTGTAATGGGCCCTCACGCATTGCAGGGACTATCTGGGTTCCTTGAATGCTAGAGGTGGGCCTGCCAGGATGGACTCATGGTCCGGGCTCTGGTTCTTTCTTCCCCAAACCATTATGGTCCTATATACAGCTTTTAAGATGAAGGCTTCACCTTTTATCTTCCACATAAGGTGACCCGCGTGGTAGATATTCTTCAGGGGTCCAGTGTCCTGACCTTTGCCACATGGCTCCTGCCAAAGTCCCAAAGAGAGAAAAGGTCTTCAGAAAATCCTTCGTTTTCAAATGCTGACCCAAATTGTCTGCTGTTGACTCATCTGGAGAGTGAGTTAAAAAACAAAAAACAGAAAAACAAAACAATACAAAAACCCCCAAATCAGAAAATAAAAACACACATTCCTGAATACTATCCCAGTTCCTCTGATTCAGTGTGTAAAAAAGAAAAAAAAAATGTCCACAAGTGATTCTGATGTTTAATCAGTTTTGTGAAACTCTGATTTCTAAATGTCATGCTGACCTTGTCTCTTGACACCAAACCTTTGTCTCAATGGACCCTGAGCTAAAGGGTCATTCTCTGGAAACCTGAATGTGATATAGGTCTTTGTGGTACTTTTATTACACACCTGAAATATATCATCCTTGTCCTCACACAATTGCCACCGCTGACTTGGATGGCAGCCAATCCTCTAACTTTAATTGAAGGTTGTGCTAAAAGCTCAAAGAATGAATTTAACTTCTGCATTTGCAGTAAAATTTTGGCAGTTAATATTGACCTTCATATTACCCTATGCCCCTTGCATAAATGGCCCAGAAAAGAAGTTTTTACTCAGAAATCAAGTTTCTTTCTGATTCAGTTATAGAATCTGGAGGATGGCTAATGTCACAAGAAATAGACCACATTTCCTTCTTTATTTTGGATGCCAGGGAGCTCAGAGCCTTACTTTATCCTTAATCACAGAAATGCCTGAACCCTTAACAACCGTTCTTTTTTTTTTTCTTTTTTACTCATAATGATTTCCTTTTCAATTCCTACTTCATCAATGTCATCTGAATAAATCATTTGAAAACTTCTGGGGGAACAAATCATGAAAATCTGAGGGTTGGAGAGTGCAGTATGACATGCGTGGGAAGAGGAGTACAGGTCTGAAGCATCCTACTTGAAGGAAATAGGGACAGTTCGATGCTTGCATCCTTTCTTTTTCTCTTTTGTCTGCTGCAGTATGCTCCCTGCCTTAAACTCCTTCTTGCGCCCTTCAAGAAAATGGTTGTGCTCTTGGACAAATCCTTCCGCGGCACCCAGACCACATCATAGATCTTCTTAAATTGCGAATATTATTCACCAGCCTGAGATACGTTTCTAATATTTTCCAGGTTCACACACATAAAACTTTAAAATTATATAGGTCTATAGATTTCTCTTATTACTTTTTATATCCAAATCCATTAATATGAAAAATTTCAAAGCCATTTTAGATTGGAAGTAATTCAGTCAGATAGGATTTGAATATGAAGTCTGATTTCAGTTGGTTTAGAAATATTGAGAGGGTCCTGCATGTGGCTGTTCTTATCTTGACAGCCTGGCTAAGCTTGAAACCATAAAGTTTGCCTTCCATAGAACAGCCTCTCCCTGTCAATCTGAAGTGCTCACTTAAGCCAAAGTTGGACATGAGGCCAAAGTTTTCTGACCTCTTCCCAAATAACCTTGCAACACAAATCCAAAATAAACAACAACAACATAAAACAAAAGAAGAAGGGAAAAATAAACTTGGAAAGTAAAATGTAAAGTTTTTATAAGGAAAAGCTTAGGAATTATTTTGTCATAGGCCTTAAACATGCCCAGGTCTATAGACTTAGTAATTCTACTTATAGGATTAATTCCAATATCTTGTTGGAGATATTCCAGAAAGAGAGGGAAAAATAAACTATGCACAAACACTGCTTTGTAGTGATATTTATAACATCAAGGTTTTGGGAAAATATCCATATTCAGTGAAGTAGGAGTGGTTACAAGCTTTAACATATGCCCACTGATTGATGTTTAAAGACAACAGTCTTATTCATTGGCACAGAGGTGCATGAGTGAATCATTTTTCATTTTTTGATAGTCATTAATATTATATTAATATTCTTGGTGCAGGAAAGACATTTTCGCTTAAATAATTTTCACCCAGAGGCAAAAGTGCCCATAGCTCAGAAATTTAGATTATTTAATAATACTAAATTTGAAGAAATTATTTTATTATCTTTCAATGACTTCAATTTCACATGATCTGGAAAGGGGAATGAACATAGCCTGTGACTTTATTTTCCAGAAGTTTCTTACATCCATTTGTGATGAAGTCATCACAAAAGATTTCAAAATACGTTTCTTAGCTATCACCTGCCTGCGGGTGAAAGCAGGGTCACGGCCACCTTCTAATGTGGCATTTTTTTCTGTGTGCGCTAACCCACTGTGTAGGAAACTCAGGGTGTTCCAGGCCCTCCCTAAATAATTCCTGGGAATCATTAAATGAGGGATGTCTATATCTGTGGGCTTCACCAGGCGATTTATTCAGCTCATGTAAAATCTTCCAGGGTTCTGGTTTCTGTGAATGAGATACTGCTGCCGTCCTATCCTGCTGTAGCCACTGGAAAAACCACCAGCGGGTGGTGCTAAGGGCGCTGGTCCCTGTCTTGACTCACCTTTGCCCATGTCTGTTGAAGCCATGTGTTCTGAATCCACTCAAAGCCTCCTGGGGTCTTTGGGAAGCCAGTGCTTTAGACGTAAGTGAAATATTTTCTTAGAAGAATAATATATATACAGAAAGGTGCATGAATCATACATTTAGAGCTCAAAGAAGTTTTGCAAAATGAAAACACCTGTGTAACCACCACTTGCATCAGGAAATAGAACCTTCCAGTGACGTTTTCTGTACGTCCTTTCAGTCACTCCCGTTATAAAGCAAGCACTATTCTCATATGGAAACCCATCAGCTAGTTAGGCTTATTTTTGAACGTCGTAAAAAGGAAACCACAGAACACATGGATCATTCTCCTGTTGACGGACATTGAGATATTTTCAGTTTGGACTCGTTATGAATCACATGGGTATAAACGTTCTTTCACTTGTCCTAGCCTTTAGGTTTTACTTGCAGCAAATGCTTTCTTTAAAGCCCTTCACCTTAGTAAAGTGGTTTCCAACCTCCCACTGGCACCTACCATTGATCACAAGCCCACAGGTCATCATGCCAACGACAGTCATCAGAGCTTTCTAGAGCAAAGAGATCCAGATGGAGGGAGAACATCTCAGCATGACTTTGATAAGAGTCTTGGAAAAGCACCTTCTCCCTTGGGTGGGGACATGTGCAAAGGATCAAAGAGCTTTTGGGTGACAGGCACTGAGCTTCCCCCAAATCTCCTTTCTCTTCTGCTCCCACAGCGTCCCATGGGTGGACCTCACTTTTCTCTCCTCTGGGTGGTTTCTTCTCCAGGGCTCAGAGAGGTGCTTTCCCACTAGAACAGGGATAAATACAGCTTAGATTCAAACCAGGGCTCCTGATCAGTATTGAAAGTGGGTTCTGGTGAATCAAAGGTTAAGAAAAAGTAAGTTGGTCATTTATAGTTGTGGACATTTGCTGCCACAATCCTAGGTGAGGTAGGTCGGTATAGCAAAAGAATTTTCTGCTTTTGCCTAAAGCGATGATTCCAATAATGATGACAGTTGAAAAGTATTGAATATTTGCTCTACATATCTGTTGTATTATCGTGCAAGTCCTTCACCAGCACCCAAGCCACATCATAGATCTTAACACGCATGTATCATAAACTCCCCAGTAGCTTTATGAAGTCAATATGATTATGTCCATTTTATGTCCATTTTCCAGAGAAGGGGCCTGAGGCTTTAAGACTCTCTCCAACAAGGTCATTCACCTAGAAGATGGAGAGCCAATAGCTGAACTTGGGTTTTTGTGACTTCAGAGGCCATAGTCTTAACCTCCTTGCCACTTTGTTTTCTACTCAGGGATGCCTATAAATTTGTTTTTCTTTCAATAAAGAAATGTAATGATGTCCATCCAACACCAGGCTCCCCTATAATTGGATTATAATACACAGGATTGTCTTCTATGAGAAGAGACTATAGTGAATGATGTTCGCACAAGTCTGTTGTGTTTATTTTTCATGACTGAGCATTCCTCCTTGTCCCTGATCTTTGTGCACAGTGGATGGCAGCATGCTTATTCGTGTTAGGGTCGAAGGAGGCAGAGTCCATATTAATGGGATCAGAGCACCTTCTCCACAAAGTCACGCCAACAGGCCTGGCCCATGCTGACACTGCAGCATATAAAGTCAGGCTGCTAACAGGAAACCGGGTGATTTCCGACTTGCTTTCGAGTCTACTGTCATCTAGTGTCAGAAGGATCCTCATTACCATCTCAGAAACAGAGCTACCAGGATGCAACTCTTTCTCCCTCCTGCTGATACAGGACATAGGATGCAAGTCTTTCTTCCCTGGGATTGATGACTGCAATTTGTCTTTCTGGGGCTTCCACCACGGCTTGGGCAGGCGGCAGCCAGGCCTGGGAAGCCCTCCCGATGCTTTGAGTCAGCAGATTGTTTCTGGACCGGCCACGCTTCAGCGTCTTCCCGTTAAATACTGTATTGATTTCAGGGCCTTTTTCCTTCCGTGCAGCCCAGGACCCCAGGTTGGCTGGGCTAGGAGAATGGGGAGGAAGATGTAATGAGGAGAGCCACTCAGCAGGTCTGCACATACAACCTTAAACTATCTGATGCTACTGATTTATTTTATTTATTTAACAAATGTAATAAGATACAGATGCCTCTGGTAGAATAGAGGGTTCAGTGGGAGGAAAGACATAGGGATGAATCAGTGGGTACAAGGAGTAAATTGATGGGAAACAGAAAAAGAGATTGCATTAAGAAGGAACAACAAGGCATCAAAGAATGGAATTCCATTTGTCTTTGCAGGGTCCCATGGCCTCCCTCCTCTTCAGAGCCTCCGCGGTCCCTTATGCAGACTACTGAAGCCATCTCCATGCAGCCTTCCTCACATCTACCCCCTAATTAATGCTCCATGCAATTGTGAGGTATCCATTTTTTTAAATTGTAGTAAAATACATATACTATAAAATTTACCATTTTCACCATTTTGAGTACAATTTAACGGCATTAGATGCATCCACAATATTGTGCAACCACTATCACTACTGTCTAATTCTAGAACTTAGAGCTCCAGGTCATCACCCCAAAAGGAAACCTTGCACCTGCTGGCAGTCACTCCCCATTTCTTCTCTCCTCCATCCCCTGGCAACTACTAACTTGCCTTCAGACTCCTTGCCTATCTTGGAGATTTCACATAAATGGAGTCGTACAATACATGGCCTTTTGTGTCTGACCTCTTTCCACTTTGCATAATATGTTCAAGTTTCATCCACTTTGTAACATGCAGAGGATGTTAGAACCCTCTTACACAGATTTGGGAATGGAAAATGGTGTAGCCATTGCCGCAATTCCTTAAGAAGCTATTTAATTAACCCAGCAATGTCACTCTCGGGTATATATCCAAAATAACTGAAAATTGGTATTCAAACAAAAGATTGTCTACGGATGTCCATGGTAGCGCTATTCACAATAGTCAACGACAGAAACAACCAAAACATCTATCAACAAATGAATGGATGAAAAATGTGTTATAGCCACACAATAGGCATCCTTCTTAACAAATCATTCACTTTTTTGCTTAAACCCCCCATTGGCTTTCCATTTCATTTCGTGTTACATTGGAAGGCACCATCCATAGCTATAAGGAGCCAGGTCACCTAACCCACCTTGCTTTTCCCGCGTAGTCTGATACTACTCCTCTCCTCTCTCACTACTCTCACCTTGACAGGACATTTCTTGAAAGTGCCAAGTCCTTTCTTGACTCAGCCTTTTGAGGATGTTATGTCCCGAATATTCCGGTTCCTCAGACTCACGGACACTATCACCTCTGTGATATTCCTATTCCCGTGACCCTCACGTTTCTTTTTAAAACACTTCATAGTGTGAGGCATTCGCTCATTTATTTATTTATTTATTTTTAAATGACAGCCTTCCCAGGTTCTCTCTGAGCAGGAGTTTTACGTCTGCCTTTCTGTTGCAAGGCGCGTGGTGCTTGGAACACAGCTGGGTGGCTAGTAGGTGCTCAAGAAACACCAGCTACGTGCATGAATAATTAATTTAGCTAAGCTTTTATTGGATGATGAGTAAGCAGTCAGGCAATAGCTGCTATGTGGTAGGTGGACACCTAGGGGAGGAAAAATTCAAAAAGATTTGAGGCTGGTTAATTAGCTGAGGAGGCAAAGCCAGCATCTGTGCTGAGAAGCAGGGATGGCTCAAACTGTGGCACTTTTAAAGACTCAGTATGAACTGATTTCTAGGGCAGCACCAGAGGTAGAAAGGTAGACGTGGACATGGGCCCTGCCACCAGGAGAGAAATGAAGCCCCATGAGGCAGAAGAGGGAACTGGGCTTGAGCAACTGAGTCTGAGGGCAGACTTCGGGATCAAGTTCTCCGACACAACGAACATTTATTGGGTTGTTGTTGTTCATGAAACCTCTTACTATGATTTTGACCTACGTGTGCTTACCCTTCATGTCAGCATTTCCAAGGGTTCCAGAAAAGCAGACTCTCTCACCCAGGGACACGGTGCAGAAACCACGCTGGGGAGGAGAGGGGAAGCCTTCTGAAACACGCTCCTTGAGGAGTGTGTCATCAACTTGGGACTACGCATTTGTCTGTTTCCGTGGTGTGTGTGCACGTGCGTTTGTATGCACGCGTCAGTGACTGCTAGCGGACTGCCCGCTGCAGCTCAGGAGCGCCTGATGTGAAATCCCTTTCGGAGCTTGTGAACAGCTCAGGTTCCCGACATCACCCAGAAGGCCATCTAAGACTCCATGGCTCATGAAGTTACCAGCCCCATGTTACCCTTTCTCTACCAGTCCCCTGGGGCTTTTCGTATACTGCAGAGTTGGTGCACCCTGACCTCCCATGCACGCTAGCCTAGGCGAGACTGAAGAGTCCCTGTCCTCCAGCATCACCTCTAGGGGACCTATTGTCCCCTGCTGTGTGAGTGTTCGGGTTCCTTCTGTGTTTTTTCTCAGCCCCTCCAGATAGTTCAACTGCAACCCCCTCCTCTGTCAGCTGAGGTACGTCTGCCTGACACAGTGTCTTCCTGCGCCGAGCGCTGCCTGAGGGGTTTCCTGCCCATCGCTTCACACCCTCACCCTCCGTCCCAACTGCTCTCTCTACGGCTCGGCACCTTGACAGAGTTTAGGATCGAAGTACACGCCTTAGGAGATATTTGAGGACTCAGGACTCAGCCAACCAACCAATCAGTCAATCAAAAAGTGATCAATAACCAAATAAAGGAGCTTGAGTATAGTGGAAGAAATGCATGTCACAGCTAATGGGGAGAGAAAACAATGACTTTGACGGGGGGGGGGCGGATTAAGAAACGGGGCAGAGGCAGTACTTAGCGCAAGGCTGAGAAAAGCAGCAGAGAGAGTCAAGACGGCAAAGGTGGCCGCTGGATTTGAGCACCTTGTCTTATCCCTTGAATGGAGAGGATTTCCCTGGTCGGGAACAGAGCCAGGGACCGGGGCTGCTCTTAAGCTCTGCGCCACACATTCTATCACACTGGTGGAGAGCAAAGCTCGGGACGAGGACACCGTGATGGCGAATCCCGGCTGTAGGTTCCGGAGGAGATTTTAGCACTGCAGTCCGTTGGTCCGTCTGTGAGGTGGGAGTCGCGACAACACCTGTCTCTGGGGCTGAGTGACTTACAGGGAGACGAAGACCAGCACAGCGGCTGGCGCGTCCACTGTCACCATGATCATGCCTACTCGGAGCCCCCGCGGGAACGCGAAAGCCCCGGGATTCCACCTCTGTGCTACCTGCCGCATGTTACTGTTTTCAACTTCTACTTTAATATCAAGGGGATATCTCTTACTTTTTTTTTTTTTAAAACTTGCTGCCACGAGGGATTTGCAGACCATGATCCATTTGTATTTATGCCTAAGGCTTCCTGCTTCAATTTGGTCTTTACCTCATTTTCAAGCTCGTGTAATTATGTTTTCAGCTCCAGGTGATTTTTTTTTTTTTCTTTTTTTCCAAAGCCTCTTGTGAGCAGTGCATGAGGTGAGGCAATGAGCCTCTTGCTCCTATTCCTGGAGCAATCGCAAAAGGACGTGAGAGCATCTCCTGCCCGTCCTGAACCAGCAGTCCCTGCTCTATCTTCCTGAGACTTGGGTCCAACGAGGAAAGTTCCTTTCAGCATTAATGTTTAAACCGGGTGATTTTGCATCTGAAGGAGTTCAGCTGGAGTCCTTACCAGATGGTGGCTTTGTGTGTTCTGTCCTTGTTTGTGTGCAGTGGGAGCAAACGCTGCAGGACGAATCAAGATGGAACAGGCGCTGGTCAGCCCTGCAGCCCGTTGAAAAGGAGAGAAGACTCATCCGAAGGTCCCACCATGACTTAGTAGCCAAACCAGGTTTCACACCTCTGGGTTCATTATTGTTGCTGTGCGAAGCCTAGTGCTATCTGGTGTGGTTTGCATGGGGTACCGGGAAGAGCAAAAAGAGGCTGAAAGATGTGTGTTTGAATTACAGCTCTGCCACTTTTAGACTATTATAGAGAAGCCATTAAACTTTCTGAAACTTGGTACTTTTACCTATAAAGAGAAAGTAATAGTTCCTACTTGATGAGGTTGTGGTGAAAATTAATAACTTATTGTGTATGAGATTTAAATAAAATTATATGTGTAACACACTTAGAGTGTTGGTACATACTTACATTTATTAGGTGCTAATATTAATAATAAATATTAGTGTTAATATTAATTATATCAGTATTATCATTATAATTGCTATTAGCACCCACAGAGGCCCCTTGAGTCTACTATGCATTACAAATTGTGCTCTGCCTAGGTTTGAACTCTCCAGCTCTGTGACTCAGTAACCAAAGGATCTTAAACAAAGTACATGACCTTCCTTTCAGATTCCTCTTCTCTCAAATGGAAACAAGAGCTCTTGCTTTGTTCTTGGAATAACAAGGTTCAAAGAAAATGTAGTTATTGAAAGCTCTGCACCCCTGTCCCTCAATCATTTAAGAACAAATGCTAGTTAGGTAAATGCTGATAGGCAACCCTCAGCCACAGCTGCCCAGACTTAACCTTCTGTGTTACTGATACTGGATGAGGTTGTTTTATTGTGGTGGCAAATGGGCAAAAGCTGACTCTATTGCACATGTTAAGCCAATAAAATATTATCAGCAGGTGCATTTCCATTGTCAGAAACAATGGAGAAGGAGAAAAATATTAAGATTACCTCCTTACACACACAAACACACACGCACAATAGCTACCCCCCAGAGAGTTGACAAAGGTGAGACTTGTTACTAACGCTGGTGTTATTGCTTCGGCTGGCAGAGGGCTGGTCTGGCACTCTGTCTCCTCCAGGGCACACTGTGGGCTGGAGTTCATCCCCGCTTGTGGCCCTCCATTATTGATCATGGTGAGAACCAAATGGGGTAGGTGAACCACTATTTGATTATTCCATTCTGCAAGAACGTGTCTCCCACCATCATATCAGGCGCCATGTTCTCCCACAGGGGCCCCTTCCATTCTGTTTTTAATGAAATACCTGAGCAAAGAAATTACTTCTCTGAGCATTCCTTTTCCTTTCTCCAGCATGGTGAAATAAATGGTTTAAGGTCTGGAGGCATAATTTACTAACTTCATTTAAATTGGACTGGAGGTGATGCTATTTACACAGCTGGTTTTGTACCGTGCCCATTCGCCTACTCCTTGCCACATCACAGAAGGTGAACTCCAAGTCACCAACTCCCATGTTCCTTATTAGGAACAGTACATCTCGTTCAACCTTGTTGGTTTAAACATGTGAATAGAGTGAAAGCAGAAATGGCTAGATTGTATTGGAAAAAATCAATGAACCTGGACTCAGAACAGTGGAGTCAAAATACTTGAATACAATTACAGGGCTGAGCATTAATCACTTAAACTGTTTGATTTCATTCTTTCTCCTTCATTCATTTATTCAAGCAATGTTTATTGAACCAGACCCTCTTACAGACACAGCGGGGGATGGTAGTGAATAATAGCATGGTCTCTGGGCTCTCTGGATCCTTCATTAAAGTGGGATAAGACCAACAACACACAAGTCAATAATATATAACCAAGACTGTAAAAGATGCTTCCAAAGAGATAAACCAGATAGTAAGTGAGAATGACACTGAACATGACATCACATGAGGTGGCCAAAGTAGTTCTCTTAGAAGAGGAGGCATTTGGTTGAGACCTGAAGAATGCTAGTGAGTCATCCACATGAAGAGCTGCTAGAACCAGTGTTCTGGCAGAAGGAAGAGCCTGTGCCAAGCCCTCAGAGTGATGAAGCCATTGAAATACAGCCGAGGAACAGAATGAAGTCAGGATGCTGAGCTCTAGGGAGAAGAGACAAGATGTCCTTTACACAGGTAGCCAGGAGCCCAAACATCTAGGCATTTGTAGACTACACTAAGGAGACTGAAGTTCCTAGATCAGTGCTTCTCAGACTGTGTTTTACACTGGAACCATCTGGAAGACTTTGAAAAATACCAGGTCCTTCTCCCAGAGGTTCTAATTTAATTGGCCTGGAATAGGAGCTGGGCATCACAACTTTAAATTCCCCAGGTATTTTGGTGGGCAACCACAGTTGAGAGACACTGTTGTAGGTGGTTGGAAATTAACTGAAAGGTCTGAAGCAGGTGTGTGATCATGATCACAATTACATAAGAAACTTAATGTTTCTCCTTTAATAAAATGAGCAAGAGGAGACCAACTCTGCACCCTTGTTCTAAGGACTGAAAAAGATCACCCATGGAAAGTAGTGCTGAGTAGAAGATGCTCATCAAAAGGGTGGTGATTCTTAAAATTTTTATAGCACTTTATGGTTCTAAGAACATGGCCATTTCATCTGTCTGCAGATATATTTTTTTTTAAACGGGGACAACAAAAGTCTCTAATGGATCAGAAGTCTTCTTAGATATCCAAATTATTTTTATAGTTGAAGTCAAGTGGATTGGTCTGAATATATTTTCCCACATTAGGTAGGGTCCTACAAGGTATCTGTACTGGGTATCTGTCAACTGGTTTGTCACGAAGCACATGAATGCTCAGAGGGAAGGTGACAAAGCTGTCTTTATAACTCACCATCCAAGGTATGGGTCTCATGGGGATACCAATAAGAACATGGCAGGAGACATACTGTTCTCAAAGAAAGTGGGTTATCCTACAAAGACAACCGATCTGGATTTATGATCAGGAAACCACATCCCCTTTTATCCTCAGTGTCCTCAAATGTACAGTAGAACTAAGAAAAATGTTTTCAACATTTCCAGGAAGAACCGCTGAGATAATGAATCTGAGCATTTGAATCAACTGGAGGGCTTGTTAAACCAGATTGCTGGGCCCTTGCCCCCCAGCCTTTCTGATCAGATGGGTTGAAGTGGAGCCTAAGAATTTGTATTTTTAACAAGTTCTCACATGATGCTGATGCTGCCATTCCTGAGACCACACTTTGAGAACCGCAGCTTTAAAATGTAGATAATTATAAAGAACACATGTTAAATCAAAGGAGACTACAGGGTTGTGAGAGAGCAGATGGCTTTCTAATTTTCTATCTCTCTCCTTATATTCTCAAGCTTTTGATTATTAGACACTTTTTTTTCCCCAAATGAATTTGTCTAGGCAAGCTCTGGCCCCATGACCACAGTTCCCAAGCAACCTCAGTGTTAGAAGCTAACAGGGCAGGGGAGCATATGATGGAACACCACCAGCCATCCTCTGCTTGCAGCTTTCCCTATCTTAGCCTCATAAAGTCACACAAAAATCCTCTGGAGATACCTCCACTTGATCTCTCTTGTCCAGGAACCAGTAGAGCAAAGAGCATGATCGTGCCTGTCTTAAAACTGAATTGGCCTCTTGGCTCTGACATGGACAGGCTGTGTCCTTGGAGAGCTTCTGCCCTTCTGAACCTCAGATCTGTCCCCTGCAAAATGGGATCAATGGTAGCTGTAGATCCCATTATGTAGTTATGGGGAGTAGGAGACTGGGTGCTGTTCTGACATGTAGAAGGTTCAAAAATTCTTATCCCCTTCTCTCTCTCTCTGTTCTCTCTCTCCATCCTTCTCTTTCTCCTCTCCCTCCCTCCCTCCCTTTCTCTTACTCTTAGTAAAGATATTTGATGAAACTATGAACTCTGTGTCCCCCCTAAAATGGAAATATACCAACATGATACAGAATTGAGGGTGTTTTCCTAGCCCCTCACATTTCACCCATGAATTGCAGACTGGAGACTGCTGTGCCTCCCCGTCACCTGTCCCTCTTACCTTGCACCCTTTCTCTCTGCCTTTCCAGCTGCCTCAAGCTCTGGTCTGGATGCAGTTTTTCCAGCAGGTGATGCTCCACTCCATCCTCTCCCTCAACCTACCACAGTGTTGTTCCCCTGCTATTTCTCTGCCTGAAACACATTCACACACTCTCCCTCTGGTAAGTTTATCCCAGATGTCCTTCAGATTTTACTGTGGTATGGTATGTCACAGCACAGGTGTGTAAAAGGAGTTGGGGGAACCCACGGAAAGCCGAAGAAATGGCTTTCCCAGAGGAAGGGACATTTGATAAGAGCTTTGATGAATAGGATTTTGCAAGGTGAAACTAAATAGAGGAGACTTTCTTTCAGACAAAGAATCACATGTAAAGGAACAGAGCTGAGCAAGTGCCTACATGCCTGGGGGATACAAAGGCATTAGTGGTGGCAGAGAACTCAGGTGCCTGAGACAGGGAGGTGGGAGATGAAGCCAGACACCTAAATCACCCTAAATCACCCTATCTTGGTTAAAAACCCATAGGTCAGGGATTAAAAACTCAAATGCTTTCAGGGGCTGGACGAAGAAGGTCAGTAAACAAAATAGGACTAAAATAAAATAGAAGGAAGTGGTAAGAACTAAATTGGGTTAGTAAATGCAGTTTAAAAATACTCAGCTTGAAAATTAAATATGACAAACAACATTTAGATCTAAATGTGGCCCGTGGGGAGTGGAGTGTCTTAGGTCAGGTCCCTAGAAGTGGATTCTGAGATGAGGATTCATATGCAAGTGCCTTATCAAGAAGGAGAAGCCAGTCTGGGAAGGGGGATGACATGGGGCGCGCCTGGGGTAGGAAAGCAGGAGTGTTTGCAAGGAAGGCCTGGGGGAGGGAGCTTCAGGCTGCTTCTACACAGGAGCTTTGGAGGGGAAGTGATGCCCCCGAGTGCTCCTGACCTGAGGCACGGGGGGCTTGCTTTTACACTTCATGCCCATGAGTCCCTGGTTCGGAGCCCTCCTGTAGGACCGAAACCTCTAGGTGCTCCCTGTGCTCCTAGGCGAAGAGGCTCCATCCCAAATGTAGGGAGCAAAAGCACCTGGAAGTCAACAGAGGGTCAAGTGAAAACTGCAAAAAGACATGTGCAAACCTGAGAGGTGTCCCATCAGCATCCCCGACAGGCAGACTGCTTATAGCCTCTGTCAGATAATGGGGACTCAAGATTTTAAAATCAGTTATGGAAGTTCAATTCCATCTGAGAGCTTTGATTGGGGACAGCATAGAGAATGGCTGGGAATGGACAAGAATGAAGGCGGAGTGACCCGAAAGAAGCCATAACTAGGGCTAGAATTCAGGCAGGCCAGAGAGTGGGCAGAAGAGGACACCATGAGCCAGAATCAACCCCACTTTGTCAGTAAAGCTGAGGGGGAAGAGGAAGAACATTATATCATGGTCTCTGCCTATTACTATTATTACTATTATTATTAAAACATTTGTTTTTGAGAGGTAAAAAGACACAAATAGTGAACTGATAAAGAAAAGACAACATGTGAAAAATGCCAGTTTAGAAAGTCCCACCGAAGTTGCCATTAGGATGGGGAATCAGGCAGAAGATACCTCCTCAATGGATGGGACATTTCTTACCTGCTGACCCTACCCTGGGCCCCTGCCTGGCTTGTAGCCCTCAGTTCCAGTTTCCACATTTAACTGTGAAAAAGAAAATGGGACCCTAACTCTACCAGGCAATGGAGAAATTTTCCTCTAGGTTTTTGGTCACCCTTGCAAGTAGGTAGGAAACACACAGCCTGGGCAGTGTTCCCATTGCTATAACAGAAGCCACTGTCCTTCTGAAATGAATGGGAGCTGGGTATCTGGAGACCCAGCCACGGACCCCAGGACCGTATCGGAACTGTTGTGTCATATTTTTGGTCACGCTGTAATTCCTTAACAGCATCCTTTCTCATCAGAGCTTACATAATTCCCTCGGGTACAGGACTCTTCTCTTACATTTAAACTAATATTTATGGAGCACTGCTTCAAGGTTAAGCACTCTGAGACCACTTCGCAGAACACTGATTCCCTTTCTTCCTGATAACTTCATGAGCTGGGGCAATTCTGCTCCTTCCGAGTTACATAATTTCAGGTGCGACCCCAATCTATGATCCTAGGACAGTCCAACTGCCCCTTTACGATGTTCATAGGTTCCTTGAGAGCTATGTTCTCATTGACAAATTTGATTCAGAGCCCTGATATTAGCCCCACTCTTTGTTCCACACCGTGTCCTTACCTACTTTGATTTTCACACAACAAAACCTAAATTAAAGAAAAAAGTACATGTGTGTTTTTGTAGAAGATTTTGATGAGGAGTATATAAAACCAACCAAAGCCAACAGGTTATAATGGAAGAGTACAGATTCCTGTTACTAAAGCGACTACCAGAGATCTCCCACTGGCTACAACAGCCTCTTATTTCTAAGACTTTCCTATAGATTATTAACATCTCTTTTCCAGCCCCTACTACCCAGCTTGCTGTGGTAGTCATTCGTGCTACTGAACATATATTTCTAACTCTGCTGTCTGAGCACATGGAAGAACTATGCTCTCCAACTTCCCTTGTGCTGAGTGGGCCATGAGCAAGTTCCTGCCAATGAGTTTTAATGACCAAGTATCTTGTGACATTTCTAGACTTGAGTGTTTCTCCTTCCTTCCTTCCTTCCTCCCCGCCTCCCTCCCTTCATTTTCTTAAGTAAGCTCCATACCTAACACGGGGCTTGAACTCACATTATCGTCAGATATCAGGAGATGCCTGTTCTTCTGACTCAGCCAGCCAGTCGCCCCCAGACTCAAATGTTAGTACGAAATCCTCTTAAATTTCTGGATAGTGGCTCTTCCTTCCGGATAGTGGCTCTTCCTTCAGCCTGACTGTAGCAAAGCCCTCCTGTGAACTCACGACACACACACGACATAAGCAAGAAACAAATTCTTGTTTTAAGCCACTGAAATTTTGAGGTTACTAATTACCCCAAAACTACCTAGCGGTCCTGATAGACTGGCTCATTCCTGCACTATCAGACTGCCCCTTCCCTGCTTTGGGCACAAATAGAATCATACAGCATTTACTGGTCTGTCTGGTTATTTTGCTCCACATAATAATTTATTTATTTATATTTAAAAAAAAATTATTTACTTATTTGAGAGAGAGAGAGAATGAGAGAGCATAGTGGGAGGGGCGGAAAGAAACCAAGCAGACTTCACGCTGAGCACAGAGCCGGATGTGAGGCTTCATCTCATGAGGCAGGGATCAGACCTAATCTGAAACCAAGAGTCCACACTTAACCAACTGCACCACCCAGACGCCCCCACATAACATTTTAAAGATTCACTCAACTTGTTGAGCATATTAGCTTGTTCTTTACCATGACTAAGTATGACCACAGCATTCCCACTGAATGAATATACCACAATTTGTTTATCCATCTTTTTACTGATGGACACCTGATTGTTCACAGTTTTAGGGTAAAATATGAAAAAAGATTCCGTTGAGCATGCTTGTACAAGTCTTTGTAAGGGCATAGGGCTCTTTTCTCTTAAATACCTAGAAGTGGAACGACAGACTCAAAGGTTAAATATGTGATTATTTTGCCAGAAACTCTCAGTTTCCAAAATGGTAGTGTTACTTTACACATCCACTAGCAATGCATCAGAGTTCCACTCGCTTCACATTGTAGCAAATACCTGCTGTTATCAGACTTTATAATTTTAGCTATGCTGTGGGGTATAGTGTGTTACCCCATGGTGGTTTTAATTTTTTTTTTTTTTTAGATTTTATTTATTTATTTGACAGAGATCATAGGTAGGCAGAGAAGCAGGCAGGGGTGGGGAAGCAGGCTCCCTGCTAAGCAGAGAGCCCGATGTGGGGCTCGATCCCAGGACCCTGAGACCTTGACCTGAGCTGAACAAAGGCAGAAGCTTAACCCACTGAGCCACCCAGGTGCACCCCTCCCCCCATGATGGTTTTAAATCTGAATTCTGGTATTGTTTTGTTTTTGGTTTTAAACCTGAATATTAATTTAACTTAATTTAATTATTTAATTAACATTTGTATTTCCCTGCTGACTAATGATGAACAGTATTTCGTATCCTTTATTACTCTCTTTCCTTCTCTCCCAAGGTTTTTCTTTTTTTCCTTTTACATGAAGGCCTGTTATCTACCTCAAAAAATGAATGGTGTTAGGTAAGGGTTAAGACTAATTTTTTTTCTTTGTAAGTATCTAGTTATTCCAGCACCATTTATTGAAAAGATTTCCTTTCTATATTGAATCATGTTAAGTATTTCTTTTTGTTGTTGTTGTTAAAAATCAAATGACCACATACACGTAGGTTTGTTTCTAAACTTCCTTCCTGGTTTGATTAATTTGTTTGCCTATCTTCACACTGAGAGAGCAATGTCTTAATTATTGTAGTGTTACACAGTGCATTTTAACATTCCAAAGAGTAATTCTTCTTGTTTTGTTCTTTTTAAATATTGCATTGGGTATTCCAGGTCCTTTGAATTTCTTTGCACTGTATATTATTAATTTCTACAAAAAACTAAACAAAACAAAAACAAAACCCCTATTGGATTTTGAGTGAAACTAGACTGAATATGGAGTAATGTGGGTAAAATGATCTCTTCAGGATCAGGTTACTCTGTCCTTGAAAATGATACACCTCTCTTCATGTACTTATGTTTCCTTTACTGTGTCTCAATAAGTTTGGAGATTTTAATTTCCCAATTTTTTGTTCCTAGAATATAGGAACACAATTTGTTTTAATATCTTGACCTTGTATGCAGTGACCTTACTAATTCCACTTATTTAATTCTCATATTTTTTTTTGTTGCCTTTTGGTTTTTCTATGTGCCCAGTCATCTCATCTGTGAATAAAAAGAATTATAACTCTTTTAATGGTATGTCTTGTATTTCTTTTCTTACCTCATTTTCACTGACTGAAGCCTCTAATACATCGTTGAGATGTAGAGATGAGGTACGAGTGAACATATTTGCTTTATTTCTATACGTAGATGGTAAAGCATTCCATATTTACCACTAAGTATTATGTTAGCTATAGTCTGTCTAATGTCCTTTATCAGATTAAGCTATTTACCTCCATTCCTAATTTTCCGTGAGATTTTTTTCATTTATCAGGAATGAGGACTGTCTTTCACAGATGCTTTCTCTGTATTTACTGAAATATTTGTAAGTTTTTTTCTCTTTATTCTGTTAAAATGGTGAATTTAATTGACTGAACACATGCTGACTGCCCTATTATAACTGCTTATTTTCCCCTCTTAATTATATTTCAACACAGAGAAAAGTATAAAAAAATAACAATCAGATATTACTGTGCCTATTGGACACATTTTAAAATGCTACTATTCTGCCATGTTTACCATATTATTATTATTTTGAAAAGAAATAAAATACTAGAGAGAGAGCTAAAGACCCACCACTCTCATCTCATCCTCCTTCCCTGGTCCTAAAATTGATGAGAAATCCTCCCAGGAATGCTCTCACATTTAAATTTCATATATATGTCCCTACAACTATATCTTAGATTGTTTCATGCTTTTAACATGGAAATCGGTGCCATCTGTCTTTGACATTTTGTACCTCTGGTGGTTATTTTTGAGTATTCAGTGTGAGACAGTTACCTAAATGTCTTTCATTTTGTATATAGATGACAATCTGGACCCTCCTTTCCCCAACTTCACGTCATTTATTAAACTGTATATCCACTGCTCACTCGTTATAAAGCCAAATGTGAAATATCATGGAGCACCTGGGTGGCTCAGTTGGCTAAGCGCCTGCCTTCAGCTCAGTTCATGATCTTGGTGTCCCGGGATCCAGCCCTGGGGTCAGGCTTCTGGCTCAGCGGTGAGTCTGGTTGTCTCTTTCTCTCTGCTCCTACCTCCTGCTCGTGAGCTCTCTCTCTTTCTCTCTCAAATAAATAAATCTTAAAAGTGTGAAATATAGCAAGTACCCATTTACATATGGCCATGTTCTGGGGCTCTCGAATTATAGCAGTATAACTTACATCTTACAATATTGGTGCATAGGTAGACTGACCTATTTCTCCACTGCGGCAACGTACTGCTCGAAATAATGATCCATATTAAATGTTGTTGATTGTTAATCCTCACCTTTTTGTTTCTCTTGTCACTTACCTATATGTATTAATTTGGGGTTAAGCTTATGCAGTTCTCAAGAGAAACCCTTTGGGATTTTGATAGTATTTGATGGGGTAAAGAATATGTTTTCATTTAAGAGTCACATCAGATTAAGAAAAATTGGTATATCTAAAACATCAAATCTTCCCATTTATTATTATTTATTATTATTACATTATACTTCACCTTTTATTTAGGTCTTCATGTCCTTCTGTAAGGTTTTGCAAGTTTCTCATAGTATTTTCTATTTTTCTTGCTACTCTGAATCTTTATAAATTACATTTTCTAATTTGTTTCTATTAGTTATAAAAAAACACTTTTTAAAATTTGTACATTTTGACATTGACCTATTACCTAACAATACTGATAAATACTCTTACTAGTTCCAATATGTTATCTGTAAATATTCATGTCCTAATATTTTCAACAAAGGCGATATCATTTGTGAACACCTTCGGTTCTTCCCTTTCAGTGGCTTTTCTCCCTTTCCTTTCTTCCTAGGCTAAGATATGTAGAACATGGTTGATGTAACAATATGAATTCACATCTTGGCCCTGAGTTTAATAGAAAAGCTTCTAAATCTTTTTTTTACTTTTTGTCAGGTTAAAGGAATTCCTTTCCATTGCTAATTTCCTAGAAGTGTTGTTTATTTTTAAGATCAGGAATAGGTGCTAAATTTTATTTAACGTTTTCTGTATCGTTTGGAACGATTATATAATTTTTTCCCTTGATTTAATGCAATATGGTGAATTACATCAGCTTTTCTAACACTTAACTATTGTTCCATCCTTCAGTATGTCCTATTTGGTCATGACAGTCTAGAATTCGTTCTGTTAACTTGTAGGATTTTTACATCTATGTTATTGAGTAGGATCAGTTCATCATTTCCCATTTAACTGAATTACCTGAGACAGAAATGTCTGGGCCTTTAATGTTATTACAAATATGAGATAAAAGGTATACTGTACAATTAGGTGTTGTGTGGCTAAACTACTGATGTATTTCTAAAATTCTGATAGCTACAAATGGAGTACAATTTGAATTTAAAAATCAGTACTGCTATTTTTAACTTTTCTTACATTGCTCTGGAGAAGTAGGTCTGATAAAAAGATTTCCCATTCTAAGGGCTACAGGAAACTATGGGTATAGATTCTGAGAGGGGATGGGGAATAATTAAGCACTTTCTTCCACCCGGGATGTTTAATCTGGCTCCTGCAACATGACAGCAGGCCAGAGGCTGAGTGGAAAGGTGGGGAGGGGGTATTTCCTTGTAGAAGCACGGGACCTGAAGAATCCAGAGTACACAATCTAGCTTGAGGCTTATATGCCTTTATTATATTGTCTGCTTTAAGTCCTGAGGTCACGGGCTTATTTTCAAACAGCCTGGTTTCAGCTGTGCAATAGGGGATTAGGAGAGAGTCAACGTCTACTTCTTGGGCTGAGAGGAATGGGCAGAGCAACAGCATGAAGAAACAGTGAGAACTGGGCAGCAGGTGTTCTGGTCCTCTGGCCAGGACCAGAACAGCTGTCCAGAGAGAGCTAAAGCAAAAAGCAAGGCCAGACACTGAAATGTGTCAGCTGACCCAGGACTAAGCAGAAAACACTGGAGTGTCCCTTAGGACTCCAACAGAAAATCTAATTCTGCTCTCCTCCATGATGGATTAATTCTCATATAACACGTGGCGGCAGAATGGCTGCCAGCACTTGAAGGCTCCTATCTTTTCAAGTCTAATTCAAAAGGAAAGAGGAGGACACCTCGCCCCAGAAATCCTAAGATTGAACAGAAGGTGACTCGCTGCTTCTTGAACCAATCACTGTGGGCCAGGTGTCCACCTGGGCTGATCCTGGAGACCCGAGTTCACACCCGGCACCGGAGATCAGATGGAGATAATGTCAACCAAAGTATACAGACATCAGCGTTGGACACCATGGGGGAGATGGTGGGTATCAAAGGAAAGTCCTTGACTTTTTAAAGCTTCTTAAAGTCCTTCAGATGTTAAAATAGTTTCATTGCTAAAAACATGCAATGAAGTCAACACATTATAAAAGCTTGGAAGCTGTGTTGCAGAGATATGTGGGATCAAGTGGTTAAAAAAAAAATCATGAAATAACTGAAGGCTGAGAAGAAACCGTTAGGTTTGGAAGAGACAGTGACTTGCAATCCTTGAGATAAAGAATTTAAAGATTACAGAGAAAGCACATACCAGATTGAAAAGGTTGTGGAGTGATAACACACTATCACTACCCCACCTTTTGCTGAATTCCTGGGGGGTAATTCCAGCCTGAAAATAATTCCATTAGTGGCATGGGTTTCCTCTACCAAGGTCAATGGTGTTTATAGGTCTATTCATAGATGTAAACTGAAAACAACATTGTACCACTGGGACTCAGAGGAGAAAAAGAAGGTCCAGCCAAAGCAGCCTGAGTAATAGGCTGTAGAAATAAGACCATTCTTCTGAGAATAAAGTTCTAGATGACATGTAAACAAATTGTGCTCATCACATGTACAAATGCACTGTGTCTATGCTCTGAAGTTTGCCTTTTCCCTGAGTATTTGATTCAAGGTGTTAACATTCCAATGTGATTCAAAATGGGTTATGGGGCGGGGGAGGGATAGTGTTAAAGTCATGGGATTTTTTTTTTTTTTTTCCTTTTTGGAAGCAACTCAATTGTTTGTGTTCCTTAGGAAACCTTATTTACCTTTTTAAAATTTTTTTTTTCCTTATTTTCTGTCTCGGCTTCTGTCTCTCCCTTCCTGCTTTTCTTCCTATCTTTGTTTATAGTACATTTTTCCTTTTCTCTGGGTAGGATAAATTTAAGTTTCAGCATATTAGAAGGCTAGAGAAAGCCTGTTTTGATTTGACTTTTAGCTAGCTACATGGTTGCTGTGTGACTTGGAACAGTTGGTTTAAGGGCTACTAAAATCTCTGTTTTCTCACATGTAAAGTGAGGGTCAGATGTTCCTTGACCTCTAATGTTTTGAGGATTAAATAAGATCCATATATGAAATTCTTAGCACACTG
Organism: Lutra lutra; assembly: GCF_902655055.1. Classification (NCBI taxonomy): domain Eukaryota; kingdom Metazoa; phylum Chordata; class Mammalia; order Carnivora; family Mustelidae; genus Lutra; species Lutra lutra. The sequence continues at coordinate 20,006,382 of NC_062294.1, forward strand.
CCTCTCATGTAAGAACTGAATTTGTATATGTCATATATAAGCTCACTCCTACTCTCTATTTTGAAAATCGTTTTGACCATCATCTTTCTGGATAAACATTGTCTTTTACTCTCAGCTTTGACTTAACAAAGTATCTCACCTGATGGCTAAGGGAAAAATTCATATGAGGTCAGAAAGAGAGAGATTTTTGCAAGTGAGATGCCATGGAGTTAACAACAGTTTATGGAGAGTAAGATTCCACATGGTTCCAGGGATAATACTGCTTTGTATGGGGGGAAAACAAAAAAACAAATAAAAACAACCTTTGCTGTTGGACAACCTTTGCTCATCTGTCTGTAGTGCCATCTTTCTCTTCTTCAAACTCTCCAAACTCTTCAAATGTTACTCAGCTGGGTTTGGGATCATGAATATGGTGGGAAACTAACACGTATTAGAAGCCAACAATGCACTAGAAGATATGCAGGACATTTTTTTTTTCTTTCCTTTTTAAAAATTTTATAATATATTCATTTTCCCCCAGCCTAATGAGCTGTGTATAACCCTACTGGGTATGTATAATTAGCTTCCTTTTCTAAATAAGAAATTGCCCTTAGAGGGTTTCTTACCCAAGGTTATTGAGTTAGAAAGAGATCTTAGAAATCTGAGTCTTGAGATACCTGACTGCTTTCTCTACTTCAATTATTATGCTTGGTGCTGTCATTAATTCTATTATTATCATTTTTGTAATATTTTGCCATTGTTATTGGTGGAGGTAGTGATGATACCAGTACTACTTTTTTCACCATGTTGATAGACATTTATTCGAGAAATTAAATGTTGCCATACCATTGGCTCAACTGACAGGAATAATAGGCTGTCATGTCAATGTAAACAGTATTTAAAAATCCACAGAAAGGGATGCCTGGGTGGCTCAGTGGGTTAAGCCTCTGCCCTCAGCTCAGGTCATGATTTCAGGATCCTGGGATTGAGCCCTGCATCAGGGTCGCTGCTCAGCGGGGAGCCTTCTTCCCACCCTCCCTCTCTGCCTGCCTTTCTGCTTACTTGTGATCTTTCTCTCTCTCTCTCAAATAAATGAACAAAATCTTCCAAAAAAAAAAAATCCACAAAAAAAACAGGGGAGGGAGAAAGAGTTTTTAGTTTACCAAGTTATTATATTATTAAAATACTTAAAATAATGTCTCATCTCATAAAAGTATAAAAAGAACAAAGTATATTAGTATAGCATTTATCCTCTCATTGGCAAAGAAATGGTCCTAACAAACTTTCAATGACATTTTGTTCTTTCATTCAATATTTTTTGAAAAATATGCATGTACCCTTCCTCTCCTGGTTCCTGCCCTTGCCAATATCATGGCTTGAAACCAAACCAACCCACCCATACCTCACTCAGTTAGCAGCCAATACAATGGCACACTAGAGCCTTGAGGACATCCAAGCACATATCCAAGACACATGCATGTTATTTATCCCATGCCCCCAACTTTCCTAGACCTTACTTAACCTATAGCCCAGTGACTCCTGAGTCCTTACTTTGTTTTCTTTTTGTATTACTCTCTGATTCTCCTTGCAACCAAAGTCTACATTTGAGTTCAAATTCTCTGAGTTGACAATTGATGTTCCCTTTGACATGGAAAACCCCTTCGACCTTTCTGGCTGTGCTTGGTGAAAAAAAAAACAAAAACAAAAACCTGGTTCTGGAATCTTGAACACTACCCTTAGAATACCATGTGTAGCTGCATGCTGCCCTCACCCCCCAAACTCCTAAGGAAGGATCTGATGGCTGTCTCAGTTGAGGAACCGTTTGTGAACAGCTCAAGAGTCAGTGCAGATATTTCTAACACCATTTTCCTATCAGTTCAACCAGAATCACAGCAGGTGGCTTGTTGTGCTGAAGCACTGAGAACACTAATTGTGCATGCATGTGTGTGTATGTTCTGCTTCAGACAATTTTTACTCCTTGAAAATTCAGAGAGTAAATGGACCTTTCTAAAAACATAGTTTTTGTTTCTTTACTCTTTTCTACAATTGGATATCAATTACAGGTGTTTTTCATGACTATAAACATCCATTCCTCTCTCACTGTTCTTCAGAAGACAGGGTCTGAAAGAATGCTTACTTTTTATAAATTAAAGAGGGTTCACATTTTTTTCCATTTCTCACTTACTGTCTGTCATATTTCTCAGGCTCCAAAGTCCAAGTGTGATGGAATACAGTTTTTCATCCTCAACAGGTAGAACCAGATAAATCACAAGTACAGTCTGATGATTAGAAATGAAGTTGTCCTGTACCTACTTTGAAAAACTCAGTTTATGCTCCTTTTCTATGTAGAGCTATTTCAACATGAGTTTTAGGCATGGGCTCTGGCAGCTGATAATCTTAAAATAGTGTTCTCAAACGGATGGCCAAAATCTATGGGATGACGGTAAAATGTTGTTTTCCCATCATACTGCAGGAACAGGTTTTGAGCCATTTTTGTTTGAGATATCAATAGGAAAGCTGACCCTGAAGGCTAGATAACATGATCTCTGCAATTATAAATAGTGAAATTAAAAGGTGCCCAGTATCCAAAGATCAGGAAGCTCAAGGCTGTAAAGGGCTTCACAGAAAGGGAGATGAGTGATAACCAAATCGTTCAGCAAGTTCCAGGAACATGATGACTGAGAAGAGGCCATTAATTTTGGTGAGGAAAGGGCCATTTGTGATCTTTGAAAAAGGAATTTCAAGGTTGTGGTAGGAAGAGATAAACAATTGCAAGTGATTGCAGAATGATTGCATACCATCTGTACTCATAGCTTTGCTGAATTCCAGGTACGATAAGAAATAATTGCATTAGTAGGACTACTTTCAATTCCAAGGCCAGTGGTATATATGGATCTATTCATAAACCTGAACAGAAAACATCCCCTATAGATGAAAGAGGCATCATGGTCAGCCATACCACTGTGGCTGTGCAATTAAGAATATCATTTTGAACCTAAAAGCTCGAAAAAACATTAATAGGAATTCTTACAAATTACACATAATTTGTCATTGAAGAGAAGTTCAGCCTTTTCTCAGGGTATTTTATTCAAGTGCTTAGCATTTCAAGGCACTTTGAATAGATATTATTGAAAACAATGAGCCCAAACGAAAAGTAGGGATAGAGCGGCCCAAGTATGTAACTGTTCAGGAAATGAGGTTCCTGTCTTATTTCCTCTGGATCTGCCTTTTTCTCTTCCCATTTACCACTTTCTCTCTCTCTGTGTGCCTGTTAGCAGAGATACACAGTTGAGGTTTGAGGGCCCTGGAAATAGCTTTCATGGCTCTGAACACCAAATTCATTACTTCCTAGCCAGCTGACTTTGGCCAAGCTTCTGATATCTCTAAGCCATGGTGTTTTGGCACCTGTGAAGTGGACTAGCAAGCATCCTTACCTCATAGAGTGTTGTAAGTTCCTAAATGAGGTAATCTATGTAAAATGCATACCAGGCTTCCTGGTATATATTCAATGCCCAGTAATAGTCCCTTGAATTGCACCAAAATTCACAGTAAATCCACAGGCACATGACAAATATAAGTGACCGAGTAGGAACCATGGTAACATTATGCTTTTTTGTGGTTACTAGAATTGGGTCTAATTATTTAGGAAGGCAAGACTGGACCTAGAATTTCTGAGTTATGCCTCTTCTTTTAATCCCTGATTCATCCAATGATTTTTTCAATATCCATTTTGTACCTCTGTGACAGACATTAACTCAACTTTTTGGTACAGAGTGTCCCTCAGACTTCCCAAACCAAGCTCACTGCAAATTTATAGTGACCCATAAATGACTTCTCCATGTCTCAGTTTCTTCTGTGAAGTAAGGGTAGTAATAGTAGATTCTTCCCAAGACTAATGTGAAGATGAAATGTTTATTAATATGAGGTGTTTGTCAAAAGTGCCCAGTCGTAGTATTTGTTAAATAAAATCTATTTATTATCACTGTTATTCTTGCTATTATTATTTTAAATAACTAAAATAAAATATGACAAGAGCTGGTGAATACATATGCATAAAGTATCAAGTAAATAAATAGGCATAAATAATTTAGGCTCAAACATTTGAGAGACGTTTTTCAGGTAATAGTATCTCTGGACTGGGATTTTAATAGCAAGAAGCAATTTTCCTGGTAGAAAAGGGTATTTTGGGATTAGTAATAGCAAGAGCAAAAGTATGAAGGATAGAAGAGAAGGAAAGATTTGGAAGATGGAGATACACTTGATACTATGAAATAATTCTATCATTTATGAATCCACAATGCCTAGCAGATTGTTGGACATATATCTGTTGATGGATGGATGGATGGATGGATGGATGGATGGAGGGACAGATGGAGGAGAGGAAGGACAGATGGAGGGATGGAGGCAGAGATGAATCAGTGTATGAATGGATGGATAGATGGATGGGTGGGTGGATGGATGGATGGGTGAATTTTACTCTGGCCTCATCCTCCTTTTCAGTGATGGTTTCAGAGGGCAAGTCTGAGATGACTTTTTCGTACCTCAGACTGGGTTAAACATCCCTTCCTAAGGCTTCCTGCACTTTTGCTCAAAAAAGCCAAATATAATCGATGAGCAAACTTGATCCTACAACCCTCAAGAGGCAACTGTGTGAAGAGTGCCTTTGAATTTGTGGTAATACTACAGACCTCTAGATTCCCATAATGAATCTGGCTGTCAAATTTTAGAGGTTGCCAGAACTAATGGGAGAAGAGAACCCTTACTTGCAAGGAGCCTCACCTAAGTGTGTGTTTTACCTTCTGGGAGACAGCCAAACACTGACAATATAAAACAATGGACTCACATCCCTGTCCTTCGGTGTTGCTTCCAGCCTTAAACTGCCATCTCCATTTATGAAGGCCATCAAGGAAAGAGCCCTTACTTTGATACATTTTGGAGCATAAGCCCTTAAATGCCTTGCATGGTGGACAGTGCTAAATGCTGCAATCAGTTGCATTTTTCCCCCTTTTTGTTTCTTTCCCCTTCTGATTTTTTTTTTTTAACTGCCTGTTGGATGTTTGGTGCCAAGTTTAAAAAAAAAAAATCAATAAGCCCAAACATTACAGCAGCAAGTTTAATATAGCTTACCTTCCTGGAACAGGCCTCGGGGAAAGCGAGAAGCATCACGTTAAAACGGTGCTGGGCTCACATCTCGAAAGATGCTTGGGATGGAAGGGACTTGCTCAGCAAGATTTTGATACCTCCAGATGCAAATGAGACAGCCCCTGCAGGACCAGGCTTGGTGTAAGAGCATATTGAGATATTGTGGGGAAATGATTCTCCAATAAGCATCGATGGCCATCCTGGGAGCACGCAGATGGCACAGAATGCAAGAAAATCACAACTTCTCAGTCACTGGAGGTCTGCTGGAAGGTTAAAGGCAGAACCCGTGGCTTGAGTCCTGTGGAGACCTGTCTTGCCACAGAGAACAAACTGCTCCAATTTTTACCATGCCGTTGTTCACTTCACAAGCAACGCGCTGAGTTTCTGCTTTTTCTTTTCTTCTTTTGAAGAAAGGGCCAAATAACGTTGATCATTTTGAATAACTAAGAAGAATAATGACTCCATTCATCCATTCCTTGCTTAAACCAATGTTCCTTGAAGGTCAGTATTGTGATCACATTTACCACTACAGGATGGAAACACAATGGCGAGCAAACCCGGCTCCCATGCTGCCTTCACAGGGCTCCAGACCTGGTGGGGGAAGAAAGACAACGATCAGGCGATCATCCAAAGCAATGTGAAATTACAACCATGATACATGCTACCAAGAAGAAGGGTTATGGCCAACAGTTGTTCAGTATTTACTCCATCAGGCTCTTAAGAGGCATTGTCTTATTGAAACCTCACAATGGCACTTCCATTTGATGTGTTCATCAAGGCTGCAGGTCAGTATGAAATGTAGCAATTATCACAGGCAACTTTGGGAGAAAGGGAGTTTTGAACACAGAAACAGGCATAGATAACTGCAGACAGCACGGACTCTGTTGCCTCCTCATCCCTGCGTTCCTCATCTCAGCTCCGTATCTCAGCAGCAAGGCATGGTCCGCTCATCGTGGACTACATGCAAACCCCTGGGGATGCCACCTCCCACTTCTTGACTGGTCCCAGACCCCTTGCCCCTCATAGTCTAATGGAGATGGTACCTAGAGTCCAGTGAAGGATGCGAACAAAAATCAAGCAAAGAAACCATTATTCTCTGTTATTCCATCTGAGTCTCTGGGTCTCTACTGAATAGAAATTAAATAAGCGTGAAGAAAATTCTATAAACATCATGTTTAAAAAACCCAATCACTTAAGCCCATAATTGATTATTAATTTTTATTAAAAGGATATTTGGATATCTTATTTATTCTGCAACAAAGTATTTACATAGTTTGAAAGGAGAAACCCTTTGTAAACAGGACACTCCATGACTACACTGATTAGCTGGTCCAGCACTCTGTGCAATGGGTGTTTTTAACAAGTCATATTATAAATCATCTTCTGAAATGTTAATTAAGTGGTAAAACATTTGCTGAAAGTTAAAAGTTACCAAGGATTTAATTATAACCTTGCGGACACCATTTCCAGTTAATTATATACCCTTCTTATATTCTTGATAAACCACAAAATGCACCCTGTTAATGATCAATTGGTATTAAATTAGCTGGAATTAGTTTTTATTAAATCTAAATTAGATTTTTATTTGCGATACAATAAAATAGTGCACCCAGCCCTTGCCACTATGATTTGGGATATTTCTGTAGAGAGTGATTACCAGATGTCTAATTGGGCAATTAATAGATACAGTTTCCAAATTAACATAATTGGGGGCCCTAAAAAGAAAACAAAATGACTATTCAGCCAGCCGACCATCTTTTTTGCATCCTGCCATTCAGTCAGGGATGTCAACCAACCCCTCATTCTTTTGGAAAATTGTGCTTCCCAGGGCTGGCTTCCCACCAAAAAAGGTCATTGTGACCCTAATGTGAACAGCTTCAGAGTTCTCCGATGTGGGGACAGCAACTGCCAGGGCCCCCCAGACAGGCACCTCTCACAGGCGTTTTTCCCCAGTGTGTGCTGCACCCGTGGGCAGGTACAGCGAACCCGCATGGGGCTTACAGAACCGCGAAGATAACCAGCTAGATAATGGGGTGTTTACACAGCTGACAGGAGTCCAAATGCACAAGCTCATCTCTTTCCAAAAACAATTTGCCAGATGAATTTAGTTTGATGTTCCAAAGCTTTTTCATTTTACCATTTAATATACCACAGAAGGGACCAAGACTTAACCTCTCCATTTCTGCTATCTACTTAAATCCCTTCCTAACTGCTTTCTCAATATGTTCAGTGCAGTCTCAAAGTGTGTCCTCTGCCATCTGTGTTCTTTTAAGAGACGGTCCTGCCCCATACATGTAAGTAGGCTTCGTTCATATCCAAGCTGTAAAACAGAGCGTCAGCTGCTCTGTTCACTCTGGGTACCCAGGCTTCATTTTTTATTTTGTTTGTCTAATGGTTTCCTTAAAACTCAGGATACTATGTTAGCAATAACAACACACAAAAACTGATACACAAACAAAAATTGGTGAGAATTACTGCAAGCAAATGTATAAGCTCTTTATATATAGTATTTATTTATTTATTTGTGGGGGGGATTTAAAAAAAGAGAGAGAGAATTCACACTGCTGAGTTACATAACGTTTATAAAGAGGTAGTGAGGAGTATATCGTGTTCCATGAGTACTCGTGGCCTCATCATGATGCCCTATTATTCACTTCTTCCGGGGACATTGGCGAAGCTAGGCAGGATGGACTCTTATAGTTCAGTGCTGTTTTTATTTCTAGTCCCTTTCTCTTACCTGCTTCCCAACGGTATGTTGGTCCACCCCATTTCTCACTCATCCAATGGATCTGTGGCTTCAATCACTTCTCCCTTTTGGAGCTCATTCATTTTACAAACAGACATGAACTGCCTACTTTGCCCAGCTGTGCACTTAGACACAGGCATGCAGTAGTAGACAAGGCTGGTCACCATCCCTGTTCTCATGGGGTGCCATTTGAGTGGGAGAAGTAGACTGAAAGGATAAATGTGTATAATTATAAGTTATCATAGGTGCTCTACAAGGCAAGAAGAAGTGAGAGCTATATGGAAAATAGCAAGAAAATCTTTAATTAGGTGGATAAGAAAGGTGTGTTTGATTTAAGTTGGTGTGTGATTTAAGTTGGAAGCTGCATGGAAGGAAGTGTGCTATAGGCAGGAGGGGCAAGATTCAAACAGGCCTTGAGGTGGAAAGGAGCTTGGTACTTGAAGAAACTTAAGTGAAGCTGAAGAACACTGTGACTGTGGTATGGTGAACAGGGGGAGGTGGCCTGAGTTGAGAACTGGAAGGAAAGAGGAAGGGAGAGACAACACAGGTGACTCAGGAACACGAAAGGAGCAGCTGGAGAAATTTGAAGTTAAGCCACAGAATGACCTGATCTGCTTGGGCTTTGCAATCTTCAATCTTGCTCATTGGTGGAGAACACACAGGAAGAGGGCCAGTAGTAGGAAAGCCAACGGGAGGCTGCTGAAGTTCTCCAGACATGAGAGACGGTGGCCTGGAGTGAGGGATGGACGGTGGGAGCAGGGAGAAGGGGACAATAAGAAAGAACCAAAAGGATGGACTGGATAAGGGGCTGAGGCTAGAGAAAACTCAAGAAGGCTCCTAGGATCTGGCTTGAGCAACTGAGTTTCTTTGCTCACTTAACATGTATTCCTTGAGCACTTGTATGTGCCCGATGTTGGACGTTCATTAGGTGGACCTGACGGCAAAGGTATCATGCTCTTGAGGAGCTAACGTCCCTTGAGAGGGGACTTGATAGGCGATTGCAAAGAACTCCTTCTCTTTCTAATCATTCAAAATCTGGTTTTAGGAGTATAGGACTTTTATCAGCTACAATTCTGACACAATTTGCTTTGGCAATGATTGTGACTTGATCTCTTCCAATACGAATTTAGTTTTCCCTGAAATGACTTTGTTCCCTCCTGCTGGTAACGTGGAGGATTTCAGAGACCTCTCTGGCACTGTCATATTACAGATGATTACTAGGTCTGGGGTCACCTCTGTAAGTGTGACTGGGGTGGCTCCATCAAATGCCCTTCTGCCACTTCCAGTCCAAGCTGCAGAAGCCATATTATAAGACTCTTCTTTTGGGGCTTTGATGATAGAAGCACTTCACAGCGGATTCTACATTTTTGTTTTAAATAGGTTCTTCCTAATTATTTCAATGATACAGGCTGCCTTTATAAAATCTCAAAATAACAAAGAAAATAAAAAAGAAGTATAATCACTTATGATTCCATTCAAGGTTTTGTAAAGTAATTTTATAATTCCGATGACCTCTTAATATGCATATGTCAAGGAAGTTTTGATTCTATAAAACTTAGTTTTGAATTCAACAATAACAAAATTTGTTTTTAAGCTATTTTTCATGGATACAAATTTAATTCTTTGGCTATGCAAAGTTATTTTCAGTGTGTCACTATCGTAAGTATCATTTCCATAAAGGTCTTTATGCATGAACTTTTTGTGTTCATTTTTATGTGTATCCTGGAAGTAGAATTAATGGGTCAAAAGGTAGGAATGTTTTAAAGGCACATGATACATATTGCAAAAATGTTCCTAAAAGGGTTGTGCTAATTAATACTCCCTAGCGAAATACAGAAAGGAAGTGAAGCCAAACTCTTTCAAGCATCATTTTCTCTTTTCTCCTGTCTCTTAAATTTTTAATGCGTGTTAATTAGATGGGTGAAAAACTGCCTCTCATTTTTGCAATTGGCTCTTTTTAATTTTTATTAGAGAATTTTAAAATCCTCTCTGCACCCCACAAAGTGCTTGTTAATCATTTCTAATTCCTCTTTCATGAATTGTTTTGTTTATGTCCTTTCTTTCTCTATTGGGGGCTTTGTTTTAGTTTTTCTTTCCTTATTTATTTACATGAAATCTTTATATATGTGGCATCACAGAGTTCTCTTCTTTTTTACTGGCTTTGTCCTTCCTAGCCTCACCCCTGGTGAAGAGGGCTTGTTAAAATGTCCTGATACATCAATTTCTATAAAAGTGATCAACGTAAGTAAAAGATAGTGGGTGGTTTTTTTTTTTTTCAATGAATTAATCCACACCTTAAGAAACTCTGAAAGTCAGAAGTTTATCCCACCAGGAACTATAGGGAAACACGGGCAGTAAGCTCTGCCATTGTTACTGATTTACTATGCCTTCCCAGGATGAGATCCAGGAGGGCACTGCCCTGCTCTGGAGTTCACTCTCTCCATCACTGATCATGCAACTGAGGTAGGAAGAATAGGGAAGCTCTGGAAATTTGCAGAAGAAACAAAAACAAGGAACTGAGTCTGACACCTAACAGTCTGTGGAGATTAAGCGCCCTTGTGATACACCTGTGATTTGTCACGGCCACAAGCATCCTGAAGCTCCTGCTGAATTGTGGCATGCATGAGCACAACCACTGAGAATGACCCCTCCACTGGGGGCGCTACAGGAATCCTAGTAGATCTTGACTATGGAGTGTCCACAAGAGAAAAATCCAACTCTGCCTGTGCATGGTAGCTAACAGAGCATGCATAATATTATGTAGAGTTCCTAGGAAATCCATGCCTATTTCCAGAACCCTCCAGGTGTATTTCGTGCCCATATTGTAACCATCAATAAGAAGAATCGGAGCTTCATATCTGCCCTGGGAGACTCAGATTCTCTGAGTTCACACATACTGCCTCTTCTGGGGTGTGTACATTTGTTTGGCAATAAAGCTGCTTCTGGTATGCTTTACTCCAACTCGCCTTTGAATTCTTTGTTGGGCAAAGTCAAGAACCTGGCACCTGCCGGGGGTTGAAGTTTCCAGGCACCAAGAACTCGCCCAGCCTCCCAATTCAGGTGAGCACTAATGGGGTTCATGCCAGGATTCACATGGAACCGGAGAACTAGAAAGGGGGGTGGAATGTGGCCTTAGGAACGGCACCTTTCCCAAATCAATGAAAACCGATAAGAACGCAAATAAACAAACACCATCAGCAAAATGCATAAACTAAGAGCTATTTGCACTTTTAAACCATAAGTTGTTTAACGATTGGTTACCAGCAATTAGTGTTTTTTCCAGAAATAGGTGAAGCTAGAATATCCTTCAAACCATAGTGCCCACAGCAGTTCCTTTTTGTCTGTAATCAAGCGAGAAGTGATGATTGCTTTTTTCTTTCTATCTCCAGGAGTTTTGCCCTTAGCTGAGTCTAAATTATAGGTGATCTCAATTGTAAGGATTCCTCTAATTTCCTTTATACACCTATCTATCTATCTGTCAACCTATCGATAGATCTATTGCTTCATCTGTGATAGTTCATTTTATGTGCCAACTTGACTGGGCCATGGAGTATCCAGATATTGGGTTCAACACCATTCTGGATATGTCTGAGAGGGGTTTCTAGATGGGATTAACATTTGAATAAGTAGGCTGAGTCAAGCAGATTGATTTTCCTGATGTGGATGGGCCTCATCTAATCCTTAAAAAGCCTAAATAGAACAAAAAGTCTGAGTAAAGAATTCACTCTCTTGGCCTATCCTCAAGCTGGGGCACTGGCCTTCTCCAATCCTTGAATTATAATTTACATCATCATGGCATCCTAGAATCTCAGGCCTTCAGACTCAGACAGTTATTGACAGGTGATTGTGTTTGGTTGATGATCTCTTCATGAAGGTATATAGTTTGAGTGTTCATGCTCCAGGTGTGGTATCATTCAGGAGAAACCAAATGTCATTTTTGCAATAGCCCAAGGAGTGAACCCTGACTCTTATGAGGGTAATTAGCAGCTGCAGTGTGTCAGGGTTGGGGTCACTGGACAGAGCCACCTAAAATCCCAACTCCATGGTTACCCTGAGTCACATGATTCCTACTAAGCCCACCATGTAACTTAAATGTAGAGTTCTTCCTGTAAGGTGTAACAGTTTTCTGTTACTGCTGTAACACATTATCACAAACACGATGGTGTAAAACAACACAAATTTATTATTCCAGTGTTTTGTAGGTGATAAGTCTGACTGGGCTGAAAGCAAGGTGTCAGCAAGGTAGTGTTCTTCTGGAGGCTTGAGGAAAGAATCTGTTTCCTTAACTTCCAGCTTCTGGAAGCTTCTCACATCCTTTGGCTCATGGTTCTCTTTCCGCATCTTCAAAGACAACAATGTTACATCCCTCTGACAATTCCATAGTTACATCTCCCTCTGACCACAGCCAGCAAAGGTTTTTCACTTGGAAGAACTCACGGGATAGACTGTATCCACCTGGATGATCTTGTATGAACTTTCCATTTCAAGGTTCTCAACCACATCTGCAAGGTTCCTTTTGCTATGTAAGGTAACACATTCACAGTTTCCTGGGTTTGGGATGTGGACATCTTGGGGAGCAGGAGTGTTTTGTTTCTTTTGTTCTGCCTACCTGTCCTAGTTCAGGCTGCTGTAACAAAATACCACAGACTGGGTGGCTTATAAACAATGGAAATTTATTTCTTTTAGTTCTGGAGGTTGAAAGTCCAAGATCAGGGTGTCAGCATGGTCAAGTTCTGTTGAGGATCCTCTTTTGGGTTGCACATTGCTGATTTCTTCTTATACCCTCACATGATGGGGAGCAGAAAGAGGAGCAGCAGGCTCTCAGGTGGACCTTATAAGGACACTAATCCCATTCATTAGGGTTCAACTTTCATGACCTCAACCAATCCTAAGTACTGCCCCAAAGGCCTAGCTCCCAATACCATCACATTGTGGAGTGTGGTTTCAATGTGTGAATTTGGGAGAGACACAAATACTTGCTCCACAGCACTACCACAGGAGGTAAACTCCATTAAGAAGAGGAGGAAAAAAATGCATTCTATATTTAGGGTAGATTCTTGGTCTAAGGTCATCAATTTGTGGTCCTGAGAAAGACTTCTTGATCTTCAAGATCTCCTAAGAGGGTATGTACTGGAGTATTAAACATGATATAGAAGAAGATGTATAGACTTGATTTAAATGCTCACACTGAAACTCTTTTCTGTGTGGACTTAGAAGAATGGCTCCACCTCCATGATTAGCACCCCAAAGAATGGCACCACTTCAGTCTTCCTTGGAGTGGGATAATAAGCTTGATTATGCAAGGTTCCTAGTGTAGTCAGAATGTCAAAAATATGAAGCAGTCCCCCACTCACCCCAGAGACTTCTGTTCTCCTTTGGACTCTCCTGGATGGTAGACCAGTTTGTTCCTACATTTCTTCATATTATCTTTTGCCCTCCCAATTTTCTGGAGAAGGTATTAACCTCGAGGACTTGGATTACTCTGGCCCAATGACTAAAATTTGCACATACCATGAAATCTAGATTTATTTCTGTGCCTGCCTACCTTAAATCTCAAAACTGCCATGTCCAAAATCAAATCCAAAATCAAACCCCAGGCTACTTTAAATCTGGGGTCCTTTTGAGACCTAGTAAGACTCCTATTACAGTTAATGGTACTCCTCTTGGAGTTGGAATGGAATTCTTCCATTTATTCAACACCCCCATGGTCTGAGCAGCAAACCTTACCTGTTGCCTTTAGTGACCACCTCTCTGGTGTCCCCATACCACCTCTCACTCCTGTCAACCCGTTTTCCAGAAAACAGCTAGAATTCTTTTTTTTTTCCCCAAAATAAGCATCTGGTTGTGTCATCTTTGATTTAAAAAAATTCAATACCTCTTCATGCTGGCTGGTCATGCTTGATATGGGCAAGCCCTGGAGTCACCTTCAGCAAGCATCCCTTCGCTCAGTGCTTTCAGCCATGCAGAATGTCATGTACAGTTCACCCTGCTAAGATTTTGTTGTCCTTAATGACGTTTGTGATTGTGTTCTCATGCAGCTGAGGGAATCTGTCCACTGAGGATTATAGCTTCTGCACATAGCACAGATATAGCATGAAGAAGCCCTCAAATGTGTTATTATGTATTATTTGCCTAATAAGTGCATAAAATCTATAGTTTCAACTAAGGTTGCCCTGAATCACCTTCACATATATTACTGCGTATATATTACTGCAAAAGCTTAACAGGTTTCTCTTTCTCTCTCTCCCCACAGTGCCGCCAGAATGTACTCTCAAATGCACAGATCTGATGATGCTAGTACTCTCTCTCTCATATATATATGTATATATATACATATATATATATATATAAAATATGCTGTGAATATGATTTTGCATCCCTGCTGAGAATATTGTAACATCCCTTGACTTTATACATAGCCTTTCCTACCTGATTCCCCTCCTTTCTCCTCCCACACATCCATAATTATGGCTAATCTGACCTAGTCATTGTTGCTGGGATTTGATGTTGTAACTTTCAATCTTACCTTTCCCTCTGCTGCCTTAGCTGCCCTCCTTCCCAGCTCTGCATGCACCAGGCTTACCCATAGGCTAAGCTCCCCAGACCAGCTCTGCTTGTAGTCTGTTTGCATCCTCCCCAGGTGGTCATCCTCTCTCCAGCCTGTATATGCTCACATCTCTCTCCACCACTCACCCAGAGCAGCAAGATAGAGCTGTAACATGCACATGTCCCATTCACGCACATCTTCCAGCCAGTTAACGCATGTTCACTGACCTCCCAGAGCTTCTATTACATAGTGGGCACTATGAATATAAGGATAGATAAACATGCTCCTTGCCCTCAGGGAGCTTGCACTCTAGGGAGCAAGTGGTAATTGAATGTAGTCTTCAAATTACTATGATCAGCCCAAATTGTCTATGAATTCTAGAAGAAATAACTTCCTCATATTCTTGACATCCCTTTCACTTATATGGATCTTAATGAAGAAGCATTGTCCAAACAACAGTCAAGCCCTCAGGGGCTTGTAGGAGAAAATGTCTCTCTCCGTGTCTAAACGCAACATTAGAGACCATAGCAAACACCATAGCATTCGATGAAGTCCTGCATATTAAAGGTATTTCTGCCTCAGGAATAGAGCCAGACCCAGTCCCTGCAGGCCAATACCACGTCTGTCATTAAGAGCCAAATGACAACACTCTTTACTCAGAAGAATGAGCAGCAATGCTGATGACCAGTATATCACGTGGCAGCCAAAACCGTTCTGAGAGGCTCTTTGAGAACACTGCCTTAATGCAGTGTCGACTTCATCAGATACTTCTTCATCGATTGCCTATGGTTTTAAAAAGTGCTGTTTGCCTAACTGCCCCTAAGGAGAGCTGCTGGCCGCGGCGGCTTTATTATGCCTTTGCCCAAGTCAACCATGATGACCCAGATCCTGTTGTAATCGTTGTTAGAAAAATAACCCCAAAATATGATCAACAAATGAGATCATACATAAGCATTTAAAAATATTAAATAATTTTTTACAAGGCAAAAATGAGAAAAACTGCAGCAATTTAGAGTTTAGAGAGTTTCGACAGTTTTCTCATTTCTTGTGTTTTCTAAATATACACCTCCCTGGCTTGGAGTCTCCTGTTTCATCTACCTAGACTGCTCTCTCCACACTGTTTCCTGGACAGGCATGTGGTGTCCTTAGCTCGTGCCCCCTCCATGACCACCCCACTCTTCTCAAGCTCATTATAGTCTGTACTGCACTATCTTGTGAACTCAAGACAGGTCAACGGTCAGGTCCCTTCCTCCTCTATGTTCCTGCAACATGCTGTAGGTGGGTGTCTAATGAAGGAGGAGTTCATTCCAATTGGTTGGAAAACTAATAACTCAGTGGTAAAAGGAGAGATGATATCAAAACTCCCCACAACAGATAACACAATTTCACAGTAAATTCACATTGGAAATAAAATATTTAAAGTTATTAATAAGAATAATGATGACAACAAACTTATCACTACTAAATAAACATGGTCTTAGAATGATAATGCCAGATGCTATAGGACTCATGGTAATTTTGGGATGGATCCCCACTGCAGTAACACAAGGATGAGTATAGTTTTATTCATGCTTGGAAAGCACTTGGAGCTGAATTAGTAAATCATGGCATATCAATCCAATAGAACATTCCACAACAATTACGAAAGCTAGTTACGAAGACTATTCTGACATGAAACTGTGAGACTACCTATTTCATAATACAAGAGGTTGCAAAGAAGACAGAAATAGTTTGATTTTGGATACAACACTATGAGTGAATTTTTAACATGTTTTATGTTTATTAGTGTGTTGTACCACAATAAGAGCATAAAAATTGTTCATCTCTTTTAGGGCTATGTTCTAACATTCCATATTAAAAAATACAACATGATATCTAGCAATTTCATTTCTGAACGGCACTATGACTCAACACATTTTTAAAAAATTTTTAAAAATCCCTTTCATCTCCTCACATAAATACTGTATGTATGTGGTTATGAGTCTGTGTGACTGTGACTAGTTTATTGTATTTACGTAAAGAAGAAAAAGTTACAGGTGAATTCCAATAAAGATGGGAGATTGAAGATATACATATACTTTTTCTCCTTCTCGAAATCCAATTAAAATGACAATAAAGGGTTTCTTTAAAAGGCATAAATAAGAAACAGAGAATGAAATATGGGGCTACATCCACAAAATTCTGGAAGCTGGAAAGCAGGTGTATAAATAGTTATTGGCTTGATAGTACTGAGAAAAGTGAATCAAGCTGGTAATAGGGGAAGTTGAGAAGTAACCCAATTTAGACCACAGAACCCCCATATTGATTAGGATTAGACAACGCATTGGAAAGACAAGGTGAAGATAATGGTTTTAAGGAGTAGGGCCACTGCTAAATGTGTGCCTGAGAAACAGCTGGATTTTCAGATTGCTCCCCTCACCCTGCTGGGCAACTTTCTCTCCTTTTTACTTTATGGAGTATTTAATATATATTAAATATTAATTAATTAATATTAAATAATTAATAATTGTATCATTATTAATAATTAATAAAATAACAATTAATATATCAAATACTCTATATAGATATTCTATGTAGATATTCTATATAAATGTATATATATTTAATATAGAAATTTTATACTTTATAGAATATAAAGCAAAGATTCTGCTTTGCAAAATAAGAAACCTTATAAAATAGATGTATATATATGCCTTGTTTTCCAATGCAAACTTTTTAATTTAAATTCAATTAGCCAACATACAGTACATCATTTGTTTCAGATTCAGTGTTCAATAATTCCTCAATTGCCCATAACACCCAGTGCTCATCATACCACATGCCCTCCTTAATGCCCATCACCCAATTACCCCATCTCTCCAACCACCTCCCCTCCAGGAACCCTTAGTTTGTTTCCTACAGTTAAGAGTCTCTCATGGTTTTTTCTCTCTCTGATGTCTTCCCATTCAGTTTTCCCTCCCTTCCCCTATGATCCTCTGTGCTATTTCTTATAGTCCACATATGAGTGAAACCATATGATAATTGTCTTTCTCTGGCTGACTTATTTCACTCAGCATAATACCCCCCAGTTCCATCCACAGTGATGTAAATGGTAAGTATTCATCCTTTCTGATGGCTGAGTAATATTTCACTATATATATGAACACATTTTCTTTATATATTTGCCCTTTAGAGCCATCAACCAGTGCCTGGGGTGAAAGACTGAAAGGCGAGTTGGAACCAGAAGGCAGGAAAACCAGCTTATGAAAACTAGGTAGGAGGTGCTTTGGATAGGGAAGTGATGGGGAGATATTTTGGGGGGAAAAGAAATCACAGGCCTTAGTAAGTGATTTGGAGCATAACAGCTCACCCCATCATCAAACCTGTCCTTAGTATAATTTTTCATCCAAGTTGTTGATAATTCTTCTTGGATAATATTGTTGGAGAGCCAGGAGCACAGGGAGAGAGAAAGAGCAAGTGAATTCTTGCTTTGCCTAATCCGGGCCGTACTTCTTTTAAGTGGCCTTTACTGGTATTTGACAGTAGAATGAAATACATTTAACATCATGTAACATTTTAAAAAACACCATTGTCTATGTTTTTCCATGTCTTTCCTGTAGTTTTAGAAGGAACCAAGAAATGAAGAGACGGACCTTAACAACGGCTGAGTATGGCACCTAGACTCAGTTTACCCATTACGAAGACAACCTATCTCATTGCTGTGGCCAGTTCCTGAAAGCCTCATTCAGTTGAGCCTTAAAAAATAAATAAATAAATAAATAAATAAATAAATAAATAATCCCTTTGCATTATGGTCAGGGAACAACTGCTGAATATCTGCATGGCTAATGCTACCACATCTTTTTTTAGGAGAACAGCTGGTAGCTCGATGCCTTTCTTTCTTTATAACAAAAAAGTGCCTCTTGCTCTGAAGTTTTAGCAGAAAGCTGCTGCTTCATCGAGTCATGTCACATATTTTACGGTGCTAAACTTTGCCGTAGGAGTTGAGAAAAATGAAAGAAAATTGATGCACTGTGTGAATTGGTGGCAGTGAACAGAAAGTCATGGGTGGGCATAAAATGCGGCCTCCATGGAGAGTGAAGGGTGCACAGTCCCTGTTGACATTCGAAGCTCGAACATTAGAGCGATTTCAGATGCCTGGAGGAACAATAACGCTCAGCACAGGGTTTATCGGTGGTGGTATGATGCGATCATGGGTTTCTGGTGCAATTTCAGGGGAATGGAGTGTGGAAGAGAATGAACTCAGATGAAAAGGCTTTGACTCTGAAAGAAGATCAGAAATGATGTGACAGATTCCTTAGAAATGAGAAACAAAAGTCAGCTATGATACTTTGCACATGGTCACAGGCATGAATGCAACATCATGCACCTGCTTTTAATACACACGAAGACAGAGAACTCCATCCCCTGATTTTAAAGGGGAGACGTTACACCTGAGTATTTCATAAAAAAGAATTAATATAATCTATATAGAGAGAGTATGTACAAATGATTAAGAACATCCTAACGATACATAGATGACAGAAATACTGAACAACACACAAGAAGAGATCCACCCAGCGAATAAACATTTAAGAGGTTTAGCCTAAGTAATAAACAGAGTGCTAAGTAGAACAACCAACAACCACGAGATATCATTTTGTATCTTTTATTTTGATAGAAAATGGTAACACAAAAGATGCATTGGAATGGTCCTGCTTTTATATTGTTGATGGCAGTAAATTTTTATAAATCTGTTTTTTGGAAAGAATTTGTCAAGAACTATAAATACATTCCTACGTGGTAATCAACACTGGGGATCTCTCTTGGGTTTAATAATCCAAAATGCAGGAGAAGGTGCATGAATGGAAATTGCTAATATGTGTGTGTGTGTGTATTTAAAGATGGAGGCAGCCTTAATGTCCAACACAGAACAGGTTAAATAAATGGTGACATATCCATTGCCTAGATGAATTATTGAACATTCTAATGATGACAATTTTGTAGCAACATGAAAAGTATTTGTAATACCCAATTAGGTGGAAAATAAATAAGAAGAATATTTAATAGGTACTATACTGTGATTAGAGACATGAAAAAGTAATAGCTAACATTTATACAGTATTCTTTATTGCCAGTCACTTCATTAAGCACTTTGCATTGACTATCCTGTTGAATCTTCATAACAACCCTATGAGGTTAGCATCCCATTTACCGACAAGAAAACTTTGACTTGGAAGGATTAAGTTCCTTTCCTAAGGTGACAGAGAGAGTGGGAGGACTTAGGTATTCTAGTCTTAGCTCTGGAAGTTTTTAACCTGTACTCCATATCTCCCTTTCTGTGAGCACAGAAGAGAGAACTGGACAAGAACATGAAGAAATTAAAATAAGTATATTCAACCAGTGGGACTGTCACCCAAATTTCTTAGATATTAGATTTTTCATTCTGGCAATATAAATCATTCTTTTAAGCTCATGTTTCGGATGAAAAGCAGGTGGAATCAAATGACTGCACTAAATGGATGTCATGAAGGGAAACGGCATCTTGGTCTCATTCATTCATCTCCAAGTGTTGGGAAAAAGAAGCTCTAGCCATCGGGCTCAGCCATATGTAATAGAGGAGAAGGGTGTGCCCGCTAATTACTCTAATGCAGGGATCTCTATCTCAGCACTATGACATTTTGAATTGGAAATTTCTCTGTTATGGGGGTGTCCTGTTTTGCGATTTGTAGGATGCCTAGCAGCACACCAGCCTCTATCCATTAAATATCAGTAGAACACTCTCTCCAGTTTTTGGCAACCAGAAATATTTCCAGACATTGTCAAATGTCTCCTCGGGGGCAAAAGCATCCTTGATTGAAAAGCACTGCCTTAGGTATTCATTTCCTTTCACTTGGTCTCCATTGTCTCCACATGGCCTTTTGAGAGTAATACAGCTATGGAGAGTGGTTTTCCTACTGAAAAGAGGACATCCAACCGGCTGACACAAGGATCACCCTTAGGACAAGGATATTTCTATTTCTCAAAGAATGTTGACCACGGACATTTATACGGATCAGTTGGAAATTTTTTACTTTTAAGTTCATTCTCCAGGGGCAGCATGGGACACTACTAGCACTTAAAGCTTGACATCTAGTAGACCATGTTTTCACATTAACTAAGTGGGAGTAACTTTGTCTCTTTGAACCTCAATTTGATCATCTTGAAATGGGGATAATAATAATAGCTACTTTGTAGAGTTGCAGGATTAGGAAAGAAAGCATGCAAAATCATTAAGAAATTTTAGGGTAACCCCAATGAGTTCACAAGGTCGTGTGGGTGGGATACTGAGACAAACAAACATAAAGGCAGTTCTGGGTGAGAGCGTTTGAGGATTGCCCTGCTCCAGATTAGCTTTCCCCAGCAGACGTTCCCTTAGCTGGCTCCTAGTATCCCTCTGGGCATTACATTCATTACGGTTTAAGTGATTTTCCATCATCCTCTAGGTTACGAGGGCAAGGACTAGGTCGTTGTAATATATATCTGTAGTATCTGGCACAATGTCTGGCTTACATTAGTCATTCAAAAAGCAATTTTTTAAAATAATCAAGTGAATAAATAACTGTTGAATGTACAGAGTGTAATGAAAAGAGAAGAGAGGAGGGAGCAATTAATTCTGCCTAAACCTAGGGCAGAAATGAAGGCAAGAAAATTTGGTTGCATTTGTGTTGGGTCTTGAAAGATGAGCAGAATTTCTCCAGGCAGAACTAAAATATAAAGAATATTCTAGGCAACAGATAGTACATGCAATGGCCTGGCTGTGAAAGTCTATGTCCCATGTTAAATGGTTTGGAATTCAACCTGAAAACCACAGAGGAGCTCATTGAGAGATTTAAATGAAGATCTGTCACTCTCAAGTTCATAAATGTTACCATGCGGTCTCTGATGATATTTTTATAAAGCTTTTTAAATATAGAAAAGATCAAGCATATATAAGAGTAGAAAGAATAATATAATGAACCCCCATGTATCCATCACTTAGTTTCAAAACATATTAGCTCATAGCAAACTCTACCTCATTTATATCCCTACCAACCTTCCCTACTCTGGACAATTTTGAAGCACGCTCCAGACAACAATTTATTTCATGTGTAAATATCTCATTATGTACCTCTAAAAGTAAAGAACTATGACTTCAGCACAACTATTATATCATTATCAAACTCCTCTCCCTTCCTTCCCTTTCCTCTCACATTCCACCCTTCCCTATCCTATTTCTTCTTCCATTTCTGCCTCTTTCTCCAATTCTCCAATTTATTTGTGGAGGAAACCAAATCCTTTGTCCTTCAGAATTTCTCATATTCTAGATTTTGTTGATTCTATGTCCATGATGTTATTGAACATGTTACACTGTTTCCTCCATTCCTCTAAGTTGGAAGTTCGATCCAGAGGACTAATTAGATTCAGGCTTGATTTTGTTTTTTTTTTTCAAGACAACTTCACAGGTAGTGTGTAATTCATTGGGAGGGTCTTAATGTCTGATTGTCTCTCCTTCTGTGGTATTAACAACCCATTGATGATCATTTCTCGGATGTATTATTTCACTAAGGGTAAAAATGGCTAGCGCTGCATCATCCCATATTCACATATTAATGGAAATATTCTACAAAGAGAAATTGTTCCTTATAGACTACTTCATAACCCTGAGATATAGTTTATACAGGAAAGACTTTATTCCTTTCCTTTACTTATCAGTACTCAGAATAAGTCAATCAGTTCCATAACACCATCCAAAAGTAATCAAAGTGTTGTGTGTCTTAAATAAAATTATGGTCCCATGGATGAATTTAAGTGTATTTGATGTATTTCATTCCATTGCTATTATTATCCTTATTAACTTACTGTCTTTTACCAGTGGACTCAATTTTTTTTTTTAAAGATTTTATTTATTTATTTGTTAGAGAGAGAGAGGGAGCGAGCATGAGCACAGGCAGACAGAGTGGCAGGCAGAGGCAGAGGGAGAAGCAGGCTCCCCGCTGAGCAAGGAGCCCGATGTGGGACTCGATCCCACGACCCCAGGATCATGACCTGAGCCGAAGGCAGCCGCTTAACCAACTGAGCCACCCAGGCGTCCCCCAGTGGACTCAATTTG
Organism: Lutra lutra; assembly: GCF_902655055.1. NCBI lineage: Eukaryota > Metazoa > Chordata > Mammalia > Carnivora > Mustelidae > Lutra > Lutra lutra. The sequence goes on from NC_062294.1 coordinate 20,028,906, forward strand.
ACTCTTAAGTTCTTATGCCGTGATGGGATGACTAGAAGTCTTTGAGAGCTCCCTTGTTTTGTGTTATGATAAGATGATTCAGACTTCATTTTGTACCAAGAATCTTTCTTTTGCGTGTGTGTGTGTTTATGGAAAATAGTACTTAGAGACCATACTCTATATACCTAAGTCCTCATAGCTATTGAGTTGGCCATTGTTTCTACTTCTTTGAAAATAACAGAACTGGGGACACCTGGGTGGCTCAGTGGGTTAAAGCCTCTGCCTTCAGCTTCGGTCATGATCCCAGGGTCCTGGGATTGAGCCCCACATCGGGCTCTCTGCTCAGCAGGGAGCCTGCTTCCTCCTCTCTCTCTCTCTCTGTCTGCTGCTCTGCCTACTTGTGATCTCTATCTGTCAAATAAATAAAATAAAATCTTTAAAAAAAAGAGAGAAAATAACAGAATGAAGATATACATTGCTTTATAGGAGAAATACACTATGGGTTTTAATTTAGAACTACAGAATTTTTTTTAAAGATTTTATTTATTTATTTCAGAGAGAGAGAGAGAGAAAGAGACCCAGAGAAAGCACAAGGGGCAGAGAGATAAGCAGACTCTCTGCTGAGCAGGGAGCCAGATTTGGGGCTTTATCCCAGGACCCTGTGATCATGAGCTGGAGGCAGATGCTTAACTCACTGAGCCACCCAGGTGCCCCTACCGTTTTTACTTAATTTCTTCAATAGTGTTTATTTCCTTACCCTTATATTGAAACTCCTAGTTCCCACTTACCACTCTACACTTAATTCTGCCCCCGCCCTATGCAACAGTCTCATTATAGTGATACCACCATTACCACAAAATAAATTACCAAAAAGAACTGAAGAATTTTTGGAGTTAACTTTGTGCATCTTATTAGAGATATACAGTTAAACCGCTGTTTTAAAGTTACTAAAATCCTTCCTGTCTGTGCTAATGTGAACAACTTTAATACACCATTAATTTGTTTTACTTTTCATATCACTTTTAGAAAAGTCCTTCCTAAGAGTTAATTCTGTTTTATAATCATTAAGATAGTGATGTGTTTCCTGAGTCAAGCCTATTTCAGTCCAGAGAGTTTAGATTATGGCTGCCTCTTCTCCCCTTTTTCTCCCCTTCTGTAGCTTTTTCAAAAAATATATTAAGAAAAATATATGTATATATTTCAAATCATGTTTGTATCTGTGTATTTGCACCTCCTCCTTTTCTTATATACCATGGACCTTTCTGTCACTTTCCTTTTTCACTTGAAAGTACATTTTATTTATCATATAGCTCATACTGACATTGAACCTGCATTATACGGCTATATGTTACTGTTCAGAGTCCAATTTTCATGGCAATTTCTCCCCCTATTATAAACCGTGCTGCAAGAATTGGTCTTTTGCCTATTTCTTTTATATTTTTGTCTATGTCTCTTTGAGCAGTAGTCACTGGGTCAAATTTAAATGGCTAAGTAATTCTGCTAGAGATTGTCAAATTCTCCTGCAGACCAGTTACACATGGTTGCATTTTCTCCAACATTGCAGGCAAAGGCCTATTTCTCCATAGAGTTGCCAAAAGACAATGTTATCACTTGGATCTATGCCAGCCTGATAGGTGAGAAAAAATATCTCATTATAGCTTTAATTTGCATTTCTGTGATCAAGGTTAAGCATCTTTTCACATATTTATGGGATTTTGCGTTTCTTTTCTTCCTTTTCTTTTTCTTTCTTTCTTTCTTTCTTTCTTTTCAACTGTCTATTTTTTGCCCATATTATTATAGAACTGTTATTTTTATTCTCTATTTTTAGAAGTTTTTTTTCTCTATAAGGGATATTAATCCTGCTTGTGTGATTTTGGGTGCAAAATGTTTTTTCTAATTCGTCATTTGATTTGTGACTATCTTTTAAAACGGAAATCCATATACACATTTGCAATTTCTAAGCCAGGTTTGTATTATAGATTTCATATTGATGTGGTGTTGAAAGGCTGCATAAAGTACTTTTCTTAAATCCTTGAAAAATAAGTATTCCCCAAAGAGGTTATTGCATCACATGGAGCCAGATAAATTATTTAAAACATTACTTGAGTTTTCTACCACTTGTAAGGTATTTCTAAGAAGAGAGCACAGAAAAAGCAGAATTTCATGATTCCCCAACCACAATTTTTTATGGATACCATCAAAAATATGGTGATTTACAATCTATATGTTATTTTCATGTCTTTTAAATCATTAACATTTAAAACACCTGGAAACCGACTTTTGGTAATTAACCTTTTAAAAATGAATCATCTATTTACCCATGTGTTTCAAAGGTCTTGGCACATCACAATATTTCAAAAATGTTTAAAGACAGAGCAGAGAAGGGAAAAAATAAAGAGGAAAAGAAGAAAGACTAAATGGCAAGTGAACGGGAACTAGAGAGTCAGGCCCATTTTCTCATGAAACATGACATTTTCCACCAAGATGCCTGTGGCAACGAAGAACTCTCTGAATCCTTTCCCTAGGAGAGCAGCATCGCACAAAGTCCATAGTGAAGATATACTTAATAAGACACTATATTAAAATAAATATTTATGCTACTGGTGCCCAGAAATGTAGTACATGGGGAAGAATCATTGCTTTTTAAATGGGAGTGGATCTGGGTTTGAGATTGGACACAGCCATCTTTTTGAGAAAGGTTGTCTCTCTTTGTCTGTCAAGGACTCTGGCAATGGACTGATTATGACAAGGACCTTGCGGAGCCTGGGAAGGTGAAAGAGAGGACAACCAATGATTCATCAAAGCTTTGCTCATGTGAGTTACAGGGGAATATTATACAGGTTGAACTGTTATAAGTGGGCAGAAAGAGGTGAATTTTAAAGAGCATTAAATCTAAAGAGAAAGACTTACAAATTCCATGTAAAGTAGAAATCTACATAGATTAGACATATATAGGAATATGCATTTAGTATGTAAATAAATACATAGATGGTTGCAGTGAATTCCTTTTTAAAAATCTAGCAGACAGTTGTAGTATTAGAGCTCAGAAGATAAAGGAATAAAAAATATTTATTGTGTAATACTATATGCAAAATATTTTGCATGCTTGATATTAGTTTGTGCCTTCCAAAGATTCTATGAGGGTCAGCCCATTTTATAGCTGAAGAAACAAAGGCTCTGTGCAGTTAAATAATTTTCCAAAGTTTACTTACAAAAAGTTAGGAAGCTAGAACCTAAAGCTGAGTCTTCAGCTTTTCATTATTTTTTTTCCACTATACCTGCTGACTTTAAAATATATTGATGGTTTCCCACACTACTGCAATGGATTTGTGTCTCAAATCCATTAGTTCTCAACAAAGAGCCACAAGACACTAAGAATCCAGACCAAGTTCTATTTTTCATTAAGTGGAGTTATGAGAATAAACAAGAAATATTGCTAACGTAAAATAAAATGCACCCTTCTGCTCAGGAATGAGTTAGAAATCCAAGGAAAAACCAAACCGAGCCACAACTAATAACTAGATATTTTTTTGGCCAAAGCAACGATACAAGGATTACTTGGTATTGATGCTCTTATTCATGGGGGTGAGGCAGAGCCTGGAGAAGTCTTGGATCTTTTATTGGAATAATACATAATTATCCTGTAAGAGACAGATCTCTTTTGTTTATAAGAAAAACTACTTGGGTTACCTTATCATGACTCTATAAGGATCTTGGAAGTATGATCTTAATACAATTGTGAGATGTAATTTGAGGATATTCCATTATGTAATAAAGTTTCCTTCTACATTACTCAAAGTATTTTGTGAACAGTAACTAAATTATTTAATAATTGACAGAAATCTGTCTCTGTCTGTTCTCTAACAAACTACCCTCTCTGGTATTTTAAAAATCTTTGGACATGATTAAACTAATACAAATATTTTGCACAGAAAAACTGAGTACTCCCCACATGGTTTTAGATCTTTCAAAGAGTAGATCTGAGGTACAATTTTTGAGGGAATAAAAATACATCCTAGGTCTAATTCTGGGCAGGAAGCTTTTACTTGAGCTCTTCAGTCTGTGTCTTCATGTTTTTTCTTTCACACTGAAAATCATGCTTGCTGACCTAACTAACATTATTCCTCACTTATTTTTCCACAATACTTAACAGTCTGCCCGAGACTCTCAACTCCATCTTTGTTATTTGATTTTTTTAAAAAGCACTGGCACAGTTCTGATCCTCAAAAGTAAGAGAAACATTCCTAGATGTTTGGGGATAGTGTTTGAAGTTTGGACTCAGGAGACCCATGCGGGGCTCCAGGCTCTCCACCACCTGGTCACTGGCTAAAGTCACGTAACCTCTCTGAACATTAGTGTTGTTACTTTCAGAGTCGTAACAACCACACGTCTTTGTGTGGATTAAACAGGGTCTTTCAAAAAAAAAAAAAGGCAGTTATAGTAGATGCTGTTGGTGAAAAGATGCATTTGTCTAGAAGTCTTCTACAAACACTATTTCTTTAAATATGAGTGACTCAGCCCTAAGCTTTTCATAGGTAATGTGGTTCAAAGCTTCATGAGGGTTGACACTGTTTCTTTTTTACACACGCAGCAATCACAGTGCCTAGCACATGGCCTAGCATCACACAGGATCTCAAAGTCAGAGCTTTTGATTAAGGAGAGATGTCAATTAATCCATCCATGTCAGTCAGTCATTGGGTATTGACTGAGTGCCTAGAATGCACATGTGTGTGAAGCAGAAGGGAAATATGTGGCCACTTCTTTATTCTACTGAAAGCTCTGTGAGAACAGCTCCCAGTCCAGCTGGCTCCGTTCTATCACTACAGTTCCGTAGTACTGAAAGCAGTTTCTGCTCAACAAATATGGGTAAAGAATGAGCGATTCCTATTTAGTGTATGTGACAGCAGTAAGGGGAATGTAGACTCACATTAAAACGTGGAGAACCACTTCTCTCAATCTGGGCATCTCAATCTTGGAGATGCAGAGGTGGGCAAAGCTTTCACTGAAGGGCTTCAGGGCCGAGGTGAGAACCAGCTACCATGGTCATGTGAGTAGACCTTCAGGAAGTGGAAAAGGATCAGGATGACTTTCTCTGAGGGGAATAAGCAGGAGCATACACAGAGACGTGGGTGCAAGCATGGTGTGGCTAGAAAGAGATGAACAGCCGTGGAGCCATTCCGCAGCACCACATGGAGGGGGCTTCACCTCTGGTGAAGAGCTTATCTGCCCTGGCGTGGACTGATGGGTGGGTCAGCCATTAGAGTTTCTCAATCTCAGCAGTTCTGGGATGTCCTAGTTGTAGCACTTCTCTCACAGAGTCCTGGATATGACAGTGCCTCCAAGATTTTTGAAACATGAAAATTGCCATTTCAAATGTTTAAATTGTTTTCTGTCTCTTAGACTTAACTGCATTTATCATTGTAGCAGACTGTCTCTCCTTCCATGGAAATCACCTCAGGGGTCTCTTAGATACCACAACATTAAACAAAGTCCCACCCAAAGACCCTAGAGAAAAATGGAAACCCTGACCCACTTTAAGACATGTGATTTGGGCAGAGAATAAGTTCTACAAAGCTGTGTAGCAGACCATTCTACAGCTCTGGAGGAAGAAATTATGTTTTCATTATATATGTATCGAATGATATATATGTATCAGTTTACTTTGGAATTATGGGTGTTCTTCCGACAGTCTATGACTAGAGATGTAACATATTGCTACAAGGATGTGTAGGCACATGCCACCTCTTATCACTGACACAGAGGCAGTAAAACTCAAATGGACTGGCTTTGATGTGACTCAATGAAGATTTAATTCTTTGAGATGCAAAATGTGATGATTTTAATAGCAAATAAAGTACTGAGGTGGCACAATTCTTTTCTAATGTATTTTAATTGCAGGGAGGAACTGCATTTCCCTGAAAGAATTGGACATTGCTATTATGAGTCTTCCTGGAAGGAGGCTGGACGTACCACCAGAGCCAACGAATGAAGGCATTAGGCTGGGGTGAAGGAAAATTTCATCTCTCTGGTCCTCACTGCATTTGGGGCTTGGATCCTTGAAGAACAGACATGCTCAGGATGGTCGTTATGTAGGAGGCCAGCTGTCCCACTGTCCCGCTCCACATGGTAGCCACAAGCAAGGCAAGGTGGCACTCCTGCCCAGAGTAGTGCTGCTGCCGTTGGTTGTTGGCCCACATTGTGGTTAGCAGCATGGCTTCTGAAGTCATATGCCTTGAGTTAAATTTGGACTTGATTATTTGCTAGTGGGGCAAACCACTTTGCCTCTCTGTGCTTCTGTTTTTTCAGTTAAGAATAATATACCATCTATCTACTCAGTGATGGGCTACTGAGTTAATACATGTAAATTCTCCTTACTGTGTTCCATTTCTTTTTTTTCTTATTAGCACATGTCATAATCTGCAGATTTTTATGCTTATCATTGTTTTTATTTACTCTTTCTCCCTATGGAAGTGTAAACTACCCAAGTACAGGAATTTTTGACTAATAATTAGTATAACTTTTTTTTGGTATCATTTGTAGTATAGTGTCTGGCCCACAGTAGGTGCTTAATGGATGTTTCTTGACTGAATAAAGAGCTTAGGAGGATGCTCAATCAATATAAATGGTTATCATCATTGTTCTTTCTCCCCTTCTCTCACCCACAGAGTCCAGTAAAGTCTTGTACATTTGAGCCTGGTCTCTGGTATGTGGTGGACAATACAGAGCACCTTCTTCATGGTTCAGACACAATGCCCCTGCTTCCTCCACTGTAGCTCTCTCCTGCCTGTGCCATGGAGGAACCATCAGCAATCAAAGGAACTCCATGTAGAATTTAATTCTGGTGGATAAGCCAGCAAAGTCTGGACATTTGTCTTATATAAGGTAAGAGGGAGAAAAAAAGCTAATGCTACTTTACTTTTTTTTTTTTTTTTTTTTTTTTACCAAGGATGTAGATCTTATCCCAATAGCATCACAAGGAGGCCAGATCTACACCAATTTACTGACCCTTTATGGCAGACATTTTGTTTTACCCTTGAGATAATAATACAATAAAAGAATAATAATATTAATAACAACAAAAGGGTGGTTAATATTTTCTGAGTACCCTTCTAAGTGCTTCAGATGCATTATCACATTTAGTCCCAACGAGGTGGAGTTAGTTAGTGATGTGGTCATTTTAGATGAGGAAGCTAAGGCCCACCGAGGTACACAGATATACCTGCTGTCACTGAGCAAGGAGGCCACCAAAAGAAAGCATACCATGTGTCTGTGGCTCAAAAAAACCAGTATTATATTAACTTTAAGTCCTCATGTGGTTCCAACTTATGGTGGACTTATGGGGATGACTTCCAGGGATTGGAGGGAAAGCATACAGATCAATGTTCGCAGGGCATTGCTTTAGGACAGGGGGTAAGGTGCCCTGAATGGGGGAACTGAACACACCTTATAGGAAAATGAGTTTTTCTAGAAGTAGTGACATCTCCTAGACAGCAGGAGGGAAGCAACAGTATTTCATAGGGCAAGAGCATGCCATGGAGAAAGGGAAGAGGGTCCATGGCACTGAGATGTGAAAGACAATCCTGCTTCCAGGGGATGCTGACACGGACCACCAGCCTGTATTTATGTCTTGGCTGCTTAAACTTTGGTGTGCACAGAAATCACCTTTGAAGCTATTGAAAAATGCAGTTTACTTGGTCTTGAGTCTAGGACAGATCTCAGGAGTCAGCATTTTAGCAAGTACTCTGAGGGTTTCTGATGATAATTCCGTGGATCAAATTTTGGGAAATGTGCCTATTGATGGCTTTAAGAAAGGATAAGATAAAGAATGTGGACACATCCCTGTTTTATGAAACCCCTCTCACGGGGGGCTTGAAGGATGGCCAAGAAGAGAAGAGTGGGACAGAGTTAGCTTAGAAGGCTGACCATAGTAATCCAAGTGTGAGAGGCAAGTGGCCCAATTCGGGCAGGTGGGAGGTGGGAGCTGAGGAGGTGGGGGGTGCCACAGAGGCAGGCTCAGGGCTGTGGGCAGCTTCCCTTGTTGTGATTCCTCATTCGGCAGAGTCATGACCCACTGGCTAGGGCAAGAGCAGCAGGATGGTCAGTGCGTTCTGGAGGAAAACTCCATGTCAGCAACAGGAATGAAATATACCAGTGGTTAAAAGGAGGCTGCCAGGCAAGCATTGCACGATTCAATCAGAAATGTTCTGAGAAGTAAGAATGTTCACCTTTCATGACATTTTAGCTTTCAAATAACATTTTGGAGTATTTCATCATCATAGGTATCCTGATTAACTCAGCAGTAGGCAATGCTAAAGTGGTGGCATCACGTCATCATCTTGAGGGATGAAGTGAGTTGTATTTACAGGGAACCTGCTATGGTACAAAGGAATAGAGACAAGGACAACCATGGTTCATAGCATGCCCTTTAGGCTGGGAGAGATGGAAAAGAATAGCACAACTGATGATGCAACCAGTTCTGGGAGAGGCCCAGGTAGAAGTCTACAAACGTCCAGCGGTAAGAGGGATGGCTCCTGGATGAGATGGGAATCCGGGAGACAGTGGGCCTCAGAAGAGGGACCTTGTTGTGCATGCAGAAATGAGACAGCAAAGAGATTTCAGGTTGAGGAAACTGTTTGAGAGTATGACTTAGGGACAGCCAAATGAGGACTGAAAACACAGGGCATAGATGCTCATGCAGACTAAACTTTAGGGTTCACAAATGGGTGAAGGACTGGAAACAAGTATTCACTTAGCACTTACCATGTACGGACAGTGCTCTAAGTCCTTGACTCTACTGACCATGATTCTTACCGCAACCCTGTGGGGTGGCTCTCAAGCTGCCAGACAGAAGGGCTGAAAGGCTTTGACTATTTTGCTAATGAACTGGGATTTACTTCTCAGGCCAGTGATCTCAAACTGCTTGTGTTGCCCTAGTGTTTCATGGAGGTGCCTTGGAAATGCTCTGGGGCCTGAGGAAGGAAATCCAAGCTCCAAAGTCCTCCCGCTTCTCAAGTCTTAAGTATAATTGATCTGCTCTCACCTGTTTTATTTCCTAGGCTTCTCAGCAAGATTCTTTCTGATAAAATATGACTTACATTTTTTTTTTAAGTTTGTACATCATTTGGAGACATGGAGTATCATGACAAAGACCAAATTTATAAACACAAGATTAATCTGGGTGTATGTGTGGGCTGAAATAAAAAGGAAATTAACTTAAAAGTTGTTTAAATAGTGCAGGCAAGAGTTGATAGAACCAAGTTCTGGGGCGATGGCAGGGGTTATGGTGGAGTGGGGTTGCCATATGCATGGATCCAGAGCTAAGGCACAGGTAGGTTTCTAGTGACTTGGAAACTGAGGGGGGAGAAGACAGGAGGAGGGAGGAGGACTAGAAGTCTCCAGTGTAAGCAGAACAAGAAGGGGTCAAGGGATGAGAGGAAGAGCTCAGGTCTGGCTGTAATCAGGTTCTATCTCATCATACTCGACATCTGTCTGTACAGAGGAGTTAACTTTCCCACTGGGAAGGACTCTGTCGTTACTTTACACCCAGCATGGCAATTCTAATGAAGTAAGACCTTGATAAATCTGTACTGATTTAATTTGGCTATCCCATGACATCATCTCAAGTTCAGCTTTTAGACAATGTGGAGACAGAAGGTGCCTTTGCTTTTCATTTGAAATAGATGGAGGGAGTGAGTCAAGCTTCCAGGCAGCTTGGATTTATAAAGCAGAGGGATGCTTCTCAGAAAGAAATGGTCTTTGCAACTAGAAGGGCCCAGTTTCAGATATACCACTCTGGGAAGGTCTCCTTAACTGTTCAGCATCTGGTTTTACATTTTTATTTTTTTTTAAATGAGGGAAATAATGTATGTCTTCTAAAATGTTGAGAGAATACACTGTGATATTTTATGTAATGCTCAGAATACTCTTTGAGTATTCAGTAGGTGCTATGCAGATATTAGCACTCCCATTTCCCACCAGACCATGTTAAAGAATTATTCCCTCACATACTCCTGGTGTCCAAGGTCATATGGCTCAATCTCCTTAAAGAGTGTTTGTGTGTATTGAAGACGCTTAGGTAAATTAATGCTAGTATCCATGATACTCTTGAAAGTGGATGCAAAGATGATAAAAACCACTAGGCCAAGCCCTGAATGAGGGTGGTGTTCAGCTCAGTGCTAGGAAAAGGTAAAACCTTCATTTAAAGATGAGGAATCACCCCCCGCCCCACCCAAAGGCATGACATTTTATTACAGGTGCCATGTGGGAAGTCAGAAATCTCAGAGAACTGAGGTCATTTCATAAAGTGCTATTCCATAAGCATTTAAGATTATTAGGATACTTCAGATATGACTTGATTCTTCCATTTTTGTTTCTGGAAGGGCAGTATACCTACATACAGAACTTGATTTTAAACACACACACACACACACACACACAAACGGAAGTCCAGCTTTTTTATTTAAAAGCAATAACTGGGAAGCACTTGAAGGTGAAGTTAAATACTGAGGATTTAATACCAATGTCATTTGTAATTTGCATAGACTACAAAAGTAATCAGTCTTGTATTGTTTTAAGTTCAATGAGTACACAGCAGTTGATGACTTTACCCAGGATAATCCTTTTCAAATGTTATTTTCAATTCAAAAGTGCCTGCTGAATAATACTGAATTTCCCAATATGACAATGCTTTGCTGCCCACGGAGGGTGGGTCTTTTGTGGAGGTGAAGGAGGTGATTCAGAAGCCCGGAGAACCTGGGTTACCTCCAGGTGGTGCACATAGATGGTGGAGGGGGTAGGCATCTACTGAGAAGCCTGTATTTTGGGTTTCTCCAGGCACAGCTGAGGCGTGGCAGCAACCCAGAAGGAGGGCAAGTAGGATGTGAACATGTTCTTCCCGTGGTTTGTTGAAGCTGGCTTGCATTAGCTTGTAAGATTTAATTGTTAGACATTCCGAAATTTGCGGAGCTAGTTGTTGAACTGCTGGTAGCTTGAAACAGAACATGGTGGGAATACTTATACCAGGGAAACAAGCAACCTCTACAGGAAGTGGGCAGGTAAGAACCGAAACTGAGTTCTGCCCAAGCACAACCCCCCAGGAGCAGCGATCATCTTGAGAAGTGAAGGGTTTGTTTTCAGTGAGATGTCTCAGAATGAGCAAAGGACTCCAAGATCATTTCCTGCACGTGCCTCAACTTTCCATTCCTCTTGACTCTTGAAGATAGGAAAGAAATAGCCCTCCCTGCTTTTGCATCTTACTTCGGGGGAATAAAACCTGCATCATCAGACTCTGCTTCGCTTTGAAGTGCAGTGAGGTTCTGCATGGCCATTTTGATGAGTTATTTCTACGTTTTGACAGATTTTCTCAGAATATGATCTACCTCTGAAGAGCAATAACATCCCAGATGGCATCTTCAATGAGGTATCTGAATGGCCGTTAATTCCGAATCAATATGATTACTCAGAGTGAGTTGTGTGTGTTTGCAGAGAGCGTCTGTGGGTGTTCCCAACAGCAAGCTTACACGATTGAAAGAGCAGAGATTCTGAGATTCTTTGAGAAGGCAGCTGCAGGGTGGGGAAAATGGTTAGCAGGATGGGAAGGGTAGAATGAGGGGTGTGTTATCTTATATTGCATGGTACCCATTTAATCCCCAAAGGAATCATTATTTATATATATTTTCACGTATTCCTTTTCTTTTGTCCAACTAATACTTTTGAACTTTAATGGGACTGTGTCATGTGCTGAGGAGGGAGTAGTGAAAAAGATAGGTGGTCTTCCCTAGGGGGTGTCCAAATGGGGGAGATAGTTAACCAACTAATTATTACACTCATAACTATTTAATTTCAACTGTAATAGGTGCTCCAGTGGATAACTATGGGACACAACAAGAACAGATAATGGATCCCATTTAGGCCTAGGGGATCAGGTAGGACTTCTTGGAGGAAGTGATATTTAGCACTGGCTTGAAGGAGGAGGAGTTGGCCCAATGAAGAGAGAGGACAAAGAGTTCCAGAAGTAGGAATGTAAGTCAGAAAGGTTATAGGTCTGTTCAGGGAGGGGAGAAAGTAAGTATGGCTAGGGTGCAGTGAGAGAAGAGGAGAGGTACAGTAGGAAGAAGCCAGAGCAGTAGCCTCGGGGCAGTCTTGCAAGGCCTGGTGGGTACCTTCTGGTGGGATGTTTATCCTAAGCTAGGAGTGACAGGTTGAGGATTTGTTTTTCAAAGATATCTTGTGTTATGGGGAAAACCAGTAAGAAGTAAGTAAGGAAAGTGAGGACTCCTGAACTGACTCACACCATTCATTCACCAATTCCTAGATATTCCTTAACTTCTTGACAGCCTGCCCCCACTCGGCCATCCTAAAACATTCTATAAGGAAGAGAGGGATGCACAGAAGTATGGGCACTGACTGAACAGTAGGGGTATGCAGCATTTTTAGAAACAGACCTTGTAATGGTTTACTGACTCCTGATTTCTTTTTTCGATAAGCTTCATGAAACCCGGATCCAGATTTTCAGCACCTCCCACAGACTGTCCCCAACCTTGTTTGTATGGTGTGTTTGGGGGAATTAGTTATGGAATTAAAAATAATTATTTATTTGAGACAGAGAGGGAGCACAAGCAGGGGGAGGGCAGAAGGAAAGGGGAGAAGCAGACTCTTCAATGAGCAGGGAGCCTGATGTGAGCTCAATCCCAGGACCCCAAGATCATGATCTGAGCCGAACGCAGACACTTAACTGACTGAGCCACCTGGTGCCCCTGCAGTTTTTAATAAAGGGATCTAGACTGCTTTCTTCCTCATATGCCCTGACACTTAAAATATCTCCATTTTGGTTACTGGTGTTCAGAAGCAAAAGGGTATCTCCTCACATTAGGACAAGTAAGTTTTAGCAACCCACACGATGCATGTATTCATTCAACAGTCCCGCATCAGTGCCATCCTTGGGGATCTAAAGATGAAAAGGCTCTTCCCTGTCCCTGGGGAGTTCACTGTCCAATGGCCCATTTGATACTGATATGAAATACATCAATGCAATAATAAAGGAAAACATGGGGTCTGGGGGAGCAGAGAGGAAGAAACCAGTAACTAGGTCTTAAGAGTCCTTCTGGAAGAACCAATGCCGGTGTTGAAGCTTAATTCGAAAGTAGGAGTTAACCATGGAGAAAGCGATAGTCGATAGGGGGAGGGGACTATTGCAGCTACAAGCAAAGGTTTGGTGGAATAGACCTCTGGTTTCCAGACCTCTATGAAGCACGAGAAGAAATGCATTTAACTGTTTATCTTCATATTTGCGCTTTCTCTCTAGAGTGTCAGTTTCAAAAGAGTGCAACATTTTCGGGCGCCTGGGTGGCTCAGTTGGTTGAGCGACTGCCTTCGGCTCAGGGGTCATGATCCAGGACTTCCAGGATCGAGTCCTGCATCGGGCTCCCAGCTCCTTGGGGAGTCTGCTTCTCCCTCTGACCTTCTCCTCTCTCATGCTCTCTCTCACTCATTCTCTCTCAAATAAATAAATAAAGTCTTAAAAAAAAATTTCTTAAAAGAGTACAACATTTTCCTCCATGGATATACCCTGAGGCAGTGAGTGTCCCATGATGGAAAAAGAGCAGTATGTAGATCCCACAGAACTTATTTAGTTCCCACTGTCCCCATTAGCCCCGCGACCTTGGACAAAGCACTATATAACCTTTTGGCTTCAGGTCCTTCATCCGTGAGGCTGGGCAACAGTGTTTGGGAGTGTTCATTTACATGAGATTCCCTAGGTAAGGTACCGACAAGAAGACAGTCAATGCAAATTGAAATGGACTGAGGTCTTTCGATGATCCATAATCCAGCTACTCTTTTTGTTATTTTTTAAGATTTATTTATTTGTTTTAGGAGAGGGAGAGAGAGTGTGTGTGCAAGTTGGGGGGTGGTGAGGGAGTGAGAACTCCAAGCAGGCTCCATTCTGAGCGCAGAGACCCATGTGGCATCTGATCTCATGGCTCCAAGGTCACTCCGTGAGCCGAAACCAAGAGTCAGACACTTAATGGAGCACACCACCCCGGTACCCCTGTGTTATTTTTTAATGTATATTTTCCTTTCATGTTTCTGGCATTTAAACATAGCCTTAGAAGTGATTTAAACCTCAAAATCAACCTGGTGAAAATTCCTTCATCTGTACAACGAAGAGCTCTGTTTAGGTGAACGTCTACTCTTGAAACCTTTAGATTAGATTCAAAGACAATCCTTGTTATTAGTACTAAGTACTGAGTAATGTATAGAATGATTGAATCACTATATTGTATGACTGAAACTAATATAAAACCATATGTTAACTAAAATGTAATTGAAATTTTAAAAACTTAATAATAATAATAATAATAATAATAAAAGACAATCCTAGTTAATGGAGCCACAATCTACTTCTTTCAGTGGTGGGGTGGATTCCTGTGGTCAGGGAACTCGAGAAATGCATTTACTAAGCTGTTACTAACTTTTTATTGGGATCTTCAATGTAACATGGGCAATTTCCACTTTTGCCGTATATCATTTGAATTTCTATTTTCAATGAAATGAAACTTCAGAAAATTTTCTCTTTCTAAATATTGGGTATTGACAGTAATTGCTTGCAGAAAGGTCCTTTCTCTAATTGGCTTTACATAATTAATTTGGGATATGTTTTATAAACTTGAATTCTGACACTTGTACCCAGAACACAGTTTACTTCATTATATCCAGGAACTATCAATTTTAAGGTATATCATTATTATAGGTAAAACTAAAAAAGAAAAATTGCTTCCAATTAAATTATGACACAGTAATTTCTTATCACTGAGCACTGAGTTTTTGAAAAACTTATTGAAAGACCTTCTTTAGACTTACTAAGACATAAGCTTTTGTCACACATAACTCGTGCATTTACCTGGAAAAAAAGTGAAATTAATTAATTAAGGTATTAATAAAACTGCTTCACATTCAAAGTGAATATTTTCAGGTTTGCTTTTCAATTGAGAGCTACTGATACCTGGTCTTCCCCATACAACGACCACTGGTGATACAGCATTTCTTGAAAGAGTATGGCATTATGGCAATGGGGATTTCCTAAGGTACTGATCCTTATTCTTTTAATACATTTGGATAGGCAATGACAACTACATCAAGATTTCTGCCTGCCAGACCAGTAGCATTCGATTTTAAAGTTGATATGTAAAAGAAAATAAAAGGTAAGTCAAATGTGTCTGAGAATTACTGAAAAACAGTAAATATATGGTGTAGAATGTGCCTGAGACTCATCCATGGGTCCAGAGCTTATTTTGATCAGTAGGAATCTGCATAATTGTGCAAGGATAAGCCAGGAGTCGTATTTTCAACTCCAGGACCAACATTTCACTTCACGATGCTGGGAAAGGTCCATCCCGACTGTTTTATTGTTTCTGTTAAAATTCCATTCCGAACCCCAAACTCTACCGCATCGCTTAATGCTGATCGAATAGCACCTTGGTGACATGCCCAGTGCCATGTGACTCTTCCAAGAAAACAGGAATA
Source organism: Lutra lutra (assembly GCF_902655055.1). Classification (NCBI taxonomy): domain Eukaryota; kingdom Metazoa; phylum Chordata; class Mammalia; order Carnivora; family Mustelidae; genus Lutra; species Lutra lutra. The sequence continues at coordinate 20,044,407 of NC_062294.1, forward strand.
TTCATTTTGCAATAACAGTAAAGGTGAGAGTCCATATGATACAAAGGGAAACTTTCTTCCCCGTGATTTTATATTTTATCTCATCAATTTCCCCCTTCTATTTCACTTCAAAAATTGCTGCACAAATCTCAGGTGGAGCTATGTGTGTGAGAGAGGCTTTTTACTTACTTTCAGTTCCCACCATTTGTACTTCCCATTACGCACCTGACGTACCAGGTAAGTGAAATGACCTGCAGAAGGGGGCCTCCGGGAACAGCCTGGGCATTGTGTAGCGGCCCCGGAAACTATAGCAACATTACCCCGTGTCTCCCTGGTGAGTTATCCATGGGTTTCTTACTTGCAAGCTAACTCTATTATAGCTTAGTCATTTATTCTTCTATATATTCAGCAAAAATTTATGGACCAGGCTCCATACAGTTTCCTGGCATACTGTGGCAATAAAGGAAATATCCCTGTCTTCGATGAGTTCAGAGTCTAGCAGTAGGATATAAAAGATAATGGAAGAAATTCAAGTAGGCTTTCAGTGCCAAGATCAAGGTAAATATGGGGTATTATGAGAGAGGTGAAGGGGGCTGGGACACTGAGATATGAACAAGGAGTGGCAGAAGAACCATGAAATGAAAGAGTACAAACACACTGGGTTCAAAAAATAGCACACGGTGGTCCCATGCACAGGTGATGGTCCCATGGTCCCATCACCCAGATCCCTCCAAGGGTGGCATCTTATAGAACCACAGTGCATTGGGTGCCTGGGTGGCTCAGTGGGTTAAGCCGCTGCCTTCGTCTCAGGTCATGATTTCAGAGTCCTGGGATCGAGCCCCACATCGGGCTCTCTGCTCGGCGGGAAGCCTACTTCCTCCTCTCTCTCTGCCTGCCTCTCTGCCTACTTGTGATCTCGCTCTCTGTGTGTGTGTGTCAAATAAATAAATAAAATCCCTTAAAAATTTAAAAAAAAACTGCATTATTAAACCTGGGAGGTTGATATTGGCACAATATGATAATCAGTCTACAGATCTGACTCAAAATTCACCAATTTCTGCCTGCACTCACTTTGTATAAAATCAGTGCATTTTAAGCCTGAAAACTTTAGTGGAATAGTTTGCAGAGCGTGTGGGAAGAAGCAAAGTTCAGAATTCAAGCAAAAGTTGCCTTCTTTCTCCAATATGCTTGCTAGTTTCCTTCTGTGTCCAGGGAGCAGAGGTGACCTCACTCCAAAGAGTGGCAGAGACAGGAGACAGACAAAGTGAGAGCAATCAATCCCAACCTCCATCTGGGTGCTGTGCCAGTCAGGAGATGAGCCAGCTGTTGAGTGTTGCCAATGGCTTCCAGCTAGATTTACTTCACATGTCACGGGTGTCAGCTGACATGGAGTTTTTATTTGAATTTTGATGAAAAAACTAATGTGGTGCAGTGGAAAGGTGCTTGGGTCTCGGGGTCAGACCCACTAGTATCTTAATCCTAATTGCCATTTACCAGCTCAATAGCCATGAATAAACCACAGTATCTGAGGGGCAGCCTCTTCATCTGTGAAATGGGCATGCCTATAGCACCTCCCCAGAAAGAGGAAAGGTTTTTGGCACCATACCTGGCAATTAGTAGGTGCTCAGTGAATGGGGAATGCCATTCTATTAATCACTAACATTCTTCTGTGACTTTCACATTCTATATCTTCACGATATGACCCAATGTTTACTTGTTTTCTTCTAAACTATAGAGTGCCTGTGAGTTTGCAAAATGCTTACACATACATATTCCTTGCTTGTTCCTCTCAACAGTCCTGCAAGACTCTTAAGGGTTTACTCGCCTGAGGTTACACAGGTAGTAAGAGGCAGGGCCAGATCTAATCTCCGGTCTAATGATTTCAAATTCCATGTTCTTCCGGCTATACCCAGCCATCTCCCAGGTGCCAAAGGGGTTGTCAAGATTCTTCTGAGGGAGGAAGATGAAATAGCTCTGGATAATTTAGGGGCAAAGGAGAGAAAGCTTTCAAGTTTATAACTTAGCCAAACCTGGAGTGTGAGCTTGTCCCTTCAGGGGAGCACCCAAGAGCATTTGACAGTGATATTGAGTTTTGTTTTGGTTTATGTATTTCCTGTGGCATAGAGAGGATATTTTTTGTCCTTTCTCCTGTTCTCTGCCAAGTCATCTGTTTGGTTGCCCATTAACTGAGGATATATGGTGTGTTTCTCTTTTCTGCTCTAACCCAGAGTGTTAGAATGAAAGGTACCTAGATAATACATCACTCTTTAGTTTCTGTTGAGGACCTGTTGTTTCTGGGGTAATTAGCAAACAGCTTGGCAAATGTTATTGGGTAGAGGACAAATAGGAAACACACATAATTATTTCTCCTAGTTAGAGACCAGAAGCTACATTTGTCCCTTTGGGAAGGGAATATAAAACATCTCTAGTAAACATGTCTTGTCAGGTAGCTGTTCTCCACCAGGGAAAATCTCCACATCTCCTGATGCAGAAAAACCAAGAAACATAGCTCGTTCATCATCCTTATTAGCCTCCACTCCATCCTGTCTTCACTCATAAAAACGTGCTCTCTCTACCTCATGGAATATGTTGGAATTGGAGCCAGGGATGGAATGTTCTCTGGTGTGAGGGGACACTGTGGAGTTTGTGCAAGGGAGGCAGGTGGACTGGAGTGGTATCCTAAATCCTTGATTACCTCTGTGACCCTTGGTAATCTTTCCTAATCTCTGACATACCTTCTATTCTCATTTACATAATGTGGGTTCCAATATATCCTTTACAGTGTTAATGTAAGGATTCAGTAAGACTATGTATACTAAATGCATATAACAATAATTTGGCATATAGGAGGTGTTTGATAAATGCAACCTCAACTCTTTCTTCCGCTGATGTTTCTGTTCATTTTCTATAGGCAAGCAGTAAAAATTATATCTATTATGTCTTAAAGAGCTGATACAATCTTGCCTGATTATCTACTTAACCCATTTTTGTACCTCTCAGGGCCCTAGCCCCCTGGGCAATGAGGTTCAAACTCTCTCTGTCTGCTAAGTGCTGAGCCGCCATCTTGGAAGGGCACTTGGAGCTTCTGCCTGGTCACTATGCCTTAAGCATTGGCCCCTACCACCACTGGATGGATGGATGGGAGCAATTCTCCAGATAATTGGCCAGTTACATGGAAGAGTGTGTCCCAAATCACAAGCCTGTTGAGATTAAGCTGGTAATTACCAAATTCAGATTTCCTAAAGTATTCACTTGTCTGTATCCAACACTAACTGAGTGGCTGGGATTCTGAGTGGCCTTTGAGCCAGATTTAAATTGTGACAGATTTGAGTAAACATCAAGACTAGGGAGAACTTATTAATGATGACAGACTCAGCCATGGGGTGTGGGGAATGTCAGCCAGGGCTGCAGACCTTGGAATGCAGGTCCCTTCTTCCTGTGGCTGATGCCCATTACCCTTCCATACCAAGCACAGACATCTTCCATGACACCCTGTTCCTCAACCCAAGCTAGAATAATTGCTCCAGATCTATACACTGCTAACATCCATAGGGATCTCCACACTCTGTGATGGTTTTTGATGAATGTATGAGTTGTTTGCCCCTACCAGATTATTCTGCTCTATGACATAGGACTATATTGCCACCACAGACCCAACTGTGCTGCCTCCTATGAAGAAACTACCAGAGTCCTTCAGAGGGACAGTGGGTCAGGAAACTTTACTTCCAACAGTATTCTCCCTGGAATAGACCCCCCCACACACACACATACACACCATGTTTCTTGGTTCGCGTTAGAGCTGGTTACAATCAAGAGGGAAAAACAATAGCAATGGCTGAGCCTTGGTTTGTATCCCAAGTGAAAGAAGTGTGAAGACTGAGAAGTCCAAAATGTTACGATGGCTCCTTCCTTTGGGACCACAGAGACCTAGGGTCCTATCTTTCTTCTCTATCATGTCTTCCAAGTTACTTTATGGTCCAAGATTATACTGATGCTATAGCTGGCAAGGACAAGGTTCAGGCTGAAAGAAGGAAGACAGGCAGGAAGAGCAAATTGTAGGCATCTCTCAGCTGATTTGACTCTCTTTAAGTAGGAAGCAGTCTACATCATTTCTTCATACACCTCTTGGGCCAGAATGTAAGCACATGGCAGCATTTGGATAAAAGGGAGGATGAGAAACATAGCCCCCCTCTTTTTCCCAAGAAGGCAATGTAACGCACCAAAAAATGGGGGTTCTGAGATTAAGCAGCTGACAGAGAATGTGCCTTGAGGTGGGCAACTAACAGCCACAGTATCCAGGATGAAAATTAAAAAGAAACAAAAAAAAATGCAAGTGAAGGGAGCTACATTTCCTTCCTTTATAAGGATTCAACTCCCTAAATGCCATTTCTTCTGATAAAGCACAAATTAGATGTCTGTCTCAGGGAGAGAGAAAAAGATGGGAAAAAATGAGACGAGAAAAAATGATGCCTCTTTCTCAGTTTCATGGAAACAGCCCAAAGAAATCAACCAGTGGGGAAAAAATTAAGATATTAATATGTATTAATTTCCTTTTTGCCTAGGCACCAGCATGCATCTTATTTAATTCTCACAACATCCCTGAGAGGTAACTATTACTTTCATTTTGTATATGGAGACTCAAGTTCAGAGAGGTTAAGTGACTTGCTCAAGTTTGCAGAGCTAGTAAGGGATGAAGCTGAAATTTAAACTAAATCCCCTTACAGACAGCTCCTGCTCCCTAAAGTAACTTGCAACACAAAAGTAGAAGAGGGAAGAAGAGGCATGACAACATCTCTGATTCAAAGAACAAAATGCCCTTGAATTTTGGTTTCAACATTTGGTATAGAATATTAAATGTTCATAGTTCCTTTCATGTACAGACATTTGTCTGATAGACAACATTTTCTGCATACATGAATTGTGAAAATATTTAAAATCTCCACCAAGAAGCTCTCTACCGATGGCGGAGGGGAGAGAGGACTGCTGAATGCACAGCTTCAAAGTCTGAATGTGAATGGCCTCCTGGCCACTGAACTCACGGGGATTTCATCTTATGCTGAAGCAATGCTAATGCTTACTGAGATTTGGGCCACACTGGGCTTCTAGGATGGGGGCGGGGGACACGTAAGGGAGACAGCGTTGGAGCTGCAGAAGGAAGCTGTGAGTGTAATCCTTCAGGACCAAAGGGGAGTTAGAGGACACTGTGGCCAGCCTCCCACATATGGCAAAATGTTCTCCAATATATCTCATGAGTAATCACCCAGCCCTTGAAAGAAGCTAAGTAAGATAGGGGGCTTTCCGTTTTCTAAGGTAAATCATGTCACTGACAGGCACCTCCTTTTATTTAAAAAATTTCTTTTTAAAGATCGATTGATTGATTTATAGAGGGTGAGAGAGAGAGTGGGGAGAAGCAGAGGGAGAGGGACAGAATCTCAAGTAGACTCCCCGAGCAGCGCAGGGCCCATGGCAGGGATCGATCTCACGATCCTGAGATCATGACCTGAGCCAAAATCAAGAGTTAGATGCTTAATTGACTGAGCACCCGGGAGCCCCTGGACATTCCCTTTAAAAATAAGCCAAAATTCAAACTCCTGAGTTTAATAGCAAATAAGTATTGAGGGTCTTCTCTGCACTGTGCTTTTATATAAATTATCTTCAGTAAACTTAACATTTTACCTATAAGCTTATGAGGGAGATAGAGATCACCCCCTTCCTTCTGTAAGTGAGATCACAGTCTGGGCATGTAAGACTCTTCAGAAACCCCACAGCTGGGAGGATCATCCAGGTCATCCAGCTTCAAAGTGGACATTCTTTCCATCCACGGTGACCGCATTTTTGCCCTGTTTTTGGCAACTGTCCTTCACCTTTGGTCCACACGTCACTGGTTCTGGCTGGCTGGATGTTAATGGTACCACCATCTCTTCTGCACGGGACAGAGTCTGTAGACCATTCATCATTGAACTAACTCCTCCAGGATACTGGTCAGCTTTTTCAAAGGTTTTCCTGACCACAGCTCCCCAAACTAAGCATACCCTGCCGGCCATGGTTGGGAGGGATGGAGTTTGCCTTCCTTGTACTTAAAGACACATGTGTACTTTCTGCTAAGCTTGTCCTTCAGTTGGCTTCCATCACAAATGCTTTGGAGCAGCTGGGTCACTCAAGTTAACACATCACAATGTGGATTCAACTGACAAAGCCACGTTAAAGGCCCTCACGCCGTTGGCCTGGGGCTCCATCTCTGTGGTTGGCAGTGAACACTCAGGATTTCTATGTGCCTTCCTCAAGGGCGCATTCAAGGAGGGGACAGAGGATCCACTTTCAGGCGGGTTCGCTCACATGGCTGGCAGGTTGGTGCTGTCAGCCAAGAAGGCAGCTGGGACTGTGGGTCAGGGCCAGGGGCTCCAGCTTCCCTCAACGTGTGTCTCTCCATGGGCTTTACTTTCGTCACAGCATGGTGGCTGGGTTCCCAAGGCGAGTAACCCAAAGGAAACGGACAGAACCCGCATGGCCTTTCCTAACCAGGCCTGCACCCCTTCTACCTTACTCTGTCGCTTGACAGATCACAAAGCTTGACTCAGATTCAAGGGCCACAGACACAGACCCCACCTATCAGTAAGAGGTGTGTCTAAGAATCTGTGGCCCACAGACCTACCTCAGAAAGCCGTCAGCTCTAATAAGTACTTTTGTATGACCTGGAGCAAGTGATCTTCCTCCCAACCCACCCTTTCCCTTTCGGGGTGAGAAAAAGAGCAGGATCTGTGAAAAGGGGTACTGCAGTGCTTGCTGGCACCTCTTCTCAGACTTGCAAGCTGGCTTCCTCCTCTCTACTCAGTGTCCTGTTATTATTCATTTCATGGTATCTGAATAAGTTAGTCCGCTTGGAAGGATCCGTTTATTCACCCAGCTTCTCCCAAGTTTTTAATAAAACTTTCAGGCAGGTCAGAGTGCTGGGGCACGCCATTTGAGACCTCTTTTCAGACAGGCCAACCGAACCCTTCCGAGGCAGTTACTTGACCCACTAGGAGTCCTTGCTGGCCTCTTGGAGTTTGTATCTTCTTAACTCTTCTCTTCCAAGTGTGCCATCCTTGGGGAAGTAGTGACGAATGACGGAACAGGCACATAAACAAAGGAACCTATACGGATAAGCAGATCCAATGCTAGTTTTGCGACAATGGATTCCAATCCTAATTTCAAGATGCAGGTTAAGAATTTATTTGGTGGGTGGTCATATGAGATGAGTTCAGCTAGGAAAATTCTCCAGAGAAAAAGCTTTGAAAATTCTGAACAAAAAACAACAAAAAAACCTTTTTTTTTTTAACAACAAAAAAAAATTATGTTGGAATTTTTTTTCCTCAGCAGTGTAATTGGATCCCAAGTCAGCTTCACATCAGGCCACCAAGTCCTTACCCCAGTGTGAGTGATTAGCACAGAGAGCTCTCTCGATAAAACATCTGCAAAAGATCCACTTTCCTTTGTGTCTTGCTATCTCGACATTATATCATTTGATACTTGGAGTACTTGAAGTGGTTAGAAATCTTCAAGGAATTATTTTATATATTTGAATAAAACTGTTAATTATTGCATTCTGTTGTGAAGGCATGAACCAGGGAAAAGATAAAAGCATCTTTCAAATTTAATGTCCCAATTAATTAATTTTTACTTATAAAATTGGAGCCTTTGCCAAGGTTTCTGGAAGCATTATAAAAGATTGATGTCATAAAGATAAGAATTTAACTGGGTCAAGCCCAGCCATCAGATTATTCTTAATTAGGAATGAATCTCTCTATAATTTCTATAAAATTGGCTGAATAACAGACGACACACTAAATTGCTAATGTAATTCAAGGGGTATACGCTTTGAAAAGGGGCTGCTCCTTTTTGCTGATTTTATCAGTGGTGCTCTCTGCCCTGATTCATTCAGCAGGTTGTTGTTTATTTTCCAAGTTCAGAAAAAATGTCATCTTTAATTATAGATGGTGCCCAGGACGTGTATTCCCCTTTGTGCCTACTTTCAGGATTGAATGTAAAGTATCGGCCTGGATAGGAAAACATGTGCTTATGTCAGAAGAGGCATCATTTCAAAAAGGTCACATCTGAAACTTGTTCAGTGAGTCAGCTCGGAACTTGCAGGCTGTGTGCTGTGGTTTTCAAGAATCAGAAAGGTCGGTTCCTCTAGGCAATTCCGACACTGCTGAGGAAGGCAGCTTTCACTGGGGAAAAGGGAGAGAGCATGTTTGAGAGATTTAATGTCTATCATGTCACCACATCATGGGTGAACCCCATAAATGGGATGTTGATAATAAAGAATGTAGGATTCCACTTATACAGTTCATCAACAGGTAAAACTAGACTATGATGATAAAGGTAAAAATAGCCCTGGGGTGGACATTAGTGGGAAGAGACATAAGGAAGTGTTTTGGATTAATGGAAATGGTCTTTGTCTTGATCTGAGTAGTGGTTAGACACATGGACACACCAGTTGTTAAATATACATATGTAAAATATTATATGTGTGTACTTCTCTCTATATGATTTTCACATCAATGCAATGACACACATATGCAAAGGCATGGTATGACAATAAAAGGTATATATGTCAAGCAACACTAAATTAATGGCTTGAGGGACGACTGTGTGGCTCAGCTGGTTAAGAGTCCAATTCTTGGTATCAGCTCAGGTCCTTTTTTTTTTTTAAACATTGTTTTTTGATTTTTATTTATTTATTTGACAGACAGAGATCACAAGTAGTCAGAGAGGCAGGCAGAGAGAGAGGAAGGGAAGCAGGCTCCCTGCTGAGCAGAGAGCCAGATGTGGGGCTCGATCCCCAGGACCTTGGGATCATGACCTGAGCCGAAGGCAAAGGCTTTACCCCACTGAGCCACCCAGGCACCCCTCAGCTCAGGTCCTGATCTCACAGCCGTGGGATCAAGCGCCGGGATGGGCTCTGTGCTCAGTGCAGAATCTACCTCGGATTTTTTTCTCCCTCCTGCTTTCTCTCTTTCTCTCAAACAAAGAATAAAATCTTTAAAAAATAAATAGTGGCTTAAGTTCCCAATCTTAGAGTGAGTGTTATCTCTGCTAGGTCCTGTTTGTCAAAGGGTGTTCCCTAGACTTCCACATCAGAATCAGCTGGAGTATTTGTTAAAAATACAGATTCCTGGACCTACCCTCTTCCAACCTTCACACACAAAATCAGTGGAAATGGGAGACAGAATGATCTGCCTTTTCAGTAAACTTCCCATGCTATCCTCCCATCTCCAAAAAGAAATCCTTGCTGAAGTGTATTTTGAAGGAGTGACCCACGAACCCCTCACTTCGTATTTCTTGCTAACAGTGATGGGCTCATTGGAAGTATCAGTGGATTTCAAGGAGCCTCAGTTCAGAGCCAGTATGGAAGGCTGCAATGAGGAGTTATGAATCCTTTTACTGAACATGTGCCATGAGTCTTTGTTTACACTATCTCTTAATTTGCACAGCTAGGATATAAGACTTAGAACACGGTTGTCTGGTATTCAAGCAGTGCTAACTCAGTGGAAGCTGGATAAGTTAGCCTTCCAAGGTCACACCCAGAAAAGGAGGAGTCACCAAGATGTGGCTGACCCCACAGCTCAGACTTTTAGCCATTTTGCACCCCCAGACTTGTGAAGCATATGGTGTTCCAGGCTTTGGGGACTGAGAGGGTCCAGGGCAAGGCAGGACTCAAGCTAAAGAGGACCCATTCTGAGCCTTGGAGGAAGGATGGGCGGGGGGGGGGGGGGGGGGGATGCGGATGGTTAAGGAGGAGCCAAGAGAGACACCAGGATGAGAAGAGGAAGCTGAGTGGCTCCATTCCATACAGCCAAGATTCATGAACGACTGGACGTGTACTGGATTTTAGAGGGAAAGGAGGAATAATAAATGGGGACAAGGAGCCTGGGGCAGGCTCCAGAGCATCTTGACTGCCAAGTCATCAGGCTGCCCTTTTCCTTTGGGCTATAGGGAAAAATGAAGGTTCCTGAGCGGGACTCTTAACAGATGACACCAGGTACTAAGGGAGGTCACTCTGAAGGCAGCACTAAGAATGGACTGATGAACCATTACCTGGGAATACTCTTGCCTTTTCTCTCCACTAGGATCTTCCCTCACCCCTAATTTTTTTTTTTTTTTTTAAATCTCTCTCCTTCGTTTTCGGCATCAGGACCAGACCCTTTTCCAACAATATGGTTAGTCTACTCTTTCGAGAGCAGAGGTTTGTAGTGCTTGACTAAATCCTACTTTACATAAAGTACATTCAGCTATTCAACTATAGACTGATTTGGTATATGCATATCGCATATAATTTGATTCCATACATTTCTTTTTATGTCATTTATTTTTTTTTGTTATGGACTCTAAAGGTTATCTATTATTCTGTTCAGATTTGTAGGTAGGTGAGGTTAGCCCATTTTGCAATATGTAGATGAGTTTACTCATTCATACTTCATTTTCCTATAAAGTGGCAAATACTGGAAAGGAGCAATGGAAAACCAACTTCAATTTGGAGTTAGCTAGGGCACATTTAATTTTGCCAAAGCTTAGGTCAAATTTAGAATATCTTACACTGCTGAATTGCAATGATGCACCTAAAGAGTGTGACAGGCCACACAGAGCTAGGGTAGGAGAGAGCACATCTCAGAAAGAATTATCTTCCAAGCTAAAGGAGTGACCTATGCAAAATTTGTAATTGTAAAATCTGACCTTATGAATCATATAGCATTAGGGCCACTGGGAACATGAGCTTTTGCTTATGCCTGTGTCTGTCCAGATATCTTTTTTTTTTTTTAACTCTTTCACAGTGAAACAAATTTCGACTTTGCACCATTTTTCTGTTCTTCAGTGCAAATGAAATTTCTGCTTCTTTGTTAACTGAGTATGGGTGGACTTCAGCATGTACACATCTTTACTTTGTCTTCTCTTCACAGCAGCTCCTCATTTCTGAAAATCACCTTTATAAACAACCCAGAAAATTATGCAACAGGATCATAACCCACATGTTTACTTCTCAGGGCCCCATTTCTCCGGGCTGAGGTAAGGGTAACTACAGCTCTTGTCCCATCAGAAGAGTTTACTGAGCCCACGATTAGTCATAAGGTTTGTAGTGTGGCCGTGAATAAATACATGTTGAATAGTGTGCTGGGTAATTTACATGCATTTTTCTTAGATAGTCCCCCAGCAACCCAACACATATGGAAGAAAATGAGGCTCAGATATTTGTGTGACTTGCGCAAGGACATAAGGGTAGTCAGGGCGGTGATGCAAGGTGTAGGACAGGGAAAGAGAATCAGGTGCCGGTAGAAATTAAGATCCGTGAGACAAAAATGAGTGAAAACTGAAAAGCAGCTAGAAGATCCAAACAAATGCAAACTTAGGAGCTAAGATGGTAGAGTACAGCAAAATTGGGAAATTATCTGAGTCCATTAAAAAAATCTGAATATGGAAAATGGGAAGACCTTCAGTAGTAACTTTAACCATTGCCTCTAGGACATACCTGCCAGGGACCAACCAATGAACTAATTTGGGGCATAACAAGGAACAAACCAGGTTTACTTTCTGCCTTGGTGGAGTTTACAGCCTTCGGAGAAATACTGCTGAAAAATGGCTGCCAGTTAGTAAATTTTAAACACTTAATGGTGCCTTTTAGACAGCTCAAAAGGGAACAGAACCAGCGGCAACAAGTGTGCTTGCGAAAACTCCACGAGTGGGACCAGGAGCAGCTCTGTTTCATCTCCCTCTTTGGCCTCAACCTGTCAGGGATTTGTCCAGAACTCATTAGCTTCCACGATTCTACAGAAAAGTTTACTTCCAAGTGCTGGTTGGGTAGCATCTACTCTACATGTGCACTGACTCTGACATTTGAGCTCTGTTACTTTGAAACTAGCTTTTGCTACATCTCTGCTCCTGGTTTGGAGATACTCAGCAGCTGACGAGTGGCTGGGCTGGAATTCCAGTTCAGTTCCTTGGAATCTGTGTCTGCCGGTGCCTTCCCTAGGACATCGGGCAGGAAGCAAATTTACAAATTTACCCATCTGTCTCCCTTCTAGATGCTTTACAAACAACAGCATTCTCCCATCCAAGCGTCTACCTCACCAGTGCTGCATGTAGTTGTGTTTCTTTTAATAAATAGAGAAATCAATGAATAAATAAGCAAAACTGAGAAAATCACTTTCATGGAAACGTTTTTGCATCTTAAGAAAATAAGAGGTTTGGGTGAACTTGGCCCCGAAGGACTGAAAATAAGTACTTGCTTAACTATAATTAAGCCCCTCCAGAAGAGCAGTTTGGCGTTTGAGTCAGAAGAGTAATTTAGCTCTGGGAGCTTCCCAAAGTGGTTTATACCCATGTTGCAGCATTAGTCATTTTAGGAAGATCATTGTGTAATGCCTGCGAGTCTTGCTTGGATATTCAACATTAAAGACCCCAGAGGTTCTAGGTGGAAATAATGATTTCTACCACCATACATGGTCCCTACACTTGGATCCCTTGTTGCATTTTATCAGTATGGAGTTCAGAAGCAAGAGGGACAAGATGTGCGGAGGGATAGGTAGTGCGCAGATTTGTGAAGACAGATTCTGGCTATAGTTCTTTGGGCAGGGAGAGTTAGCTCAAGCATCATAAAGGTGACTATGGACTTCAATTTCTGAGTAATTTGGGTTCAGATCTCTGCACTGAACCTCACTAGTTATATGACATTAGGTAAGCAACTCAGGTCTTCAAGTCTCACACGACACAAATACAGATAATAAGAGAGATATTATGGCACCGACTGTGTGAATAATTAGAGTTAGAACAAAAGAACACACACTAAGGAAGTAATTATACACCCTGACTTTATCAGAATTACTTCTTCTATTATACTAATTGCTCACATCCCCCAGTCCATGTAATCCCCAACCTAGGACACTGGTTGGCTTTGAGCAAATAGGAAGATCTTAGACACATAAGATCCTTTTTGGAAGATCCTCTTCAGATGTTGACATTCTCCCAATAAGTACCATAAATGAGCATGCCAGAAACATGTAAAAAATGAGCACTTGGCAAGGAGTCAAGAGATACAATTCCAAATCTCAGCACTGTCACTTGGGGCACAATTTACGTGAAGTCACCTGACCATCTGGGTCTCAGTGTCATGAAAACAAAAATGGCGGCATCAGGGGACCAGCGTGTGGTCAAAACAAACCTCAAAGTTTTCTCAGATTTCATAGTCAGTACTTAAACGATTATAAGCCCCAGTCATTCATTTCTTCAGCAAACTGACTCTCAGCATGTACATCCATCCAGCAAAATAATGAATAAATTTGATATAAATAAATAAATAAATAAAATGAATATCCCAGACGGTTGCCTAATGTGCTATTTTTCCACAAAGAATAAATTGGTATCTTGATGCATGGGAATAGCAGGATGTTTTCTGTTTCCTTTATGAAAGAATGGTTTTAAGGAGGATAAGTATATGGTCTTTGTCAACATGTATGTCTGTATTTTCATTTAAATGTAAATGTAGCAGTGAGTCTTAGGAAAGACACATACACACTCTGAAGCCTTTGCAGAGAAGCACCAGGAACAGTGAGCTTTTCAAATTGAAATTCCTTCTTGAATTATTTTTTAAGTCTCTCAAGATCACCTTGATAATTAATTTCTTTTATATTTTAAGCATCCTTTTTTTTCCACCCTGCAAAGAGGGAGAAAGCACCAACATCAGTGGAAGAACTCTGATTGTCAAGAAAACACAATGTGCTGCTAGCTGGGGAGACATTTGTGCAACTTACATGGAGATATAAATATATTAGTTTGGGGATTCCTACTTTCAGAGCAAATATTACATTGTCACAAATATCATACCCTCAAGCCAAGGTATGTATTAATGGCTTCATTATTAAAATTTGGTTACTGTTTCAGAACCGTAAATCCATCAGTTATGATAATTTTATAAAATGAAACCACAAATATTAATAAAAGTTTTCAGTTCAGTGGAGCATCAACAATAACCAGATATATTATAATTCTGGGAAAGTTAGGAAACAGTATTTTTAAAGTGTATAAAATATTCCCTAATTCCAAACTTTCACTGTGTTTTCAAGCACTAGCCTGGATAATAAATTTCCCCCACTCCCCTTCCTACCAAAATGCATCTCTTCTCACATCTACAAAATAAAGCCCATGTTTTCTTAGGCTGGTGTTCAAGAGCTTTTACCCTCTTGCCCTAGATTAACTTTCAGATTGCTTTCTGGATGCTCCTCTTTATGAACCCTGTGTCTGTCCGTCCCTTGCACAGACTGAGTCTCAAAGTCTGCCTCCCTTATGACATCACACCGTCTTCACTTAAAGCATCCCTCACCTGCCATGCCATGCCCTCCCTTTCTTTTTAAGATTTTATGTATTTATTTGACAGAGAGAGATACCGCAAGAGAGAGAACACAAGCAGGGGGAGTGGGAGAGGGAGAAGCAAGCTTCCCGCTGAGCAGGAAGCCAGATATGAGGCTTGATCCAGGATCCTGGGATCATGACCTGAGCTGAAGGGAGATGCCCAATGACTGAGCCACCCAGGCACCCCAATGTCCTCCCTTTCAATTGCTATTCTCAAAGAGCCAAATGAAATTTTGTTATGTTTTTGAGCTCTTTACCCATGGTCTTGCACACAGTAGGTTCTATGATGAATGAGTACGTAAAACAAGTGTGTTTCAGGATTCTATGCAGGGGCCGTGGATTTTATGTCTCGAAGGTAAACAATAAAGGTTTTAAACACAAAAGAAGATTAACGTCCATTAGGGAAATCTCACCAAAAGAAAATCTGGAGAACAGGCAGGCCTGCTTTATGCGAGGAAATTGTCTTTCTTTTTAATCAAATGTACAGCCATTTATGCAGTTATTAAAGAGCCAAAATGTGTAGAGGGAGTTGGCTGGTCCCTTCAGGTTTAAGGCCGTTGGTTATGACACTTGCATCCCAGACTGAACAGGATTGCACTGGACCCACAGAAGGAAACAACAGCCTATTGTCTTTCCTAAATCACAGAGGAGTCTGTCTTTCCCCCTTTTATCTCCATTCTCTCTCCATTCTCCTCTTGGTCTCATTCGCGAAGATTACACAGAACCTCAGCAGTCCTGCACACCACACATGCCTTGGCTTCCTCGTAAGTATTTCAGAGTACACTATTAAGGCAAAAAGAAAATCGAATCTTATTAACAGGATTAACTTCTAAACAACAAGTCTCAAAATCCATTAGAAATAGAAGAGACGGCATCAGCAATAAGGCTCTGAGAAATCATTTAATTAAAACTCCTTTATTTTTAAAAGCTGATTACTTATATGTTCTAGTGGCTTCTAGCATTACAACCTGGCAGAGTGGATATCCACCGTGGGTCTCAATCTCTCATGGTCTGTTTCCTGAAGACTATTTCTTATGGTCACATACCCAACAGTCTGTCTATCTGGCCCTAGCAAGCTGATTTATCATCTGAAGAAAACACATATAATGACCAGGCACCCAAGAGGAGGAAATTAATACCATAAACCTGTCATGAAACATTTCAAGTCAAAATAAGATCCGGTAAAACTAGAGTTCCTTACAGTGGATGATGGAAACTGTGTAGCCCAGTTACAAAACAAAGCCATCCAGCTCTCAAGTTGCTCAAAATAAAATGCCAAAGTCTTTCTGAGAAAGGGACCAGTGCTTTTTTGTTTGTTTCTATGATTTCTACTATTCCCACCAAATTTAAGGCAGTTCACTTGTCCATTCATTTATTTTTTACTTAACTTGCATGGGATCCATGGGAAGACCTGGAGGATACACCAACAAAAGAGGCAAAGTCCCCACCCCCAGGCAACAGAGGTGCTCTTTACAAATAAGTGGTTCCAATTTAATGTGCATTTGTCAGAAGAGCGACCTCTGCTTGGCCTGCGGTAGATGTGGGATGGCTGGGGAGGTGAGGTTTTCTAATTGAAGAACCTACAAACTCCCTATCGTAAATAGGCCAATGATGTGAGAGGGATCAATATTTTGACCTTTTGCAGGTGGGATTCCTAGAGTTCTCCTTTATGAAATATCAGCTTTGTGAAAACTGTTGGTTATTTGGTTCGTAAGTTTAGGTTCTAGAAGGAAAACAGTCCAAGTGGCTCCGAACCGACTTCAGTCCTTGTGTTAGATTTCAATCAGGGATATTCTGGTCATGTTGAAGGTCAGTAAAGTACTGCCCACAGCCTCCTTAGCATAGGCTGAGCTGTTCAGTGGTGAGTGAATTCACATGGATGAGTCCAGTCCAAAGCCACTGGCTGTTGTCATCCTCCTGAACAAGCAGCGTCTTTGAAACTGAGGTCTTTGGATGGGAATGATTTCTTTTACTTTGATTTCTAGACCTGATCTGAAGAAGAAAAATGTTCCAACTAGTCTAGGGACTAGTATATTTTTTTATTTTATTTTTTTTAAGATTTTATTTATTTATTTGAGAGAGAGAGAGAGAGAGCCTGAGAGGAGGGAGGGTCAAAAGGGAGAAGCAGATTTCTTGCTCAGCAGGTAGCCTGATGTGGGACTTGATCCTGGGAATCCAGGATCATGACCTGAGCTGAAGGCAGTCGCTTAACCAACTGAGCCACCCAGGCACCCAGAACTAGTATATTTTTTTAATAATTTAATTTTGCATTGCAATTCTCAATAACCCATTTCTGAGTTCTCTTGGAATAAACATTAAAAAAATTCTTCAGGGGACGCCTGGGTGGCTCAGTTGGTTAAGCAGCTGCCTTCGGCTCAGGTCATAATCCCAGCGTCCTGGGATCAAATCCCACATCGGGCTCCTTGCTTGGCAGCGAGCCTGCTTCTCCCTCTGCCTCTTCCTGCCACTCTGTCTGCCTGTGCTCACTCTCGCTTCTCTCTCTATGACAAATAAATAAATAAAATCTTAAAAAAAAAAAAATTCTTCAGGATTCTACATCGCTTTTACTATTATATATAACCTTCAACTGTGGGCTGTTGTCCATTTGGGGATACCATGTATATTGCAACAGCTTTCTACCTATGTGTATTTTTGTTGCTACCCATGGATGGTAAGGTCTCTCTCACTTAGAACAAAATTCGACAACCTCTGATAGTAACATTTAAATACAATACAGAAAATAAGTAAAGAAAAAATCTATTTAACAATGAATTGTGCTGGGGCGCCTGGGTGGCAAAGTCGTTAAGCTTCTGCCTTCGGCTCAGTTCATGATCCCAGCGTCCTGGGATCGAGCCCTGCATCAGGCTCCCTGTGTGGTGGGAAGCCTGCTTCTCCCTCTCCCACTCCCCCCTGCTTCTGTTCTCTCTCCCGCTGTCTCTCTCTCTGTCAAATAAATAAAATCTTTAAAATAAAATAAAATAAAACAATGAATTGTGGTTTGGGTACATTTCAAGGAATTATTAATGTGTTAGTTGCAGTAATGTGTTTCCAACTGGCGTTAAAATGCCCATGAGAGGGGGCGCCTGGGTGGCTCGGTGGGTTAAAGCCTCTGCCTTCAGCTCAGGTCATGATCTCAGGGTCCTGGGATCAAGCCCCACATCGGGCTCTCCGCTCGGCGGGGAGCCTGCTTCCTCCTTTCTCTCTGCCTGCCTCTCTCTGCCTACACGTGATCTCTGTCAAATAAATTAAAGAAAAAAAAAAACAAACTTAAAAAAAAAAAGCCCATGAGAGGACTTTATCTGTATATGTATGATCTCTCTTTTTCTCACACATGCCCACATACATTAACAAGTATTCATTAAGTTCCACCTATATTACAGGAAAGTTATTTTTATAGAAGTTAGAGTTGAATCCTAACAGCATTTAGCAAATTCCAAGGAAACTGATTGGTCCACATTTGTGGGCAGCTTTTTCTCTCACTCTTCTTTCTTTTCTTCCCATGGAGGATGACAATATTCAAAGGCTAGGTTTGAACTTGGTAGGGAAGGCTAATACTGACTGTGGACTGCAACTCAGCTTACCAGAGTTTTCTGTACTGAGATCTGGGGCTGGCGCCCAACTGAAAATTAAGGCTCTTGCACTTCCGTTTCTCCTGTTCATGTGTTCATCTTCCCTGGAGAGGTACGGAAAAGGAAGCGAGTGTGGGGAACAAGCCCAGAAATTCCTGGTCCAAATGCCATCTTAACATTGTCAGAGAGACTGAATCTTTGCATTGTTTTTCACATCTGCTTTCTTCCCTAAACCAATGCCTGAACATTCTCCTGGATGAGAAGCAGCCCTTGATTTGGGCACAAAACTGGTGATATAACATATCTGGTGTCAATTCCAGTTTTAGGTTTTCACTACATACCGACCATAGTAGACCTTGTGTTCTCAGCAGGACACTCAGTGGACTCAGCATTTGAAAGCAAGAGATCAGAGAGCAGGAGGTGGGATGGCTCTTGGCCATAAGTAGGAATTAGCTTCATGTGGAAAAGTGATTCTGACCTCACAAAATGGTTTGGGTGCCAACCATGCTCTCTTTTGAGCATTTCCCTTGAATTTGATCTTGCTTATTGGGTTTTGTGATGAAAGGCTTTTATTGATTAGTACTGAGCACTTGAAAGTTAAGTGGCTCTGTAGAAAATAGGGAATTAGATGATCATTATTTTTTATCTTTTCTGTAAAGTGCAATTTCTAGTTAGACGGCTGACTAAATAAAACCCAGGGCATCTTTATACCAGAAAGTAAATGAAGAAGTGAAAAGTGGGGAATCTCAAATGCAACATTTCAATGAGATTGGATTTAATTAAATACCTTATATGAACCTAGGGGGAGAAAGCTAGATCTCACTGGAAGTGGGGTGGGCATTTCCTTTTATGAACCGGTCTAGGATATAACAGGCAAGTCCTGTTGACCATCAAGGCTCCCTTCGCCTACACTCTATCAAATCCCAGGAGTGTCAGTCTGTTTCTGTCCCCAGGTACTCCCTACAGGTATTAGGGAACTTCCCTAAAGCAAGCCTTGCCTCACCTTGTCTTTAAGCCAGGCTTCAGAGAAGCCAACTGAGAACTATAAGCAGGGCAAGCTGGTACACTCTAGTCTGGGCATCTTCATCTTGCCATGCTTGGTTGATCTTTTTAATCTTTGACTTCCAGCCACTGGCTTATGTCTCACCAAGTGTCTTTGCTGCTCGCCATGGCCATGACAATGTCATTTTTAGAGCGGAGAAAATAGAGTACAGCAGACCCTCTTTATCTGGACTCCAAGATGGGTAGATGGGCTGACGCTGTGGGTAAAATGGTCTCTTTGTGTTCCCATGCACAAGAAGAGACAAGTTCTCTGCTTGCCTGGAGCTTACACTTTTGACAAAAGAAGAAAACCATGAACTAAAGAGATCAATACTCTAGACAAATGCAGATTGTGACAAATTCTGTAACAAAAAACCTACAGGGCCTTTTGACAGAATTTCAGGTGGGTTTGTAGGGGCAGGTGAGACACATCGTGGTTCCTCAAAGTTCTCTATCACTCTTGAAGAGTAAATGAAAAATGAAATGACCAAAGGACTTGGAAGCCTTTTGTTTAAAAAAGGCAAATGTTGTTACTGTTCCTTGTTATAGTCCTGTTAATTTCAACACAGAATTTACTTTACAGATGGTCAAGGAAAGTTCAGAACAGAAGGATATATGCCATATTTCCTCTCCTACTTTTGTGTCTGTGGGCATACAATGGACTTTAACCTGAGAAAAAATTTGGGACTAGTATTGCGCCATACTCCACAATGAAGGAATCTTTGGGCCATTAACAATAATAGAACCACATCCCAGGCTGTGCCACCTCCTTGGATATGGTGACTTGGATATTGTTGGAGCTATCTTAGTCATCTTATTGCTTGGCCAGTCTGCTCTCCCTACCCCCTCTGCAGGCTCTTAGCTAAACAGGTTCTCACTGTGTTACAAGTGAACTCAGGTAATGATCCTTTGAGTCCTAGATTGCTATGTTTTAATACTGCTTAACTTCATTGTTCAAGAAATGGACTTGTAGGAGATTCTGGGAATATGGCACTGCTTTTCTCCCATTCTAATTATTATTATTTTTTTAATTTATTTCAGAGACAGAGGGAGAACATGTACAGGGAGCGAGGCTGAGGAAGAGGGAGAGTGAGAATCTCAACCAGACTCTGCTGAGCGCAGAGCCCAACACATGTTTGATCTCACGATCCTGAGATTGTGACCTGAGCCAAAATCAAGAGTTGGTTGCTTAACCAACTGAGTCACCCAGGGTCCCATCTTCTCCCATTCTAATTCTATTGTTCTAACTTGAGTCATAGAGTATCAGAACCCATGGGCGGCTGGGTATATATGTAGTTTCCCTTGGGTCCCCTTCATTCCCAGGTAATCACTTTAGAATACCTCTTCCAAAGACAGGAAGTTACTTTTCTTGGGATCAAGTATAGCCCCTAGAAATCTAAGGTTCGGAAAAGGTAAATGGATTAATATTTGTTCCTCATATGTGGTCAATAAAATAGTGTGATTTAAGATTTCTGATAAATCCGATGGTATACAAAGGAGTCCAGCCATGGCTTACTGGTCAAGGTTGTGAATGAATGGCTGTTGGAGGATACACAAGTTCTGGGCAAGATAACTGTCCAAACCCCTGTTCAGTTGTCCCTACATGGACCCTGGGGGTGGTGGAAGGGTTGAACTGGAAGGAGACTGGAAATATTTGGGAATTAACATTTAAAGTCTCCCATTCTGATTCAGACGGAACAAGGGCAGAGCTTGATTCCCTGAGCATGGTAACAACAAGATAGTCATCTTGTTGATGAAGAAAGTATCTTGTCTTTCAGTGAAAAAGAAAATAAATGAAAATAAAGTCACCGCATCTGGAGTTAACAATCTAGATTCCAATCAAGGCTCTTCCATGAAGTGGGCAAACGGCTCAGCCTCTTTGATCCTCACTCCGTCTGCTAAGTGGATGTAAATGGGTACAGAAAACCTTGTCCTGTGAGCTGACTGAGCGGTACATGAGAACCTATGTAAAACACTAAGTGTTGAGTGACGTACATCTAGCCTATTCTTCTGCGTGGAAATAAGTGTCTGGGGAGGAAGTGTCCTGGCCTCAAACGCCAAGAGTAAATGGGGAAGCTTAGTATACAATGAAATCTCCCTGGAGTATGTTTGAAAGTGTTCCAACGCAAATGGACACCAAGTGGCAAACAAAACGCCTTGTCAGCCTTAGCCCAGAAGATGCTGGTAAGGAAGTCATTAATTACTTGCCAGTCAGCCATAAGGTGTTATGGAGCCTGCTAAGTTTAAATATGCTTTATTATCTGACATCCAACATATGGCACATGGTTATGAGGTGGATGACACTAGTTTTAAAGGTCATCGTAACCCAAATGAGCAGATCTGAAATGGAGAAATTAGTTAATGCTTTCATCTGCTGATTTAGTGTGAACACATCCAAGAGAGCCGAGGCACTCCAGATGGCAGGCAGCAAAAATAGCTAAGAAAGATGATGTGTGTTAACTGTTTCTTAATGACACCAGTAGTTCACCGGGGGGAAGAGAGAGAAGGCGTCTTGTGTAAGGGCTGGTTGAACTCATGAGCAAGACAGGCATCTCCTTACCTGGTTCTCAGGAGATTAAATCCCACCTGTAACAAATGATAAAACTCTCCTTCCAGCCGCATTATTAATATCACTGCTCATTGTTCTTATTATTTTTACTATTATTATTATTAGTCATTGCTTCAACTGATATTTAATACATAATTTTATTCATGTGCCAGGCACCATTTTGTGTTTTACTTATTTCTCTTGACAGCTCATTAAGGTAGCTGTGGTTAAGAATGCTGGCTTGGACTACTGGGTGTTTACCCAAAGAAAATAAAAACACTAATTTGAAAGGATATGTGCACCCTTATGTTTACTGTAATGTTGTTTATAATAGCCAAGATATGGAAGCAACCCAAGTGTCCATGGATAGATGAATGGATAAAGAAGATGTGCTGTGTAAATGTAATTGAATATTACTAAGTCATAAAAAAGGAAGAAATCTTGCCATAACATCGATGGACAACTCAGTAGAGGGGAAAGATCTGGCCATCCCTAGAACACTGACGTAGCTCAAGGAGAAAAATTCAGAAGCCTAAACAAGGCCAACCCCCAGTTATTTTCTCTTTTATCAAAAAAAGAAAAAAAGCAAGCAAAACAATTCAAACTCTGAGTCAGATGCTGAAGAACAAGGTTGGAAAAGTATTCTTAAATCTTTAAATCATGGGGCGCCTGGGTGGCTCAGTGGGTTAAGGCCTCTGCCTTTGGCTTGGGTTATGATCCCACGGTCCTGGGATTGAGCCCCATGTCGGACTCTCTGCTCAGCAGGGAGCCTGCTTCCCCCCTCTCTCTCTGCCTGCCTCTCTGCCTACTTGTGATCTCTGTCAAATAAATAAATAAAATATTAAAAAAAAAATCTTTAAATCACAATCACTACAAACAGCACCTACCAAGTCCCTACTATGTGCAAGGTATTGGGTGAAATGTTTTATCAGTATTTTTCATCCTCACAATGACCTGAGTGTGTTGTCATTATGGCCACTTTGCACGTGAAGGAACTAGAACCCAGGATTGATGACTAACATAGCCAGAGGTACATGGTTAGAAAGTGGGGGAGTCAGGCTTGGAACTCAAGCCATCAGGAACCAGAGCCCCTGCACCCCCACATTGCACATTTCTAGCCCTGTCTTCCAGGCCTGGGCCCGATTTGATGGTTTAGGGCCGGAGTTCTCAAACCTAAGCATGCATCCGTGTCACATGAAAGTCTTATTACGCAAAGTTTGCATGAGTTTCTGATACAACAGGTCTGGGGTAGGGGCCCAAGAATGTGCATTTCTGACACCTTCCTGTGTGATGCTGATGCCGCTGGTTAGGAGGCCTCCCTTTGAGAGCCACTGGTGAATTAGATTTCAGAGCCTGAGTTAGAGTCACAGACAGCTGGTTTAGGTCCCAGATCCCCCACTTCTGTAGGGGGGTGACATGGAACAAATCACTGAAGCCCTGTGAACCTTGGTTTCGTCATTTGCTCAGCAGGGGTTCTAAGTCATTACAATCTGATTGACTATATAAATCGTTATTATAAAGAAGGAGTTAATGAAACCTATCTCCCAGTACTGTTAAGGAGATTAAACAAAATACCATGTATAAAGTAACTTACTTAGTAAGTGGCCTGGAACACAATAATAGCTCTCACATGGTGGTAAATAAATAAACTTGTCACAAAGTTATTAACCCGTCCTGTGTACACAGCACAGAGAGAAAGAGATGAAGCCACGTTTCCTGTCTGGGACAAGTAAATTTAAGGACCAAAAAATCTGAGAAGAAACACAGACATAAACACAATGCACACATAAACACTGGGGCAAACACATGCCTGTGCACACACACGCGCACACACACACACATCAAATATCGCAAATACAAAATAAACCATGACTGTGTCTGCCCAGAAACTGGCAAAGTGCTAAGCGAGCCTTGGAGAATGGATACAAACTTTCAGCTGGAAAAATTATGAGACTTACACGGAGAGAGGACAATCTCAGCTGCCTCCTAAAGTATCTCGTCATGCAATTATATATATATATATATATATATATATTTTTTTTTTTTTTTTTTAAAGGATTGAGCGCTGACTACATCTCAGGCCCCATGTTTGGCATTTTGTACTTAATTTCCATAACCCCACCACCACCCTGATGGAGTCTGGGCATTGCTCTTCACTTTTGGCAGGTGAATAAGCATGTCTGGGATGATTAAGCAATTTGCCTGAAGTCGTGTATGTGTGTGTGTGCATGTGCGTGTTTTGCGGGTGAAAGTGGGACGGGAAGGAAGGTTTGTTTCCTTGTACTTAAACCCTGGAGAGTGATCCTGTCATTCTGCTGCATTATTTCCTCTAGAGGAGTGTTGGCAGGCTGAGCTCCAAAACTTCAAATTCAGAATCTCCTCACTTTAAAGCATGTCCCCTGAGGAAGGGAGAGACGATGTAAACGCACATACCAAAATGAGCTTGGAACATCTGAAGCAAAGCTGGGAGAGTTCCAGGGCATCTTGATGAGAAGCCTTCTGGAGCCCCAGGAAAGCTGTACCCTTTGATGCCTCCCACCCCAGCTCGAGCATGACTCTCCCTTTGCAACCACCCATGCGCTTGCTTCTCTGCTTTCTTCTTCAGAACGTGTGAGCACTCTGGCGGCTCCTCTAAGCAGTAATGTGTAAGGAAGGTGGTGCTTCTCTCTGCATTCATACAGAACATACTTGTCCCTCTAGAAGAGAGGCTCTGGGTATATTTCTCTCTCTCTCTCTCTTTTTTTTTTTTGCAAATAATATGTGGTACAAGAGCAGTGACGATGTTCTTCATTGTGGACGTGGCACAGTTTACTGGGGTCCCCAAACTGTTCACAAAAACACATACGCTAGTCACTGAAGAGATGGAGAACATATGGTTTGTTGGCTATTCGATATGTTTAAGAACAGTTATGTTTCACTTACTTAGATGTCAGACTTCTATTACTTAGCCGAATTTATTCTTGAAATTAGAAATAAGTGACATGGGCTTGAGATAGGCTGAAATAATGGCTTTCCAAAAGCCTTTAAACACCTCCCAACCGCCATATAGACCTTAGAATTCACTCAGCATCGATGGGCTACCTTTAAACATGATTCTAATAAACTTTCTTATATGGTTTCCAACCTATAAAACACTTCGAAAAGTGCCATTTACTGTTTGGCGCACTGAAGGTGATGAGACAGATTACCTGCCCATTTAAAGAAGAATCCAAATGCAAAGAACTAGGAACCCTCGTCCCCCCCCCGCCCCAAAAAATCATAGAAATGGCCAGCAATAAAGACAAAAGCAACAGCAGTCTGGGGCGGGAAAACTCTCTAATGGTGTTAGTACAGGCAACAGAGAGACCTGGCAGGCAGAGGACTCAGTGGATGCAAGCCTGGCTGAGCCAAGAAGTACCCTCAGGGCCTTGGGGCAGCACCTCCAGCTCAGGAAGTTGGATCCACTTCCTGTGAGGTTGTGGCTTGGCATGGTACCGTCAGGAGAGAAGATGAATCACTAAAGAACAGAAGCGCAGACTGCCCTCTATGTACAACAAAGGTGGGCTTCACAAAAAGCCACTTAATGTTTTCCCTGGCAGAAATCCACATCTCCATGATCACGAACCTGGGAGTACACCCTTACGCTTGGACTGATACAGACTATTTCATTACATCTAAAAGCAGCACCTTGAAGCAGAGACCAGGGTTTCCTTGGGGCT
Source organism: Lutra lutra (assembly GCF_902655055.1). NCBI lineage: Eukaryota > Metazoa > Chordata > Mammalia > Carnivora > Mustelidae > Lutra > Lutra lutra. The sequence continues at coordinate 20,069,624 of NC_062294.1, forward strand.
ACTAAGGTCTCTGGATTCTTGGGGCCTTTTTTTTTTTTTTTTTTTGTACATCTGAGCACTCCAGAGAGGCTCCTTCTGTGCAAATTTCTGTGTCCAGGATGTGGACATCTATTCCCTGCTATGGGTAAGGGATCCAGGATGTTTCATTTGTTTATTTTTGTTGCTATTTGCAACAGGGATAGTTCTGAATGCGGGCAAAGGCAGGCTGCCCAGACCCTAGTGGGATCCAGTAGAAGACTGAGAGGTGAGGGAAAACAATGGTCACTGCTCAGGGCAAAGGAGGGCAATTCTAACCCCAGAGTTTGGGACGGGAGCCCCTTAAAATCCTACATTCTGAATTCAGGTATTCCATGGTTCCCTAGCTCAGACACCTCCTTGTGAAAAGTTCCTCTGGTATCAATAAAAGAGAATGCTCAGCTAACTTCCCTTGAAAAACTGATTCTTCTTTTTCTACTGTCTCCCGTCTCTCCCTCTTTCCTAGTGTATTACAGAAATTGAGAATCAAGTTAGCAATCGTGTTTCCTGTTTTGGTTTTCCCACTGGGAAGCTTAAATGAAAATCCAGCCAACACTGAGTATTTTATAAGGTCATGTGGAATGCTTATATAATGGCTATTGTTTTTGCCTGGGTATCATCTCTTTTCCTTATCTAATAACAGACTCACTTACTCTGGAGATAGGCATTGGAATGTGACTGGTTTGATCATAATAAAAATTTCTCGACCAAGAAAGATTTGTCCAAGGATGTCCATGTGATCTGAGCTGGGCCAATTAGACTCCTACTCCAAGATTTTTTTTCCCCTAGAAGTGATAGCGAAATGCACTTTCCTGTGAGCCAGACCATCTTGCCACCGTTACATAGTGGGAGAATTAGGACCCAGTGCACAAAGAAACAGAGTTTAGGGACCTATAGAGAGGGTCCAGACAGTGTTCAGGAGCTAATTCTGGTCAACTGTAAGACCATTTCCATCATTCCTCACTAATGCGGTATTATAAATGTAGCAATTAATTCCTCATTTTGTCCTCAGACAATTCCAAGCTAGATTTCCTTCGCTTGCAAGCCAGAACACTAAGGCAAGTCCCTGTGCGTGGATATTTCCCGTCTTTCATATTTGCAAGTTTGTATTTTCCTGTTATGTTTATTCCTTCAATTATTTGTCTTTTTCCTATGTACTCCATACAATTTTGTAAACTGCTTCAAATTCTTTGTGAAGAGAAGCAAAGTATAAACATGTACATACTATCAAATAACTTCAAACAGTACTTTTTCTCTCTGCCACAACTGCTGATAATGGTAGCCTGTGACATTGAGAAAGGTTAACCCGGTTTCTGTATTTTCTGTTTGAAAAGGCAAAGATGTATGTGATACATTAAATAATGGTTTCCCCTTTTACAAGAGTTAAAAGAAACAATTTCCAATGGGGTAGAGGCTAAGCCTTAGTTATCTGGGAAATTCACTTATGTGGAAAAGTATACTCTCCTACTTGGCCAAATATGTTGATATCCCCAGATTAAAAAAATAAATATATTCAAAAAAAATGGCAACTCACAGGACAACCAAAAATGACTTAGTAGCTCTTTAGCCTGGGTATCTTTTTAGAAACAGTTCTTGAGGCCACGGAGACTTCCTAAAGCATAATAATATTTCATCCCAGACTAATTTCCTAGAGACCATTGTGCATAATGATTTTGTATGTATGCCTCTGTGTACTTTGCCTAGTCAAATAAATACCTCTGTGCAATGATGTCTTATTTGATAGAGCAAAGTAAATGATAATAGGACCAGTTTCTTCAATGATCAACAGCTTAAAATACAAAACCTGCTGGATTTTTTATTTTAAATTACATTCTGTTATAAAGAAGTCATCTCAAAGGTGTACTTATTCTGAAAGCAAATGTTGCAACTGAGCCAACCCTCTAATGGGCATACGGTGATTATACTGTCAAACCCCCGAGGCACTGCTGAGCCTTGTGACAGGGGAATATTTAAAGGGGTTGAAGAGGAAAAGAAGGGTTATGCTGGCTGTATTTGCCCAATGGATAACGGGTTTTGGCATAAATTTCACATTGGATTAAGTCTTCTCTCTGAACAGAATCTAAAATGCTCCTATTTAAACCATAGTGGTGGGAATGAAAGGGAACCCTCAAACCCAAAACCACCAATGGGTGGTTCAGGTTAGCAGGACAGAGAGCAACTCTCAAACAAGTACAACCTGCAGTAGGTTGATATCTTGGGGAGTTGCATAAACTGAGGGAGATACAACCCTCCTGATGTAAACCAACCTCAGACTGAGGGACAGTGAATGGCATATAGTGATGTGTCACACACACACACACACACACACACACACACCCGTGCAGACTATGGCTCTTTCCAGATGGGCCAGACCTCTTCCATCCCGCACAACAGTCCAGACTTTCTATCAGCACTTCTGGGAGAAGGAATGAGAGGCCAAGATTAGAATAATTTGCCTGCTGGATCCATTAATCCTTCATTTAAAAGACCAGAGTTAAAGATGCTTCTGTCTCTACATGCATATATTTTATAAAGCTCTCAGTACAGAATATAGGATCAGTCATACTTAACAACACAAGCCAACCAGGGATGCCTGGGTAGCTCAGTCAGCTGAGCATCTGACTCTTGATTTCGCCTCAGGTCATGATTTTGGGGTTGTGAGATCAAGTCCCATATTTGGGCTCCATGCTGGGCATGAAACCCACTTAAGAATCTCTCTCTCCCTCTCCCTCTGGCCCCCCCACCAACCCATACGAGAACTCCCTCTTTCTCAAAAACAAACAAACTAACTAACTAACAAAAAACTACACAAGCCATCCAAAACAGTGTGGTAAGGAATAGGACCTCCACATGTGGACCTTTCAGTCTGTCCTTCGCCCTCTGCACAACCTTGACAAGACTCTTCACCTTTAAAATGTTTCAAGTTCTTCATGTTTAAAATAGAGATACTAACGCTACTCATTAGAGTTGTGAGGATTTATGAGATTATATGTATATAAGGAGCTTAGTTCAATTCCTAGAGCATTTAAATGTTGAATAATGATTATTTCATTATCATCATAATCATTATTAGTATTATTACGAGATTATCACGCTCATAAATCCCTTAAAGGACTCCATCATTTTTCTAGATGTTGAGTTAGAAAGGAAAGAAAGAGTGAAGGTGAGGGAGAAGGAAAGTCAAAAGAAAAATTAGAAGGAAAAAGGAAAATATGAAGGAAGGAAGGAGGGAAGGAAGAAAAAAAGGAAGGAAAAAGAAAGATGATGGAAGGAAACAAGAGAAAGGAACCAAAGAACAAATTAATTAGGATTGGGATTCAATCCTGTCATTTTTAACAATTAAGATTTGGATGACCAGAAAAAGACAAAGCATACAAGTTATCTCTTGCATAGTCTACTAGTTTGGGTTATGCTTATTTGGGGATTTTTAAGCTTTAGAATATCTCTCATGGGTTTCCCTCTGAGAAGGCATGCTGGTGGCCCAGGTTGATGCTGACAGAAAGAGCAAAGACCCATACAGATTCTGGAGCTGAATCTCATGGTTCTTTAACCACTATTTACAATGAGACAGAACACTGAATTCAGGGATAGCCAGGGCAATTACGTGAGCTTGTTAAATGGATGGGAAGGTAATGGAGAAGAGATATCTAGAAAGTGATGATCACCAGGGGAAGGAGGGCAGCCAGGAAACAACCAGAAGAGGAGTCATGAAACAACAGGATGGGATTCCAGCTCCAGCCAGAAAGTAGACAAGTCACTCTATCACTCTATAGGAAACTCCTCTACGAGGTAGAGGTTAGAGAGAAGACCCTATCTTGAGTATGGAGTGAGACTCTATATGAATCAGGCCATGTTACATCTCTGCTTGCAACCCTTCAAAAACTTTCCACTGCATGTATCATGAAATCTTAAACTTTTGCTAAAGTTGGCAAGTGACTAAATGATCTGAATGCTGTTATTCCCCAGCCTTATCTTCTCCCACCTGCTCCAGTTCCTCAAACATGCAAAGCTCTCTCTCATCTTGGGGCTTTTTCACTTCCTTTTTTCTTCTCACTGGGAGGTACCCCTACCCAACCCCATGTGACTGACTTTGCCTCATCTCTCAGATCTGAACTCCAATGTCGTCACCCTACAGACACCCTCCACTGTAGAGTAACCTTCTACTATATCACCATACTTATTCCTTCCAGAGCACAACCCAAAATCACTTTGTTCACATTTTTCTTTACGGATTATAATGCATCTCTCTCCCATGGTCACCAGGAGCATGTCTTTCTTGATGCATTCCAGACTGTTACATGCCCAGCATCACGCTCAAGGTCTAGCAGCAGGTAGGTGATCCATTAGTTAGATAAAGACTCTAAGGGTAGAACATGGTATCCCAGATCTCACCTGCCACTCACCCTACAAGGTCAAAGCTATAGCCTGGTCAGTTCCCACCTGACTGGGGCTAACCAGAATCAACCAGATAAGCAATGACTCTATATTAGAGTCACAGTAAATTTCTCCTCAGTTTGGCTACATGTTGCAGCTTAAGGATGGTTAGTTGGTAGAAAAAAGAAACAGAACCTATACAGTTGCGTTGCTCGAGAACAAAAAAGTATGAGTCGTGGCCCTAGAAAGGTGTGGCATGCAGGACACCAAAGGACGAATTCAGCTTCTCTCCCTCTTTTTTTTCCTTAAACATTTTATTTATTTATTTGCAGAGAGAGAGAGAGAGACTGCGAGAGGGGGAACACAAGCAGGGGGAGTGGGAGAGGGAGAAGGAAGCTCCCGGTCAAGTAGGAAGCCTGACGCGGGGCTTGAACCCAGGACCCTGGGATCATAACCTGAGCCCGAGGCAGACGCTTCACCAAAGGAGCCACCCAGGTGCCCCCAAAATTCGTCTTCTTTTCTACCTCTAGCAAAGAGCAGAGGAACTTCTTTTCCTAAGTCACCACTGAGGGCCGTTTTGTAGAATTCAATAAGTAGCATAAGGCCACCGGCCCCTAACATACAGATGATGTCCAGAAGAGGATTCCGACATTTTTCGTCCACATAGACTGCATCACTTGGAATGGTCTTTAAAAATATTTTTAGAAATACACTGATGCTGTATGATATTGTCACACTGAATTCCTTCTGATACCATGTAATACTCACGAAAGACTTTTAAGGCTCAATTTCGATGTTTGAAACGCCAGTCTGCAAACCAGCTTCAATTCTGTTCTGATTTAAAAACAACAACAACTTACATGAGAATTCAGTATTAGAGAAATATGGCTCCCAGTCACACAGATGAGCCGTTCGGATGGAAAACATGTGGGGTGAATAATACATGCTGTGGACAAGGCAAAAGATGTGAAAAACTTCTAACTGTCCTTTTGTTTTTGCTATGCAGTTTATACAAATCACTGCCTAAGCATTAATATTTATAGTCCGGAGCATTTTTTTCTACCATGCCTATCAAACTGTCACATAATCAGGGTAGTCAGTATATCATAGAGCACAGGGGAGAGAAACTTGCCGGCTTCAGTTCCTGTAAATATTTTTCTTTTGTGCTGGATTAAGATTATCCTCATGGTAGGGGTTCTTGTGGAAGTAAAGTTTGCCAACATATTTTATGATTTAAGAAAATATGGACACTTCAAGTTTGCACAAAGTTGGCATTTATGTTCTGCATCCAAGAGACATTTCTGACCCAGCCCCTGAAGTTTTTGAGGTTTATCCATCCTGAATTTATTTTTAAGCTAAAGAGAGGACCACTTTCTACAGGCAAATATTTTTCTTGGCAGAAAACACAAATACCAAATTCATTCCTGGGCTACGGCTTGCTTGAAAGTGCTCCTGCTGCTTTTTAAACTTCCTAATGAGATACCTGTTCCTGCACTGCCCTCGTTCAGAGAATTTTAGGGCCACTTATCATCTACAAACATGGGGACAGCTCTTCTGGCCTGGTGTGCAGAAGCCCACATGTTCTGACCTCAACCTTCCTTTTCCAGGACATTCATTTCCAAGTATTTCCTTTCTGTGGGGGAAGGGCTAGCATAGCAGCAAAAGCATGAAGTTCTGAAGTCAGGCAGACCCGGCTTTGCAGCTTCGTTTTGCTTAGTATGTGCCTGATTTTGCCTACTTCCAATTTAACCACAAAGTTTGGATCTTAATGGGCAGTCCATACAGTGAAGTGTTTAAGAGAACTGGCTCCAAAAAAAGATTGTCTGAATTAAAATATGGTCTCTTATACTTTGTTACATGTGACTTAGCATAAGTGATTTAATTGTTCTAAGCTTTGGTTATCTCATCTGTAAGATGGGGATGAATACTAGTACCTACTTAACAGTTTGTTGTGAGCTATCTAGATATACCCGTTAGCTATTGCTGCAAAACAAATGAAACTCAATGTTTTTTTTTTTAATTCAATGTTTTAAAATTAAAGAAAAAATATTACTGCTCATGAGTCTGTGGGTTTGTTGGACAGTTCTGTCTTACCTGGGCTCACTTCTGCATGCCCAGTTAGCTACAACATGGGTAGGATGCTTCCCCGATTTTGTCTGTGTTCTCTGAAATGTTTGGGAATTGGATAGCTCAAATATCAGTCTAGAATGGACTTGGCTGGAACAACTAGATTCTGTTCTACATGGTTTCTTATTCTCTAGGAGGTTATCCTGGACTTGTTCTTGTGGTTTGGGCAGAGTTGAGAAAGAGAGAGACAGAGATAAAGATACACATACACACACATACAAACACACACACACACACACACACACACACACACACACACACACAGAAAGAATGATAAAGAGGGAGAGGTTCTAAGCCGATTGAGGCTAGACTCAGATCTAGTATAACACTATTTCCTCCACAAAGCCACCCCAAAGCAAAATAGAAAGGAGTTGTAAAATTATGAAAAGGGACAGGGATATGGGTACAGGGAGGTCAAAAATTAAGGCCAACAGTACAATCAATCTAGCACAAAGTACAAAGCACTGACAATAAAACTGGTCCATATAGTAACTGCTTAATAAAAATCAGCCATTACAACAGACTGGATATTGCCCAACAGTGTTACTGGACAAAAGTTGAGAGAGTCTGGGTGGCTCAGTGGGTTAAAGCCTCTGCTTTCGGCTTGGGTCATGATCCCAGGGTCCTGGGATCGAGCCCCGCATTGGGCTCTCTGCTCAGTGGGGAGCCTGCTTCCCCTTCTCTCTCTCTGTCTGCCTCTCGGCCTACTTGTGATCTCTCTCTCTCTCTGTGTCAAATAAATAAATAAAATCTTAAAAAAAAATTGAGAGAGACAACCATGAATACATTGACATAGTCTACCAAGAGAACAGATTCCCACAGTGATAGCCCCTGTGTTCTGACCACCATTATTATATCTTCTGTGTTTTTGTTTGGTTTGTTTTGTTTTCTATTGTTTTTCCTCGTATGCTTTGCTATGGGTGCCCTTAGGATGACCTTTCTGCAACTTCAAGGTGTTGTTCCTGATTGTTCCCTCTCCCCAGTGAGATCATCTTCCCAATGACCCTACAGAGCTCTTAATCTTCACATCATGTCACTGGGCACTTTCTTCCTTAGATTTTGGCTTTTTGTTGTTGATAATCATCTCCTTGATGGTTTCTACTGGTTCCTTGAGAGCAGGTGCTATTTAGTAATCATGTTCTAGGGGCACCTGACTGGCTCAGTCAGTAGAGCATGAGACTCTTAATCTTGGGGTTGTGAGTTCAAGTCCCACATTGGGCATAGAGATTACGTAAAAACAAAATCTTAAAAAAAAAAAAAAAGAATCATGTTCTATGTCTTCCACAGTTAAATGCTCAACAAATATGGGTATTTGGGAGTTGGGGTGGGAAAGAGAGAGTGAGAGAGAAAACTAAATTGTATTTTCTTTCTCATTTAAGGAATATCAGTTAATCTATTAGTATATTAAATATTTTTTTGCACTAATAACTCCGTGGCTTACTTGCAGATATAGAAAGACTTACAATTAAGTTCTGTACATTATTTTCACTACATTTGGTCTATGGTTTATGTTTAAAATTTTACCGTTAGAACTTTCTTCCTTATGCTTAAGGCATTATTACTGCTTAAAATGGCTCGTGTATAAATTACTTTTATGATAATTGATGCAGTGTTTCAGATGAGGTGTTTGCATATACTAATTTATGCCTAATAACTCTCTTATGCAGATGTCAGCTCTTCTCTTAATCCTGCTCATTCTCGCAGTCTTAGCTGTGAGTTCGCTGGTACCTATAGGACTTGGTATCTGTTTACATTTCCCAGAAGTCATTACTTTTATGTCCAAAGCCTTAGAGACTAATGTGTTTTATTTAGCATCCCTTAGAAGGGAGGCATGTAACATTGCTTCACACCTCTCACAGGACAGCTTTTGAAAATTCCCTTTCAGTGGGTCCCATCCCCTCTGTTCAGACCACCAACCTACTACTCTCAGCATCTTTTCTCCAAGGAGGTAACCTTGCCAAACTTCACTGTGTTTTCTTTGCCTTCCATTTCTCTGCTTTTCTCCAGAGTGGAAATGAAAGCAACACCAACCCTGACGGTAGGAGTTAGGACTAGTCACAGGTGACATATTACTTTCTTATCATCCTACAGGCCAGATTTTCAAGCTTTGCAAAATCATTCATTCCCAGACTGTCAGAGAACCTTATATTATGCATTCTGCTTTTTTTTTGGGGGGGGCATCATGCTGGTGTTAATTCAGGGGTTTATTTTTTAATATCTATGTTAGATTTTATTTACTCTGCCAATGTCTCCAGAGGAAAGAGAGTGGATAAATATAGAGCATCATTATTAACTATTATTACGTTGATGTGTAAAACATAACTATTATTCCCGACGGTTTGGTCTGCTGGAATCAGATGACGTTTAAATATTTCTGTCCACCTCTCAGTACCTGTGATATTTTGCTCTTGCTTTTGAAGTTTTCAGTGTTTAGAACCCTAGTGAGGCAGGCAAACTATTGTGTGGATGCAGGGCATGGTGGGGTGGAAACCGCATGGGCTTGTCTAGATGAAGTTTTAAATTCCACCATTCAAGCACTGGATGGAGAGGGTCTGTCTAAACAGCAGCGTCTGCAGACAAAGTGGTTTGTTTCGGTTGCCCTTGTTCTCACAATGACTACCAGCATGAAATAGCTGCTGGAAAAAAAAAAATTATGAACTTAGTTTGAGTAATAAAATCAATGAAAAAGAGAAGAAATAGGTGAACCATCTTCTTCTATAAAAAGAGCGCAGCTGAGGTGGTAGACTGCACTGGGGGTACTGCGTTTGAACAGGGCGCTGGGAGAACACAGCATTCCCCCAGGAGACGCGAGGCCATTAGGATATTTGGGCTGCAGGAGAAGAGATCTGAGCAGGGTGAGGAAGGCAGAAAAATGGCTGCATTCCCTCCTGTGAAGGATAAGCTGGTGAAAAAGACAATAGACTTGTTCTTTTCTTTCAAAAGGCAGAGTGGAACCTGTGTGAACGTTGTTCCAGGGAGGTGAATTCTGGTGGCAGAAAAAGAAATTCCTAGAGATAAGAAAAATTCAACAACTAGTACTGCTTCCTGAAAAATCTTGGGATGGTTCTTTCTAGTGAATGTTGAGCGGGGATGGTATCCGTCATCATCTCAGAGGTGGGCAATGGAATTCTGAACTGGAGTGAGCGTGACCAAAGGTGATTCAGTCAACTTAAAGATTCCATGGTCACAGGTGAGGAAGATCTGGAGAGAGCAGAGTCCAGAGCTGGGGCTTAAGGGATGATTTGGGATTTACAGGTAGAGGACATGACAGGTAGGAGGAGGAGGAAAAAGAACAGGTGATCAGTGTGAATGAGTTTTCCTATGACCATAAGGAGTGGGACGAACCCAGCTGTGTGGGGTGTGAAGTTTATGGAGGGGACTATGGAGGGTAAGTCTTGAGGTATATCATGGTCCTATAGCATCAAGGGCATCCATAGAATTTATTCTTGATACTACAGGTAATAGGGATCCCTTGACAACTTGCAAAATAGTAGATTAGAAGAGGTTGGAGAAAGTAAATACTTGGTATAGAATGTAAAGGTGATGATCTAGGTTGCAGGATGAACAGAAATGTGAAGTATGACAGAAAAGATGAGAAAACTTTAAATTAAGCAAAATGAACTACCTCTGATATTCACAACTCCTCCCCATCAAGAGAAGTGGTCAGGACTCATCATAATATAATTGCATTAGCACATTTTTCATGTCTAGACCTCACCATGAGCTGAGGTTAACAGAGTCCCTATTCTACTTTTTACTCTATTTACTCTATTTACTCCATTATAACAGGTACTTAGTTTATGATTATCGAATAAATATTCCAGTTGTGATATGAAATGAGGAGAGACTATACATCTGGCAAAGTCCAAAGCAAATTTTCATTGGGAATATTTCATGAAGAAATAATCTTAGAATTAGGGAACTATGCCATTTGAAGAGACTTGGTTGCGTTGGTGGTTCCAGTGTAGTGATAGGAACAGCCCTCCATCTTTAACCCACATTTATCTGTGCTTAAAAAATTTGAACCCTCAGGGCACCTGGGTGGCTCAGTGGGTTAAAGCCTCTGCCTTTGGCTCAGGTCATGATCCCAGGGTCCTGGGATCGAGCCCTACATCGGACTCTCTGCTCAGCAGGGAGCCTGCTTCCCCCTCTCTCTCTGCCTGCCTCTCTGCCTACTTGTGATCTCTGTCTGTCAAATAAATAAATAAAGTCTTTAAAAAAAAACAATTCAACCCTCCTCTTGCCAAAAAGGATATGAGACACTTTGTTGTGCCTAAAATGGAATAGAAATAGAGTAAGAGATGACAATGCCAAAAATAGTCCCCTCACCATTTTAAAGATGGTCTCTTCCCAGTTGTAGAGCAAAGGTAGGCTGTGGTCACAGTTGTTTGTTTAGGTCCAGTCATAAATTTCCCCTCACAGGAAATCATAGCCAGAAAAGTGGAACTATAGTCAAATGGGCACTGGAAAATTTGTGTAGCAGGTGTATGGCTAACAAGCCAAATTTTCAAGGCAGGTGAGGTGGCTGGCGTTGAAATATCTTGTTTTACTCATGAGAATAGACACAAATGCTGTACATGAGTCTGGCACTCGGCTGCCCTGCTCTTTTTGGGCACCTTCAAGGTCAGGGAATCTCTGGTAGACTAAGCCCTCTGATCATTTGGCTGGCTGCATACACCAGTGGTCTCCTATGGCCCAGAGAAGCACCTTTGAAATTTAGTTGTCCTTGTCAGACACGCCATTAGAACGTCAGATCACAGAGTGACCTTCCTTTATAGTCAACATTATGTTCAAAGTTGCATCTATATGAACTACAATAAAATCTTTCAGACAGTCCTAGATAGGGGATATATATTGTAGGAAGAGCATGGATTTGAAGCCAGACACTCCTGAATTTGACTCGCAACTTCCCCATGGTGTGACCACAGAAACTTTTCATCTCTGTGACCCTCCATCACCTCTTTTGATAAACAGGAATAATTTTAATACTTAAGGTGTGTAAGGGCTCTAGGACAGAAGCTGAATTTTAGCAGGGTTCCCATAATTATTGAGCATTTATAATTAATTATACGTATACAGCTCTATGTGTGTGGGGGGGTGTTGCATGCACATACTTGTGTGTATTTAAATAGCATACCCATTTTTTACTCATTTCACAAATGAGGTCTCGTGACTTGGGTGACTTAACAAAGGTCATGCAAGTAGCCAGAGGCAAAACTGAGAACAAAGAGCTCAGGTTCAAGATCTGCAAGCCTGTGCTTTCCTACCTCACTGCCCTCCTCCCAGAGCTAAAGGGCAGCCAAGACCATGAGAATCTGGACATGAGAGAATGACATTTGCAGAACTTCTTGAGGAGTCTAAAGTGAGTAACGGGAAACCTCATCCTAAAAAAGGGGAACTCTAACAAACACTCAGACTTCCAGGACTATATCTCTTATGTGGTTCTTGAGAGATAAGATCTATTACATCACTTATGAAATGAATTATTTTAGATCCACAAAGGCAGCAATAAGACATCAAGCCAATGAATGAGCAGGTGTTCGGTTAATATGGACATTTTATAGCTTATGGGATCAGAGTATATAGGAAGAAGCCAGTCAGCCTGCCATGGAATCTAAATGAATTGCTTAAATTTGGCAAAACTGCCTGACTCACCTGGGTCTCAGTTTCCTCATCAGCAAAATGGACATATAAAATTTAATTAAAAATTTGGATGCAGTATGAAACAATGGGCATTACATATCAAGTAACCCATTATTAACCCATAAAAATGAAAACATTTTATTACCTTCCTACCTTTGAATGACCTTGCTATGAACTCTGTTGTTGACAACAATTTCTGTATAAACTTTGAAAGGAAAGCACCAAAGACAAACCCAAACTGCCCAGTATCTTTGGCATTTCTGGTGCCAAGACCCAGCCAGGGCTATATTTGGTAATGTGGGTAAAAGGTCTCCCATTTTATTCTTCACTTTTCAAGTCAAGAGCACAAGGGACAAACACATTAATCAATCAATCAATTACTTAATAAGCAAGAAGAAAAGGAAATAATGCCCTAAAAGCTTTAACAGGTCCAGGAGACTGAGGCAGCGCCAAACCCTGGGGCTGGTGCTGTAGGAGGAAGTCAGCCTCATTTGGGAGCTCCCACTTGGGCTGGCTGAGGGAAGGTGGCTGCTGTTCTTCTGTATCCCTAAAATCATACCAGGGTTTGACAGGTTCCTTTATATCTCCCGCTGAAAGTGTACTCACAAACACTGCCCCCTTTGAAGGGAATTATAAAGATAACTCCTTTTTGTGACTATACATCAAAGCAAGGATGGCATTTCCCTTGTTTTTATGTGAACTGTTATTAGCCTACAAACTAAATCTGTGGAGGGTCTAGTGGGTAAATTAACATTTCATTTTCAGAAGGAAAAAAATGACAGCTTTGGTGTCTATCTAGGTTCACTGCCTAGAAGGCAAATGCACCTTGGATCTCTTTTATTGCCGGGCTTGCCAGAGCTGCACAAAACTGATTATGAGTTAATATTGGGGGAATATGGAAGACTTGGTCCTTCCTCTAATGGAGTTGAGCACTAAAAATCACAATAGCTAGTCTTTTGCTTGAGATTCTGCCTGTCTCATAAAGGAAACAGGAAACATCTAGACATGATCCGATAACAAATGGGTATCAGCGTTTTGGGGTATCATATATGATGGGACTATTCCAATTAGCTCAGCCATATAATCTGATGCAAATAGCTGCACCTCCCTGGGCCTCCCTTTCCTCTAAATGAAATGCGGCTGTTGACTGACTGCATCTTTATAATGCCTTGGGAGGTCACATGATAGTAAGATCCAGTTTCCTCTGCTGGTGAGAAGGTGTCATGCATTGCATTGTGTCTCCCCCCAAATTCACATGTTGAGGTCCTAACCCCCAGTACCTCTAAATGTGATCTTATTTGGAGATAGGATCTTTACAGAGGTCATCAAGTTTTAAAGTGAGTTCATTAGGGTGTCCTTATCATAAAGGGAAATTTGGACAGAGAGACACAAAGAGGGAAGATGATGTCATGATACAGAGAGAACACCAGGGGAGCATGAAGACCACATCCACAAGCCAGGGAGAGAGAGGGGGTTCTGGAAAGACCCTTCCTTCACCACCCTGAATGGAAGGAATCCTGCCAACAACTTGATTTTGGACACGGAGCCTCCAGAACCATGAGACAATGAATTTATGTTGCTTAGTAAATGCAATTTGTGGCACTTTATTATGGCAGTGCTAACACATGGACACAGAAGGGGTGATGGATCCTTGGTCATCAGAGATAAATAACTGTGAGGGCTAGGACCCGAAGTTCAACAGGACTTTCTTTCTCCATCAAATTCCACTCCAGAAATGACTGGCCCTTCTAGACACTCGGGTTAGTATCTAATTATCTCAATAACACAGTTGTCATGGCAACTGGATATAAAGTTTAGTTCCAGAATTTTAATCTAAACATGCTAAAATCTCCACGGGATACTTTCTTTGACTGAGAGTAAATTAGGCAAACCATGTGCATGCACACACAACACAATCTCTCAAAAACATTAAAAAAGGGTAAAAAAGGGTCCACATCCTATGACTCATACCTCAACATTCAAATATTTGGGACATTCATTGCCATTAACCATCCATTCATTCAGCTCACATTTATTTGTTCAACTGGCATTTACTGAGCAACTATGATGTGCCAAGCACAGGAGGATAATTCTTGGCAGACTAACTCTCTATGTAAGTGAAAGCTGGACATCGATGCAATGTCTGGATTGAAAAGTGACATGTTTGTGCTAGGATAGGGAACACTGTAGGCTTCACAAGAAGGGAATCGGTGTCTTGCTCATTCATTACTTCCTCCCCCGAGACGTAATACAGCTCTGAGTACCGCACAGATGCTTAATAAATATTTATTGAACAAATGAATGAATGAACAAAAGAAAATTCAAAAGAACGTTGAAACTAGACTGGGAATCATGAAACACTGAAATATGTAGTTGGAGATGTGACACTAATGTTAATGAATATTTATCAAGTACTCAATATACTTCTGGCACCAAATTTCCCCCTATACTCTTCTTGTTATTTTATTTAACAGCAACAAAGAAAAGCAAACTAAGATCGACCTGCAACATTTCCAGACAGGAGCATAACCTGGCTTCCAACGAAGCCCGACTTGGCAGGATTTTGATATGAATTCCAAAAACTGCCAACAAATGTCACTGGTTTGACTTTACATAACTGATAATGTAAGGCATTGATTCATGTTAGTAAACTAGAAGCCTTGAACTTAAGCCGCGAATTAATTGGGATTAAACTGTGTCATCTCTCTGTGGAGAGTAATGTTTTAGGCTGGTTCTGTTGGACTCTTCAAATGTGGCTGCTTTCCAAGCCCCAAGTAAGAGGGGACTTATCTTCTGGAACTGACGAATGTAGATCAGATGGAAGAAGGAGGGGTGGGATGACAGAGTCTTTAAAAAAAATGACAGCAAAGAAAAGTGACCCTCCTCCCTAGTAGTGATTTTTTGGGAATAAGGGAGAAATTGCAAATGATGATGCTTTGAAATTCAGGTATGTGTATTGGGGGTGGGGGTGCCCCTAGTGGGGCAGAAGACAGGAATATCTGGAAAGGGCTAGCTTGTTTTTAATGCACAATATAAACATTCCCATGAGCAGCTTTCATGCATCATAAACCTGGTCTGCTGCCACGATGTATGCATGTTTCTATTCATTTACTCATACAATTGTTCAGTATCCCTTACCCGCTGAGGATCCTCACCAGGCTGAAAGCTCCATGAGAACAGAAATTCTAACTGGCCTGGTCACTGCTGACTTTCAGGAGCTAGAACAGTCCCTGGCACGCTGATTGTCACTATCTGTGGAGTAAGTGAGTGACTGTGCGTGGAGGCATATCATGAAAGGAGATCAGAATTTCACCCACGTCAGATCATAGGGAGACGTGAATGCTACTGTGTAGGTGCTCATGTACTCTAGACACGTGTACTCTACACACGAATGAATGAAAGTTTAAAATACTTGAAACCATACTTGGAATCATGAAGTCTACAGTGAGAAGGAAACTTTGAAGGATTCTAATGAGTTTTTAGAATGGCTTTTCCTACCCCAGGAATCCTTTGTTTAGTCCTGATTATATGGGTGTGGTGGTTTGCTACATATCGATAGTTTCAAGACAAATCAGATACAGTACTCTTTTGAAGAGAATTATAATCTAGGGGAGAAAGAATAGATTTAGCTACACCTTTAAGTATTTTGAAGACTTCTCTACAGGGAAATATCTAGCTGTGTTCGGGAATACAATGGAAAACAGGACCTGTGCTAAAAAAGAACTCTCCTGTGGCCAAAGGAATATTTGCTAATAGTTCAAACCACACGGAGAAACAGTTACAAGTATTGTACTCTGCACCAGGGAACAGCGAAGTATGGCACCAGGGACAAATGCAGCCCACCATCTGTTTTTGTAGAACTGTGAGCTAAGAACAGCATCTACATTTTGAAAAAACAAAAAACAAAAACAAACCATAAGATTTTGTATCGTGTGAAATGTATACAAAATTCAAATATCAGCCTCCATAACTAAAGTCTTATTGGAACTTGGCCACACCTATTCCTTTGTGTGCCATCTACGGTTGCTTTCTTGATACAAGAGCAGGGTTCAGTGACGCTATAATATGGCCCACAAACCCCAAAGAGATTTACAGCCTGAACCTATACAGAAAAAAGTTTTCTGACCTGTGCCCCCTAGACTCACAGCGAGTCGGAGTGGCAAGGTTGATACCTGCATGCGTTTTGATGACCTTCCTCTTAAGAGATACTGCTCCTGAATCAGTGGTTCTCTGCAAATTAAATGTAACTACACTGGGGAATTTCATTTCCTACTTTTTAAAAATGAGTGCCTTCCAAATGATGATGGATTATGCCTCTCATTAGGAAGAAGGGGACATAGAGCTTAGTAGGAAATGCAAAGCTATTTTAGGTCCGTGCAGGGTAGCTGGAAAAACAGCCGCTTCAGGTCAGGAAGCCAATGTTTTCATCCTGCAAGCTTGGGCAGCGCACATCCCCCATCTATGTCCAGGACCCCCTATTTATCAAACAGGGCCTGGAAGGCAGTCATGAAGATTCTTTCCAGGACTAAAAGTCCCTAAATCTGCAAGTACAAGACACTATTTGTACTCAGGGCTCTGCCTACTCCCACTCCATATGCATTTGACAGAGAAAACACCCACTGACCACTAGATACGTTTGATTATTTACACATGTGTGGAGTCTCCAAGAAATGCATGGGAATGAAATGCAGGCTGGAATATCAAATCTGCAGGAAGCATGGGAACGATTAGGGTTCTGCATTTCATCTTATAGCTTCCGGATACATTCTGTCTCTTCATTCGGAGGTGAACGGGTAAAGAAAGAAACAATGTTTTAGAATGGACTAAAGAGGGGAGGAATGAATTTTGAAAAGGTAGGCAAAGTTGCAACCTAGAGTCAGAATACTGGTACCTTTCCCCGCCCACTGCCAGCTTCACTTACCTTTAAGAGCATGAGTCATTTTCCTGCTTCACTCCATGATTAGCCTACCTCAGAGTAAAATAATAAGAATACTGGTAGCTGCCAGCCAGGGCAGCATTCAACAGCAAAAGTGAACACTGGGCACATCTATGTGGTTTATTTGGGCCACTAAGTGATTGATCTCTCATTGTTGTCCCTTTTAAGCCTGGATAGCTGGTGGGAACGCTGGAAAGGTGCTTGCAAAACATTAATGCTTAAGTGACTGTTCCAGTTGTTAAATCATAATACAGTGTAATTTAGCTGAAATGAAGTAATTATAGGGGGAGAGAAGAAAAGTCAAATGATATAAAAACAGGTCCTTTTGGATTGTCTAAGTACTGATGTGTTCTCTGATGCATATGCATTATTCGTTTTTGATATGCCCATCACACAAAAGATTCCACTATTTTCAGGGTGGAGATTAGTGTTATTTTGGCACAAGCTGTTATTCACAAATTTGGGCAAAGATGCTGCACTTACAATCTCAGAGAGGTTGTAATCATTCTAAGTCATCACATCTCATATTTTAATATTTTGATCTGAAGTCTTCAATTTAATCTCCCTGTATTCTGGCCCTTATCTTAAGCATCTTTGTTCAAATCACAGCTCTCCCAAGTCCTAGCTGTGTGATCTTGAACAAACTGCTTAATGCTTCTGATGCTCAGGTTCTGCATCTTTAAAGGGAGGATAATAACAGAAAATACCTCCGTGGCTTTTGCTGTCTTAAATATAGATGAAAAGCACTTAGTGCCGGGCACACAGTAAGCATTTAATGTATATTAGCTGTTATTCAAAATAGTTTAGGAAAATTCTACTTGTCTTTTAGGCTCAACTGTCCCCCAGCTGGAAATCTGGACTTGCCCTGGAGGTTTGGTGAGGAGACCACCGGTATGAGCTCCTCCTAGCTTTTCTTTTTCCTACCATTGTTTGCATGGTTCACAATTACCTGCTTACTTTTCTCTCTTGTGAACTGTGGATTTCTTGAGAGTTGTAAAATTGTCTAATGTATTTAATTTTTGGTTTCTTTCTTAGACCAAGATACACAGCTCTGATCATACTGTTGTGAAGGGTTAAGGAAACGAAAGCCATATACATACTGAAGCAACAAAAATCATGGAACTTCCTTGTGTATGGAAACTCACTGTTCTTCGAACAGTAAGAAAAGAATCCAAAACCTTAGGAAGGCGTCTATGTGGCTCCCGCCTTGACTTTTAGCCTCTTTCTAGAATAGTTTCCCCTCTTCCCTCTACCTGTTCTTTGTAACCCCAACCACAGTAGAGATCTTTAAGGACCCAAGCCACAGGACTTTCACACAGGCTGCTCCCACTGTTTGAACTGCTCATACCACACTCATCCTTCAGATCATAGCTCGAGACTTATCTTTCAGAGAAGCCGTAACCCACCAGCCACTGAGTCAAGGTCATGTCTGCTTGTATTTGCATTACAGAAACTTTTCCATCCTCTTTGAGATTCAATCTCAATTTCAATTATTTAGTTTTGGGATTATGTAATTAATGTCTATCATTCCTCAGTAGACTGTAAATTCCATGGAACAGGGATCATGCCCTTTTTTGCTCTCTCTCATGAATCCAAGCACTGTCTCATATGCAGACAGAGCCTGACAAATAGAAGATACTCAGTGAATATATGTTAATGAATTAATGAATGAAGATCTGGCAACTTGCATTTCAGAAGAGCATGCAAAACAATTTTAGTTGCCTGATAAGGAATTAGAATTCTTCATTCATTAGGTTCAACCGATG
The DNA here is from genome assembly GCF_902655055.1 of Lutra lutra. NCBI lineage: Eukaryota > Metazoa > Chordata > Mammalia > Carnivora > Mustelidae > Lutra > Lutra lutra. Next base: position 20,088,485 of record NC_062294.1, read on the forward strand.
GCTTCCTTTTATATATGTTTATTAAAAGGCAAGGCTTTATTTTCCTCCTCATTCAAACATTAAGAAAACTGTATAGCAGCTTTTCTGCAAATGCAGGGAAAGACATAAATGCAGCAAAGGTCAAGGGTAGACTAACCTTTACCAACAAGGAGAAGTCCAGATTAATGGAGAACTGGTTTCTGAACTGCCCACTTGACCTTGCGTTTTATCTCTTGTTTTTTATTTTCTAAATCTTTTTGGCCACATATTGTCTGCTGGTTTTCCTGACATGCCTTGGTGTGAGGCATAATAATTTAGCTATATCTGTGTCTTTTTGAGTCATAGACCTGGTTCCTCCATATGTGATTCTAATCTATCTCTCCCTTCCTACCCTCTCTGCTGTCCACCTAAAATGGTATACATTTCCTGATTTCAAGGGATACCCAGCCTGTTGAGACCCAGGTGCCAGAGCCTTCCTTTGGATACCTGCAACAGTCATAAAAGAGAGAATCATGAGTAGCAAAATCTTCATTGCTGTCTGAGTAAGGAGCCTGAGTTTTTGAGGGACGGTGGGAGAAGAGAGCTAGGATGTGCTCTGTTACCTTCTTCACCATCTATCCAAGATGGTTTCCGCACACCTACACTCACGATCCCGTAAGGACCACCCTTTTAAACCCAGATGCATGATCCTGAAGCTACTTACAGATGACAGTCCTGTCTTAGTTCAGTCAACACCACAATCTTTGGTTCTAGGCTCTGTAGTCCTGGCCATCACCCACTTATCCAAAACTCACTATGTCTCATTTTGTTACTGTCATTTTAGCTTGGGTTCTGACATATCCATTTATTTATTTATTTTTCAAGATGTATTTATTTATTTTAGAGAGGGAGAGGGACAGAGGGAGAGAGAAAGAGAGAGAGAATCTCAAGCAGACTCCCCACTGAGCACAGAGTCCGATTCCAGAACCCTGAGATCATGACCTGAGCCAAAACCAAGAGTCAGATGCTTAACTGACTGAGCCACCCAGGCACCCCCCGTCCCTGCCCCAACATAGCCATTTAAAATGTCTGGACTAAGTTCCCAGCTTTCTCGAAGTTATATAACTTAACTAATTTTATACAGAACTGTGTAAACCTCTTCCCCCCTCAGTCCTTCTCTGCTCCTCCTCATCCTCACTGACATGTCTGGTTTTTTTTTTATGTATTTGATATTCTCAGAAAGATCACAATAACCTCGAAAAGCCTAGACTCTCTTTCTGCAGCCTCTTCCGTAGGTTTAGTTCAACCGTCATCATTTCATGCATCGCAAAGAAATGGCTAATTGCTGTTCCTATCCTCTTTTCTCCCCATTCTCACCCAAGAGGATGACAAGGTCATCTTTAAACATAAACACTGTATTTATCAGCCTATAATTCAAGGGTCTTGGCCATAGGCTATCTTTTGGTTTCTCCAACTTTGTCTGCTTCAGCCCTTACCATAAATTGGGCACCCAGCCATATGGTATTTTCCATCAATACCTTCCATAACCCCAGATCTTTGAAAGCACTGCTCGCTTCTTCTGACAAGCTCCAGCTGCCTTTCTTCCACAGGAAAATCTCTCTTCACTCAGCCCTCAAGAATCAGATTAAAAATCATCTCTTCTCTGAAACTGTTTCTAACTCCCCGGAAAGAATCAGTCACAACACCATCTATAAAACCATAACTGTTCATACATTAAGTAGAAAAATATATTTTAAAACAATGATCTGTGCATCTTTCTCCTTTGCTAGATTATGATGTCCATGAGTATAAGATCCAACAATTTCTTACCCAGATATCTTCTTGGTGATTAGCCCAGTATCTGGCACACAATAAGCATTATCATATAGTCAGTGAATAAATAATTTAGCTTAAAATATATGTCCTTTTCCCTTTGATAACAAGCATTTACCCCACAAAAGAAATGTGTTCTCCCTTGACATTGAAGTGGTATTTTGTTGAAGCGGCAAACAGTTGAGAAGTATGAAAAGTGAGTAACATCTGCATTTTGATGTGTGTACGTCTGTAGTAAATTTTCATTTATGATGATCAAAAAGGAAGGGAGTTTAAGGAGTTTATGTTTTAAGACAAACTATAAAAATAACCTACATTGTGAGTCTGCCATTTTAATTTTATCTCAGCTCTGACAAATATTTCACTTTAAAATGCTTGCCCCCCTAAAGAGTGCTGATAAGCCTTGCAAATGGATCCCCCAACTCCTTGCATTTCTAAGACTTTGATTTGGTTTCTTAGTAAACACAAAGTGATAAAAAAAATAATGCTCGACGATGTTTTTGAGGTTCTGGAAATACTCTTTTCATCTACTTTTGGTTTTTATAGACATAATATATATTAGCATTCCAATTCTTCAGTTTAAGTATGCTCTTTGTTTATTTCAAGAATCCAAGCATTTCAATTCTATGAGCATTTATTCAGTTCCTATTGTATCTCAGGCTCCATATTGGGTGCTGATGATCCTGAGATATATAAGACAGGGTGTCTAAGCTTTAGACTTTCTAAGTCTGAGCCCAAGATTTAAAGGAATAAGGTCTTCATAATGATTGCAGTTGAGAGATTATGTTTAATATAATGAGAAAATATTAGACTGACCTTGTTGGAAAGGTGGGTGGCAGAGTTGACTTCAAAACATGGTGGATTTTAAGCTGGGCTTTGAAGGCTGAATAGGAGTTTGCCATTATGTGGGCTAAGTAGCAAATCAGAGTATTTTTTTTTTTAAATGTCTTTTTAAAATATCATTGCAGTTGATTTCAATCAAGACCAGAGCATGGGTATTATAAAGTAGGGAAGACAGATAGTAGCGATGATGCGATTTCAAAAAAACTTTCCCCTTCTGGCCTTTTTGCTGTTGTTTCATTGTCTTTGAGGCTGTAGAAAAAAATACTTTGTGAGAGCTGCTTTGATGTGTATGAATTATTCATCATTAAGAAGTCAAGCAGCTGACACTAGCCTTTGTTAAAGCTACTGAAGGTATTATGGCCCCCCTGGAAAAGCCGTGTGTTTTTTATTCCTTCCTGTCTGGTGCAAGGGTCATCTGTATGTGTGGGAAGGTCTTGGTCAGCTTTTCTTTGATTGATGCAAATAAGAGGATATTTTGAGCCTTCGTGTCCTATTGTTTCTTTCCATTCTCTTTTTAGGACAAAAATCATTTGTCATTGGAGACGCAGGCATACACACATCCCCAAACCACCTGGGCGTGTGGGCTGCTTGCTTCATTAAAAAGCCAGAGCTCAGTCAGATGGAAAGACACAGCCACCTCGTCCATTAGCGTTCTTGCTCTGACACAGTCAGCTTGACCTGGGAGCAGCCAGAGTCAATGGGATGTCTCATTAGAGCAGACTGTCACGTTTTTCCACCATTTAACGTTCTCCTGAGCATTGTGCAGGATGTGGGGCTGGGGAGTCTCCCATCTCCTCTAGGGGAGAACAGGATCTCTAATGGAAAAGCTTCCATGTGCCGAGGACCCAGTTCGCGCTGGCGTTCCCCATGCTCTCTCAGTAACCCTGTGTACGCTCCATGTGTCATTTTACACATGAATCGCAAAGCTAACATTTTGTGCGTGCCTTCTGGATCTCAGTCACTAAATGAAATGCTTCAGAAGCATTACCCCACTTAACCCTAAAAACTCAATGACATTTGCATGATATTGTTCCAAACTGCAAATGAAAACAGTCACCAAGACTAAGGCAGATTAATCCGTTCAAAGGTTAAGAGATACTTTTGGATGCAACCAGATTCCGGTGGGTATGATCTTGCTACTGTCCTTCCAATTTGGGTGCTTTTATCTCCCAAAAGGCTAAGAAGCACTGAATAAATTCAACTAGAAGAATGATTGTGGACATAATTGTTGTAGCTGTTACTACTATTGGACAAACGTTTGCTGAGGATTTGCTATGTGCCACATCCTAATTATTGTACTTACATATCTCATTTAATTCTATTTACAAACCCTTTGACTAGGCACTCTGTTTTCATTTTACCAATGTAGAAATAGAGGCTTAAACTGGCTAATTAACAAATGTCAGCCAGACTTTGATCCCAAAAATCCATCTGACTTCAAATCAGAAGGAAGAAATTATATAGACTTGGACAGCGTGATGCATGGAGATAAGTAAACAATCTGAAAGACATCAAAGCTTATAAGTGGTAAAATTTGATTATATTTTGTTAAAATGTAATTCAATGTAATAGCCTTTTATTGGGTACCAACTGCTATGAGGTATTACGCTAAGACCTAAGACTATTACAATAAATATCGATCATACTATTTTATCCTTATAAAATATATGCTTACAAACAAAAAAAATCTACAGATGCATGAACAAAAATGATATTACTGACATATTTTATTAGAGGAATATGCAAATAAAAATACTAGCAAATACTTAGATAGCCCTTGCTATATACTACCAATCTTCTCAATATGATACCTATGCATTTATTTCTTTAGTCTTCTTAGATATTTGATGTGATAGGTGCTACTATCATTCCCACAATACAGATTAGGAAAACAGAGGCTCAGAAAGACAAGTTCAAGCTCTACAAGTTAACAGAACTGGCCATACACATGGAGAACAAAGAACAGGTAATGATTATTTCCACCTAGCTGGGGAAAGATGGAGTCATGGTCTGGAATCAATTTCACAGACAGAGGGAATTTAAAAAGGGATGGGGAGGGGAAGTGAAACCAGTCCCCATGTAAAAATCAGAGAAGTACTGGCAGTTAGTATGAGCTGACAGTTTGCTGCAAAGCTTTGGACTCATGCAAGTTAACATTAAATAGAACTAATGACTTGGTTTGACTTCTAGGTGCACAAGTTATTGGTTCTTAGACCTTCGGCATCAGTTTCAACATCCGGCAAATGTGTACACTAATACCATCTCATAGTGTAGTGGCAGGAGTGACGTGATAAAGCAGGAGCCAACCCACAGAGCCTGTCTGGGATACATTAAGTGCTTACTGGATGCTGGTGTGGAGGACACTGTGATAGGCCACACTACGTCCCCTTCCATGAAGGGCTGGTGGTCACAGCAGCTTGGAGGGCTCTCTGCCAACCTCCTTCAGCACACAGCCCCTTGAGGGATTCTCTCAGGCATAGGTAGAGTGCCACCTTGGTCAAGGTCATGACTCTGGGGCAGCCTGCATTCAGCGACTGACTGTTGTGAAGGTATACAGCCTAGGCCACCGATGCTGACTCAGAACAACTCTGATGGGCACAAATATCGAATCAATATGCTGCAGCACACCTAAAACTAACATCATGTTCTATGCCAGGTATCCCTCAATTAAAAAATAATAATAATAATAACTCTAATGGACCATTTGAACTCCAGGGCTCAATTTGGCATCAGCCACACCTGTCATTGTGCCTCAAATTTTCCCACTGTGCTGAACCCTGCTTCCTTCCCCTCTCTTCCCCAGAGCTCCCCTTGGTAAACATCTTACACACTAAGTCCCCATCGACATCGACTTCTACATCTACTTGGATCTACTTCCAAGCTACCTTTGAAGTTCATATTGTCCATGTCAGTGGTGGGGAGGCCTAAGGCAGGCAAAACTAGAATGTCATGGAGCTAGGTTAGTGTCAGGATGTGTGGTAAGTGCTCACTTGTTGGAAGACAGATTTAATCGGATGCTGACTGCTTGACAACAGGGCTTGCCTTTGGTCCTCTGCAAGCCCACTCTTCATTTAAAATGTTAATTTTTAGTGTATTCACTATTCCTCCATTTTACAAGATGAGGGAAGACAGCTTCACACAGGTGAAAAGACTTTACCAAAGTCACACAGCTTTCAGGAGTAGAGCTCTCCTTTCTCTCACCATGATGGCCCATGTGCATACTTTTCTTTTGCTTGAAATTCTCTGAGGCTGCATCACAGTTGTGACATCTCCACACAGAAATGTTGTTTTCTACCTTACAGGACCTTGGGAGTCCAGAGAAAGGTCTTTTCTACCATCAGCATTCTATCCTGTCTCCCAGGGCTGTCAGCCAGAAATGGCCAGGTGAGTGATGGAGCCTTAAAAGGTTAATTACCATTAATCATTATGAGAAGATGGCTTATTATCAATTCATAAATTCAGAATAAATTTATTTTGCTGACAAGCAAAATGTCCCAATTGCCCTGTGGACCTGGTTTCCATTCTAAAAAATATTTTTTTTCCCCTAGATTATGGTCTTTGTATAAACTGCTGTCTCTTCCAACACACTATGTGGAGAAAAACCTAATTAAATTCATAAGTTGGTTAAATTATTCCAAATGTTCCAAAAGCCTTTAGGATTATGTGTGTCTGAGTATCTGACCTAGATGGACAGTCGTATCTCTGTAAATAAAGATGCACAGAGGTTGTTAGCCAACACCTTTAAAAAATGTTTTACAGGAGATTGGCTCATGGGTGAATCTTATTACAAAAGTTCTCCAAAGCTTTCATGTATGATATTTCTGTAAACAAAATGCTTAAACGCTCATGGTTCCAACCTGCAAAACTCAATCTCACTAGACTCAGGTTATAATTAAGGTATTACTAAAACCATGCCTTCCCATCATCAACCAGGATTTGTTTAGTAACTTTTTGCATTTTCATTAAAGGAAGTATGAAGCAAAATGAAATGTTCCAAAATATTAAAAATGGTAAGAGTAATCAATACTCACCATTTTATGTCAGGTACTATCTTGTGATGGCTCATTTTATGCCAGCTTGACTGGGCCATGAAGTGCCCACACATTTGGTCAGACCTTATTCTGGGAGTGTCTGTGAGGATGTTTTTTGATGAGGTTAACATTTATGTCAGTAGACTGAGTAAAGCAGATGCTCTCCATAACGTGGGTGGGCGTCATCGAATCAGATGAAGGCTAGCTAGATCAAAGGTTGACCCTCCCTGGGGTAAGACAATTCTTTATGGTTGCCTGAGTTTGGACAGGGGCATTGGCTTTTCTTCCTCCCTGGGATTTGAGCTGAAACAAATCCTGGATCTCTAGCCTACTGGCTTTTCAATGGATCTCCTTGGTCTCAAATCTTAAGACTGGGACTGGAGCTACACACTCAGCTCTCCTTGGTCTCTGGCTTGTGGAATCACCCGGTAGATCTCAAGGCCTGGCCTCCTACAATATCATGTTAGCCAATCTCCTATAATAAATCTCTTTAGAACATAAACATATACTACTCATAATCCTAAACATTATACTAAACATTATGTTAAATATTTTATGTAGCTCAATTACTACTTAAATGTCATTGAGAGAAGAGCGCAATATTATTCTCGTTTTACAGATGATGAAACTGATATGGTTTGTTGCATTCCCTCCATGGCTAGCCACTCATCCAACTCACAACCTTCTTCAACCCAATCTCAGGCTGCAACCACATGTGGAATCCACCTGCTAAAACTTCTGGGACAAAAGAACTTGAGAGGAAGTTTGGGGGTAGCCATACCCATCTACTGGAAAGTATGAGCATACCACACACTCACTGCCTGCGTCTGGCTTCCTGCTTTGGTACCTGAAGGGCAGGGCAGAAATCTACTGAGACCTCAGTTTGGAGATTTTTGTGCAGTCCTCCCAGTCTTCAGTGATGATTGTCTTGGTCCACCCCATCTTTTTTTCTGGTTTCAGGGAGAGGTAGCATCCTCTCCCCTTTTCCAGGGACAGAATAACATCTAAGAACACTGACCTCCCCTGCAAGTCTGCATCCAGTCTTCCTTTTATATAATCAGAGAGGATGGGGCTGACGGGTTTGGTGGAGACCAAGCTCTCTGAACTGCTCTCTCAGGAAGCCCTTCAGGGAATGAGTAGCTCAGAAAGCTGGCATTCCTTTGCAATATACTTGGAGTACTTACTAACAGGATCAACATATAAAAGACATTCCATCTTTTTTCTTCTACTCTCCTTCCCTCCATGTCTCTTTCCTTCCTTCTCTTTCTCATCCACCCCCCTCACCTTCTCTCCCTCTATCCATTCCGTCTCTTTCTTCATTGTCTAGCAATTAATTCTAATAAAATATACAAAACCACAGCTCTTACATTTCCTCTCCCTGTCCCAGATATGTGAATGAGAAGGATCCTTCCAGCTCTGCTCTCTCTCTTCTGTTCTCTGCTCCCATAGTACCAGTAGGACGGTATTCTTTCCCTCCATTCCATACCTAACTGTGAGGGTACAACAGACACACACTTAATGCACTCAACAAAGGTTGTAAGACCATTAAGCATGTTTGTCTGAACATCATGATGAAGACACTTACATATGAAGTACCTGAAATCTGGGGAGTTTCAGAACATGGTATCACCAGTACTTTTTCTGATGTTGGTACCTGAAACTTTTCTTTTCTTTTTTTGGCATCTGAAATTTGTAAGCCCATTATTGCAGGTGTCCTCAGAACGCCCTTCTGATTTGTTTGGCAGAAGACCTTGTTTAAACCTGAAATAACAACAGATGTCCTTTCCTGTAAGGACTCGCCTTTCAGTCTCTTTATGTCCTGTGGGGCCCCAGGTGCAGGTTTCAGAAGCAAGTTTCCTCAAGAAGTAGACTAAAGCATCATCCTTCTTGAAGGAACATGCCTTCCACAGGGAGGACGAGTAGCTGGGAAGATCAATAGATTTCTGCTTCCAATCTGCCTTCCATTGCTCATTCACAGTGTAACCCTGGAAAAGTCTCCTTCCCCTAGGCTGGGATTTTCACATCTCCAGATGAGGAGAGGTAGTAATCTTCTGGTTTTAAAATTCTGTGATTTCATACACTCTTCTTCCAAATGAAATCCAAACCCACTTTGCTCATAATCCTTCTTTCATTAAGAAATACATTTAAAGAACTTAAATTGATAATGTACCCGTTAAGTGGGGGAAAAATGATAAATGAAGTCAAGACAGAGAGAGAAAATTTACCGAACGATTAACACCTGCTTCTGAGATGTGAAATGATGTGTGCTTTTTATTTTCTTTACTTTTGCAGCAGTTCCCAAATTCCTCAAAGTGAATGTGTATTCTCATCAGGGGGAAAAAGTTACTTTTATTCAAAGAGGTTATTTTTCATTTGAAATGGGAGTGATTTTATTTTTATTATTTATTTATTTATTTTTAAAAGGATTTTTTTTTTTAATTTATTTGACAGACAGAGATCACAAGCAGGCTCCCTGCTGAGCAGAGAGCCCGATGCGATGCGGGGCTTGATCCCAGGACTCTGGGATCATGACCTGAGTCGAAGGCAGAGGCTGAACCCACTGAGCTACCCAGGCGTCCCTTGGGAGTGATTTTAAATCAAATTAGAATATCACAAAAAAACCCATTATTTAAACTTTTCTGTGTCTTTCTTTTGTGATTAAGTTCACGTGAAATGTATTCCACTTTTTAAGAAAAGCAGTGTGCCCATCATATGTGTATATTTAGATACGCAGGTACTTATTTTAAAGTTGCTCATGGAGCTGATTTCCAGATGTCCAGTGAGCTTTGGTGAGAAATCTCAAGGAGCCAAGAGGATAAGCTGGCATGAGGCAATGATATTAAAAAGCTTGTTTTTATTCCCTCTAATGGAGAGAAATGCAAAAACATCAGTGACCTCAATTTTTAAAATTCATTCTTCAAAACGTATTTCTCAATGTAATTGTATTAAAAATTATAATTTATCCGAATTCCTCTACTCTTGGAAAACTCTCAGCAATTAGTGGTCTGGAACCTGAATTCCCTCACAGCCATCACCGACTTGCTTATTATTTGCTATGATAATACCCACACCTCCATTCCTGCCTTTGGCCATGACTCCAGTCTCAGCCTGTTTCCAGAGGATGTGAATTGTGTTTGATAAGGACATACGTGTGCAGGAGGAAATCTGAGGGAGATCTTAGGGTCAAAGCAGAACCTTGCTTTGCAAGCCAATTTTTTTTTTTTTAATATATTCCTTTAAATTCATTCCTTGTGCTGGGAAAAAAAGATTTATTCAGAAGAAGCTGCTAAGGTAATGAGAAAATAGAAATCTTTTGGCTGATTGTGGAGATTCCTAAATGATGCAGAGAGAGAAACTGAGCTCAGGTTGCCAGGTAAGCTAGGACTCAGAGGTCACAATCAACTTTCACTCCCAATTCCTCTGTAGAAGCATCGTATTCTCGAAGCCTCATGTTGCCCGTCTGTGACGGAAGCAAGATGTTTCCTCTATCACAGGGTGTGGAGAAGCTTAATGGAATCATGGTCATGAAGAGCTTTTGACAAAAGCCCCATCCTGATATAATGTGGTATCAAGACCAAACAATTATCTTGTCTGCAGCCTAGAAACAATTTTCCTCTTAGGCAAGTGTAGACAGAATGATGCATTGGGTCTTCATCATCTTTGCATACCTGGACTGAATGCACTGGAGAGTGGTTTTCATCCAGCATGAACTCTCTGGGATGTGAGATATCGTCCTCCAGGAGGACAATGGCAGATGATGGGCTAATCTCTGTGGCTGCCTCTTGCTGTCTCTGAGAATATAAATCTCACCTTTCAGGTAAATCTCAAACATCTCACTGTTCAAGAAAAGGCATATTGAGACTAACCACTCCTCTGACATGGGTGGGTGGGGTGACGGCCCCAGGCCCCTCAGTATGGAAACACCTTCGATATAGAGTCAGTTGGGACCCACAAATCACAACCCTATTCCCATACCTGGGAGCTGACCCTCACCAGTCAGCATCTCCTTTCTAACATCCTCAGATCCCCACTCTCTTCCGTCTTAGACTGTGCTCTGGATGACTGAAAAGGAGGTCAAGAAGGAGAGATGTTTTCCGCTTAAACTGCCTCAGCTTAATGCAAACCTTCCTGAAGCAGCTTCTCTTTCCCATCAGTTTCCACCAAACAATCCACAAATGTTGACTCAGTGACAAAGCCGCCAGAAGGTGGAGTTACTAGAGGAGGTGTGACCATATAAAAAGCACATTACAGATGGAGTCTGGATGGCCTGGGAAGATTTGGACTGTCAGAGAAGTGTGGCACACAGTCCTGCAAAGTGGGCACGACCAGGTGTGTCTTGGGGATAGGAAAGCCTCCACGTGCCTTCCTGGAAGAAACATTCCACTCACCTACTCATCTACTTTCCATTCAGTCAACATTTACTCTCTCCTTACAGTGGGTTAAAACTGCCCTAAGCATGGGGGTCGGGACAGGGGAGGGGGGTGATGTTTCAGCCACAGACTGCCTTTGAGCTTCTCCCAGGTTTAAACATATTGTCTGAGTGTCGTGTACATGGCAGGGCAGGTGTGGGACATAAAGAAGCAAAACCCTATCCCAGTTGCACTAGGCTTAGCGCATAGGAGGTAATTGTTGAGGTGATTCTTGCGATGGGTGTATGTGGGGAGGGCAGGAGAAAATAACACAGAGAGTCAAGAAATGGTGTAGGAGACAGTATGGGGTATTGTAACAGGTTTTCAAGCAAGAAGCTGATAATTTTGGAGATGGGAGGTTAAGAGATTCTTAGATATGCAGACATTTGCTGAGATAAAGATTCTTCAAAGGATACTAGATTTTTTTTTTTTTTTAAAGATTTTATTTATTTATTTGACAGAGAGAAGTCACAAGTAGGCAGAGAGGCAGGCAGAGAGAGAGGAGGAAGCAGGCTTCCTGCTAAGCAGAAAGCCCGATGTGGGGCTCGAACCCAGGACCTGGGATCATGACCTGAGCCGAAGGCAGTGGCTTAACCCACTGAGCCACCCAGGCGCCCCATAGGATACTAGATTTTTAAGGATAGAAATTTCAGGTGAGTCCCTGGTTTTGCAGCAAGCACTGACAACCCCTCCCCCAAAATTAGTATGTTGCTTTGGGCAAGATAATAGAAGACCCAGGAGACAAAAGTATCCACAGAGGGAATGCGAATTCTTCAGAGGCTTGCTCAACACAGGATATCTCGGTATAAAACTTACAGGCAGTGAGGCAGGAAGGTCACCTCGCTGTGTAACCCCCTGTTTGAAAAGATTATTTAGCAGCATCCCTAGGGATCTGAGTGTAATTTTGTTCAAACTTTATTTAAAAATCCACCTCTATGACAACCAATTTTTACTGGCCCCTTAGGTGATAACTTAAGACAGATTTCTCTTTAATGGTTTTATAACTATTTAAGTCTCCAGCTCATTCATCTCATTTTATTTCTCACATCCATAAAAGGAGGCTGGGGTTCTCACCAGGGAAGAGAGAGGAAATCAGGTACCTGGAAGGGAGGGGAGGATTCCTAAAGCCTCCCTGGCTGGTTGTGATTCTTCCTAGGGTATCATCTCCTTGAGGTCCCTGAGCCTGAGCATTTCTGGGCTTGTGGCTAGTGACCTCTAAATGGGTATCTTAATTCTGATATTAAATGACAGTGTGACCTTGAGGAGTCATTAAATCGGTTTGCGCACCTGCAAAATGGAGATAAGCATTGTAGATATGGAGTGTGACTCAAATGAAACGGCCGTGAATGTGCCCTGGGAAGGTGAGCAACTCAAAACACAGACTATCTCGGGGCGCCTGGGTGGCTCGGTGGGTTAAAGCCTCTGCCTTCGGCTTGGGTCATGGTCCCAGGGTTCTGGGATCGAGCCCCGCGTCGGGCTCTCTGCTCAGCAGGGAGCCTGCTTCCTCCTCTCTCTCTCTCTGCCTGCCTCTCTGCCTACTTGTGATCTCTATCTGTAAAATAAATAAATAAAATCTTTAAAAAAAAAAAAAAAAAAAACACACAGACTATCTCTTGAGCACTGATCATGACATGCCATGCCACAAAGGGCCGTCATCAGCATTTCCCATCCTACTCTCCTTTTTGGTCCGCCATGTCTATTTTCTCCACTATCTACAATCATAAGAAAGAACTGGCTACTATATATGCTGGTTCTTCAAGTTTCCAAAAAAAGAGATTCCAGGGAGACCAGCATTCAGCTGGTTGGGAGCACATGTACTCTCCTGTTCAGGGCTGTTCCACAAACACGCCTACTTCAGGGTTCAAGTGTAGGGATTAATCTTCGTGCGCTGCAAGTATACGTGAATCAATTCTGAATTGATCATCAACATGAGGTCTCCAAAGAAGCATACCCCCATGTGCAGGAAAGTCAAAGGGCCAAAACAAAGAAAAAAATAAAACTTCTTTATGGTTGCATAATTTCCCATTAGCAGAAGACCCAGGACATCTCTTCATCATTGATCAAGCCACAGTCATTGTCTAGAGTTATGGGTGAACCAGTGTCCTTCTAACACCAATGGTGGGGCATATCCTCTGTTGAGAAAAAGAGACTAGAGCCAAGCTCTGAGAATTTTAGGACCTAGAAAGGTGGAAAGTGAATATAAGACACTGATTCTACTGCCAGTAAATGTAGCTCAAGGCTGAATTTTCAAACTCTTTCAACCTTAGCTAAATATAACTCAGAGGTTTGAATTACTATAAACTCATGTTGCATTTATCCACAGGATGAGGAGAGGGTCACATACTAAGTGCTTTTCCATACACAAAAAAGTCCCAGGCCATGAATTCATTCTCTTTTCAGAATATTTCGTCAACATTCCTTTAGTTGTAAATAGCAGTGATATTTCTATTAAATTCATTTTCTCACTTGGTGGCATATCTATTCCAAATATGATCTCATTATCTACAAGGAGGCAGATTCCCACTGGACCCCGCCAAATTAGGCCATCAGACTCCCTTGTTTATACCTTTTAAACTCATTCATACAGGAGCAACGCTATCTTGTCCTTCGGAGAGCAGAAACTCACCAATCCACTCTGCAAAAGGTAAAGAAAAGTGAAGCTAATATTTCTCTTTGCTGAGCCCATATTTACTGCCTCACCACCATGCGGCTCTTTCTGCTACCCTCGCCGATGGGCACCAATGCACAGCCTTTTGTTGCAAGTGCAGCTTAATGTGCCCACAGATAAATCTTCTGCCCTGCTCTGTATCAAAAACATTTTGCAAGTCTAGGTAAATTATTTGCCACCGCTCTGGTTTTGTCTACTAATTTTTTAATGCACATGAAATATTCAGGGTGATTTGTGAGGCATGAAATACCTCTCATGAATCCATCCTGACACCTCCCTCACTGAAAACACATTTCTAAGGGCCGCCCGTGTCCATCTGGGGCAGAAGTCTTCCATCTAAATTAAAGATCTCCTTGCTGAAAGGACAGATGATGGAGCACAGAGTCTCCTCAGGGCTCTTTATTCTAGTATTTTGCTTTCCTCCTCTGTTTCCTAAATGGTATCTGGAGTCTAGGTAACTCCTCTTTTTTTCCTAAAGATTTTTTATTTACTTATTTGAGAAAGAGAAAGAGCAGAGCGGGAACACGAGTGGGGGAAAGGGGCATAGGGGGAGGGAAAAGCAGACTCCCCACTGAGCAGGGAACCAGACACAGGGCTGAGCAGGGAGCCAGAAGCAGGGTTCGATCCTAGGACCCTGAGATCATGACTTGAGCCAAAAGCAGGCACTTAACCGATGGAGCCACCCAGGCGCCCTCCTCCTCCTGATACTTTCTGCCCCCTGGCATATTTCCTAGGATGGAGAATTTGGAGCTGGGGTAATTTTTCAACTTCACGGACTCTCAAGACCCCTTATAAACTGAAGGTCTTTCCCTACTCAATGCATTGGAGGTGAAAACAAAAGCATGAAAACAAAGTTCTTCGAACGTAAGAGAAGAAAACGGGACTCCAAACCGCTAGAGTAAGGTCACGGCTTTCAGGCATCTGAACTGGACCAATGAACATGGTTCCTCCATTTTAACTATCTGGTGTGATGCCAAGAACAGGACCTTTTGTTCAGAAATTGGGGCTTGATTTCTAGATTTACCAGTTATTAGTGAAGAGACCAAAAAGATTTCACTTAAGCTCTGTGCACCTCAATTTGCTCTTCTGAAATTTGGGGAAATGAAGGTTACTGTCATAGAGTCACTGTGAGGATGAAAAGAGTGTTGTACCTATGTCCAGAACACGACAAGGGCTCAACCAAGGTGAATTTCTCTTCCCTCTAAGTTCATTTTTGTAATTGCTCTTTCCACTCCACCACCCTACTTTGCAATCAAAATAGCTTTCTTGTGGGGAGCTGTTGGGCAGGCCATTCACACGGAGTTTTCATATCTGATGCTCACAACAGGGCACCACATTGGGCACTAGTATTCCCACTTGACAGAGGAAATACTGAGGGTACAGAGGTTAGGGAAATTGGCAAAAGGTATACCTTCCCCACATCATAATGCCAAGATTCTAACCCCAACAGTATTGTCCCCAAATCCATCTCTGTTCTTTCAAATACTCCACCCCATTCTTCAACCTGCAGGAAGAAAAAAAAAAAAATCCCTAGATTGTAACATCTCCATTCTTTTTCTGCTACATTGTGGCACTCTCTCAGGTTTCTCTGAATGTCTAATCATATGCCTTTGGGGCTACCCCACTACACTTTAATTTCATAGAGTTTTATGAGCTACATATCTCTCACCAATTAATTAGAGATTTCTTACATTGTTTTGAGATATTTCTTATCTCCATATTTGCCATATGCACTCTGTTCTTGCCTTTCTATTATTATTATTTTTTTTTACATATCCATTCCCGTATTTTTATTATCTTTGATGGCAGCTTAGGATTTTAGTATTCGGCATTATTGGCCATTTGTTCTCTGCTTTATTTATTCATTTATTTTCTTCTCCTTCTACTTCTATTTATCACTCTAGAGATTTGCTATTTCTTCAGTGCATTAAGTTATTAACTCCATCTATTTCTTTCCTGTCTCCACCTACAATAATATGACTTCACATATTCATTCCGCTTCAACATTATCTACTGGAAATCCAATATCTGCAGCGCTCGTGTTCCCTTAGCTCCCGTATGCTCTTATTTTTAGCCTAATTATGAGCATAATGAAGTTTTGATCATGATTTTCCAGGTTTCCCCTTCAATGACTTGAGTCATAACCTCCCTAGTTGCCAAGTCTGGAACTTTTACCTCTTGGAAATGTGAATAAAATATTAAATTAGAAAGCCATCCTGTGTATCACAAATATTCTGCCACTATTACTTCCCTTTTTCATTCTCTGCCATCTCAGCTACATTTGGTAATTAGAAATGACCCAGTTTGAAGACCCTTGTTTATCTGTTCTGTTGTGAAAATGGATTTTCACTGTAGTTGGGTTTTTCAGTGTGCTGACCATGTTTGGTGTCACTCCCAGTATGGTACGGAATTAGAAATGAGTCCTCCAAAGCTCTTCGAGGATCAATTTGAAAAAGTGGCATAGAATTACGGAATCTAAAAAAAGGGGCGGGGGGTATTTGAGAATGATCATATACCATCTCTGCCATCCTGAGGAAGTCCCTAATTCTGCTAAACCTTACTTTTATCCCTACTAAACAGGACTACAGAAGTAGATATCTATCTTATGGAGCTATGGCAGGGCACATATAAGTCAGCATTTTGGAACAAGTCCAACAAAACTCCTGGCACAAAATGTCTTCTCAAATAAATGCCAGTTAAATAGGACACTCGTGCCCCCTCCCCCCGTACTGTTGATCCCCAACAAGAGTGGAATACCAGCACCATGGGACCAGCCCATCTACAGCTGATCCAGTGGCAGAAACCTCACAAATTTATAGGTGTGCCCACTCTACCACATGACAATACTGATAACTGGAGTGTTCTTTTGGTTTTGGGCAGAGCCCATATCACAGTTCAGGCAGTTTACTCAAAAGTGTTCTCCCATGGAGAGAGCCATCATCTGGCTCCATCCAAAATTCACCCATAGGCTCCTGTCTCTTTGTCTCTTTTAGGACACTTAGGACACTTTCATTACAAGCATGAGAGTTCTTCAGATTTTTTAATAGAGTTCCCAAAGTACTTCCCCAACAACTCATGGGGTTCCCTCATGGGAACATGAGGTTCAATCATACCTCATGGTTTCTACAGTTTCTAGCCCCCCTCAGCATCCTCTTCTCTCACCTCTGGATTGTTCAAATGTGTAAGGTCCCAGATCTGACTAAATATTTCAGGAACAACTACACAGTGCAGAATGGAACGGCAATGCCATGTTTCTTATTCTGGATGGTCTATTTCTCTTTGCAAATCCTGAGAACAAATCACTTCTTGAGCAGCTATGCCCAGCAAGAATTCATTTTAACTATGTTTTTAGTCAGCCAGAATCTTCTGTTTCTTTTCCTCCATCTACAATCAGAAAGTTGAATTTTGGGGTCCAGGCTCAGAACCTCACATTTAGCTTGGGTCCATCTGATTCATGGGTATAATCCATTGTGATTCCAAGATATCAAAGTCCACACATGGAATTCATTGGCCCATTTTACAAATGCCTTTCTAGTACTCAATTTGAGATGCCACTTCAGGCTCTGAGGATGCCATTGGTAAAGAGGACACATCTTGTCTTGCACGAATGGAACTTATAGTTCTGTAGGGTAAATAGTCATTAAATTAATTTCAACAAAAATGATAAAAGTGCTGGCAAGGCAGCTTGTCACAGGAGCCTGATTTAGTCTAGGGGATCCAGGAAAACTTCCTGTGGAAATAATTTTGATTTCTAAGCATATGGAAATCACTTTGAGATGTAAGGAATGAATACGAGAGTTCCGTGCAATGGGAAAGACATGTGGGAAAGTCTTGAAGACAGAGCACCAAGACAAATCAAAGGATCTACAAGGAGAATAAATATTAATGCAGGTAGGAAGAAAAGAGGGGCATAGCTAAGTCTAGGGATAAGTCAGTGTTTTATTGCAAAGGGATGTATAGGTCCATTAAGGATTTTGGTTGTTTTCTTAAGAGCAATGAGACGTTACTAAGAGTTTTTAAGTGATGGGGCAGGGTGGGGGACATGATTAAATTTATATTTAAAAAGGCTCATTGGGCAGCTGAAGTATGAGGACATGAAGTGGGAATAAGAAGGATACATGGTAGCTGGTGATGGCAGCAACAGTCAGGCTGAGTGACAATGGCACAATGGTCATGAGTGGTGGCAGTGGAGAGAAAGGGAAGTGGATAGATTCAAAAGTGCATTTCAGTTACTGGACTATATAGAACACCATCATTGCTTTGAAAATGGGCGAGAAAGGGAAAGGTATAAAGGATGATACCCAGGTCTCTGATCTGTACATATGTATGGATGTTTGTACTATTCACCAAGTTTGGGAAAATAGGAAATAACAAGAGTTGCGAAAGGAGAACACTAACTAAGTCTGAGAGGTGCCGAGTCTGAAGTTCTCACTAGCTATTCAAGTGGATACCCAGAGCTGGGTGTTTATTCCTCTTTTTACTTTCCTTCTAGCTGCAAAGAAGCTACTACACTTTTGTTGTCTCATCGTGGGTCCTGATTTCAATGACCAGGTATGCTAATAAAGCTACAATAGTGCTCAGGGTGCCGGGGTGGCTCAGTTGGTTCAGCATCTGCCTTTGGGTCAGGTCAGGATCCCAGGGTCATGCGATCGAGCCCCGAATCAGACCCCTCGCTCGATGGGGAGTCCTCTTCTCCCTCTGTCCCCCATCCCCTTGTGCTCTCTTGCTTGCATTCTCTCTTTCAAATAAATAAATAAAATATTATAATAGTTCTCCTGATAGTGTGTTCATGTATGTCAATGTGTGTTTGTGCGGGGAGGGATGACGGGGCGAGAGAGAGAAAGTTTAAGTAGATTTGCATTGATCTTGGTTTTCTCTCAGGTTTGTTTTCATGAAGTTTTCCTATAAGCAACACAAGAATCTGGTTTTCCTATACTAAATATGCCTTAAAAAATCTTATTTAATGAGTTAATGCTCAACACCAGGCTCATAGACCCTCACCTGCCAAGTTGATTTAACCAGTCCGGTATCTTGACAAAGTAACTGCCCAATTACCACATTTTTATAATTGCTACATTGGGGGTGTTAAGCCTGAAAAATATGCATGTCCACGACCTCAGTGCCTTCCATATTTTTCATCCCTCCATTCTGAGTTTGAAAAATTGGCATGAAAATTGTTTTCTGACACTTCTTTTGAACCCTTAAATTATGTATCTATGACTAATAGCGATGTCTCAGGATGTCTTGCAGAGAGGAAATCTAGTTTGAAAATCTGTCCTTTGTTTTTCATTCTGTAATTTCCTAAAAAGATCAGTTCAAGGACATCCTTTGGCCCTCACTCTCATTGCCGTACACATAAGCCTACCCCACCACACTCCTAAAATGCAATTTCTTCATATCAGCAGACAGTTTATTTTCGTTCAGCATCTACGATACGTTAACAGGAAAATGAGAGGGACCTCCACCTTGAAAGAATTCACTGTGGGGTTTAAAGCAAAGACAAGGCTGCCGATCTCAGACACGGGTGCCCTTTGGAGGCAAGGTGCCCCACAAGCTCCTGGAGGTGAAGGCTCTGACAGGAGTCCTGAGCAAGCCACATTGCATATGAAGTCACTCATCACATACAGAACTGTGAATGAAGCCATACTGGGTCCCAAATATTCCTTCCTGTGCCTGATTCCTCTGGACTCTGTCCAGGCTGGCCTGCTCCCTTTAAACCCTACACCTTCACTCTACAGACCTCATTCATAAACCAGGCTCTGAGATTCTCACCCTCTATGGTCCCTCTCCTGAGCCTTTTTCCTTAACCAGTCCCGTACTTACAGTTTCAACCTGAGATCAACATGCAATCAGAATCCCCCCATCCTCAGCCTGGACCTCCAGGTATTTTGATTCAATCAGTTGCTTTGTCCTAACACTTAATCTGACTTCTTACTTTCTTGCTTTTGTACCTAAATCCCAGTAATGTAGATACCGACTTCTCAGAATGTGGCTCTCGCTGTGTAGACACAATCTGCCCCCAAAAACTGAGGTCTCGACAACTTTCCCAAGCTCCAAGCACACTCACTGGTCACTCACCACCTGGACATACTTGCCTGTTATCCAACCACCTGAGAGCTGAATCTCACCTACACACTGCTCTACCCCAGTCCCTCCTTTGTCCCCACTGAACTGATTAGTCCTTTTATTTGGTCAGATAGTAAGTTCCCCATCACTATACATGATCAGAACCTGAGCAACCTGTGATGGGAGTGATTCAAGCATCAGCCGAAAGATCAAATTAAATTATTTTTGATGCCTCTTCTAATCTTGAACTTCTGACTATATAAAATATACCCTGTAAAATATGCAGAAGCAAAGTTTGCCCAAGACATGCTATTTTATGCAATGTGATTCAAAACTCTATTACAGGATGTGAGCTATTGAGCCAAGTTTATATAGGAGGATTTTGTCCCTTACTGAATGGAGGAACTAAGTCCTTTTTCCTACAGGGTAGATTTTCAGTAAAGATGGCTGCCTACGCATCCGGATGCCTGAGGGACCCTTTCTGACAATTTTGTAATGCCTATTTGTATCACAAGATGGTTTACTTTATCACAGTCCTCCCCATAGAGATACTGAGGTGGTGTTCTATGTGCCGTGTATTCCTTCTTGTCTTGCTAAGGTGCTGTGGCTTTCTGGTCCCATGGGATAATGTCTGAAGTCCTAGAAATGGCCTTCAAAGCCCATGAGGACAGGTCCCTCCTCACCTGCAGTTCCAGTTCACATGATGCCCCCATCTGGAGCAAGGCTTTGAGCATCCCAAGCTGGCTATCCTTCAAGAAGCACATCAAGCTACCTAGCACTTTCTTGGCTTTGCCCTCAAGGATCCTTCTGCTTTGGATTCTCTTAGCCCACCACCTCCCAGTCAAAATCCCACTCTTCCTCAGCATTTAACTTGAATGTCATCTCCTTTATGAAATGCTTTTTAAATATGAATTCTCTACCTCTATAAAAATTAGTCCTTGCACTGCCTAGTTTCTCAAAACCAATGGTCTACTCTTAGAGCTTATCTCACTGAACTGAGATTTTGTTCGCTTCCCTCTCTCTCAGTGAGCTCCATGTAATAGAAGTTCAGGTCTCCTTCTATACCTCCTTTATCCATCCATTACGAATGCATGTTCCAGGCATTCGTAAGTACATGGCACATGTAAGCTGAGGAATGTATATTAATTGATTAAAAAATAAAGTACAAACCAAATCTCCACATTGTGTCCTAACTGCTATAGCCATGGATAAAGATATTCGAAAGTACAGATTTCTTGCCCATTTAACAAGACACAACTCTAAATATTCAAAGATAACTATTTCATCACTTTTCAAAATTATTGGAACTCAGGGTCCTGAAGGGCTTTTCTTTATCTACTCAAAATCAATCTGAATTTCAAACTTACATCACCAAAACATTATGCCCTCGTGATCTTCAGCAGCTTCAAGGTTAATTAAGCCCTTGAAACTCTCTCACCGATACTGATGGTGTTTCCCAGAAGTCTAAATTATAGCCCACAAATGCCAGAGAGACGACAGGACCATTTGAGACCATTAGGGATGGACGTCTAGGGGAATCTCTACCATTTCTTGTATACACTTGATGGAAAAAATCTTGGCAAATGGAACAGTATTTTAATCTATATTAATCACTTTGAACTTTACATTGGCTAATAAGGCATGTCATCTGCCAGCCTCTGACAAATTCACAATATTTTGCAGAATTCTGCCAAACAGTGACATAAGGAACCACCTGAGGGCCTCCGTGGCTGTCAAATACAGCCCAACTGTCCCAAATCTCATTCATATTCTGACTCTGTGAATTGTGCCTCTTAATTATCTACCTACTTGCCTATCTTCCTTCTCTCTCTTTAAGGCCCTCATGACTGGTCATGGATTCCATACTGGGACGATGAGGAACAAGTTCTTAGTGATAAGTAACAGTCCAGAAGTTATCAATAACGTGTTCTTTTGAAGGAGATAATAGTGGATTAATTTCCTCCTTTTCTAGTACTGATTGATTTGAGATGGTCCCAGTCCTCCAGGAGACTTAGTTTTCTCATTTGAAATGCTCTCTTCATGGGAGTGTCTAACGGTTAAAGGAGGTACAGCAAAAGGCAACATTGAACCTGCAGTATCAGTTAAGGTGAGAGCTCCGTTCTTGGTTTCCCGACATATCTTTCCAAAGAGCTGTCTAAGCAAAGACCAGACTTCGATTTGGAAAAAGATTTAAGATGCTGCAAACAGGAATCATCTATTTATGGCTGTATTTCCAGCTTCTTAGAGGCTGCAAGACATAGAGTGAAGAGAAGAAAGGAGCTCTTGTGGATTTAAACCTACTATGTGCCAGAAACTTCTAAGATCATTTTGCATATATTTTTCCATGTAAACCTCACAGTTCTCCTACAAGGTAGCTGCTATTATCTTCACTTTTCAAAAGGTGAAAGAAAGCAAGGCTCTGATTGCTGAAACAGCTTATGATGTGAGATCTCAAAGCTTATTTTGTAAGTGCCAGATGAAAGCCCAGATACATCTGTCTGCAGGTTTATGTTTTATTTTTCCAAAGAAAAATGGATAATGAGTAGAGACTAAGGTTCTCTCTCCTGAAGTATGTTCTACATGATGTTAAAAGGAGTGACAAGGTGGGACATTTTCTGTGATTAGCTTAATTTGAGAACCATTAGATTAAACAGACAAATAAAATATATTCTCCTTTGGCTGGAATTTTCAGAGCCTTGAATAAGTGATTACAGCTAACCTCAAGTCTTCTACAGTATGAGAGAACTACTATATGTAATCCTTCTCCATAGAACATTCTGGGATACCGTGATCTAGGGAGATGAGAGTTGAGGACTTGTCCATCTGTTCCACTAAAGGGTCCAATATTTCAATATAGTCTACATTATTTAGTAAAATAACCTCTGACCAAGTCTGTCCTTTGGGTGCCTATACAATGCCCATTAACAAATCTTAAGAGGCAAATAGACATCCTCAGCAAATATTATAGTGGTGTTTTGTGAAAGGCAGATCTATGCAAAACATGCGTTTTCCTGTAGCATTTTCTCCCAGTCTATTGTGCAGTGCATGGCTCCTGGGTACCAGAGCTCCAGACATCCAACTGCTGTAAATCACCCAAGAAAGGTGATCATTAAATAGATTAAAATGCATGGAAATTACCTAAATGTGGACCATTAGATTAAATGAAGCAGCTACAGTATAATGCCCTGATGGGTCCAGGAACTTTATTTAGATTATAACTGTACCAGTGTTGTGCAAATCACATGATTAAGGGGAATATTACAAATCTTACTACTCCCCCTCTTTCCACTAAGGGTTTGCAATTGAAATTCCTCCAAGGCTTAATAAACAGTTACCTCCAAGAAGGCACTTTGAAACTGACTTTCTAGACCAATCTGCATTTCGATGTGGTTCAGAGCAAAACCTTATCTCTGTGTGGCATGTTTGCAGGAATAACAATGTTTAAATAATGTCTGAAATGGAGCATAAAAATCCTTTGTAACTCAAATGGACATATTGAGAAATCTTAAGCTTCAGCTCACATTACCTTTTTGATATTTCTTTCAAAGACTGACAGTAAGACATCATCACTTGCAGAAAGTAACTCTCCAAGAGCCCTGTGCATATTTTTTTATGTAGTTCTCGCTTGCAAACTCTCTTCATAACTCTAATAAATGCCAATTTGGGGAGCAGGAGTGGTTAGAGTTTTCAATTTTTCATGAAATTCTGTGTGAAATTGAAGTAGTCTGTCTATTTCTTTCTATCTAACCTGATCACTGAAGAGAAAGGCAATAAAAATAGCGTACATGTGTGTGCCTTCAAAAAATACCTCTTAATTGGAGTCATTTAGGAAGCTCTGGGTTAGATCTTTTTGGCGGAGAAAAACCATCAGCCAAGGTGGGCTTTTCTCTCCTTCACGTCAAGTGCAGTTTTGTTCTCTTACTAGATCTTGCATTTTATTGAGGCTGAATGCAAGAAAGTAAAGGGAAGAGAAGGGAGCGCATATTGGTGAAGTGTCTTTTGAGTGCCAAGTACTGAGCTTGGTGTCCTCCCTATTACCACAGGGTAAGAATTGAATCTTCACACAACCCTTCCAGGCAGACACTGTGGACTCATTTACCAACTAATAAAACTGAAGCTTGAAGAGATTAAGTAATGGGCTATCATAGTAGAATCAGATTTTGAACCTGTTCCTATCCTGAGTAGATCCATGCTCTTCCCACTATATTCTGCTATTCCTTGGAGGGTCACACCTGTGCCAACACAGAGCACCAATAAGCAAAGTCATAAAACACTGGGACTGCTGTGTAGGTGGGAGCTTTGTTGGTAGGTGTGAGAAAGTGGTCCTTGTGACTAAGCCTACATCCCTTTTGCAAAACAGAAGAAGAACAGGGGGCAAAAAGAAATAAAAAAGTACTCAGGTATATCAGGTACTCTTTTAAGCATTTTATACACACTATCTCATTTAATCCTCATGACCATCTCATGAGATGGCTGCAGTTATTTATACTTTACAGATTAAAAAAAAATTGAGACTTGCAGAGAGATAAGCTGCTAAAAGTCACAGAAGAATGAGTGATAGAACTATACACAAATCTAGGTTGTGTGAACCCCAATCCCACTGCAGAAGCACAATGTACTGTTTAAAAGCTATAGAGTACAAACAGCATGGGTTTTCTCTGATTATTTTTCTTTTTTATTATTTGCTTATTTATTTTTGCTTACATATATTTTTAAACAGTTTTATTGAAGTATAATTCACTTACCATACATAAACCTTTTAAAGTATAAAATTTAATGTTCTTAGTAAATTCAAGGGATTGTGCAACCCTGGGAATAACCACAATCTAATTTTAAAACATCTGTATCCTCTGAAAAGAAACCCTAGACCCATTAGCAGTGTACTCCCCATTCTGCTCCCAATCCCCAGTGCTAGACAAGCACCTGTCTACTTTCTTTCTCTATTGAGTGGCCTATTCTAGACACCTCAGATAAATGGGATCAGAAATGTGTGGTCTTCTGTGACTGGGTCTTTTACTGAGGGTGTTTTCAAGATTAATTCCATTGTCACATGTATCAGTTCTCTGTTACTTTTTATTGCCAAGTAATAGTCCATTATATGGATATACCACATTGCCAAGGAATGGTCCATTGTATGGATATGCAACATTTTATTGATCTGATCATAAATTCATAGGTATTTCGGTTGTTTCACTTTTGGCTATAAGTAACACTGCTCTATGTATGTGTATGTAAGTTTTTGTGTGGATATACATTCTCAGTTCTTTTAGGTACATACCTGAAAGTGGAATTGCTGGGTCATATGATAACTCTGTTTGACAGTTTGAGGAACTTTCAAAGTATTTTCCAAAGTGACTGTACCATTTTTACATCCCTACCAGGATCATGCGAAGGTTCTAATTTCTCCACATTTTTACCAACTTTGTTACAGTCTGTCCTTTTGGGTTTAGCTATCCTAGTGGGTCTGAACTAGTATTTCACTGTGATTTTGATTTGCATTTCACTCATAACTAAGAATATAGAACATCTTTTCATCTTTTCTTTCTTTACTTGTCATTTACATATCTTTCTGCAGAAATGCCTATTCAAATCCTTTGGCCAAATTTTCAATAGGCTGTCTTTTTATTATTGACTCACAGTTGTCTTTTCACTTAATGGTATCTTTTGTACTACAAAAAATACTAACTCTGATGTCATCCAATTTATCTAATTTTTTCTTTTGTCATTTGTGTTTTAGTGTCATATCTAGGAAACCATGGCTAAGTCAAAGATCACTGAACATTTATATTTTCTTCTAAGAATTTTATATTCTTAGCTCTTAAACTTAAGGCTTTGATCCATTTTGGGTTAATTTTTGTGCATGGTGTGAAGTAGAGGTCTCACTTGATTCTTTTACATATGGATATCCAGTTGTCCCAGCACTATTTGTTGAAAAGAGCATGATTTTTGAGAAAAGATAGCTCTGATTATTATTGTTGTGTTTTGTTTTTTTTTTCCCATTTCTACTTAAATAGCTGTGGGAGCTTGGACAAACTTCTCAACCTGGTTGGTTCTTCATCTGTGAAGCTAATAAGAGACCTACATCTCAATGTTGATGTGAAGAAGAGATCAGAATGTGAATCTCCATTTGGGTCCTTTGAACCATCTCCAACACATAGTCATTACTAGACAAATACCCAGCATCTCATATCTCCAGGATATCTATCTGAAATCAAAACCTCTAACATACTCGAACACTATGTATAAACAGACTGATTTCATGAGTTTGATATTACCCCTCCCCCACCCCTCACCTTATCCCCCCAAGCCCCCCCACTGCCCTGAGAGCCCTCTAGCCATTGTACATTGTTCAACTGTTACTCAGATGGCATACATATGGAGAAGTTACTGGATGTCAGATATTTGAGAAGGAAGACATTTTCAGGAAATAGATTCCCATGTGATAGTATTGTTATCCCCTTTTGCAGACAAAACATTCCAACTCTCTGTCCTATATATGAACCCACCATACTTTATTGACTCCACTTTTTTTTTTAAGATTTTATTTATTTATTTGACAGACAGAGATCACAAATAGGCAGAGGCAGGCAGGGAGAGAGAGAGGCTCCCCACTGAGCAGAGAGCCCGATGCAGGGCTTGATCCCAGGACCCTGAGATCATGACCTGAGCTGAAGGCAGAGGCTTAACCCACTGAGCCACCCAGGTGCCCCTTGACTCCACTTTTGAGGGAGATGCTGGAGAAGATTCAATGGCTTGAGCAGCATTTAGATTTTGACTTCTATACAGTATCTTGTCTTCAGGATCCAATTGACTGACTCTGAGTATATGTTCTTGTGTTGTGTTCCTTTTTTCTTTTTCTGAGAGATTGATTTTGCTTTCCAAAAAATAAGTTGTATATTTTTTACTTTACTTCCAAAATGGCTAATTCTCCTGGCTATCAAAATGAATAGACCCACACCATTCTTAGACAAGATTCCTGAGTCAGGAATATTTGTCACCAAGAATGGAGAATCGTATGCACCTTAATGCTTCAAGACCTTGAGATGGAATGTTGGATCTAGCCTCATGTACTCTGCTGGGGACAGGGGACTTCTTCTTCAAACTAAAAGAGGCATGCTTTGGCTTGATTTACATGTGAAAGAAAATAATATATGATAACTCTTCAGTCACAAACCCTGGGCCTTTTCTCAAACTCAAACAGGTGTTTCACACACACTACCCGTTTTCTCCCCCTGATGAGGTTTCGCCATGATAGCTTGCCTCTAAATACTGTTTTTTTTTTTTTGTTTTTTTTTTTTTTTTGCAGCTGCCTTGACCCATTCTCCCCCAGGGAAGTCTATACCTCAACCTATAGCATCTCCCCAATTCCTTTATTTTTTTCTTTCTCCTGATGAAAAAAGCTTGAAGACCCATTTTTTTTTTTTTTTAACATTTCACTGATGACTGACTGTTTTAGGGAAACAAATAGGGATTAACACAGAAGGGAAAGTAACAGAAGTTCTGGCATTTGACAACTTCTCTACCCATCTTGGATCTTGGCCTTTGATAATCTCAGAAACGTAACTGGAAGCTGCCCCGTGTTTCTGTCCTCCCTTTTAGCGGAGGATGGAGTTCACCAAAAACCACTGTTTCTTCCCTCCTTGGAGAAGAGCCTGCTGGCTGCTGGCTTTCTGAAGAGCTGCACTTCATTACTTGCTTAGACACCACTTTATGCTCTATCAATACCAAACGACTTAGATTTTTATAACACCCAACATTCCCACTACCGTGCCTTGCAAATGTGCTTGTCGCTTCCTGGAGTGCCACACCGTTCTCCTTGTTCAAACTGTAAACTCATCTTATTAGCTTCTTCAAAAAATGAGCTCCAAGTGTAAGCACTTAAAAAAACCTTTCCTGAGTAATCTCATCACGATATATAGCTAATTTTTCTCTATTCTATGCTTATCCATCCTTCTAGGACTAAACTTACCACTTAGCCTAGCAATGTCTTTGTTTGTGTGTCTGTCTTCTATCGTAGACTATATTTCTTGAGAGCACACTCTACTTTATTTGTTTATAGAAAAAATAAATCTGCTGCCAGAATGAATGACACCTCTGAAACATTCCCACAGATGAAGCTCGCCAGGCTCTAGAAAGTTACTTGTGCTATGCACACCCATTCAGTTCCCTAACACACCCAGAACCTACAAACACTGTGCCCTGGGATGGCCTTTCATAAATTAACATTCCCATCTCTACTCATTCCTTTAGCAGGTTAAAGGAAGTTAATCACAAGTTAATCGGAATAAAGGATAGGGGAAGAGAGTATGAGGAGAGGTGGGCAGAGGGAGGCATTTCATAATTTAGTAAGATGTGAGCCCTGGCACCTCATTTATTTTACAAAAAGAACTGATGTTCACATTTTTATGAGTTGGGACTTAAAACAGGATTCCTGCTTCCCCTCCACACATCACCATCCTTGCAGCCTGTGGACATGTTGCCTATTCACCAGTGGGGTCCCTGAAATCGCCCTTTGCTGTCTTACCTGGGCCCTCTTCATTCCCAAAGGCTGCAGCAAAAGTCCTGAATCTATCTTGACTCAAGGGCACTGAGTTCCATGCTCCTTAATCAATACCAAGCACAAAACCAAGGAAATGGCGCCATGCATCTGCAAACCTCCTTTGAAGCCGATCGCCCCATTTAGAATGAATTAACATCTAATCGGCAAGCAATCACGCCTAATAATTTTTAGATTTGTTTATTCTTTGAAGTCACATCTTTCAAAATCCTGTCAATAGAACAATTATATGGGCTCTTCTCACTAGAAGTCACCTAGAAGAGTGTCTTGTTATATGCTTATAACTATTACTCAAGACAAGTCCGTCCAGCTCAGCTCTCTGCAATAATCATAATCATAATAAACACAATATAACAAAATTAGAGATCCGAATGAAACTGGAGAAACAGTACTTTTTAGGCAAGTCTATATAAATAGAATGTATCTATCTGCCAGAATTTTCTTTTTTTTCTCCTGCCAGATTCGAATCAGTTTATACCACCTCTCCCCCTCCCAATTTGTGTCCTGAAGGGCCAAAGCAACAGAGCTTACAAAACAATCCTTGGGCCTCTATCATCCTTTGCAAGAAACACCCTGGAGTCTTTCCTTTAGATGTCAGCCATCCATTTCATTTTTTAAAACAACACTTTTTTTTTTTTATATTGAGTCTGGAGACAAAAAAGACAGAACAAAGGAAAATGTCAGATGCAGAAAGATTAGACCAGATCAGCCTAGGCTTGGAAAGCACCAGAGGTTGCAAGGATTTTTCTGAAATGCTGCTCTTGCACAAAATACCTCTACATCCCGTAAGGCAGGCTGTTTGAGTTACTCGTTGCAAGGAGCAATGACACAAATATGATCCTTCCTTTTCTATACCACAGCACCATCAAGGATAGGTCTATGATTTATAACAGGGCTACAAATGGTAGTCTGTACCATCCCTGGTCCAAGTCAAATCTCAGGGGTCTCAAGGATTCCAAGCCCCACCTGTTGTCCTGGAAGAACACTGAGAATCTTGGAGCATTGTGAGGCTGAATTCAAAGATGTGCTCTAGCTACCATCCGTTCTACTTTTGCTCTCCCTGCTCAGAGTGGTGTTGGCATGTGACAACTCAGGTGGAAGAGGGCACTCTGACAGCTGCTGATGCCAACCTTTTTGAACCCATGCTTGTTGATGTTGATCTGGCTGTGTTTGTTCCTCACTACCACTAGAGGTTACTAGGTTATTCTCACCAACAAGCACCAGTACTCTTTGATATTTCTTAGAAATTAGAGAAATGACTCTGGGTCTTAATCAGAAGTCAACTGAGTCTCTATATCTTGACACACAGCCAGAGACTTTGACAAGATTTCAACCCTCCATGTGTTAGAGTGAATCTCAGGGTCTCAGAATACTCTTTCCAAACAGAATTTCTCCTCTCTTTTTGTTTTATTATCTTAAGCACTGATGATTTAGGTCCTAAACAGTAGTTTTAAGGGATTCTTCAGCACGTCTTCAAGAAGACTCAGTATGTAGGAATGCAAACTGGCACAGTTACACTTGAAAGCAATATGAAGGATCCTCAAAAAGTGAAAAATAGAACTAACCTATGACCCAGAAATTTCACTACTAAGTATTTACCCAAAGGATACAAAAATACAGATTTGAAGGACCACGTGCACCCCTATGTTTATAACAGCCTTATCAACAATAGCCAAACTATGAAAAGAGCCCAGATGTCCAATGACTGATGAATGGGTAAAGAAGATGTGGGGTGTGTGTGTGTGTGTGTGTGTGTAATGGAATATTACTCAGCCATCAAAAAGAATGAAATCTTGCCATTTGCAACAACATGGATGGGGCTGGTGTTACACTAACTGAATAAGTCAGTCAGAGAAAGACAAATACTACATGATTTCACTCACATGTGGAATTTAAGAAACAAAACAGATGAACATAGGAGAAGGAAAACAAAAAGAGAGAGAAAGAGGAAACAAACCATAAGGGACACTTACCTATACAGAACAAACTGAGGGTTGGTGGAGGGAGGTGGGTAGGGGATGGACTAAGTGGGTGATGGGCATTAAGGGGGGCACTTGTTGTGATGAGCAGTGGGTGTTATATCTAAGTGACAAATCACTAAATTCTATACCTGAAACCAATTTTACCATACATATTAACTAAAATTTAAATAAAAAGTTGATTTTTTTAATAATTTAAAAAATAAATTTAAATTAAAAAAATGAATAGCTGAAAAGAAAAAGAAAAAAACAAACAAACAAAAAAATAAGACTCAGTAGGTCCTGATGCAATTTGGATTCCTTTTGGATATCCCTGGCATGTCAGAGTTCCCAAGGTGCAAATAAAGATTAAAGCCCATCCCTTGGATCCTCATTAAGGGGCATGCATGTGTTCAAGAGAGACATAAGAAGGAAGTAGGACAAAGATGAGGAGGAGGAGGAAAAGGAAGAGAAGAAGGAAGAAGTGGAGGAGGAGAAGGAAAAGCCATGTCTGTACCCTGCCAAAGCACTTGTGAGTTTAGCTAGGAATCTATCATCTTGCTTTTCTTTTTCTGGCTACACAATATCAACAAATACTTCATGATTTTTCTTTTTTTCTTTCTTTCTTTCTTTTTTTTTTTTTTTTTGCATAGAAATGAGTTATCTTTTGTGATTGGATTTTCCAAAGGTTTTGCCCTGTTGAAAAAAAGCACTGCCCCTTCCCCCGCTGCCCCTTTAAACATGACTTCAGCAAATATCTTCAAGCAAGCAAAATACCTCCCTGGCTCCTTTCCATATTCACTTTCCAGCATTTGCTGCATCCCTATAATCACTGTGAGTAGAAACCTGGATGTCCCAAACCCCTGACTGAGATGTTCCAGTGAGCACTGCTTTCTCTTAAAATACTTTATTAAAAAATCACCATGTTCTTCTTCTCCTCAAGGAAAAACATATGGTAATAACTCAGTGATAAGATTCTTATTAACTCCACCCACTCAGTGCAGATCACTATCTTTCTCCTTTCTCTACTTTCCTTCCTCCCTCTCTCCCTCCCCTCCCCCTTCCCTTACTCCTTTCTATCCCTCCTTTCCTCTTCTCTTTTAGTCTTTTGGTCTTATTTTTTGAAAACACTCGCCTGAGAGTTCCTTTAGCCAAGTCATTCGGTCCTCCTGGCCTTCATTTTACTCAGATAAAAAGAGCACGTGTGAGGAAATATTCAGAGTGCCACAGTATTTACCGTTCCTTCCTTCCTCCCTCGCTCCCTCCCTCTTCTTCCTTCCTTCCTTCCTCCCTCCCTCTTCTTCCTTCCTTCCTTTCTTTCTTTGTTTTTTCTTTCTTTTTCCTTCTTTCCTTCCTTCCTTCCTTAAGATTTTATTTGACAGAGTGAAAGAGAGAATGAAAGAGAGAGAGAGAATATAAGCAGTGAGAGCGACAGGCAGAGGGAGAGAGAGAAGCAGGCTCCTGCTGAGCAGAGACCCCGATGGGGGACTCAATCCTAGAACCCTGAGATCATGACCTGAGTAGAAGGCAGATGCTTAACCTACTGAGCCATCGAGGTGCCCCCAGTATTTAC
This sequence comes from Lutra lutra, assembly GCF_902655055.1. NCBI lineage: Eukaryota > Metazoa > Chordata > Mammalia > Carnivora > Mustelidae > Lutra > Lutra lutra. The sequence continues at coordinate 20,120,381 of NC_062294.1, forward strand.
CATTTCTTAAAACCTTAAAGTTCCATGTTTATTTCAAATTTCTCTCTCTGTAACTGACCTCTTTATCACTTTAATGTAGATTCTCCTGAGGTTTTAATAACTAATTGATATCATAACTTGTTTTTATTTTTGGCTTTCATGAGTTTTAGCCTGATGTGCCTAGGGATAATTTTATTTGACTTGATCCTTTTAAAGTTTCCTGAGCTCTTGAAACTGCAAATTTATGTCTTTCACCAAATTGGGGAACGTTTCAGCTATTATTTCTCCAAATATTTTTTTTTCCTGTACCCCATCTCTTTCTCCTTTCTTCTGGGACACCAATGGCACAACTATCAGGCCTTTTTCTTTTATCTCATGGGTTTCTGCAACTCTGTTTTCCCCCTTCCTAATCTTTTCATCTATGTTCTTCAGTTTGCATAATTTTATTGGTATATCTTTAAGTTTACTGACTTTTCCTCTGTTGTCTCAATTGTGTTACTGAGTCCATCTAGTGAATTTCTAATTTCAGATGTATTTTTTTCAGTTTTTAAGATTTTCATTTGGTTTTGTCTTTATAGTTTCTCTCTCTCTCTTTTTCTCCCTCACTCTCTCTCTTCAAGAGTACTAATCTTTGCCTTTTTGACCATGGTAATAATATCTGTATTAAATCCTTTGACTGGGGGCGCCTGGGTGGCTCAGTGGGTTAAGCCACTGCCTTTGGATCAGGTCATGATCTCAGGGTCCTGGGATCGAGTCCCACATCGGTCTCTCTGCTCAGCGGGGAGCCTGCTTTCCTTCCTCTCTCTCTGCCTGCCTCTCTGCCTACTTGTGATCTCTCTCTGTCAAATAAATAAATAAAATCTTTTAAAAAAAAAATCCTTTGACTGAAAATTCCAACATCTAGGTCATCTCAAAAGTTGTTATTTGTTTCGATTGTGTTTTCCCTTGTAAAAGTCAGCATATATATATATATATATTTTTTTTTTTTTTTCCCCTTTTCTGTAACAATAGGATTAGTAGTTGTTTCAGCTTTTGTGGCTTAGCCATATGGTTTCTGTTGCAATGGATAATTTGACACCAGCATGAAAGCTGTTATAAACAATAGAGAAATTAATGAAAACAGCTGTATTTCGATAAAACTTTATTGATGGACACTAAAATTTGAATTACAGAATATGTTCACATTTTCGAATATTCTTCTGATTTTTTTTCAACTGTTTATAAATGTAAAAATCTCTTCTGACCTCATAAGCCATACTAAAACTGGTTGGGGGGCAGTTCTGGACTGTGGACCATTGTGTGTCAATGCCTACCTTGAGAATTCGTCACAATTTTTTCGTTCCTTTTAGATAATTCATTCAAATTGTATCCCGGACTAGTCAAATATGTTGTGAGATTCTGACTACTGTTAAAATCTTCTGGAGAATATTGATGTTATTCTGTTTGTAGCAGGGTTGGTTAGGGTACAAAGCACAAGCTCTGTCTTGCTTTCTGTGGGAAGAGGTTCTAATACCAGCACAATTTCCAGTCTGTGCTGTGATCTTTGGATATCCATCGTCTACACACGCACTACTAAGAAGTTAATGTGGCCATACACCGTCACCAAATGTGGGTCATAGTTGATATCCTAGTTCAGCTCTTGAAGCTTCTGCTAAGCTTCCTTGGATCTCTTCTGTACATGTGCCTCTCAGGGTGAGCTTGCAACTTCTGAAGCACACATACAAAATTAGGAGATCTCCTTTTCCAGCCCTCTTCTCTTTATGATTCCCCTATACTCTCCAGCTTGCAAGAGCACCTTTTCCCTGTTCCTATTCATCTGACCAGAAAAAAAAAAAAAAAGAGTTTTTCTCAGAATGTATCTGCTGTTGGCCATTTCCACATATCTGGGGGTAACTTCTGGGCAAAGTAGTGAGAGAAAAATACAGAGAAAAATAATAAAACAATGTGGCTTCCCCAAACACATGTGGCCTTCATAGCTCATGTTATCTGACTGCTGAAATGGGTTTTTCTCTTGGAGTTTAATTGCCCACACCTCCACACTGCCGTTACCACCATGTAGCAACCCAAGTTGGTCTTTGGACACAGCCAGGAGAGAAAAAAGTAAAAAAAAGAAAAAAAAAAAAGGGGGGGGCGGGGTTGGTTTATACACTTGAAAGTTTTTAAGAGATTATATATTAATATACTTACATATTATACTTAATATCATTACAGTAAAAATGGTAATTGTGTGAGGGAATGGAGGTTTTAACCTTACTGTGGTTCACATATACGTGTATCAAATCATCACTTTATACACCTTAAACTCACTTGTATGTCAACGGTATCTCAGGGAAACTGAGGAAAAAAGGAGGAATAAAAAGTAGGTCTCAAAGTATTGACTTGTTGAATTGCTGTGTTGTACATCTGAATCTAATATAACATTGTACTTAACTGTACTTCAATAAAGAAAACAAAAGGTGTCTATCCAGCTCACAGTGACTGCATACTCTCTGGTTGGTTTGCAGTGGCCTTTCTTCTAAATAAAGAGAATTTCCCTCAGCTTTTGCTGTCTCTACCTTCTATGCTGTTCTGTCCTTAGCTCAATGCTGGGAGAGAAAGGAGAGGAAAAAAAAAATATCCTCCTGCCATACTGCTCATTCTTCAAATTCTCACTTCCTTCCCCAAACAACCTACAAGGTTTGACTTTTCAGAGACTTCAGGTAGTTGCTTTTTGCATTTAGTGTATAGATTTTAGTCATAATCAGTAGGAGAGAGAGCATATAATGAATTGACTCCATCTTGGCTAAAATTGGATGTCTCCACTTGCTCCTTTTAAAGAATCTGTCCAGTCTTAAATGTTCTTACTTAACCACAACAAAACCAGACAGCTTCTGCACAAAGTGCCTCCCACTGGAAGGAAAGGAGTGCTGTCTCTGTCCCTACTTCCGAGCCATATGTTCTCTTCTGGAATGTCTGATTATCCCATGCCATCCTTACAGATCCCTGTTTCCAAGGCACATACTTATCCCTGTTTCCAAGGCACATCTGGCATTAAATCTACGAAACACAGCATAGCACACAGGATTTCTTCTAGGAACTGGGAAATGAGGAGGAAAAGCTGCACTTGGCTTTATTTAGATCTCTGGAATCAAATACTTTTATTAGTCCACATATAAATGGCATTGGAAGGCTAGCACTCAGGTAGCATACCCTTGGGTTGCAGTTTTTATGGATAAGGCATTAGTTCAAAATCCACTTTGGGTGCATTGAATCAGCCTGCTTTGCAGTGTTCTTTGCTGCAAAGGGACTCTGACTTAGCTAACGCCACGTTTGAGAAAGGAAAGACTATTCTAATGACTTTGTTTTAGGAAAATGGCTGTGGCAAAGGAAGCTTTGGCAAGAGCCAGTTGTATCCCAGCACGGGTGGGACACTGGATAAGCAGGATCTCTTTTGGTGTATGCCCAATTCAAGGAACAGGAGTAGGTGTTAGTATTATTTCATCCAGGGGATAGATAACTGAAGTTCAGGGAGTTAAAACAATAGACTGAAATTACAAAAACTAATATTTATGAAACTAGACCCCATCTTATACCACTCATGAAAAATAACTCAAAAAGGATTAACACTTAAACCTTAAGGCCTGAGACTATGAAACTCCTAGAAGAAAACATAGGAATAAAGCTCCTTGGTAATGATATTTTGTATACGAGATATAAAGCACAGCAACAAAATAAAGAGGTGAGACTGTATCAAACTAAAAACTTCTGCAGAGCCAAGGAAACCATCAACAAAGTGAAAAGACAATGTACAGAATGAGGAAAAAAATATCTTCAAACCATATATCCAGTAAGGGGTTAATATCCAAAATACATAAAGAATTCATATAACTCAATACTTATTCAAGATCTTAGGTTATCTAAACAATCTAGGTGCCCACTGATGGAGAAAGAAGTTTATATATATAATATATATGTAGATATATATTATATATATATATAATTTTATATACATAAAATTTTATATACATATATACATTTATATACATATATAAATTTATATACATAAAATTATATTTATATATATAATTTTATATAGCTTTAATATATAATATATATCTATATATATTATATATATATTATATATATATTTTTCCACACACACACATGCACATATAGGCAGTGGAATATTACTCAACAATTAAAAACATAGTAAATCCTACCATTCGCAACAACATAGATGGACCTGAAAGATACGCTACATGAAATCAGTCAGATAAAGAAAGACAAGCACTGTATGATCTCACTTATATGTGGAGTCAAAACAAAACAAAACAAAACAACGTAACCAAACAAAAACAAACATCAAAAAAAACAAACTCATAGAAAAAGATCATATTTGTTGTTAGCAGAAGCAGTAGGTAGGGGAGGAAGACTTGCATATAGGTGGTCAAATGGTACAAACTTCCACTTAAGATAAATAGGTAGGAGGAATGTAATGCACAATACGATGACAATAGCTAACACTGATGTATGATATATGCAAAGTTGTCCCAAGAGTAACCCTAAAATGTTAAAATGTCTCATCATAAGGAAAAATTTTTTCTTTTTTTCTTTTTTATTGTATTTACATGAAATGATGATGTTAGCTGAGCCTAGTGTGGCAATCATGTCATAATACATGTAAATCAAACCAATATGCTACACACCTTGGATTTACACAGTGACATATGTCAATTATTTCTCAATAAAAGTAGGGGAAAAAACCCTAATATTCACTATCCACATGAGTTTGAAGCCCACTTCTGGTATAGATCTTGTGTTTGTTACTTTCAACAGAACAAACTACCCCAAATAGGTTAGATTATCAACTGCAGATTATTTGCTCATGATTTTGCATTTTGGGATGAGCTTAGCTGAGCAGTTCTTGGGATACTCTCTCCAGGTCATCCATGTGCACTCATCTGGTGTGGCCTAAGTGAGACTGATTACTTTTAGCGTAAAAAGATACTACAACAAACCGACAGAGAAAACAATAGGGCCCTAATACACAGATGGGCAAGGAACACAGATAACATAAACAGTAAAGTTCAACAACAAATAATCAATAATCGTCAATGAATTTTTATTTTTTAAAAATTAAAACTATTTTAAAAATGATAATATCGTGTGCTCATTAGGAAGTCTTACAAGAGTCACTCACAAAGTTGTAAATTGACTTGCAAGTTAATCTGAAAAACTCCTTCCATAAAAATATGCTCATTTTTTTTAAAAGATTTTATTTATTTATTTGATAGACAGAGATCACAAGCAGGCAGAGAGGCAGGCAGAGAGAGGAAGAAGCATGCTTTCCGTGGAGCAGAGAGCCCGATGCAGAGCTCGATCCCAGGATCCTGGGATCATGACCTGAGCCGAAGGCAGAGGCTTTAACCCACTGAGCCACCCAGGCACCCCAAAAATATGCTCATTCTTTTCTTCATAGTAATTCCATTTCTGTTAACCTTCTCTCGGAAAGTAATATACATGTGACGTATTTGCCACAGAAAGATAATCACTATAGAATTATTTATAAAGATGCAAACTTAAGGACTACTTTAATTCTCAGCAACAGGGGAGTGATGAAACAGTCCTTAGTTACATTTGTCTCGTGAAAAGAGAGGAAGTAATGAAAATGACATTTAAAAAGGTAATGTAGTAAGGTGAAATAGTGTCTATCTTAAAAAAAAAAAAAGATGTTAAGAGAAGTGGCCAAATATTAAGGTTACCTACATGGTGTTTTAATGCCTACATTAAACAATGCATAACTATAGAAGATAAATATATCAATACTTACAATACCTTTATTTGCATTTTTGAGCCCAGTTGCTGCTTTTATTTTTAAACTCTCCTAGGGGTGCCTGAGTGGCTCAGAGGGTTAAAGCCTCTGCCTTCAGCTCAGGTCATGAGCTCAGGGTCCTGGGATCTCTGGGATGGAGCCCTACATCCGGCCCCGTGCTCATTGGGGAGCCTGCTTCCTCCCCTCTCTCTGCCTGCCTCTCTGCCTACTTGTGATTTCTGTCAAATAAATAAATAAAATCTTAAATAAATAAATAAACTCTCCTAAATTTCAATGTACAAGTATTTCATTTGAGCAATAACAAAAGTTACAAAGAAAATAAAGAAATGTTTAAAAAAAATAAAGACTTAGAAGCAGCAACAGGTCCAAACAGAGTCACCTGCCTCCAGACAGCAAACCAACACTTAATTGTAGCGATGTGAATTTAATCTGTCAATCTGGAATTTCCCTATCAGCACTAGCAGGATAATCTGCATGATACACCGCTGCCCTTCCCTCAAAGGAAGGTGATCTTGCCTGAAATAATCTTTTCTTTTCTTTTACTAATAACTTCCTTGTCCCACCCTGGTTCTGCCTATTTGTCTATCTTCCATTTTGTAGTGCTCTCCTTGGAGCCCTGCTCCTTTCCACTGGCTAGTTGGAATGCAGCCCAATTCATGAAGCATTAAATAAAGCCAATCAGATCTTTAAATTTACTCAGTTGAATTTTACTTCTTTAAGAAGAAATTACAATTTCCCCTAATAGCAAAATCTTTTCGTATTTGTCACATGGGGCTTTGAGATGTTTCTTTCTGTTTTTCTATAGTTTCACTATTTTCTTTAGTTGGTAGATAGTACACTATAATTGGATATATATAAATATTATCTATAAACGTTAGCACCTGGGGGTGCCTGGGTGGCTAATGCATGATCTCTGGGTCCTTGAGCCCTGAGTCAGGCTCCCTTCTCAGTGGGGAGTCTGCTTCTCCTTCTCCCTCTGCTCCTGCTCCCACTCTTGCTCTCTTTCTCTCTCTCATAAATAAATAAAATCTTTAAAAAAAAAAAAAAAGTTAGCACCTGAGGAACTGATATGTCTAATGCATCCACAGGGCCTGATATACACAAAAAAGGGCAAGTTGGTGGAAGTGAAAAGAAATGGCCATCTGTCAGCTTGAACTCCAGCTAGCAGATCTTTAAATCAGCATGAACATGCACAATGAATACAAAAAGATCTTGTGGGAGCCCCCCCACGCCAAAAAAAATTATGTCTTAAAAACTGTCTTTTTGAAAGTTCTTATGTTGCCTTTTCATTCACTGCTTGCTCATATTTTTTCTAGTTATTCTAAAATTGAATATAAATTTTTCTTTCTTGTGTTTGGGGCCCTCCAAAGAATGGTTGCTTTGCAACTGAATCAATGCTAGAATATTCTCCAATTGTTTCTTGAACTTAAATGTTACCTCTCAACTACAACCTGAGCATCTTAGCAGAGAACCCATATGTTGATGGATGGGTTGATTGATGAGGTTTGCCCCAGTCTGAAGGCAAAGGGCTGGACTAGACACTCTGCAGAGGGCCTTTCGGCTCACAGGTTGAGATCGTATCCCAGCCAGTCTTGACGCTGTCAGTGAGAATCACCAACAGACATTATCCCTTTTTAAGACATCAGTTGTCACCAGAGCTAGGTAGCAGCAGACAGAAGCAACTGATAAAAGTTTGTTTTTTTTTTTTTTCCTTTTTATTCCCCATTCTTTTTTTTTTTAAAGATTTTATTTATTTATTTGACAGACAGAGATCACAAATAGGCAGAGAGGCAGGCAGAGAGAGAGAGGGAAGCAGGCTCCCTGCTGAGCAGAGAGCCTGATGCAGGGCTAGATCCCAGGACCTTGAGATCATGACCTGAGCTGAAGGCAGAGGCTTAACCCACTGAGCCACCCAGGTGCCCCTTTATTCCCCATTCTGATATAATGTTTCCTAGACACTCAGAAATTTCTCCTAACACACTGACATACATTTTCTGAATACAAGAGAGAAGCTGTCTTTAAATGTCCACAATTTGATCTGTATCCCCAAATCCTTTGGTCCAGATTTAAGACATTTTGGGGAATGGGGGAGACTCTTATAGCCAACAGACCCCTTGGGGCAGGAACCTAAGACTAAGTCAGCACCAGTACAGAGTACAGGTGAAGGGATCTGATTCTGGTTTATTTGGGGATTAAGTGAGTCTCAAATAGGGATAATCACAACATTTCCTGCATAAAGTTGCTATAAAGATTTCTCTTTATATTTTTAATTTAAAAAAGTATTTATTTGAGAGAGAGAGAGCGTTTGCATGTGAGCAGGGGGGGAAAGCAGAGGGAGAGGGAGAGTGAATCCTCAAGCAGACCCCCACTGAGCAAGAACAGGGGCCTCGTTCTCAGGACCCTGAGATCATGACCTGAGCCAAAATCAAGAGTTGGCCACTTGACTGACTGAGCCACCCAGGTGTCCCAAGGACTTTTTTAAATAGTAAAAAGAGATATTGAGGGGCGCCTGAGTGGCTCAGTGGGTTAAGCTGCTGCCTTCAGCTCAGGTCATGATCTCAGGGTCTTGGGATGGAGCCCCACATAGGGCTCCTCTGCTCAGCAGGGAGCCTGCTTCCCTCCTCCCTCTGCCTGCCTCTCTGCCTACTTGTGATCTCTCTCTGTGTCAAATAAATAAATAAAATCTTTAAAAAAAAAAAAGAAGAGAGAGAGATTGATACAAATTTCTTAATGAAATGCATGACAAATAATAAGTACTCAAAAAACACAAGCCATTATAAGGCAGAAACACAGCTTTGGCCTAAGAATGGATCTAGCTTATCAGAACTTCAGGAAAATTTCCATGGAGTACAGACTACTGTTACCTCAGAGAGACAACATTCATATTCTCAGCTTTTTTTTTTTAAAGGTGTTTATTTTCTTATCTTGCTTACAGAACGGCAATAAAGAGAACAAGTTTCAAAATACATTGAACAACATTTGCCACAGAATAATTTGAAAAATAAATCTGAAAATGTCACTTCTCTGCATAAAATTCTTTAACCATCTAAAATCCCTAGCAGATCACAAAGGGCCTTCACCTCTGGCTACCCCTCTAAGGTCTGGAGAAGCTACAGCCACAGTGACTAGACTTTCTGATCTTCCAAAGTCCTTTACCCTTTCTAGCCTCCAGGCCTTTGTTCCTGCTGTTCCCCACCTCTGCCCCCCTGGCGAGCCCTTTCCCAGTCTCTTGACTGCCTGATTCCTATTCATTCCTCAGATTTCCTTTAAATATCACAGTGTCTGTGGGCCATCCCTGACCCTGCAGACTAATTTTCATCCTGCTCTGTTATTGTCTTCGTATAGAACACTGTCATTTTTCCTTCTTTATACTTAGCACTTAGAAAAAGATTTAATTATGTAATTATCCCTGTGTTAAAAGTCTGACTCCACCACTGGTTTGTCAACTTCGTGGAGGCAAGACCACGTCTGTTGTGCTCATCATCACAAGCCAGCATGCGGGGAAGTGCCTGGCATATGGCAGGCTTTCGATGAACAATGGCAAGAGAATGATTTTATGGAAAGAAGATAGGAAGGAAGGAAGGAAGGAGGAAAGGAGGGTAGAAAGGAGAAAAGGTGGGAGGAAGGAGGGAGGGAGGGAGGAAAGAAGGAAGGGAGGAAAGGAGGGAGATAGGGAGGGAAGAGGGAAAGGAGGGAGATAGGGAAGGGGAAAGGAGAGAGGAATGAACACAAACAGGCAATATTATCACTACACTTTCAATACTGAGGATGAGGACACACTAGAAGATAGCATTTTTGGCAGGGCCAGCCTTCCGTTTTCTCTCATGTTTCTGAGCTCAGGTACTCCCTTCCTGCAACTCCTTCACCTTCCCTGCCTGGCCTCCTGGAAAGTGGTGTCAGGAGCTCTCTCTGGGCTCCCCACCTCCCTCCCAGGGTCATACATCCTGCACCAGCCTTCCCCAATCCTTTTTCCTCCCTGCCAGAAATCTCCGCTCTGGCAGCCTGCTGGAGAGGATCCAATCAGCTTGCTCAGGCCATGATTTCAATTACTGATATGAGCTTCGTGTCATGCCTGTCCTGCGGGTATCTACATGCTAATCCATGCATCGACAGTAACACAGTGGCTCTCTAATGGAGTTCCTGGCATCCTAGGAGATTGGGGAGGGATATTCCAGGGAATGGATGGGGGTGGGGGGAGTGGGAAGTAAGGCTTTCTTGTCCTCCTCAACTCATCTCTGGAGACTCAAAGAATTTTACCAACAAGGTTAGAGATAGGTTAAGTGGGATGAAAACCACACACACATATAAAATAAACCACCAGATAATATAAGCAGAGGGATCTTATTATGGTGACATGGAAGACGAATGTATCTATAGTGTCTGAGGGATCTCTCCCTGGGAGTTTAATCAGGCTTGTCTGTTAGGGGCGGAATTAGGGGTTTTGCATGTATTATATATTTGTATAATTACATATTTGTATATATCATATTATCAAAAATCCTACTGTGCTTTTGAAAAAGGAAAAGAATAAAAATGTTAAAGGAGCCCAAAAGAATGAAGGAAAATAGGCCAGACAGTCCTATGTTGTCTTCCTCATTAAGAAGTTTGGTTTCTTTTTCCCTGTCAATGCAACAGCAGCTCCATCTTGACCAGAGTCCCACCCTCTATTACTCTGGCTTCTCTCTCTCTCTCTCTCAATCTCTCTCTCTTTTTTTCCTTTTCTTTTTCTTTTTTTTAACAATGCAATCACTTCCCTTTGAGGACCATACTCAAAGAGAGACAGTGGGGGGAGACTGACATGAGAATGGACCAGTGTCCAGGAAACTTGGTTATTGTCCCAGATGTGTGGTAGGTTCACGTTGAGTTGAACTTTCTTCGAGTCAACTCCCCCTTCTGGGCCTTCTTCTCTGTAAACTGTCCTGGCTTAGATCTTCTCCCAAAAACTCAAAGCTCAAAACTTCCATGTCTCTAAGTAATGACTCCTACTTCCTATTGCAACTTTATGGGTCAACAAATTGTTTATTCCAGAAACTTTGTAAGGCCCTACTACACTGCAACTTTTGGCTGCTACCCTGCCCTAGTTTCATCTGGGTGTCCTAAGAAACTGTCCAGCTATAAGTCTTAAGAGGAACCCAGGGCATCATTGGTAGAGCAAGCATATAATTTATCATTCAAACTAGTACAATGGACATTAGTAATTATGCTTGAAGATCAGCCATCCACTGGGACTGTCCTGGGTGCTGCAGGACACTGGAAAGTGTCCAGATTTCAGCCCAGGGAGCCTGGCTTCCTAGTTTAGATGATTACATTTCAGCTTGGTCATTGGAGTAGAAGCTCCATGAAGAAAGGGGAAGGGGTTGTTCTCTTCGTAATGGTATCTTCCCTTAGTAAGTGTCACAAAAATATGTCTCAAAACATGATTAACTGGAAGAGCCTTGATTTTGTCAAGTGGAAAATCAGGCTAATGACATGTTCCCTTAAATTTCACGTGGAGTCTGGCACATGATTGTGCAAGTATCAATTTGGGTTGCCAGTTGTTTTTTTTTTTTTTTCCTTAATTGTATAGATGAAAACTTTAAAGCTTAAAGAATCTAAGTGGCATGTCTAAGCTCCAAGTAGGCTGTGATTTTTGTCTATTTTTCCTTTTCCTTTATAAAAAAAATCCACTCAGGGGTGCCTGGATGGCTCTGTCAGTTAGGTGGCTGCCTTTGGCTCAGGTCATAATCCCAGTGTCCTGGGATTGAGACCCACATTGGGCTGTCTGCTGCCAGAAAGCCTGCTTCCCCCTCTCCCTCTGCCTGCCTCTCTGCCCACTTGTGATCTCTACCTCTCTGTCAAATAAATAAATAAAATATTTAAAAAAATCAACTCAATCTTTAAACATCATTTTGTTTTATATATATTCGTATTTAATTTATAAGATCATGCTACCTGTTGCTGGTTCAGTTTAGATGAGAATCCATGTGGTTATTGATGTCTACGCCAGGGTTTTTACAGTTATCCCTCAAACCATACTTCTTTCCTGTTCCAAAGACATCCTTCCCTCAGCTGTTTTTACACATTTATTTATTTATTTGAGAAAGAGAGAGAGAGAGAGAGCAGGAGCTAGAGAGGCAAAGGAAGAGAGAGAGAAAGAGTATCAAGCAGACTTCACACTGAGCATGACACCCAACACGGGACTTGATCCCAGGACCCTGAGATCATGACCTGAGTCAAAATCAAGGGCCAGATGCTTAACTGACCACACCACCCAGACGCCCCTGCCACTCCCTCAATTTTAAGCTCCATGAGAGACAGAGAACCCAACACATTTTTCCCTAGGAAACATGGCTCCAGTAACAGCTTTCTCCCTCTTACTACACACAGACACACATGTACACACTCCTTCAATATATAGTAGAGAACTGTCTCTAGCAAATATTATTTTGGGTCTAAAATAAGGCCCCTCCCTTCCCTGTGAAAAGGAAAAACTGAATAATGTTTCCTGAAAAATAAATGCAAATGTTTCCCTGAATGACATTTCTATTGTCTGAGACTTATGTGGCTTTAATGAAAGTATTTATATCAGAAAAATGAGAGAGGAAAGCATAAGGTAACCCAAATCTCTTTCTGGCTGAAAAAGCTCTCAAGTCACTGAAGATGGTTATGCCAAAAAGGCTTGGCAAGAAACAGTGATATTTGCAAATTGTTCAGTGAAACTGCTTTTATTTAGTCAATTTCACTCTGGTGTCCAATGGGTTCTCTGCACAGGGATATGTTTCTTAGACAATGACAAGCTTTACACCAAATTATGAGCTATAGCTGAAAATACAGTAACAGAATGTCATTCCTGATTTGTTTTCTGAGCTGGAGCTACGTGGTTAGAAATATCAAAGGGGTGATCCATGGGAGTGTAAATGTTCATTTTGGGGAGAGGAAAAACTTGAAATGGCTGTGGAATTGGGCACCAAAGCAGACAAGCATGGCCAGACGTAACGTTGCTTGCTCCAAGAAAGGGAAGAGAGACGGTCTCCTGAGCCAGCTGGCGTCTGACCAGTGAGCTCCCCACCATTCCCCAGCAGTGATATTGCCTTCGTCACACATGGGTCCAGCTTTGCAACCAAACTCAGCATTTGAGATCTGAGGCAGGACTTCTCCCAGAGGGCAAAAATGAGCTCTTCAGAGTTTATGTTCAGTTGGAGAGGAGAGCCACTCTGTACTGGCTTGAGACACCAAAAAGACCATAAATGCCTAGAGGAAATAGTGGGGAACAGTGCTGAGAGAAGACTGGCTTTGTGGTCAAGCAAGGTGAATTCACAATCTCAGATGTAGCCTGGAACCATGTGGAAGCATTACCACATCTAAAATCCTCACTTTGCTCATCTGTAAAATGGGGAGACTATTTGTCTCATGAAGTTGCTCTGATATGTGCTTAATGTGTGTAAAGAGCCAACATGTGCCAGCATGCCCCTTTCTGTGGTTTGGCGAGTAGGAGGATTTCCTTAATGTCCCCCACTGGAATGTAAAGTCTCTCTACTCAGACTGGCTTCTTTAGAAAGGATGGCGCACGTACTCGATACTGGATCACATCAGCAAAGGACAGTGACATTTCTTGTGGGCTAGGTATGTGCTCTGCTGGGCAGACTGGAGTGTTCCAGTGAGAATGGGAATAGTTTGGCATCAGACCAATGTGGGCTTCTGAGAGGGGAGATCTTGACCAAGTTATTTATCCTCACTAAGCTTCAGGTTGTTCATCCCTAAAGTGGAGATATTACCCTATCACATTTTTATTAGAAATAATGCTTACAAAATGCTTAACACATTACCATGTATGAAGCCCTCAGTACATGACTATTATAAATATTCCCATTATAAATATTCCAGGTTTTGAGAACCCTCTAACATTCCTTCTTCGTATCCTCAATTTAAACACACACACACACACACACACACACACTTTTATAATTGGTTTTATATTTCAAAATTGTGAGGGGAATAAACCTTATTTTAGATTTAAGACGTAAAACAAATAATCTTCTAAAAACCTACATGTTCCAAGGAACTGTTTAAATCACATAACCATTTTTACAGAAGAACAAAGGAATGCAAAGAAGAAAAGTATCTTGACTACATCGTAAAAAGAACTATGTGACTGTTTCCAGAAATACTTGGTCACTTGCTCTTTTTGTTAAATGAGGCCATTTTCGGACAGTTATACTAGTGCTGTGTGTCTAATGTGGGTGTGCTTCTGTTGGTCTTTGAAACTGTCCCAAAAGGGACAGTCCAGTTAGTATCCAGTGCTGACTGAGCCATATGTGTGCTGACTCGTATCAATATCATATTTATGGCGACTGAAAACAGCCCCAATTGTCTAAGGTTGTGCAATCCTTACTAGGGCTTTAGAAGCAAACATTTCCCTTAAGATCTTGATATATGATGAGATCTTGTCTGAACTTAGTTAGGAGGTCATCCGAGGTGCTCTGTTTTCTTAAATCCTATAACATCTGCCTATTTCATCAGGAAGATGCAGTTGCTAAATGTAAGATTGGTTCAGTTCCTTCTATCAGTGTGGTGTTTAGAAGCAGGGACATTTCTGTTCTTATTCCAGCTCTGCTAATTACAAACTCTGTTACTTCAGGAACATTACACAATCTTCCTCAGCCTTAGTACTCTCATTGGAGTACTAAGGGAAAGCTTGAGCGAGTAATCCCAACTTCATAGAGCTTCTGTGATGGTCAAATATGATAGTGTGTAGAAAGACATTAAGAGAGTGCCTGGTGCACAAAGGGGTTTGATAAATGACAACCATGATTACTAGCATTAGGAGTTCCTTAAGAAATGTTCAGTTCCTCTGTAATTCTTAAATGCTGTCAGGAATAAATGAAGGAACAAAGTGAAATCATTTGGTAAATTCTGCATCTAGGAAACCACTTAATGCCAGGCAAATTGGTTTGCTGTTGACTGTTTGAAACATGATTCATTTTCAAAACTTTGAACTATTTTGAGAAGTTAACTATATCATGCATTTTAAAACAATTTTAGCAGCATAGCTTTTGCCAAAGAATGACATAATTTGACCTTCTTTGAGTAAAGGATAAGGACATAAAGATAATGAAGAAGAGAAGAATGGAAGAGCTTTATACCAAAGGGACCAACAACAACAATAAAAAAAAAGAGTTCAATGAGGATCTTTTAAAAATTCTGTAACTTTCATAAGTCCCAGCTTTTGCCATTTTGCTAATTCATCTCCTTTCCCCATGCATGTTAGCAAAAAAGTCAACTTCTTGCTCAACTTCTTGCTGGATGTATACTATTAGGCCAGACATGTAATCTTCTGGTTCCTCAGCTTCTTACTCTATCAACTGGGAATAAAATGTTTACTTACAGAGTTATTAGGAATATTAAATAAAATAATCCATAAAAATAACTTAGCAATGAGTCTTTTTTAAAATCAGGTTTGAAAAGGAGTTAAAATCAATTAATAGTAGTTAAATTCCTTCTTCCTTCAGATTTCCAGGTTTTAAAAAAAATAAACAAATAAAAAAGGAGTCCATGAGCTTAACCAGGGAACAAGGATAATCAGGAGACAGTGATGGATGTGACCATGAATAAACTGGGAAAAGTGAAAGTGGAGAAGTCTGAGGACTGGCAGGAAGCAGAGGATGAGGAAACCTCCTTTAGACAAGAGAGGCCTAAGCCTGACTCTATAGCAAGACACAAGACCCTAAGTGATCCCTCCCAGTGATACAGATTCCCCAAATAGGGTTGTTAGACCATTTTCTCTTCGAAATGACCATCATCCAAACCACCAAAGGGTCTTTTAACCAAACTCTTTGTGAATTTCACTACCGACCACGTAAGCCTTCCCAGAGGACATTCTCCCTGTTGTGAGCAAACATGGGATATGTTACCTCTCAAGACAGCACCATGTGCTGATTGACAGGGGAAGGGGGTGGTTCTTAGGAACATGCTCCAGATAGAAGAGTAATGCCCCGTGTGCACATGTGCACAGGCACACACACATGCACGAAGTGCTTATCTAACACTGGACCTTTTAGAAGAGAGTTTATTTTAAAACACGGGCTTCTGGATGAGTAAATTTTACTCTTCAATCTAAATACCTCCATAAAGGAGAAATGTCCTCAACATTACAGTTTAACTACCGCCCAATTGTAACTACTGTCTTAAAGATTATTGTCTTAGAAAGGGTGATGCCCAGGGAACCTGGGTGGTTCAGTAAGTTGGGTGACTGATTCTTGATTTTGGCTCAGGTCATGATCTTGGGGACCTGAGGTCGAGTCCTTGTTCTACAACCAGCACGGAGTCTGCCCATCCCTCTCCCTCTCTCTGCTCCTTCCTCCACTCACACATACTCTCTCTCTCAATAAATAATAAAATCTTAAAAATTTTTTAAAAGGCGAGAGGAACCACATGCATGTGCAGTGGGGAGGGACAGAGAAAGAGGGAGAAAGAGTCTCAGGCAGACTCTGTGCTCAGTGCAGAGTCTGATGTGGGACTCCCTCCCACGACTCTCAGATCAGGACCTGAGCTAAAACCAGCAGTGGGCCCTGTAACTGACTGTGCTGCCCAGGTACCCTGGGTGCCTTTAAAAAATAAATAAAATCTTTAAAAAAAAAAAAGGATAATTCCCTTCCTATCGTGTTGTTGAAGACGTCAAAATTTTAGATCAGATTGATACTCTCCATGTCCTCTCCTCCCCAATTCTCCCTAGGAGAATCTGATCTTTCTCCATGTAGACCATGAGCTTCCTAAATAGGGAGGCCAATCTACCACAAGCCAAGGCCAAGCCAAGTCAAGGCCTCCTGGTGACATTTAATCTTTCAGGTGCCCTGGGCATACCACCCTTACTAGGGCCATGATGGAAGGTGAAAAGCTCTTCTTGTCTGTTTTGACAGAATTTCAGCTCATTGGAAAACACACAGCCAGGATCCTAGAATCCAGTCAGAGCAGAGCCAGCATTAGAACTCAAAGCCCTAAACCAGCAGGTCGATGTTTTATCCTACTTTATATAGGTGACCGCACATAGATGTTATCAGGGATTTAGTAGCTGCTCTATGAACATGGTTGAATGAGTCTCAGACGTGAAATTAACTCTTAGGTTGGGGAAAACGATTATGATTAAACGCTTCACCTGTGAAGAAACCAAAGCTCAAGGAGGTTAAGTATATTCCCCGAGAGGACCGCAACCGCACAGCTAGCAGGGTTCCGAGCACAGTGCTACGTTAGCTTGTCCCAGTGGGAACCAGTGAGAGGCATCCTGCCCGCAGTGGGCAGCACACAAATCAGAGAGCTAAGGAAGAAAAGTCAGTGTGGAGTGTAAGAGCCATGTGTCCTTGCTTACACCCCCCAGGTCTTGCATACTTTGCATATTCATAAACACAGATTAATAGTCATGCCCGAATAAATATGACTGTGTGGTGTCAGGCCTCAGTGCTCGTCCCCCTTCTCCCAACTCTGATTTCCTGAGTGACATTGACCATGACACCTCATCTTTTTTCCATCTGTAAAAGAGGGGCAGGGGGAACCAGCGATCTCTGCAATCTCTTGGTCTCCTTTCAGGGGTTCTGCTTCTACAGGGTGACTCCATGTTTTTGTCTCCTGGGATCACTACTGCCTGAACAGCTGCAGAGACAGCCAATCTTTACTCAGGATGACTATCTTATCACAGTACACAGAAGAGACAGTACAGAGTGATGTGTTATGGTCCTTTAAGCTTTATCATAAAACAACCAAAAAGGGGAATATTTAGTAAGTCCTCTCAATGTCTTGTCTATACCAGGAAGAACTTCTTAACACAAGTGTTGTGAATTCAAAGCAAACGATTCAAGCTATTGGTGAGGTGGGAAGTGAGAGAAACCCTTCTAGAAATTCTAAGTAAAACAAAACGTACTATAATTTGGGTCTGGAGGGTTTTTTTTGTTGTTGTTCTTTTTTGTTTTGTTTTGTTTTTTTTTTTTTTTTGTTATTGTTCTTTTTTCCCTGGGAGCTATCTGCTCTGGCTTGATGCTATTGTTTTTCCCAAGAGAGAATGCAGCTGTTGCTGTATGTCTGGGGGGAAGATATCCATCACCCAGAACATATCACAAGCTATTAATAATGTATCATAGCAAATCTACCTTGTCTCAATAAACACCCTGTCTCCAAGTACAGATAAAAGGTCTAGCAGGCAGATGTTGGAATTTATTATCCTTACATTTCCCATTTCCTATTTCTCTAAGGATGATGTCCAGTATCGGAGTTGTCCTGTGGGGATGGCAGGAAGAGGAAACTAACATTTGCTTAGAAACTTCTGCATGCCAGATGAGGATATCAACAACCCTGAGAAGTGGGTTTCATCAATCCCATTTTATAGATGAAGAAACTGAGGCTTAGAGAGGAGAAGTAACTTGTCTAGGAACAGCTTGTCAGTACCAGAGAGGAGAGAAGCCTCCCAGATGCCTCAAGATAAAACTCTTGCTCTATCCTCTGTAACCCAGGGTTTGGGCAGCTGCTGTTTTCTCTCTCCCATTCCACCCGTTATAGCTCTGTATATAGTAAGTACTCAGGCAAGCTTCGCCAAATTTAATTTCTGAGACATGAACATGGAATTGAGCGATGAGTGGAAGAACAAGGAAGACTGCTCTCTGAAAAGGGATTCCTACACATGAGCAGGGATTCTTTTCCTCACTCTTTATCTTCTTTACGGTGCCTGACTGAGCTGATAGAAATGTAGCCCCTCTTCACCCCTTGATTACAGAACAGCAAGTTGCACTCATACTTGTCCATTTCCATCTAGATAATGTCCTTCCTGCTTGGATGAGGAGGGGGTGTTACATGTGTGTCCTTCGGCTCATATTTTAGCACTTCACAAAAGTGATGGGAAAAATAAGCAGATCAATACTTTTATTCCTCTATGCCTCAGCCCCTCCCCACCCACCACCACATGCCTTGCTCCTTTTCTTTTTTTTTTTAAGATTTTATTTATTTATTTGACAGAGAGAGAGAGAGAGATCACAAGTAGGCAGAGAGGCAGGCAGAGAGAGGAGGAAGCAGGCTCCCCGCTGAGCAGAGAGCCTGATGAGGGGCTCGATCCCAGGACCCTGAGATCATGACCTGAGCCGAAGGCAGAGGCTTAACCCACTGAGCCACCCAGGCGCCCTGCCTTGCTCCTTTTCAAGAGAGACAAGGGAGTTGCCTGACATTCAGTTGGCGGTGATTCACTGCTATTTGGGGTCACGCTGTGCTGAAAAGTCTTGAGCATCTATTAGTGTGCCATCTAGAATGAGGGGCCAGACCAGCCCACCTCAACCATGCATGTGATCTGGTCAGAGGATGCAGCACCCACTCCACAAGCCCAACTGTTACAGACCCAAAGAAGAAAGATAAAGACAGTTGTGTCTCCAATACTCTTTCCTAAGAGATTCTAAACTGGAAGCCACAGAGTAATATCTGAGCTAAGAATACCCTTGACATTATGTTTCTCCATAATTACTGCCATTGTGGGTGGGCCTTCCTACGTCCACAAATCCAGAATGGAAGAGGGGACATAGGCACTGAAATCCCATCCAAATTTCTCGCTACTCTCACTGGATTCTATTCCCCACGAAGGAAGGGAAGGTGCTAACATTTGTAGCAGAGCTGTGTTAGTGATTCAAATGGAGTGTGCTGACAATTTTCATTCTCAAATCAGCCGTTTTAGGTTACATTTATATAGATGCGAAAACTGAGGCTTGGAAAGAATTCAGGTAGCTTACCCAACTTATAGAGCTGATTAAGGGCAAAGTTGGGATTTGACAATGACTTAAAGACAAAATGCATCTCTTGGAATCATGCTTCAGCTGCAGCTGTTTAGAAAAAAGCAGCGTATATTCTTAGTCCTCAAGGAAATAAGAAGTGAAACTCAGATTCCCTGGGTATCTGTGTGCCCTGAAAGGAAATCACTCATCCATTTCCCTTTGAAGCACCTCCCAGAGATAGCCGGAGTGTTGTGCAAAGGAGTTCTCGTAAAAATAGGCATTGCTCACTGGGCTCCATTTCCACAGCCCCAGGAGGGTGAAAAAAACCCCACATGGCCCTAAGAAAAACTGAACAATTTTACTGACAAATTAAAGGTTTGGGAAGCAGCGGTAGAAACTGGTCAGCTACAACTTCAGAGAAAAGTGCACTGTACATTTCAAAGCCTCCACTTCAATTATGGAGGGAGAAGCTGTCTGGGAACTGGTCCCCAATGGGTGTGCACCAGCATAAAATATGCACTCTTGCACTCACCAGGGCTTGAGGTCTTTTAAGGAGGGACTGGATAGCAGGAGAGGGAGGGGTGGCAAAGAGCAAGATTGAGAGAGCAGGGGTGCGGTGGTTCTGAGAGATCTGCCAAAGGGAAGTCTTGTTCTGTTCATCAAATGGTACAGCCCAAGAATGGGATTTTAGAGATGAAGTTGGCAAATTGAGGACAGGACTTAGAGAGGACCTGGCCCAAGCTACTCAGCTTGGCAATGAAGACCAGCACGGGCTGAAAAAAATGAATAAGTAAGAAATACTGATGAAGCACATTCACACAATTTTATTGCACATTTTATATGTATAATAGATAATATATACAGTCATCACAATCTATATTCTTTTATCCATATTTTATAGAAAAGAGACTGTAGTTCAGAAAGTTTAAATAAGATAATTCGTAAATGGCAGAACAATCATCCTTTTTTCTAAGTCTTTTTTTTTTAAGATTTTATTTATTTATTTGGGAGACAGAGATATCAACAGAGATAGTGAGAGGAGCATGAGTGGGGAGGAGAAGAAGAAGGTTCTCCATTGAGCAGGGAGCCTGATGTGGGGCTCAATCCCAGGACTCCAGAATCATGACCTGAGCTGAAGGCAGCCTTTTAACCAACTGAGCCCCCTGGTGCCCCATCTTTTCCTAAGTCTTATGAATCATTTAGGACCTGCCAAGATGCAACTTCCTCCAGAAAGTCTTCCTTATTGCTTCGGATATGGGTCAAGTGCCATCATGGCTGAGTTTCTACCCCATCCTAGTACCAGCCTGTTGTATTCTAAGGGCCATTACATCTCTGTCTCTGCCACTAGACCTTAGGCTCCCTAAACCAAGCACCTGTGAGGCCTGTTTATTTTTTTACCCCTACCTCGCAGCACAGTCTATGTTCAGTATAAAAATGAGGTTTTTAATGAACAATCTCGGATCTTTCTTACTCTTCAGGAGGACTATGGATGACTTTCATTCTCACCCAGGGTCCACACTCTGGGTTTTTATGTCTATCCTCTTCCTCTTCATCCTCCTTCCTATTCCCCCATAAAACCCTGTCAGTTCCAAGTCAAGAAGATTACTGAGTGTATGATTTCACCACGAGGCAAAAGTATTAGAAAGCAGTATTATTCATTTTCCATCCCAGTGATGTCTGCAGTTCGAATAAGAGAAATAGTTGTCATTGGTTGAGATGCAAGTGGTAACATCAGGGCTGATAATAATAGCTGATTTCACCCAGAATTTCGTAAGCCCCTCTTTGCAAGCATTTCCTCATTTAATTCTTGTAACAGTGATGAAACGTACAAAGTATTGTTATCCCTGTTTCATTGACGTAGGGTCATAGTTGCTAAATCCCTAACCAAGAACACTCACAATAATTTGAAAGTAGTTATATCTAATTCTGAAGTCAATCAGGTTTCTCTTACTCTGGCTGCCTTTCCAAAAATATACATAAAGAATAATAGAAACGGTCATATACTGAGCATCTCTTATGTGCCAGCCACTATCATACACTCCATGTATATAAGTCATCTAATGAGTTAATGCACCCAGAAATAAAGCTAGTACCTCTTTATGGATTGATTAAAAGGAACTTAGGGAGCTAAGCTGATTTAGAGAGGTTAAGGCAAGCAGCTACACCTAATGATCTCTTGAGTTCCATTCCAGGATTAACAGACAGCACATTCGAGATTTATCAGCAAAACATCAAGGAAAACACACAGGTCTTTACGTGCAATTTTATCATATAATGAAGGCAGGGACTCTGCCATCATTGCCTAAGGGTTGGTCCATGGGGCTTCACGATGTGGAAACTCGGGCATGTGGCCCCTCCCAAAGGCAGGCCCTGCTCCTCGTGACTGATGGGCCATGTCTCAACACAATCTCTTTAGATTCACGGTGGAATGGCAATTATTTAAAATTGGCTCAGGTCTGCATACTCCACTGGATTCTTTTTTATCCCACTTTAAGTCTTTCCCTTGGGACAGCTTAAACAGCTCTATCTTTTTAATGACAAACTATCGACAGGACTAGAAATGAAATCAAGCTTTTGTTTAGCAACCAGTCTGTTTATTTATTTTCCAAGTTCATGAGTTTATATGAATGCTGCTCTTAATGGGCAGTGCATAAAAATGCCTCTTTTTATTTTCTTTTCATTTGCATTGTTGCTGATAATGGCTGTTATCAAGCCATTAGAGGCAGAAAAGTACCGTTTTTGCCTTCCAAGATGGGCTGTATTTATGTATGTGTGTTCTATGCAGATTGGCCAATATGTTAAACTTTCTTTTTTACTTCTTCCTCTGATACAAATGGCTCTATGTCAGCCACATAATTTTTCTCACTGATGCATGGAATTATATATATATACATATGTGTGTGTGTGTATAATTACATATATATTTGTATGCACATAGGTGTATATGCACACATACACATACATACATACACGCATGTGTATATACACAAGCACACTCATACACATAGAAAATCTGCTTTTTAGATCAGAATGAAAAGTCTGTGCCAAGGATGTGAAATGAGATCTATTCCACGTCAAAATCTGAAGCATTGTTATGTAAATCTGTAACACCATGGTCTTGTTTTCTACAAAAGGCTTGATGGACTGAGTCCCATACAGAGCCCATTTAAGCTTTCATAGTTAAACTAAAATCACTGTCGAGTTGTATTTGAGAGGCGCAACCATATGAATAAAAACTAAGGAAAGTTATTCTTTATTCAGATATTTCCAAATGTCTATTTATTGTAAAAACACAAAATAGTCAAATGTGGGAAGTGATGTTTTAAAAGATTTCATCGATTCTTGGGAGCAGCCCGCATTGAGTAGAGGTTATGAGATTCTTTCATTCAAGGGTCAGAAGAGGACATTCATTTTTGTTTTCATTAGCATTTTAGGTAAGACGGGTAAAATGACATTAACTAGCATTTATTGGATATTATCATGTCCTAGGTCTTTTCTAAGTATTATTTCACACTGTCCTCTATGAAGAAGGTCATGTTTTAAAATTCACATTACTTCTCTGTAAAGTATTATCTTCATTTAATTTGTTGGTGGAGCCAGGGCCAAGAGTGACTGTTGCCAACACAGAAAGACTAGATGGACAAGGACCCCAGCATGAAGGAAGGCCCAGGTGTTTGGTAGATTAAAAAAGCTAAGCTCAGTCTTGTGATGGAATGAAGGACTGGAGAGACAGGATATATTAGAACAGTGTTTTTTTTAACTGGGACATTTTGCCCTCCCAGAGAACCCTCGACAATGCCCGGAGACACTTTTGGTTGTCATACTGTAGGTGGGGATGCTGCTGGCAGACCGTGGGTAGAGGCCACGAATGCTGCGAAACAACCCAGGATGGATAGAAAGCCCTGCACAACAGAAAAAGTATCTGGCCCCAAATGTCAATAGTGTGTAGACAGAGAAACCCTTCATTCTCCACCCCAGACTCCCGATGCTCCTCTGTAGGAGCCATTTTTATAGATCAGCATTCTACCCAAGATCTGGGAAACAAATGTGATGTCAGCATGTGTGTTGGGAGGAAGCATATGGGAGAGGAACCAGATGCAAACCCCAACTCTGCTACCTATAACTGGTACATCTTGGGGGAATGATTTACCCTCTTGACGATGGAGTTTCCTCACGTGCATGTTAGGGAAATCTAGCATAAACACGATGAGGTTCTTGGAAGGATTAAGTGAGATACTGCTTACAAAGCTTTGTGAGACACCAGGTACAGAGTAAACATTCCACCACTTTGCTGTTTTTATCTTCATGGCTGTTATTAGTGCTTCATCTTTTATTTCCATTTTTCTGGAGAGCACTCAGTTTTTAATACTACCTTTTCTTTTTTAAAAAAGCTTTTATCTCCAGGTTAGGTAGACCTGCTTTCACTCACATTTGATGACAGACTACAACAGAATCAGAATGAGAAGGAGAGGGCCAGGCTGCAGGAGGAAGCTGCGGGCTATTTTTAAAAGAAATGCTCTTCTATGCACAACTCCACAAACACTTTCAATATGGTGTTGTCAGTATCTTATGGACATACGCAAAGCTCCCTGAGAATCCCCGTCCTCACTACATAATCAAGCGGCATCTCTACGGTAGGACTCATCGAGCATGGGGGACTGGAGCTTGGCCTTCAGCCCAGAGCTGTTGTTACCCAACTAAACAGAGCATCAGACAGCCTGGGAGAGTGCAATGCAGACATCCTGGGTGGCTTTAAATCATAGTCATCGAGCATGAGGAAGACTGGACCAGAGAGATGAAATGGGTGAGTGTAGCAGAAGGGAGACAGAAAGCATGAACTGGGTATTGGAGAATTCAGAGGGCTCATTCAAGAAATTTGCTCTCAGTCACACTGCAAATGCAGGGATCTCCAGAAATACTTTCCTCTCAAGCTTTCTGCTATTCTTCTTCAAACTAAAAGGAGTCTCCTGATTAGAGACGCTATCAACAGGATCCTGAATCCAGGTACTTACAAGAAAGGCAGATTGTGGCAATCTTGTTATTGATAAAACACTGTAAAGAATGAAATGGAATGTGTTGTTTACTGCCTAGTACAGAAAACAGAGAAATAAGAAATATCCATCAAACTCTCCCATATAGCAAATAAACTTTCTGTTAAAAGATAAGAGGGAATTCCTGTGTTAGATGTTAAATCCTTCTGTTAGTTGTTTTCTGCCTGTGAGTGGTGGGCATGAATCCTGCTGGGTGGGTGGGACTGGACCTCTTGTTTGCCATTTGGGAGATGCCACTCCATAATCTGGGGCCTCGTGAATGCCTGGAAAATTCTCTGGGCAAACTGTCATTCTAACTAGTGTACATCTATTCCTGAGAGGAAGACTTAAGTTATTATAGAATTCTGAAGCATGTTTAAAGGTTATCAATGACATTTATGCAAATAGTACAGTTTACCATGACCATCAGCTCCACCATCCCAAATTATTATCCTTGTCTTCCTCCTCACCAAACCACAGCTACCACCACTACCATCATCAACATTATTACATAATCATAATCCATCACTACCATCATCTTCATCTTCAGCATCATCATCATCACTACTACCACCACCATCAGCAGCAACACAGCATCATTCCCCTCATCAACATTGCCATCACCATGATCTTTGTCATCATGATTACCACCACCACTATGACCTTCATTAGCACCCCCATCATCATGAACGTCTTCATGATCACCACCACTACTATCATTATTGCTATGTATCAGGGACTGGGCTTGCATTAAATATTTCATTTAGCACTCACAGAGGAGGTGATCTAATTCTTTAACATTCCTTTATTTATAGTTGAGGAAACTCAGACTCAAATGGATGAAATAGTTTATCAGGGAGCATACTCAAAGGGATATTTCCCAGTACATAGCCCCTTGTTAACATCATGCCCACTTCTCTGGGACTGATGCAAAGGTTCTGTCCTTCATGAAGCATCCCCAGATCCTCACTATTTTTTTTTTTAAGATTTTATTTATTTTTTAGAGAGAGGGAGGGAGGGGAAAGAGAGAGAGACCGCCAGTGAGGGAGGGGCAGAGGGACAAGTGAGCTCCTCGCTGAGCATGGAGCTCAATGACCTGGGGCTCCATCCCAGGACCCTGAGATCATGACCTGAGCCAAAGTCAGATGCTTAACTGGTTGAGTCACCCAGGCACCCCCTTCCCCAAAACCTCACTGTTGATATATCTCTTATGACAACATAGTCTGAGCTGCATTATGGTTGTTATGTAGAGCAAATCAGTGTCCCATCTAGTCAAGTAATGAGAGGGTGAGGTCTATTATTTCCCAGCACACAGTAGGCACTTAATACATTGAATGGTTGCAATGCTGGTGGCCTTTGAATAAATTTTATGAGGGTTCTGAATCTTTTCCTGGATCCAAATTAAAGCACTAAAATACACAATTATCTCTCTAATAATGTAGTAGCTGAAACACTCCTAACTTAAAAGACACAAGATAAGGAAAAAATTGTGGTTAACTCCAAGGCTGACCAAGTTAGAGGTTTTTTGTTAAAAACAGAAACAAAACCAAAGAACTTTCCGCTAGAGATAGAACTCTTGGTTTAGCCTTTGTAGGAGCCTTGGGCCCAGAGCCAGGCCACCCTGTCCCACTTCACAAAGAACTATGAGTCCCTTGCAAGGTTAGAGCCCCTACCAGGCCATGGTTAATTCACTTGTTTACCAGACAGTGAGCTCCTTAACAGCAAAGACTTTTACTCACTTTTCTCTGGTTCCCTGTCTTAGCACAAAGCCTACTACACAATGGATACTGGATGAATTTTTGGATGAATGAATGAATTTGTTCTTTATTTATTAATTTTCCCAACTGTGAAATGCAAGGAAGTATGTTAGGTGAGCCCCAGGGAAGAGCTCCAGATCTCACATGTTGAAAGGGGATGAGAATCCATTGTTATTAGGTCTGATTCAGAGCAGTGATGGCTGAAGTAGCTTTTGCTCCTATGCAGTTTTAGAGAAGATGGGGGGAAAAAAAAGGGCTTAATCAGGCTGGTTGAGCCATGAATTTGGCATTCTCTTTATCTTTGCTAGTACAAGGGCGCAACTACTGCTTAGGAAAGAACCCAAAGGATGCTTTAGTTTCTTTTTTCCTTTTCTTCAATTCTGATACTGCAGAGCAAGGTCTACTCAACTAATCCAATCCACACCCCTCCACCCCCATTACATTGAGAAGAAGGAGAGGCAGGAGAAAGGAAACCGGGAGGAGGAGGAGGGGGGAGGAGGAGATGATGATGATGAGCCTCATTAGGCATAAACAACACATTCCCTTTCATTCTTTACAGTGTCTTATCAATAACAAGTGAGTGTGAGTGCCAGCAAGACAAAGGAGGGAAAGGGTGGAGCTGAAGACATCCTTGCCCTCTACCTGAGGCAAAAAACAAGGTGGAGAACTGGTTTCCATCAGCTTCCAGATATAATATACTATATATATATAGATAGATAGATATAGATATAATATATAAAATAGCATTTAATTCAACTGGCCACTCAGGCTACTCCCAGATGGGGACCTCTCAAATTAGGACTTCACCAGCTTTGGGGAGGAAAAGCTCAGCCACACGCATTGGTAGAGAGAGGAAATCGGTATCATGAGATTGGTAGATAAAGGAAAGTTTGAGAAAGGCCTTCAACACACACAAACCCAAAAAGCCCAGCACACATTTTCTCTATACTTGGTGCCTTGAAAGAACATTTGGGAGGACAATGTTGTACTACTGCGGAGAATTTCTTTAATGGTTTACAGCCAAAACTAGAGGACCGAACTTTCTCTTGTCTACAAAGAGAGACCAAGATAGCTGGCTTTAGAGATTTAGAGACTATGGAGACAGGCCATTGTCCTCTCTTCCCTGACCACTTCAGTGCTGCCTCATGACTGGTCTTCCAACACCCATCCATTCTTATGGCCTTCCAACTTACTCCCCTCACACCCAGGAGAGAAATTTAAGACTGACTATATTATTCTCCAGCTGAAACACTTCAGTGCCTTTATAGTGCTTTTAGAGTAAATAACAGCATATCAGTAATCTTAGCAGGGTCCCTCATGACCTGGCCGCTGGCCATGTCTCCAGTGTGCCCATGCAGCTCTTCCTCTTGATCTCTGGGTTCCAGTTACATCAGCTTCTTTTTAGTTTCTCAAGCACTTCCTGGAAACTTATCCCTTCATCTACTTCCTTTTGACACAGATATCATCTGTCCTTTAGATCTCAAATCTGTCTTCACTCCTCCAGGGACGTTTGCTCTGAAGAACCAGCCTCGGTCAAGTCTCTCTCTATCATACATCCTCAAAGCAGCCTGCACTTTCCCTTCATATCACTGAAATTCAGATGTGTACGTTATAAGTCTACACATGTTTTTGTATCCTGTGCATCTACCATATTGCTGGCAACATGGTTAAGTATTCGACAAATATTTGTTAAATAAGAGTTGTGAAATGGTGGAATGTTAGCTCAAAGAGAGAGAGAAACAGAAAGAGAGAATCAGGGTCACCAGTGCGGCTAGTTGGAGAATTACCATGTTAGTGGTCCCAACATCTCAACTAAGGGACAAGTAGTTGATCTATGTTTCTATGCGTGTGTGTGTGCATACACCTTTCTGATTCCGCCTTGGTAGGCTAGTACAATATATCCAGAAACATCACAAAAACGTTATTGAATATACAGGAACGAAGTCCTGTCAAGAGATAGGGATTTTAGGGGCGCCTGGGTGGCTCAGTGGGTTAAGCCGCTGCCTTCGGCTCAGGTCATGATCTCAGAGTCCTGGGATCGAGCCCCGCATCGGGCTCTCTGCTCAGCAGGGATCCTGCTTCCTCCTCTCTCTCTGCCTGCCTCTGCCTGCTTGTGATCTCTGTCTGTCAAATAAATAAATAAAATCTTTAAAAAAAAAAAAAAAGAGATAGGGATTTTAGATTCTGGTTCCAAAGGGACTGGTTGTTTGACCTCTGTTTATTTATCATCTCTCTGAGTTGCCTAATTTTTATTTGTAATAACGATACAACCATCTTCCAATGACTTGACTGAGTCCTATTCTGGGCAAAACTAACCTAGATATCTAGTGAAAATAGAAGGCTCCATCTAAGTACTAGGGAACCTTCCAGTTTAACAGGAGAGAGACAGAGAAATATTTGAGAGAGCGAGCAAGCATGTGCACAAGTTGCAGGGGAGGGGGGCAGCGGGAGAGGGGGGCTTCCTGCTGAGTAGGGACTCCAGCACAGAGCTTGACATGGGGCTCAATCCCAGGACCCTGAGATCATGACCTGACCTGAAAGCTGACGCTTAACCAACTGAGCCACCCAGGTACCCCAATAAATCTTTACAGTGACCAGGAAAACACCATTTTCAAGATGTGGATAAAGAGTTTTGAGAGCAAGAGAAGGAAACAACTTCATGGCACTGCTTGGGGGAGTCAAGGATAGCTCTCCTGACAGAGCTGCTCTGAGAAGCTAAAAGAAGAACTCTCCTACTGCAGATAGAACAGCCGTAGACCCCAACACTGGGGCTGGAAAAGACTTAGTGGAAATCCTACTCCACCTCTCCCTCACTGAAAGCAGACTTCCACTTAACTCTGTGGGACCACCTTCCTCATCCACAAAATGGAACTTAACGACCCCTCCTTTGTCATGTGCGGGTGGTATCAAGAGATACTATGCACAAAATACTTATTAAAAAATCTGACACACAGTAGGTGCTCAGTAAATGGTAGCTGAACTTAATCACTCTTCTTATGCTCCATTTCAGTGACTGGCAGGTCAGGGAGCATGCTTTTTAATGGACTCATATTTCTGAGGGGAATGGTTGGCATAACTACACCAAGGGGCAAAGTAAGACAGCTGAGCATTGTCTTTTGATGTGTCTTTCCCAAGGCAATTCTCACAGGCTCCCACATTATCAGTTTCCTTGCAGTACCAGGAAATTACAGAATGCCATGGGGGTTTTGCAGGGGAAGCAGCAATGGTGAACCTGGGGAGGATGAGATGTATGCAGATTCCTGCCAGGGCTCATGCTAGGGCCTAGAAGAGGCAGTGTGGCAGGCCTTGTTCATTACCTCTAATAGCTTGAATGGACCACCCTGACCCCTTGGGGAAAATGGAGAAGGGCTGAATGACCTGGAGAACAACTGGAGTGTTTTCAGGCAGAAAGAAAGGAGAGAATCAGGCAGAGATGACAAGAGTGTGAATATCAAGCATCCAAGAAAATTTGTAAATTTCTAGGCTCAGATTTCTGAATAACCATAGGAGGGACACTTAAGGCTTTAGATGATTCTATATTAAGAACAATCAGATCTCAACCATCTATCAGTTCACTCACCATTCAAGACTCATCCCATTCATCTTCCCTCTAGGACACTTTCTCTGATCCTTCAGGTCAGACCATCCCCTATTTCTTCCCCGACTGAACCACTACTGATTCTGCGTCCTTTGCAGCCATCACATTGAGTGAGGAGGACCGGGACCTCCATCTCTGTCTCTCGTGGCCTTTCCAAATCTGTCTGCCCAGTGCAATCTCTTTTCCTGCCACTGGATACATACAGCAAGCGTCCAAATCTTTCTTACCACTCTTAGCCCATGCAAACAGTTCTCAGGTGAATTCAATCCCCCGCAAAGCAATCTTATTCTAGCAAGTATAATATCCAGCCCCATGGAATAATCAAACTTTGACTATCTTTTAAAGTTGGGATTTCTTCCCCCTCACCATCTAGGTCCTAGGGGAAACATGAGAACTGTGGTTTCAGAAACGACACAGGTGGCCAGTCTCATCTTTCTCTTCTTTCCCAGGGTGAGGACCTCTTCTCCCTTAATTGCCCACTGAGGATCCTGAGCCTCACCAGGATGGGAGGATGGAAGTGGGCACAGCACAATTATTATCTGGTTGGTGGTCTTGTACTGGTGTGGCCTGCCTGTGATATCCTATTTAAAAAGGACTTTAACCAGAATCATTTTTTTTATTCTTAAAAAGCCCACAGATTCCATTGCTGGGGCTCTCTCACGCACATTCTCCTCTGTTTTGGATGGTCTCTGACTCGTTCCTCAGTCCCTAGGTACCCAGGTTCTCTCCTGGGATCCATTTAACCCTTCAAGGAGTCCCATTTGGAGATCTCTCTCTCTTCACGCATTCACATGTGGGGAACATAGGACAGCTTTTCCAGATGGTGATTAATGCACCTATAGCACCGTGAGGTCAAATTTAGGAACTCAGGCCACTCAACGCATGGTTCAAAACATCTCAATACATCTTTGCTCCCCTAGTGAGTGTGTCTTTATTATTACTGTTGTTGTTATTATTTTCAAGTCAGGTGTCAGACACCAGGCTTCCATGACATCAAAATTTTAAGAGACAGTGTATTAAATTTTCAGGGTAGTCCTTCCAATGCCTGACACTGTCAAGTCTTCCTACTATGGAAATGTGAAGGAAGGAAATGTCCCATCACTTTCCACTAAGGCAAGCCAGGGAGACTCGCAGTAACCCAATATCTCTCTCTAAAAGCTGCCTTCTTTCATTTCATATCACTTTTGGTGTAACCGAATCATTTAATAACTATCATCCCAATTTCCCAACTCTAAGATGTCTCTTGTCTTGAGATCTCAGCTGAAGTTCCTATTTTGACATTCCATTTTACCATAATCATTGATTAGCTGGAATAGCTCCGTGCCAAGGGGGACTATTTTAAGGGACTGTAGCATATGGATTTGCATGTACACTAGTTTCTTATTTCACAAACTGAAGAGTACAAGATTTAATTCCTTTCAATGGTAATCACATAGAAAGAAAGAAAAAAAAAACAGGAGAGTGGGGTTCTAAATGAATAAAACTCTGCAAAGAGGTTTGAGAAATACTTCTAGAAATTTGTTAAATATACATTACAAAGTATTCTAATTATTCTGTAATTGGCCAAGGCTATGGTAGTCAAGCATGTTCCATACAATCAAAGGGAAATAGATATTTGGCTGATGGGCCAGACACACTCTTTAATCCTTTTAATAAGCATGCCCTCAGCAACAAAGCAACATAAATTTAAAAGCATCTCAGTAACATTGTATGAAAGGGATTGTAAAAGGAAAATAAATGTCAATTAAGTGCCTGGAATGGGAAAATATCGATACCACCTCTATTTAGTTTTCTATCTTAAATATGAGACTTTACACATAAAACACTGCATTTTAACCAATTAGCATATTCCTCAAGCATGAATCATGGGGGGTTTCAAGGACTTGGCATTCATTCTTAGGAAAAGAATCTTAGATTTCTCTGTTTTTCTGATTAAACTGGGCACTGTTTTCTCTGTTTCCCCCATGCCTGGAAAAATACACTGAATAAAGAGCTGTCAAAGAAATGGATAAATTTATGGGCACATAATTTATGGGCACAAAATCCCTCTGGGCACAGAGTGATGCATATACAGAGACCCTCAATGCCAGAACCTCGGGTCTAAAGGAAAAAAGAAGCCAAGGTTTAAAAACGATGCAGAGACAAAGTGGACACATTTAGAAAAGCCTCCCTGAAAAGAGTCTGCAGCTTGTCAAGCCTTCTCATTTCTTTTGGAGTTGGTTCTCGGGATTCTATCCTGTCCCTCAATCTGGGGCTTCAGTACAGAAAGATCACTGAGGATGATCCCTACACCTGGCTAATGAGGGACTGAATCATTCCTGAAAGGTCTTGCTTTGGAATGGGGAAAGGATGGTGGAAGAGGAGTGATTTGCTCTCCAGCTGTCAGCTCACCGAGAAGGAAAAATACGGACAGTGGAGCACATGCCTCCAACACCAGGACAGATGAAAATTCATCATCCACACATTCATTCAACCAATGTTAATTGAGCATCTACTGCATGCCAAACTTGGTTCTAGATTCTAGGGATACAGAGTGAACAAAAGCGGACACAGTCCTTGCAACTAGCAGGTTTTGGTCTAGTGGAGAAAATAGGCACTAAGTGAAGAAGTAATAAATAAATAAAATAAACAAAGTAAATGTAAAGTTGCAACTAAGACACATGCTCTAAAATTAATTTTTAAACTATTAAGAGAATGGGTGGCTTTAAATTAGCCAGAGATGGCAGGCAGTGTCAGGAGGTGAATTTCCTGATCCCAAATCTGAACTATTTCTAGGCCACAATGTAGCAAAATTGATAGTCCCCTGCATGGTCTCTATTTTCTTTATTTTTCTTTCCCCTTTGTAAGATTTTCCCATCTCCACCTAATCCATCCACTGGTTCTGGGTAAATTTTTTTTTTTTAACCATTCATGCCAAATGTTGTAATGCTTGTGATTTCATTTCACAAAAATGCCATGAGGTAGAGATGAGAAAGCACAGGGGACTCGGGTCTTAATTTGAAACCTAGCTCTATCTCTTACCTCCTGTGTGCCTTTGGCAAAATTGCTAAACCTCTCTGTGTCCCTTTCCTTACTTAGAATCACTTCTTCTTCTTCTTTTTTTTAAATAACGGAATTTTATTGTGTAAGTCACATAAAAGCAACTTCAAACAGAATTCTGAAAACTAGAAAGGGAATCCACCATCTCCTCTCTCTCGTGTTTGTCATAGCTCTTTGCTACGAGCTTTTTGCTCTACCTCTTTGCTTCCTATCCTCATAGGTGCAGAATGCCCTTGCATAGACACTTGGAGTATCATCTCAATATACCTGGACTTTGGAATTCTAGGTCCAACGTTTCTGTGTAATTTGCACAATTAACATCCATGTGCCTTTTAAATCTTTCTAAAGTTTGCATTTTTGTAGAGGAAAAACAAGTCCAGAATCTACATGTTGAGATAGTGAGTTCCCTAGGACATGTCCCTAGAAAGCCAAGACAGTGACCTGGCTCTGCCTGCATCCCTGAGGTGCATGGAGCGGGGAAGGCACTCTAGAGGAGGTTTCAGTGCTACAGGAAGGACACAGAGACAGACAAGAGGGCACGAATGGGGATTTCAGCTCCAGATTGATCTAGGATTCTTCCCTGATTTTGCCTTTGCTCTCTGAAGTGGTGGGAAGGGAGGGAGGATTTGCCTTTTTAAGGAAGAGGGAGGGAAAAGCAAGCAAAAGAGCAAGAGAGACAGATAGGCTGGTGGGGGGGGCGGTTTAGGGGCAGAGATTTAGGAGATCATGCACACAGCAGTGTAGGAAAATGCGGAAGGACAGTTTCTGGGCTGTGGGTGTGTGAAAAGCGGGATCTGCAGAGCTGGCCTCACTCCCTGGGATAACTAGGGCCTCATGTGGCTATTTCAGGTCTTTCTCCCGTTGAGAATTGTTTTATTCATTGACAGGAGATCCCATAATTAGCTTCTCAGGTTTAATAATAATACAACTAGTATATGTGTTGACTAGCATTTAATATGAAAATTGGAAATTAGAGTTTAAATTAAATTTGACCTTTGAAAAAACAGCAATGATATCCTATTTCAAACCAATACATTATTGCTAAGAGCAACATGAAGAAGTCATAAACACATTAACAGAAAAATGAATTACATGTAACTACACATATGTGTGAAATTTACCAATATGTAATATTTATCATCGTGTGGTGGGGTACTGACAATTTTACTTCTACGTTTGTATACTACTATATAAACATACTATACCACGTTTGTAAACAGTTGATACTGTTTTTATATATAGTATGATTTTATTTGTAAACTTGGGAAGTGCTATGTACACACACACGCACACACATATAGGTTATTTTTTCTTTTTCTATTTGACATTATATTGAGAGCATTTTCCTCTGACATTAAATATTCCTTGAGCATAATATCCCTAATTGATGAATTTAGATGCATTATTCTTTATTGAAACATTCACTGAATCTTTCCCTGTTGTCAGGGATTTACATTATTACCAGCTGTTCTTTACTATAAGCAACACTGTGTTGAACAGTCTTGTGCATGTGACTTTGCCTGCAATTCATTCTTTGGATAAATTCCAAACAGTGAGGGGCGCCTGGGTGGCTCAGTGGGTTAAGCCGCTGCCTTCGGCTCAGGTCATGATCCCAGAGTCCTGGGATCGAGTCCCGCATCGGCCTCGCTGCTCAGCAGGAAGCCTGCTTCCCTTCCTCTCTCTCTGCCTGCCTCTCTGCCTACTTGTGATCTCTCTCTGTCAAATAAATAAATAAAATCTTTAAAAAAAAAAAATTCCAAACAGTGAGATTAGTCAATCAAAACATATGGGTATTTCAAGGCTCTTGATACTTGATGTTAAATTATTTTTTTGCAAAAATTTATATTTCTATCAGAAACATATGAGGATCATCTCTTGGGACCCTTGCCCACCCTGGGAGTATGTGTGTGTGTGGTGTGTGTGTGGTGTGTGTGTGTGTGTGTGTGTGTGTAAAGCATTACCAATTTAGTTCTTCCAGTAATATATCTTATCAGCGGGCTAATTCTCATTGTTCTTATGTATTTTTTTTTTACCATTTGTACAGTTTTTTTTTTCCTTTTGTGAGTTTCCTGTTAATTCTCCATGCTCATTTGTGAGATATCTTCATTTACTTTCTTTCTCTGCCCATATCATTTATATTCTACCAGCTTTCAAACGGATTGTTAAGTAACTTGCAGCAAAAGACAAAGATGCAATCAAAACATTAAAATCAAGCCAAACAAATCACGCCTCACACATGTCAGAGGAATACTGCAATTTAATAAACATTATCACCTGCATCCTCCTATTCAAACGTCACCAGCTATCTGGGAAGTCTGGGAAGTACAACCCTCCTTATATCGATGGAGGAACTATGGCTCCAAGAGAGGAAGTGCTAGTGCTGGGGCGGACAGCTGATGGCGGCCAGCAACAGAATTGTCACCACAGTGGACTTAATCTCAATCTTACGCTGTCAGTTTATTCATCCAATAGATCTTTTTTTTTTTTTAAAGATTTTATTTATTTATACAAGCAGGCAGAGAGGCAGGCAGAAAGAGAGGAGGAAGCAGGCTCCCTGCCAAGCAAGGAGCCCGATGCGGGACTCGATCCCACGACCCCAGGATCATGACCTGAGCTGAAGGCAGCGGCTTAACCCACTGAGCCACCCAGGCGTCCCCATCCAATAGATCTTTACTGAGGACCTGCTATATGCCAGGCACTGTTCCTGGCACTGAGGATACAGCAGGACACAGAAGAGAGAAAGTATTGCTTTAAATTTTAGAGGGGATGGGGGACAGGCAACTAGCAAAGATATTTATTGTGTTAAGAGGATGAGGGCCAGGAAGAGAAATAAAGGAGTGGGGGGGTAGGAGTAAGGGGCTCAGGGTGGCGGATACAGGCGTTATTGCTTATTATGGGATCTTATCTCTCCCTCTAGTGTGTGCAAGATCTCCAAGTGTTCAGATTCTCCTGTGCAACCAGGCAAGTGCTCTTTAAATGAAGACAGGAGAGAGCTAAGGGGCTGCAGACCACTGCCACACCTCACCCCTCCCTGGTGTCATGCAGCCAAAATGTATTCAGAAGTCAGAAGTGAAATTGTGCAAATCCATCATCGACACTGCCTTCAAGGTTACCTCCAGGGGAGCTGAATGCGCGCCTCTGGTGGGGGGACAGAACTTCTAGGGGAGTTGTAAATGACAACAGCTGCTTCTGCAGGAAACCCAAAGGGAGCACAGCAGAGGAAGAGGAAGCGGCAGAGGACCTCTTGGAGGGTTCGATGTAGTTTCTTGGACACAACAAATAGCTTTCCTGCTCTTCCACATGAAGCAACGGTCTCTCTGATTGATTTTTCCTTGATTGTGTAACTCTGATTACAAGCACGGCCAAGGGAATCCCAGGGCATTACTGCAAAGCTCAGGAGTCTCTGAAGAACCAGAGAGTCGGTTCCACAAAAATCCCAATTCCTAGCATGAAACTGGAGAATGAAAGCCGAAGGTGCAAGAAAAGGAATGTGCATTCACGTCACATAGCTGTGGCTGGAGTCCAGAGTTGTGTCTGGAGGCTGCGAGATCACGTTCTGAGGTGCTGATTGGCTTCATAATGACAGCTCAGTCTCAGAGGGCAGTGAAGCTAATCTCCATGGTCAAAGACAATGGTAACCCCCAGGAGACCTGAAAGGCTGTCTGGTGTTCTTGTAAGACACCAGGTAGCCATCTGGTCCTTACCATGCAGACCACGTAAATAGACAGGGCATTCACTAAACCTCTCTAGGTCTGACCCACGAAAAACAAGAATTTTCTTTTAATTAAAAAAGAAAGTTGCTTTTTAAACTGTAGTTAAAAAAAAAAAAAGAGATCCACCCTCTTTAGCAAATTTTCATGTGCACAGTACAGAACTGTTATGGACAAGCACTATTTTGTACAGCATTCTCTCTGGAACCTTTTTAATCTTGCACAACTGAAACTTCAAATGCTTTGAGCAGCAACTCCCTATTTCTTTCTCCCCCTCACCCTAGCATGATTCCACTTATATGAGGTATCTAAAGCAGCCAAACTCATAAAAGCAGAAAGCAAATTAATCTAGGTTTTGAAGTTTCCAAGTTTTCTTTGCACGCTCAGATATTTTAAGAGGTGACCAACTTAAGTGAACAGATAGTGCATGTCCAGCTTGGAAAAGAGAGCACTGCAGAAATACACATTACTTACTGGGAAAGAAGGAGGAGCTTCCATGAGAGCACCATAACAGCCACCACACTCATCCTTAGTCGTGAGCTCAAAGGTCTCTCTCAGAGATGATAACAAGTCATGGCCCTAAGTTTGCACACTTCTTAACAAGACGGAAAGACTAAGTGGTGCCTGCATGGGCTATAAGAACCCTCAGCCCACCTTCTCCCACCCAATGGCAGCCTTGCAATCTGTAACTCTCAAAAGTCTAGGGCACCTGGGTGGCTCAGTGGGTTAAAGCCTCTGCCTTCAGCTACTGGTTATGATCCCAGTGTCCTGGGATGGAGCCCCACATAGGGCTCTCTGCTCAGGAGGAAGCCTGCTTCCCCACCCCTCTCTTTCTGCCTACTTGTGATCTCTGTCTGGCAAATAAATAAATAAAATCTTAAAAAAAAAAAAAAAGTCTATTTAGTGAGGCCTCCTGTGTTCAGTTAAGGCTGCCATACTTGCATATTCACTTATTTTATTCATTTGGGTATCAAATGACCGTGCGAGACATTGTACTGGGGACATAATGCCAAATAAGTTATATGAATCCCATGACCTGATGAAATTTTCACTGAGATGGGAAAGCCAATATTAGAGCAGTCATTTTAAAATAAGATCCATCTTGCACTCAAGAAATGCATGGTGCTGTGGTAATGGTGATAGGTAATGGGAATGCCTGGGGTTATGTGGGGCCCAAGAAAGGATCTCTGAATGGGGGATGTTTTTAACCTGCTGCTTGAATGTTGTGTGTATGCCTGTGTGTGTATGAGAGATACAGACAGAAAGAGAAAGAGAGACAGAGGGACAGCACATGTGTTTGAGTAAAGCCAGAACACAGCCCCTATTTCCCATGTAAACTCCCCGGCCAGGGTCCTGCTAAGCTGTTTGTTTAGCACAGGGCAGCATGGAGGCCCCTTCCTCCAGGTGTCCCTGACCTCACTCCTGTTGTGGAAATCTCACACTTCAAAACATTTGACTGCTCCAGCCAGATTGTTATCTACATCAAAGAGAAGGAAAAGCTGAAAAGGATGAAGGGTGGACTGAAAAGGATGAACATGGATGTTGAGTGAATGCAGATGGTCAGTGGGGAGCTTCCCACCAGGACTGTTCTGTTTGTTTGTGAAATGAGATAGGGGCTGACCATGACTGCCAACCCCTCAGTGAGCACCAGACAAGGCTGAACCCAGCATTCCCCTCTGTCTACAAAGCCCAACTCTCATGTGTCTGCTGGGCTTTGGCTCCTGGACACTCCTCTGTTTGTTTTTTAATATCAAGACATGATACACTATAATATTTTGGACCATACTAAATGGTCGCTCACGTTTTCTGTTTTAAGCCTCACAGCATTTCTTATGTTGGAGGTGCTACCCCTATATATTGCACAAGAAGAAAATCAGACTTAGGAAAGTGAGTTCCATATCCAATGTTCCACAAGCCTTGCCAAGTATCAGAACTCAGATTCTACCCCTATACCCTACACCATACTGGAATGCCAAAGCTTCCAAAGGAAGATGTAAAGAAATAATCCGGAGATTTAATCAGCACAGTGATACACTTCTTTCCAATCTTTTTTTTTTCCTTTTTGCCTAATTTTTTTTTTTACAAAGTTGATAGGGTGTGCGTGAATAGAATTTTGCATCCTGCTTTTTTTAAAAAATTGTAATATCATGAACATATCAGCATCAGAAACTCTTGGTAACCACAACTATATATGGTTTTATAGTCTGTGAAGTATTGATAAATAGCATGGGTACATATACCATAGTTTATTCAGCCCACTAAGCTCTGGGTACATGTTTGGGTTCTTTCCCTTATTGTTTTTATTGCTTTGGGACTCTAAGTAATGTGGTAATAAACTTCTTTCTATATACAATATACTTCACTTATCAGAGTCCAAAAATAGTAACATGTTAAATGTCTTGAAGTGATTTTAAAGCAGGACCTGATCCCCTTCTTAATAAGAACCACATCTTAGTAATCGTTTCCTCCAGTGAGAAAAATACTAGTACCCAGTTTATATGTTTTATAATTGTTAGAGGATTAGTGTGCGTGTGTATGTGTGTTTGCAAACGTGTGTGTGGCAGGGTGTGCATCTGACACATGATGAAACTGTGTATTGTTAACTGCTATGATGACAAAGTTGATCATGGTGATCTGAGTCACACAGCAAGGCTCCTGGCTCTCCCTACCTCCCCACCCTCCATTCCGCTTTCCCTAGCGTGTGATAGAAAAGATAGACCTTTGTATCAGACACTGCACACATCAGCTTCTTGACTCCTCACCGCAGCTCTGCAAGGAAGAGCTTTAGAAGAAAACAGAGCTCAAAATGAAGCGATGACTCCAAGATTATACAGCCAGGAATATGAAGCTGAAGTCACACACAGGGATCAGAAGCCCACTTCTCTTCCAGCACATCATAGCACCTTTCTGAGAGACCCCGCCTCCCCCCCCACCCCCCATCCCTTAACAAACCTTTAATGCCTGAGTTGCCTGTATGAGCCTGTAGTGAATATAATATAAACATATATTTCCCTCTTTCTGTGACAAGTCTGACATAATTCTTTCTGGAGGCTTTTCCTACACATCTTCATCACACGTCAGGGATGTTTCCTCTTAGCACCCTGCGTTTTTGGCTTTCCTACACTTCAGATGTCCCCCACCCCCACTTCACACTTCACATTTTCTCTGCATCCTGCTAAGCTTGGCTGTGGTTTATGGGGAGGGAGGTTAAGCCGAGAGGCGCCAGGCACTGCTTCAATTACACTTAGCCTGTTCCAAGGGCTTTAATCATGACCTCTTTCTCAATGGATCCTTTCAGAAAGGCCGGGGGGGAGAACAGGCAATTGGAAACCCTAGTAGTAATCAGGGTCCCAGACCTCCAACTCCTCAGAGAAACATAGCCGGGGCCTACGATTCATTAAAGGAGAAAGAAAACTGGAAAAGTCTAGCCATTCCTGTTGGAACCATGTGTACTGGGGGCAGGGTAGAGAGTAGACCCAGATCATAAACAATAAAAGGAAAGAGTAGGTGATAATAATGAGTCTGTGGTTTTAATTAGGAGGTCCCTTGGGCCAGATGTTCACTGACAAAAGAATGAAGACCCCTCCTGAGATACGTAATGAAACTCAGACCCCTTTGGCTGGGGAAGGGGGTGGGGATGCTGGGAATGGATGCATTGTAGGTTTTCAGGCCTAGAGCCTGAAGCTTCTGTGATGGGGGACTGGAAGCGGGGGTGCGTGACTTTGGTGGAGACCACTCTCTAACCCCGCTGGCTGAGGCATTTATATTCTCTCCTGAGCAACCCATTCAACAGAGCACTCCTGCTTCTGATTAATAGAAGGAGGACAGCCAGGCGACCTGACTCCCTGCCTGCGCTGGGCTGTCTGAGGAATCTGGGCCTCTGTGTACTGTCTGGGTCTCATTGTCATGAGAAAAGACTGGGTGAAAACATCTCCAGCATCTTTCTTGGCATTTCCAGTCATCAGGCCCCTGACCTAAGGAGGGTCTGACACATGGCTGGCTTTCACCATGTAAAGAGGGGGTGAGCTACAAGTATAATTTTGCCAACCTTCTCATTTCCCAGACATCTTCCTGTTCATTAATTTCTTTGCCTGGGCCAGATAATTATTGCAGTATGAGCTACCAGCTATTAAGTGCCAAACTCCTAAATGAAGAAACATGGAGATGGACACTTGCCCAGAGGGGTGAATGAAGAAAAAATGGTCATTGTAACAGTAGCGAACATCCACTGGGCACTTTCTAAGCAGTTTCCATGGCGTATCCCATCAAAGTCCCAGGAGAATGCTGTGAGGTAGTTCTATCCAATCTCATTTTTCAGAGAAGAAAACTGAAGCTCAAATAATTTACGGAATGTGCCCAAGCTCACACCAGTAGTGAGTGTCCGAGCTGGGATTTGATCCCAGGCAGAATATGTTCAGAGACTGGTCTCTAAGTTCTCATAAAAATAACCGAAGAAGAATAGTATCAAAGGAAGGCAAGATTTGGGGGCACAAAGAACATGGGTGCTGGAGGCAGAAAAAAATTACTTTCCTCTGGGCCAGAGGTCAGCAAACTGATTCTGCATTTTACACTTTGCAGGCCACACGGTCTCTGTTCCTACTCTACTCTGCAGCTGTAGCATAAAAGCAGCCATGGAGAAGATGTAAATGAATGTGTGTGTGGCCATGTTTCACGAAATCTTTATTTACAAAATACATGGATTTGACCTACGAGATATGTAGATAGAGTCAATCCCTGCTCTAGGTCATCATCAGAAACTGAGATATGAAGAGGTTTTGAGAGAACATATAATTCAATGCCCCCATTTAGAGATGACCACCTTGAGGTTCCTAGAATCCAGGGATTGAGATGTCAGAACCAGTACTTTGTTCATCCATTAATGAGTCTGCCCAAATTCCATGGCTGGCGAGAATTGGACTTGAACCCACGTAAGTCTAATCATGAAATCTTTATCATTGCCTACTGGATTCCATTGACTCTACTAATATTAACTGAAATGAATGTCTGAGTGGACACTTCTCTAGCAAGTTCCAGTGTTGCATAGAGTTCTCTATTGTGAACCATACCCTTGTCCTCTTCCCGCTAACCTTGTGACCTTAGAGAGGGATTAGCTTCTCTGAGAGTCAGCATTATCCTATCATTACCAGGTGTGTTAGGATGATCAACATCTCTATCCAAATAGACCTTGTTCTGATTACAGGCTCTGCGATCTGTAGCTGTGAGATCTTAAGCAATGTCACACTCTCCTAGAGATGCCAACCATTGCCCCCTACTCACATCTTCCTACTCACCCCACCACCAGCCACAATCTGCACACACGGCAGACCAAAGCCCCTCACAGGAATGACTTCACACATCTCACTGTTCACTGGACTTGATTCAAGGTGAAACATTCTAAAATAAACCAGTTAAGTGTCTCTCTCCCCAAAACCTGCACTGAGGAGGCATCCTCTGAGTTGCCAGGTGAATTCTACTAAGGGAGGCTAGGAGTGTAAGGACCTGGCAACTCCTGATTCTGAGGTCCCTGAAGGCATGCTGGCCTCTGTTCGTGCCAAGGACTTCTGTAGTTTACCTTTTCTTCCATTTTTGAATCTTCTATATATCAGACCAGTTTGGTTATAATTCTACTTTTAGGAGAAAATGTGTCCTAAGACTTCCCATCTGTAATTCAAAGATAACTGGTACATAATTACAAAGTTTGTCCTGATAATAGCTAATGTAAAGCATGGATCTGACACATGGGGAAAAAAAAAAACGTTAGGTCCATTCTTGCCATTTCCTTTCTGAAACAGTGATTCAAAAATCTGATTTCAAGAAAAGAAGTGCAACAGCTCTATTGCAATCATGGATGCAAGCACACTTATGAAAAGGAAGAGACGGTGAAAGCTATCCTTGACCAACCACTGACTTGGTCTACAAAACCTCCTGGCAGCCTTAGGGATAGACTCCTTTCCAGTTCGTACCTAGATACTTCCATGGCGGGTGGGTGGAAACTCTTCTCCAGCATGGTGTCGACTCCATTGCTACATGACTTCCACTGTTAGGTCCTTGTTTAATTGTCATGTGCTACATACAGGCAACCTTTTTATTAGTAACATGGTACACCTAACCGCCCTGCAACTTTTACCACTGGTCTTCTGAGTTTGGGAGCCATAGGGAAGGAAGCACGTGCGCGTGGCTACCGTGTTTAGTTGCTTGTTGTAACCCA
Source organism: Lutra lutra (assembly GCF_902655055.1). NCBI lineage: Eukaryota > Metazoa > Chordata > Mammalia > Carnivora > Mustelidae > Lutra > Lutra lutra. The sequence continues at coordinate 20,163,229 of NC_062294.1, forward strand.
CATGTACCAGCGCGCTCAACGGGAATCTGCAAGTACATAAAAAGGCCTCGTGTTGGAATGGTGAAACCATGAAGGTTTCCATTATCTATTTTCAAATGTTTCACACTTAGTCAAATGTCTCTTATAACTTTAATAACGGAGACACTTTAAGATTGAAACGTTTGAAGATGGGGGTTTTTTCCATGCTCTATCTTTCTTGTGCTATTTATTTCTCAGTCAAAACATGCCCAAGTCCTGCCATTGTCTCTCATGAGATATAATTTCCGTCTTTGGATTTCATCCAGTTTATCAACATCTTTTTAAAACATGGAATTCAGGGAAAAAAAAAAATGCTATAGTCTAACTGTGAGCTGACCAGGGTTATCCCTTTTGTTTATTTTTCTACCTGCGTTGCACTAATCAGGAAGATATGGGAGAGTGTAGCTCCCCCAAACCCACGCCCTCATCCTGTGACTCCAGTGGGTTGTACCAATAGATAAATAACAATTTGTAAGAACAGAGAACAGCCTTAATTTTAACAACCACCCGGGAAGTCTACACCAATGGCACAACAATAATTTCATTTCCTATGACTACACCCACTAGACCTCATTGTCCTCAAGATCTATCTTCCTCAAATCATATCCTTATGCCTCATTCTGCTTGATGAATCTGTAACTTATATTTTCTCATAGGATTTGGTACTGGTTATTGCTTGGATACCAGCTAGTAGTAGTATCCTGGGACTTCCTGAGCTTTTTTTAACCCAAATTTCTAGTTTGTTAATTTGAAGTCTTTTTTTTTTTTTTTTTTTTTTTTTTTTTGGTAACACTCTGGAAGAGATTATTACTTTTTTGATATCAGGTTTGTCATGTTTGGTTATGAAAACTGCCAGTTTCCATGTCCTAAAGTGGGTATTCTAATGAAGGCCTAACACAACTATAAGAAAGTCACCAATCTAAATCAGACTTCTTGGCAGAAGCTAGGCCCATCACAGAGATAGGGATGGGCTGGAACATTGGTGGATGAGTGCTTGTTTGTTGATTATGGCCCAGGAGGGAGGATATGCATTTGGATGGCATATTTCTGAAAGGCTGGTTTCTTTAGGATCTAGGGTCATCCAGGGTACCTGCTGAGAAGTCAGAATCTTGCTCAGTGGGTAAGGAACTCCAGAAGACATGAAAAAAGTTTGGTTGCCTCAATGCATGTTGTCATGTTTTGCTCCCTTGCCTCTTTGCATCTCACCACCTGCAGCCACTGAACTGGAGGGAGTCAGGCTGAGCCATGTGAAAAATTATTTCACTGGGATTTGTTTTCATTGAAGACAGGCAAATCTCATAATGTCTATCTCAGAAGACTCCTGAGGGGCTATTCCTCTGTTCCTGAAACTAGTGGTTTAATTGAAAGGCACTGGAAGAGACCAGAAAACCTCCAGAGGCTGGTCTCAGGGGCTATTTCAAAGGACAAAAGCATGGTGTAGGACCATGGTTCGTAGACTTTAGTGTGGATCCAAATCCCATGGAGGACCTCCGAAGCTCAGATCCCAGGGTATTCAGTACGTCCATGGGTCTGCCTTTATAACAAACTCTCAGGAGATGCTGATACAACTGGTATCCTATCGGTATAAAGGGAGGAAAAGGTTCAGAATCAACGTCACATAAGCTCAAGTCCCACTGTTGGCACTTAGAACCATGTGGTCTTAGCCATGTCATCTCGCCTCTTCGAGTTAGAGGGTATTATTGTTGCTACTGCTGCTTATAAAATGTTGAAACTAGTCCTCACTTCAAAATATCATCCAAAGAAATTGATGAGATAATGTGTGTCAGAGCACAGCTGTACACAGAGCAGGTCATTAGGTTCTTTGTATCCTCCCATACCTGCACAGGTGGGGCTCAAGGAAATGATGCTACCACTTCATGTCACAACCACTTCCCCTGACTTTTTACTTAACAGAACTTCTTACCATGACCTTCATAAGCCCACATGTCCACCACAGCAAAGAGCACTCAAAGCCACTAGCCTGGCCAGTGGAGACAGGATGTCCCTGTTGTCTCGACATCTGGCCTCTCCAACATAAGCCTCTAATTTTCTGTGGCTCTCTGCTGGCCTCCCTTCAATGTGGGAGAGTGGTATGGATAACAAGCCCCATCTGTGAGGCAGCTGAGTCCCAGAGGCCCCCCCTTCTCCAAGCCTTTGAAGAATCCATCCGCGTTCTGCCTGGAGGTCTCCCATTGTGGCCAGCACCTCTGTTCTCTATTAACAGTGGGGAGAGCATCCATATATTAAAAGAAGGAAGCAAATTAATGTCCTATTCTGGGATATGCTGAAGCATACCGGGATGGAGGAGGCTGCAGCAGACAACAGGGTCTTGGACACAGACTCTACTGAAGTTGCATCCAGATTGACACTCATTTCTCCCATCACTGCAGAGCAGGTGGCACGATGAATGAAAAACCGTATGATCTGGAGTGAAAGAGTGGGGTCTGAATTCAAGCTCTACCAAATAGCCATGATCCCAAGCCTTAAGCCAGGTGAAAAAGTTACAACAAGGTCCACAGAGACCTTTGAGAAAGATCTCCACCCTAAATAAACCTAAGATTATTTTTAAAAACAGAAAGGGATAATTAAGAAAACGAGTCTAGTTTATTTTAAGGTATTAAAACCAACTGACCATTCTAGACATACAGGCTTGGGCGCTTCAAAGGTGAAGCCCATGAGTTGATTTTCTTTTCTAATCTTTACATTCATCTGTAAAATGATGATCTCCAAATCCCCAGGAGGCTTACCTGAAATCCTCTCTGAAGGCACACCAGGGGTATTATGAGTTATTTCCATATGAACGGTTCTGGGTGGATTTTGCCTGAATTCCAGGACTTTGGTTGCATTCTATACCTTCAAAAATTGCTGAATGGGGCAAAAACATAAATGGTGCTGACCTTTCAGACTGTTACTAAGCAATGAGCTTCTGCTGCTTACTATTTCTGTGAGTTTGGGTATATTACTTAATCTTGCTGAGTCAGTTTCCCCAAATGTAAAATGGGGATCATATCAATCCCTGAAAGGTGTGGTAAGGATTGCTTTAAGAGAGAGATTTCTGGTAAACAGAAGATGCCTAAAACTTACTTTCTGGTAAAGTCCCCCCCCACCCACACACAGCTTCCTTGAATATGAGTTCTTTTCCAAGTACGGAGTATAGGTGAGCTCTTTCAAAGCTATACGATCTAATTCTGTTTTAAACAAGAGAAAGTTATTCATGCTAATGCTCTGTTTAGGAAGTGGTTACAGCAATGGTGTGCTGGTAAATGTTTGACAACTGGCTTTCTGTGGAGGGAACGGGTGATCTGTCATTTTATAGATGAATTCTGTAGCGTGATACTTCCACCACGGCCCCTTCTGAGCAACTAAGGAGATATCGCTGATCACAGAGCTGGAAAGAAATAAGCACAATTGGCTCTTCCAAGGTAATGAGGGTTAGCGTCAGTATACCAAAGGGTCCTGGGGTGAACAGCTGATCATTGCAAGGTAGTGATGGGAAAAGGCAAGAACAAGGAAAGAGCAGAGACAAAGAGGAAATAAACAGACAAAAAAGAAAGAAAAGGAAGAAAGCAGGAAAAACAGAAAGGGAAAGGAAGAAATACAGACCTTCAAAACCAACCTTTCAATTCTTCCATTTCATTTTTACAGAAAGAGAAACTGAGGACTAGAGAGGAGAAATAACCCTCCTAGGGTCACTAGTGGTGGACTTGGGACAGCAAGCCAAGAGCTTAATACTTGTGCCCAGAGATCAAGCATTCCAGAAGGGAGCTAGAATTAATGAGTATAACTAAACAAATAACATGATAATTTGATATTATGGTGACGTCCCTGGAAAGGCTCCATCACTCAGTCACTTCAAACTCAGCTAGGCAAAAAGAGGTAAAAACTGGTCTTTGGGATCAGCCTATGTGGGTGGAAAAGGGAGCCTGACCTACACCTAATGTTTCCAGCCCCTAAAGTCTGGAGTTCTGTGACTGAAGGGCCTGCCATTTGGTATTTGGCTGTCACACAGAAACTGGCAGTACTAACCTGTAGCTATAAGCAATGAACATGCACAATCTTGGGAGAATTGCTGAGAAATCTGGCGGAATTGCTCTGTGATTTCTCCCTCTAGCATTTGTTTTGCAAAGGGAGTAATTTCTGTTGTGTTTCAGGTTTTATTCCTTGTGATGTCAACATGCATTTAGACCAGATGTTCCAACCATCTTAGGAAATTCAGAGCTGCAGATCCTTCTTTCCCAAATTGAAAAGCTCAGCATTCCAGTTAATGACACCAGACTCCTGTCTGTCATGATGGTGTGCAATTATTTTGAGACTGAGAGGAAGAACTTAGTTTTCGGTATCCCCAAGGGTCAGAACTCCTAGTTGACCTCAGCCTTCCCAGAATCATGATTCTGTCACTGACTAGCTAGCTAATCTCCTATACCTCCTCTAAATTCTCTAAACTCCCTCTTCTCCATTTGCAAAATAACAATATGGAACTAATGGCAAAATAGTGTAAAGTAAGAATTGCACATCAAGAATACGAAAGTTTGAACTCTGCCTCTGCCACCAACCGAATAGCACAGTAACCTTAGAAAATGGACTTAATACCTCAGAGTCTCAGTTTCTCAGATGCAAAAGCAACAGGAATAGGAACAACAACCAAGGAAGGATGAAGACAGTGTAGTTTTGTGAAGATTAAATGAGATAGTATGTATACATTAGCCCTTATGCCTGAGCAGAGGAAACACTTAATAAATGTTGGTTTTAAAATCTTAAGTATTTAATATGACACACAGGATTTGTGATCCCATGACATGGATGAGGACACGCATACTTGAAAGAAGTGGCTTGCCCAAAGATACAGAGCCAAGGATTCAAGCCCCGGTCTATCTGACTCCAAATACTGTGTTCTTTGTGATAATATATGTTTAGCAAAATTTTCTCATAGGAAACAGAGGAGGAGGTATTTTAATAATTATTACCATTGCTCTTCCTCCCATGTCCTTAAGGTTGGGAATTCCTGAATCAGATGGTAACTCAAGAAGTGAAGCAAAAAGAACGTTCCAAGTTTTGGGGAAAAGCTACTTAAACACCCTCCAGGCAGTAGAATTGCAGGAAGCTGGGAATCAATTTTATCATTGTTATTTCTGTCTTTCTGGAAGGGAAAGGGCAAGAGACAGGGATTGGGGAGAATTCTCAAGCTTAAGCCAGTTTCTAGTCTTCAAATGACTGATCTCATATTACGACAAGTATAAAAAATGGTAACAAGGACTTTGTGAAACCACTAAGCTGTGTCTTGCATAGCTGGTGAAGTTCTCGAACTGGTCTCTGCCATTTATTTATAGGGGAGAAAAGATATTCTGATGAGAACCATTTTCTAGTTTGACAATTTTATTTTAGTGTTACTTGATCTACTTGGAAGCCTCCTGGGAAATCAATGCTACATTTGACTTCTCTTCATGTCATTGTGTTAGCTATTAGATGGCTAATTCGCTTCACAAGATATGCCAATATGAGAGGCACTTGGCTCACATTAGGAGTAGAATTTCACCACTCGATGGTCAGATCTTTTATGATTAAGACAGAAGAGCAATCCAAGCACAGCAACCAATGAAAATGCTCTCCAATCACCTGCAATCACTGCTCTTGGGTTTCTAATGGAAGTGGTCCCACTTAGTACCGATCATGCAGTTCTAATTTATCCTAAAAATAATAATGTGGTTTGGTTTGGAAGTTGAGACTATGGGAAGCCCTTCTATTCTCTCTCTCAAATCCCTCCCTCCTTTCCCCTCCTGCTTTTTCTACATGTTCCTTAGGTAGCACAATGAAGAAGTGAAATTAAGGGAGACCATAAAAGTAGCAATATGTAAAATGAAGGCATTGTTTTTTACGGAATTTTGGTGAAACACGCCAGCTTTGAAGTCAGATAATAAGGCTGAATTCTAAATTGCTCATTTGTTATTTATTAGGCATGCAACTTTGAACTAGTCAATAAATGTACTTACCCCTTAGTGTCCTCATGTGTCAAATGAAGATACTTCTGAGAATTTTTGCAAGGAACAACTGAAATGATGAATAAACAGCATTACAAACATGATGGGAACTGTTATTGAGCTCCTGAAGAAATATATGGCCTTCACTACTCTGCAGTTAAACAGAATGATATGCCATCAGGACAAGGTGAGCCTTCACTAAACAAAGTTCATTTTCAGACTGTAAGGCCTCTGAGAACTGAAAAGCATGCATTTTAGAACTTCTCATCCCCTTGTTTAAGAATCAGGAGTAGCAAGGATGGAACAAATCTCAACTTTGTGGTCATGAAACATTCTTCCTGAAACAGAAATGAAGGAGAAGTTCTGTGTGCACGTGGGTGTGTGCAGGCGTGTGTGCACATTCAGACTATCATGAAAGAAGCCTTTGAACAGACTATATTGGGGTCCACTTTTGCCCCATGGCCGTAGTTGCCTATGAGAGAAAAAGAAATAAATCACAAAGGAGGGGAAAAAATCCTGGTGTTCTGAAATTAGATAACTTTAACGGGACCACAGATGAATGTCTGACTTCAGTTGCCCTCTGGTCTCCATTTCATTAAGTAAGAACCTTCCAGCATCCTTCCCAATGACCCACTTTCGCCATTCTAGAATAAGATGAGAAAAATGTGTACAGAAAGCATTATGATTCTTGAATACTTTTCAAGACAAATTTCATGAAGTCTCCTCATGGAGAATCCAAGGGAACAAAATAGGATGATCTATACCCTTGGCCCATTGCTTTATCCTTTACTATCCCAAGCCTTGTGTGGAGATGGTCTTTGGCGAGTAAGAATAAAGTAACAGAGACGTTATGACAAAAACAAAGAGGCTGTTCCCATTAAAAATAAAAAGATGAGTCTGTCAAGGGAGCTATTCTGGCCTGAAGTTTCTGAGAGATGTAGATTCTTAAGCCTGAGTGAAGACTGAAGCAGAGAGTAAGACCTACCAGCATAACAGTGGCAGAGAAGGTAAGAGAGTAAAATCAGAGGGAGAAGAGGAGTTTGGGATATATGTCTAGCAGGGCTTGTATGGACTGAGAGGTTAATTTATGGGAAATACAAAATGGCATATTTTATAGACATTCTTTATATACTTTGTGGATAAAAAATGTATTTCAGCTATTAATTAGATTTTCACTATTCTAATGAAACATACCAGCATTAGTGAAAGGATTCATCAGAATTTATCATAACTACTATGGGCTCAGCCACCAAACAGGTAGACACCTGGGGAAGGGAAGAGGGCAGATGGGCAGAACTGGGTCAACCTAAGACAGGCTTCTCAGAAAATGATGAACAGAATAAAATTAAATACTGGTGGTGGGGAAGGGCCCTGTCCTATGGGTGGGGCACCTTAGGAAGGGTTGTACTTATATTCATAAGTTGAATCCAGCCACCATTGGGTGGGGAATCTGAATAGGGTGGCATTCATTCATGCATCTATCCGTTCAATCACTTATTCAATGTCTGAGTGAATGAAAGAGTGTCGGCAGTATCTAGGATGTGGGATGGATGGACGAGATGGTCCCTCACTGGTCAGGGCTTGGTAACTCCTTGGGAATTAGAGTGCCAACCAAGAAGACCTGTATTCAGGGAGAAGTAAGATCAAGGTTGGAAGCTGTCACCAAGGCCAAGGGAAAAAAAAAAACCCAACTGGTTGTTAGAGTACATGTGAGTGAGTGCTAAGATGCTCTCTTACCCTGCCCTAGACAAACAACCTAGAGGAACAAGATGAATTACAGACTGCAACAAAAGTAGTGACCAGGGGCATCTGGATGGCTCAGTGGGTTAGGCCTATGCCTTCGGCTCAGGTCATGATCTCAGGGTCCTGGGATTGAGCCCCGCATCAGGCTCTCTGCTCAGCGGGGAGCCTGCTTCCCCCTCTCTCTCTGCTGTTGCCTCTCTGCCTACTTGTGATCTCTGTCTGTTGAATAAATAAATAAAATCTTTAAAAAAATTTAAAAAAAAAAAGTAGTGACCAGTCTCATAGTATACTTTCAGTCATGGTCAGCGCTGGTCTAAACAGTGGGTGGGACAGGACTCCAAGGTGAAAGTCTTCAGCCCCCCAACCTAGGCCAGCCTAGACTGGGCCACAAAGCCATTGATGCATTGATATGCACTGAAGCGCAAGTCCTACAAATATGTCCTCATGCCCCAAACAACTACCAGAAAAGAGCAGAAAAACAAAACAAAATTCCAGAGCGATGTGTTTGCAAAGAGAAGCTGAGCTATTAGCCATGCTGTCTTTGTTTGCGTAGGCTCCTGCTTGGGAGAGGGTAAAGGTGTAGGACTGGATGGGAGTCAGCGATGGCTAAGGGAAGAAGCTTCAGTGCTTAATTGGGAAGAAGTTCCGAAAAGGCTGAAGGCAAAAGCAAAGTGTGTGACAGCAACCACGCTGCTCTGAGTGGTGAGGCTGTGAGGAGGAGAATAAATAGATTAGTGTCATTTTAGAGATGTTCATTCTCTCCATTCACCCACATAATGCAATTATTTAGTAGTTCAGGATTCTTTTAATTCTGTTTGAAGAACTTAAGAGGTTAAGGGCTTGAAATGATAAATGCATTATTAATGTTGCCTCATAGAAACATCCAAGTCTATAATTTCTGAGGCAGAGAAAAAAAAAAATCTAATAGGTTTTTACTCACTTTTTCCCCCCCTGGTAAATTAACCTACAGGACCTGTGAGAAATGTATAAATTAGACATTACTAGAGAAAGTAATAATGGACCAAAAGCCATCATCTGAAGGTGTGATGGGGCCCTCAATGTGGACCTCACGGAGTTCCAGACCAACCTGCTGCCCTACCCCCGCATCCACTTCCCCCTGGTGACCTATGCCCCCATCGTCTCGGCCGAGAAGGCCTACCATGAGCAGCTGTCAGTGGCAGAGATCACCAACACCTGCTTCGAGCCCTCCAACCAGATGGTCAAGTGTGACCCTCGCCATGGCAAATACATGGCCTGCTGCATGCTGTACCGCGGGGAAGTGGTGCCCAAGGACGTGAACGCTGCCATCGCCGCTATCAAGACCAAGTGCACCATCCAGTTTGTGGACTGGTGTCCCACAGGTTTCAAGGTTGGCATTAACTACCAGCCCCCCACAGTGGTGCCCGGGGGCGACCTGGCCAAGGTGCAGCGGGCCGTGTGCATGCTGAGCAACACCACAGCCATCGCCGAGGCCTGGGCCCGCCTCGACCACAAGTTTGACCTGATGTACGCCAAACGGGCCTTTGTGCACTGGTACGTGGGCGAGGGCATGGAGGAAGGAGAGTTCTCAGAGGCTAGAGAAAGTAATAATGGACCAAAAGCCATCATCTGAAGGTGTGATTCATTAGCAAGAGTGATATGTGCATCCTTAGTTTTGGGGTGTCTTCTTGTACTAAGCCCTGTACAGCTGGGGAGAAAGGGGTTACTGGCACAGGAAGAGGAAGCGTTCTCACCAGGAAGCATACATTCTTACATACGACCTCACATGGTCCCGCTAGTCCACGTGATCGTTACGGAAGACAAAGTATACAGACATACAGAGCCTGGGTTTGAGAATACAGACCTAGGTTCACATACCAGTCCAACCAACTATGAATTGTGTGGCTTCACAAATCCAGGTAGGCTGGAAATAAAGGATGGAAAAGAAGATATGTGAAAGAGCCTTAATCCTAAGAAAGATGAATTTCAGGCTGTGTTAATACCAAAGTAAACTTTAAGACAAGTAGTATTACCAGAGATAAGATGTTTGAAAACCTTCTTTTGAGTTCTTCGTTGTTGTTATCTTTCAGTGTCATGACCTTAAAATTCTTCTTCATTTGGACATCATGTGTCTATAAAATATCTGCATCACTCTTTATTCCTACTCTAAACTACTCTGGGTGTGACTACTGAAAGTGCAGGAGAACTGAGGCTGAGAACGAGCCCCGTGTAGGATTTCCATTAGCTCCCTCCTGGTGAGTGGATGCGGAGGCCACACTGATGGGCTAAAGGCATTTCTTACCACGAGAGACTGCTTTGATATAGTTGTGGGTCTTATGAATCAGCTAACCATATTCCTTTGTTTTATTTCATAAACATTCTTCAGGCATTGTCTGTGTAACAGATATTGAAGTACATTTAATGTATACAGAGATGAACTTGGTCAGGATCACTGTCTTCAGTAAGCTTACAATCCACACTATGACATTATATTGAAACATAATATGTTTACAACAAACTTTGGGCAAGTTTTGGGGAGATTTTACTTCTGGCATTCCCAAATCAGTGCGGAGAATGAAACTTCTTTTAAGGTGGGACTACCCGGTGTGAATCAAACTGTGTTTTGAGTTATAGCTGTGTGTTCTGCCAACTGGTTTGAGCCACTTTTACAGGATGATTCTCAGTTACTCTCACCAGCCAATTTCATACATGGCCTCATTGTTCTTTCACTGTATCTTACATCCCCCCTCCCTCTCCATGCCCATCATAATCCCATGAGTCCACCAAGGCTTAAGGCATTTATAACTACCTGACTCTAATTTTATTTACTATAGTCTCTACTCTGCCTATATCCCCTCAACACAACCCATCTCCATGTTGATGGCTTCCAATGCAAGCAGTTGCAACTCGGCCCAAAGATTATCTCCAGCCACCAAAGCACGCCCAGCAAGCCAGAAGTGCTAAGGCGTTAAGTGCTCAAGGAAGCAGTCCTACACCAATGGCTAATGGGAGCTGGTGGAAAATATCTCAACCTTCTTGCTCTTTAGGAACATAACACCAAAGGTTATTTTACATTGTATCTGAAAGTCCTCCAGAGAGAAGGAGTCCTGATTTCTCTTACCAGTAACCTGGGGGATAAGCCAGTCTTTATTGTCTTCTTTCCCTTTCCTGAGTTATTTCTCCTCCCTTCTAACAGTGCTTCCTGAATCATCTACCAAATCGACTACTTTCAGAAAAACAATTTAAGATTGGACTTGACTGTCAGGAAAATTAAGAGGATAAGCAGAAGCTGGTAACCACAAAATGAGGAAGCCAGAGAAGCTCCTTCCAAGCCTCACCCAAGGACCCAGAACAGGTAGCCAGAGCCCTAAGTTTGTCTCCTTCTGGTGACAGAGATCCTCAACAGAATAACCTGAAAGCTAAGGTCTGGGGGCCAAGGATCTCCCATGCTCCAGTAAGACCTTGAAAGTCAGAATGTCTTTGATGAGCCTGGATACTGTGGTCATGACCAAGGTTCCCAGGACCTTGGTGATGTGGAAGCTCTTGTAGAGGTAAGTCTGAATGTCTGCACGCCTGTGTCAAATATGTCGTGTGCCCTGGGGGGTACCCAGATTTTTCCACCAGGGTTTGTTTCTGGAGTAACTAACCTAGGATAATCTACATCTAGAGGCAGAAGTATTTATTCTTCATTTGCTGTTTCTTTGGGTCAAACAAATTTAGATTACAGTCCAGTTTCTATAGTCAGGTATCTTTCTACTGTGACTACCATACAACTCAAACTATTTTCAGCTAAAAAGGGGATTTATTTACTCATATAACCAGAAAGCCAAGGGGTTTCATATGGCATCAGGTAGGGCTTGATATAGTCCCTCGGTGATATTTCTTAGTTATCTCTTGGTGCCGATATCCTCTTTGTCAGCTCCATTTCCAGCTGGACACTATTCACAAAATAGTCAAGTAGACACATGACCTAGCAATTCCTTAAGTGCCTAGAATCTGTAGAGGACTGTGTTGGCAAAGTTTTGAGCTATATGGAGGAACTCTGAGTCTGGGATGCCGGTAGATGTTCTATATTTTAGGTCATGTCTGGATCACTTCTCTGTTCCTACAGGCTGCAGCAATGTCAGCCCCACAGAAATGACGTAGATTAAGAATGAGGGAGGAGAGTGTTCCAAAGGGAAAAGATGGAGCTCTGTTATCAGGAGAAGAGAGAATAAATGTGGGCACAGCACATTGTATGAGTTACCAAATCATTTAGTCTTACTGTTTAATGCAAAAAAGGAAGGAAAGGAGGAACACCTGAAGAAATGACCCAGAGCATTGGGCTAACTTTCTCAGTTATGGTGATTCCTCTCATGTCTGACTTCTGTGCCCTGTCATTCTGACCATGTGGTCTCATGTTTCACAAACATCTCCAATTAGAGAAGCACAGAGAGTATGAATTGACTTAAGGTCTAAGAGACAGACAAGAATGAGCACAGATTCTTATTCCCGTGACTTAATAAAATGTAACACACAGCTGACTCTTGAATAATGCAGAGGTTAGGGGTGCTGAATCCCTGTGCAGTCAAAAATTGACATATAACTTTTGATTTTCCACCAAAACTTATCAACCAATAACCTAATGCTGACCAGAAGCCTTACTGAAGACATAAAAAGTCTGTTAACACATATTTTGTATGTTGCACATATTAATACTCTATTTCTTACAATAAAGTAAGCTAGGAAAAACGTTAATAAGAAAATCACAAGGAAGAGAAAATAGATGTATAATACTGCACTATTCTGAAAAAACTCCACAGAGAAGTGGACCAGTGCAGTTCAAACTCTTGTTGTTCAAGGCTAATGAATCAGTAGCTACCATGGGCTGAACTGCCTCTCCCCTTCCCCAAATTCATACGTTGAAGCCCTAAGCTCCAGTGCCTCCAAACGTGACTGTATTTGAAGATCTTTAAAGAGACAATTAAGGCTGTTAGGGTGGGCCCTAAACCAATCTGACTATTGTCCTTACACGAAGAGGAAATCTGGGCATTAAAAAGGACACTGGAGGCTTGTGCACAGAGAGAAAAAGACCGTATGAAGACACATTGATAAGACGGTCATCTGCAAGCCCAGGAGAGAGGCCGCAGAAGAAACTAAACTGGCCAGTACCTTGATCTTGGACTTCTGGCCTCCAGAAGTATAAGAAAATAATTTCTGTTGTTTAAAACCTCCCAGTCCAGGGAGCGCTGTCTTGGCAGCTCTAGCAAACTAATACAGTAGTACCAATGACTGAGCATTTTACAGGACCGTAGTCATTGCCCTAAATGCTTTCACAGAGAGGTTATTTAAGTCAATGGCAGTCCTAAAAGGTGGAATCATGGGTATAAAAGTACAGCATGGGGAATATGGTCAGGAAATGCGGTAATAATATTATACGCCAATAGATGGTAATGGCACTCGTCCTGATAAACACAGCTTACTGTATGAAATTGTCAAGATGACACTGTATGTTAACGATCCTCCAATTTAACGAATTAATTTGGTAATTAATTAATGTAAAAAAAAGCATGACTAGTTACAGATTGTATAGATGGAGAAACTGACTTTCGGAATGATTAAAGACCTATTTAAGGCCATGCTGAGAGCACATGGTTCTAATCAGACTGTACAACTGTCTACCTGAAACCTCTCCTTGAACATCCGAATGTGACAAAAAACAAACTCAAGGTCCATTCAGCAGACTCAGTTTTGTCATCTGAAGTTTTCTCCACCAAACATTTATAAGCCAGACTCCAAAAAAACCACTTTTTTTTTAAATAAGAATTTTTTATTTTAATTTTAATTAATTAATTTTAATAAACATATAATGTATTTTTATCCCCAGGGGTACAGGTCTGTGAATCGCCAGGTTTACACACTTCACAGCACTCAACATAGCACATACCCTCCCCAATGTCCATAACCCTACCCCCCTCACCCAACCTCCCTCCCCCCAGCAACCCTCAGTTTGTTTTGTGAGATTAAGAGTCACTTATGAAAAAAAGCACTTTTTTAAAAAATTAACAACACCGTACCTTGTCCTTCAAATCAAATCCATCATGAAGTCTGGCTCATTGAACTTCATCTTTTCAAACAGTGTGTGACACAATGGATGCCCAGTAAGAAATTATTAACTTTGTGGAGGTAGAACTGATATGCTTAGAAAAGAAGAGATGGGAATCAGTGTACATTAGAAGGAAGATCAAAGATTATACCAAGATTTTAATTCAGAGAAAAAAGGCAGTGTGCAGGAAGTTCAGTTAGATCAGCCCTGAAGAATGCATCAACCTCACAGTCATTCTCCCTCTGTTCCTATGCAGGTCTCTCTCCTGTTCTCTGTGCCTAAGAATCTGCTACAGTCTAGACCATTATCTCTCACATGGATTAGTTCGGCATCTCTCTGTATGCTTTCTCTGATGTCATTTCCACTACAGCCAGAATAATCAGTTAGACTAATTCTCCTTAAAACACATCATGGGCTCCTTCACAAGGTAATGTTTGTCGTATGACCCAAGTGATTTTACTGACTTTCATTCTAACCTTAAATAAGGCATAAATGGAAACAATGGGCAAAGAACTTAATTTGGTCAAGGTTGTAACCCCAATTGTGGCCCAGTCATAAAACCACAGATTATTTTTAATGTGTCACACCAAGTCATTTCCCAGGAACCCTGGTATAATACAACAGTGATATTGAGAACAGAGTTCTCTTCGTCTGCATATGGAGGAAAGAGACCTAGGTAGGACTCCCAGAAATCTCATCTTGCTTCTGTTATGATCAGAACTGTGAGTTTTAAGATAAGTCAGGCTTTCAAAACTTGATTGCCTCACCTATAATGTTAGGGTTTGTGTACTGATCTCTGTGTACTTTTCTTGTTCCACAAAGAAATTATAAAATCACTGTTCATGTTACTGAGAAGAGACAAGAAGATCTCAAGATGAACTAGAGACAGAAGAGAACATGCAGTAGACAATTTGAGAAAACACTAGTACTGAAAAAGGAATGTGTGGATGCATTGCCTCGGAAACCAGTGATTAAGAAACTTGGGTTTTCCCCCACCCTCTGAGTTTTCTCTACACTTGCCCAAAGAATGCCAAAAATAAGAGCTGAATTTTCTCCAGAAGCAAACGGGATAGAAACCAGGCCTCAGACACCCACCAAGATTGAGTAAGGATCCACCAAAGAGGTTGTGGCCAGGAGAGTAGGAAGTTGGGGCCAGATCTTTCCCTTTCCATTAACATGGCTACCCTTTGCGGGGAAAGGCCTCCCAAAAGGATCACTTGCTAAAAGAAACAAAACAAAACAAAACAAAACCCTAGAATCAGATTCTAAGAGCAACAAGCTATCTTGGGAAACAACTGGAACTACACATTCATTGCTCAAATGAGGAAATTAAGGCACAGGATGGTCAGATAACATATCCAAGTTCACAGAGCCAGGAGGAGATATTCAAACCCTCGTTATTCTGACTCCAAAATCTGTGTTCTTACTGTGATACATCTTCCCAATGATAGGTGCTATGAGAATGTCTGGCTGACACCTCTGTCCTTCTTAGATGGGTATAGATATCATTTATTGTTGTCATAGATTTTCTCCCCATACAAAGGCAACTCTTGCTCTTTAACTCTTTGGTATTGAGGAGCTATCCAGGAAATTCCAGGATCTCATAGGACTCATATGTCCTAGCATATGAGTAAGTTATTATTTTTTTAAAAGATTTTATTTATTTATTTGACAGAAAGAGATCATAGGTAGGCAGAGAGGCAGGCAGGGAGAGAGAGAGAGAGAGAGGAGGAAGCAGGTTCCCTGCTGAGCAGAGAGCCCGATGTGGGATTTGGTCCCAGGATCCTGAGATCATGACCTGAGCCGAAGGCAGAGACTTAACCCACTGAGCCACCCAGGTGCCCATGAGTGAGTTATTTTTGATGCTGACACCCAGTTCCCTATACTGTTCTGATTCTTTCATCAGGATATTGGAGCTCAAGTTAATCACCTCCCAACTGGGGATGACTATTTTCTCATTTGATAGCAGATAATGGTCACATCTGTAGGTAAGCATTTAGTATTCAGGAGAAAAAAATAATCAGAAAATTTTTAAAAAGAAAATAATTTGAACAATTGGATGAATAAACTTTATCCATCCTATCTCCTCTCTGGGTGTCAGTGTACCTATCTGGAACAAGGGAAGTGTGATCAGATGATGTCTAAGGATCTTTGTGTCTCCAGCCATCTTGAATCCTGTTTATGACTGAGAAGAAGAAAGGAAGGGCTCCATAGCATCTCAGTAGAGTAGCCAGGAACTCAGGTGGCAGTGGACCTTTGGCAGCTCTGGGAATAAGGGACCTGACATTTGAATTTCTAGAACATTCCCCTCTCCTTCTTTATGCAGATTATGTGCTTTCCCTTTAGCCAAAGTGACATAGCCAAATATTCTGGACCTGAGGTAAAGAAGAAAGCCAGCCCCTGGCATTCTTCTCCAATAAGCTTCCAATGAAAACAAAATTACCCATTGTTACTTTGTAACTATAACCCATTAATGAATAAACCAACCTTCCAAGGCTAACCTAATTGGGCAGTGGCACCATTATTTATCAAGTATTAGATATAAAGTTTCCCCTTGTTTTACTAAATAAAAATTTTTAAGGTTAATAAACATTAATATCTTAATCAAAATAGCATGACAATCATTAATAGCTCAGTAATCATAACAATAGCTATTATTCATTGAGAATTTTACTGGATATCAGACAGTTTGTTAACTGTTTTACATATTTTTTTTCACTGAATCCTTTCCAACATTATAAATTAGGTTCTTTTATGATTCACATTTAAAACATGAGGCAACTAAGCCTGAGAGAGGTTAAGTAATCAGCCCAGAGTAACATAGCTAGAACATACTGGAGCCAAGATTCAAACTTGAACTGACCTAACACCAAAGACCACTCTCTAAACCATTCTGCCTTTCTAAAGCCCCATAAAAGTTGCGCGCCTTTAGGATTAAAAAGGTATTCTCTTCTTTGGTATGCCTATTCTTGTTATAATGGAATTATCTTTTGAGTCTTTCTATTTGCTTTGGCCAAGCTGAGAAGCCATCACATTTCCTGATCTGTGATTTTACATATCTATCTCTTCCAACAGAAACTAAGCAAGTTAGTCTTTCAACCTGCCAAGTTAGTCTCTCCGAGGGTAGGGTCAGATCACACAGGATGACAACTCCAGCATCTAGTGAGACAGAAGCTCAGAGCTTCAAGAGGCTGAGGCACAGCTGAGAGGCCAGGAGGATCTCAAAGGTAGCAGGGATGAGCCTGGAACCTGCAATGTCACAACATGGATCCAAATCATACAATGGATATAGTACCATGTCAACTACACATTTCAGAGGAGAGGAAGGAGGAAGGGTGGAGGATTTCCACTTGTGACTCATTGGCTAGCACAGTGTTACATGGTTATCCCTAGCTCCAGAAGAGGCTGAGAAATGTCTCCAGTGTAGACAAAGTCAACAGAAAGAAGAAAGCCAGAAAGAGTATTGAAGGAACCAACCTATAGTTCCTGGCACTTTCCTTTACAGTTATCCTGATAAAATCCTCAAATAATGAATGATATCATGCATAGTATGCCCAAGCAAAGGAAAAGTCGGGAAATGGGAAGCTAAGGAAATGTGGGAAGGTATAAGTTTATCAAGATGACTAGGGTGTATCTGAGAATGACATAATTTTGTTGTTATATTCCAAGCCTTCATACAAATTACAGGGTGATCCATCACTGGAGTCAGACACCTAACTCCATCACTGACAATAAGAAAGGGCATTAAACATTGTCCTGGTTTATTTTATGTTGCATTAAATGTACAAAATTCCCTTATTCAACAACAGACATAATGCGATCTGCACCAAGAACAGCAGAGGGAACTAAAGGCAATTAATGTAGTGGGTTTCTTTTGTGGAAGTGAAACTGATCCAAAGGACCCATTTTATTCCATCCTCTGAGAGGCATCCTCTGATGTGGTGGAGGGTTAGTTCAACTACCTCTCAAAAGCCTCAGATAAACAGGTCTCAAAAATCATCACACTAAACTACTAAGATACTTTCTGAAGTTCAGGCTGACTTATATGACTAGAATAACAGACGGGTGTATTTTGGCAAGAAGATTCTACCGTTAAAGTAAATAATTTGAGGGGCGCCTGGGTGGCTCAGTGTGTTAAAGCCTCTACCTTCGGCTCAGGTAATGGTCTCGGGGTCCTGGGTTCGAGCCTCGCGTCGGGCTCTCTGCTCAGCAGGGAGCCTGCTTCCTCCTCTCTCTCTGCCTGCTTGTCTGCCTACCTGTGATCTCTGTCTGTCAAATAAATAAATAAAATATTTTTAAAAAATAAAATAAATAATTTGTGATCAAGCCTGTAACTTTGGTTGTAATGAATTATTTTCCTAGGTCTGGCTAGCTCTGAATGCCATCACAAAGCTCAACACTGTTCCTTGGACCTTGCTGACTCTATTCTATGACATCTCGTGCCCCCACTCACCCACCCACCCACACACTCAGTGGTTTTTTCCATATAGGCACTTAATCTCCCTAGATAATAGGTCTATGTGCCTGTTGCCTCTTCTAATTCCAACAGAAGACAGACTCAGGCTCAATAATAATAATAGAGGGAAAAACATTTTCACAGTCATAGTTGTCCCAAGTGAGATACATTGTCTTGGGTGGCACTGGTTCTCCGTCCCTTGACAGAGACTTGCAGTGTTAGAAGATTTTCCGTATCACAAGAGGGTTAGATTGTAAATTATTTTTGTCTCTGAGGTCCTATACTGTCCTGAAAATGTTTACCTCCATATTCTTTGAGTCCATTTAAACTTGGAAGTAATAGGAGGTGTGTCTTCAATCACTCATTGACTTGTTCACTCATTTTTTTTTAATTTATTCAACTAATAAACATGTGCATGTAATCCAGCATGGGCCATGCCATGTGGTAGGGGCTGAGAAAACAGAGAAAAAAATTAAGTAGTGTCCCTTTCTTAAAGAGGTCATAGGGATGCTTGATGGTGGTTAGGTAGAAAGTGCTCTGACAGTTAAATCCCATGCATATACACTCTGCCAGATGGAGATGAAAGTTGCTAATGGGAAAGCTTTCCAAAAATTTAAGTTAAGAAAATGCATTTGTTATCTACTCTGAAATCTTCCAAGTATTTAATAAAGTTCTTGCTACTATGTTTCTACACAGCGTTTCTGTGTTTCTACAGCACAGTCATTGGGTGGTTATCCAGACATTGGGTGTTTTCCAAATGTCTAAGCAGGCATCAGTCTTATTAAAAAAAAACACAGGTTTCAGAACTAAAAATGTTCATCACTAGATCATCAAACATACTCCTCTCATGAATCATAGTGAGAAACTAAGGCCAGAGGAAGTCCAGTAATTTGTTCAAGGTTCCACTGTGATTTTTTTTTAAGATTTTATTAATTTATTTGACAGATAGAGATCACAAGTAGACAGAGAGGCAGGCAGAGAGAGAAGAAGAAGCAGGCTCCCCTCGAGCAGAGAGCCCGATGTGGGGCTTGATCCCAGGACCCTGGGATCATGACCTGAGCCGAAGGCAGAGGCTTTAACCCACTGAGCCACCCAGGCGCCCCTCCACTGTGATTTTTTGAGAGCCAAGGCTGGAATCAGGTGTTGCATCTGTCATCCTTGTATCATAACAGCTTGACTTATTTTATGATTTACTTTTTATTTTAGAAGATGATGATAAACATGTATATACTGATCACTTTGCCTGTGTCAGACTACTTTCAAAGTGCTTTAAGTGCTTTTTGCCCTGTTGCATCTGCAAAATAAGCTTATTCAGAAAGCAGGTGTTAGGGTCTTCATTTTATAAGTAAGGACACTAATGACCGAATAAGTTACAGTTGACCTTTGATCAACCCAGGTTTGAATTGTACAGGTTCACTCATATATAGACGTTTTATAGTACAGTAGTGTAAGTATATTTTCTCTTCCTTATGGTTTTTTTTCCCTCTTTTTTTTTTAAGATTCTATTTATTTATTTGACAGATCACAAGTAGGCAGAGAGGCAGGCAGAGAGAGAGGGAGAAGCAGGCTCCCCACTGAGCAGAGAGCCCCGATACGGAGCTCCATCTCAGGACCCTGGGTCATGACCTGAGCCTAAGGCAGAGGTTTTAACCCACTGAGCCACCCAGGTGCCCCTCCTTATGCTTTTCTTAACAGTCTCTTTTCTCCAGTTTATTGTAAGAATACAGTATGTAATACATAGGCAAAGATTATGTTAATTGACTGTTTAGGTTATCAGTTAGATTTCTGGCCAACAGTAGGCTATTAGTAGGTAAGTTTTGGGGGAGTCAAAACTTATATGTACCTAATACCTACACTGTTCAAGGTGGAACTATAATCACTTTGTAAAGACACAGATAGGAAGTGGCAGAGGAAGGATATGAACTCAAGTCTGTCTGACTCTCAAATCTCATTTTCAGGCATTATACCTTATGACCTTCTTCTAGTATGCTCTGATGGAGTACCTGTTGATTTGTCCTGGATATCCAGGATAGGAGGAATCAAATACAAGTCTTAGAGCTCAGCTTAGAGCAGGCTAATGTTTGTTTATGGAGTCTTAGTGAGGGGAGAACAAGGTTAGCTAATACTCAGTAGCATTCCCATCCTCTTCTCCCTGTGATGACAGCCCTCTCCAGCCAACTGAAACAACACCAAGAAATGGAACAGTGATAAGTAATCTAGGGGCATGACCCACCCCACTGGAGACATTCATAGCCGTTGCCATAACAAAAGCAGGAGCTGTGATAAGGAGCTGGGAAAAAATCTGTTACAAAGAAGACTACACCCAAATCAGACTATGGAAACAGACCATAATCAGCCTTGGAACTCACACAGTATGGGAGAGCAGGCACAGATCCCAGGGTGCAAACTGTGTTTCCCTTTCCAAATGGCTCCTGATTCCTGATGGAGGCTTGGTCTTTGTAAAGCCAACCACTCAGGGTTAGGAGGGGTGAGGAGCCCTTTTGGATTTGGCTCCTGGCAGACTCTTTTGCTTCAGATCTTGTTCTCCAATACATTCATTTTATTTTCAGCCATGAAGAACTGTATTTGTAGGTGCCAAAATGCTCTGTGCCATTTCTTAGCTCTCTGCTACTGGATATGTTTCTTTCTACCACTGTCATTCTCCTTTCTTTCTTTAAATTTGAGAATTTCTATTCATTCTCCAAGGTTGATTCAATATGGCACCTTATCTAGAAAGTCTTCTATATTCCACGATTGGTATCAACTCCCTCATTTCAGAGGAGAAGAATTTAGTTCCTCTCTAGGGCTGTCATAGTACCTTGGGAATAACTGTATCAGAACACTTCCCATATTATATTAAATTAAAATTGAGGGTTTGTGTTTTTGTCCTCCTCTGTCGACTGCTGCCTTTTGGAAAGCAGGGATGATGCTGTATTTACAAGAAGTAGTAAAATAAACATTACATTCCCAATAAATACTGCATGAATGAATATATGAATATAAGAATGAATGAACTGATGAGCTCAAATTAATTTCATAAAAGAAACCCTGGTCTAGGAGATGGAGCCAAAATTAATTCATCTTTATGTCTTTCTGTGGGCTGGATCCATGTACCAGGCAACAGAAAGAAACAGTTCTTGTATCATCATGATTCAGAGTGTAGGAGGGTCCACGGAGATGACCCAACTCTACACTGTCCACACAGGGAACAGGTCTGGGAAGGTCAGATGACTCTCTAATTAGCATTCATCTTGGGGATGAATCTCAACCAGGCACCTACCTAGTCTGTGCCATCGATCAGGGTGGTGATATTGCCGCCTTTTTAAGAAGCAAGTATATTAGCTGAGTATTTATGATGGGCCAGGCTCTATGCTAGAGCTGGGGGTCCAGTGGGAAGCAAAACAAACAAGGTCCCTGTGTTCTGGTGTTTACAGTCTGGGTAGGGGGAAGCCAGATGAGTACACTGAAGTATACAGGGCATGAAGGAGCGTGGCTGAACCTAGAGCTGGAGAGTCTAAGTTTTCTTGGAGGAAAATTCAGGCTGTGGGGGATTCATAATTTGATTCATGTGAGCCCTCCTGGGTGTAGTAATGACTATTTCTTTCCACTCATTCGCTAGGACCTACTAACGGCCAGGCCTGTACAGAGTGTTTTACATGCTTTACCTTTTTAAATCCCCCGTTTCTCCTAAAGTTAAGTTTGATTGTTCCTATTTCACAGATGAGGAGGAGACTGAGGCCCCAAGCAGATAAGTGATAGTAAAACCGCCCAGCTAGTAAGGGGTAGAGTTAGATGACGGGCCCAGGTCCGCCTCTGCCTAACTCTTCACCTCCCAGTCTGCCAGGGCTCACTGGGAAAATGTGCTCTAGGTGTTGAAGAATTGCCATTCCCAGATTTCACCAAAATGTCTGCCGTTCCCGTAATGACTGAGCGCTAATCACAGGATGAGGTTGCTGCTGGGCTCCATAAAGAGATATGAAGGAGACCAAAAAGGACTCTAATTGCTAAAGGGCCAAGAGCCCTGAGAGAGAAAGGGAGGGAGAGGAAGTGGAGAAGGACAGGGAGAACAATTAAAAGGCAGAAGTGCCAAGAGAAATACCTCAAAGCACAGTGGGAAATATAAAAGGAAGTGATTCACTTTGCTTCGTGAGGTCAGAGAAACATATCCTATCATGACTGCTTGCTTGTTAAAGGTCAATTTCTAGAGATTTAACTTCAAAATAAAAACCAAGTCCTCCTGGTGAACACAGACTCAGGAAATACAAAACAGAATCCAACTGGTGAGTTTTACCAAGGGTGACTATTGGAAACCTCGTTCAGGTTCAAGAGCTCTCCCCTACACCTGAGCAGCTAATTTATTCAAGAGATAGGTGAACTGATCACCTAGCAGCTGGGTGGGTTTCAAACTCAACTCTACACTAGAAACTTCTGAGGAGATCTTTTTTTTTTTTAATTAACAAATGAAAAAGTTTTTCCCTATTATAGACAGAAAAATGAAAATAATCTGATAATCACAAAATTCCATTTTCATCTATCAAACTGACACAGGTTAGAAACAGTAAGGAGAATCAAGGCTGGCTAGATCAAAGTAACAATGACACTGATGGTGGTGTAAATTGCCACAGGTGACCTGAAGGGTAATACAGCAATATATATCCAGAGCCTTTGACATGACTTATGTACCTTGATGTAGAAATTTCATTTCTAGGAAACTATGGTAAGAAAATAACATGTATAACATGTACAGATACAGATATATTGTCAGGGGACTTATCCAAGCAGGGATTTTCTTTCTCTCTCTCTCTCTCTCTCTGTGTGTGTGTGTGTTGTAGAAGAGCAAAACATTCAGAAAAAAAAGAAAAAAAATCATTAAAAAAATACATGAGGCATCTATGTGATAGGCTTTTAAAAATTAGCAATACTCAGGCCACACTTCAGACCAATTAATTCAGAATTGTTGGGATAGGCGTCACAAACTAGTAGCTTTAGAAAGAATACACACTACCCTTACTATGATTTTAACCTACAGCCAGTTGGGGAACCCGATGCTGTGTGGAAAAAGCACCCAGTTTCGGCAGCACTAAAGCCATAAACAGGCTTTAAAAAAAATCCTTATGTTAAATGTAGGTAATCCTTAAGATAAAAGGTAGGTAATGGCCATTGTTTGGCCAGCTCTCTTCCCACAGGGCCTTTGCACAATCTCTTCCTTCTGAATGGATCATTGTTTGCCATTTCCACCCATCCTTCCCCATTTATTTATTTAAATTGCAGTATAATTAACATACAGTGTTATATTAGTTTCTGGTATACACCATAATGATTCAATAATTCTATGCATTTCTCAGTGCTCATCAAGATGAGTACATCCTTAATTCCCTTTATCTATTTCACCCATTCCCCTACCCACCTCACTCTGGAAAACACCATCCTTCCCCAATTTTTTTTTAAGATCTTATTAATATACTTAAAGAGAGTGAGAGAGCATGCATATGCATGCGAGAGCTGGGTGGGGCTGTAGGGTCAGAGAGAGAGAATCTCAAGCAGACTCCATTCTAAGCATGTAGCCTGATGTGGGCTTGATCTCATGATCCTGAGATCACGACCTGAGCTGAAATCAAGAGTCAGACATTCAACCAACTGAGCTACCCAGGTGCCCCATCCTTCCCCATTTAATTAACTCTTTATTCAGCTACATTTAGTATCTCTTCCCCAGTGGAGGCCACCAGCCAAGTTCCTTTTCTCATCTGTCCTCAAAGGACCTGTTTCTTTACTTCACAGCCCTCATGTCATCTTATAATTATACAAAAACCAAGAGGGTAATGTACTGAATAAAGTCCATCTTTGCCACTAGACTGAAAACTTCCAGAAACAGGGACCATACAAATGGTGATTTCCTCTGTCCATAATCAGGACCTAACTCAGTAACTAGCACATAGGAAGCACTCAATAGATATTTGTTGAATGAACAAACAGATGAATGAATGAACAAGGAAAGGAATGGATTACACTTTAGGCCATAAAACAAAACCTGTATAAAACTAGGCATTTTTGTTTTTGTTGTTTTTCTTCCAGTCCCCAGGCATTTTTTCCCCTATTTTCTCAGCATTTCGACATTAAATAGTTTCTCCCATATCCACATTTCATCTTTTAAAGCCTCATTCCTAAACCTCCTGCATCATGCTTCCCCAAATCATCCCACAGGAAGTGAATTCCCTCTTCTCTACAAACTTGGAATTCTAATTGGAATGTGCTACTGTATGTTGTCTTGGATACATATCACCACGCTCAAGGGATTATAAGCAATTTAGAGGTGGTAACTGTGTAATTCACATCTGCCTTTTCCCCACACAGTGCCCTCTGAAATACCTGCCACACAGTAGGTATTCTATAATTATTTGCTTTAATGCTTGTCTGAATGAATGAATATATATCATGGAAAAGTGGGCAATAGACTTCTGCATTCATTTTTCAAACTCAAGCAAAAGGACAATCACAAAGATTTTTAAGCTCATATGTATTCCAAGGATTTAGTCTAGGAAAAAATTACTAATCAGCCTTCTTTTCTCTTTTCCTTTTTAGACCACACTGTAATTTTTTTTTCTTTTACTGGAACAGAGAATGGAAATAAGACAGTGATTCTGGATAAGTTTGGATAATTACATTTTTCACATTGCTTAGCGTTTAGGATTGACAACTACTGATTATCCAAGGCAGTGTGTATTTTTCAAAATAATTCACAACACAAAAATTAATAATTGGATATAATTGCAAAACCAATTAATATAGTCTTAGCACATTCTTGAGTTTATGGACCTCAGTTTCCTTGACCTTAAAATAAAAGGGTTGGAATAAATCAGTGTCTCTCCATGTTTATTCCCCCATGACACACATAACTCATTCAAAGTTCACTCATTCATAAGGTTAATATTTAATGAGTATCTACTAGGATAAGTGAAAAACATCTTCTGATGGAGGAGACAGGCACTTGTCAATAATCATATAAATATCTTTATTATTGCTACGTCTAAGAGATAAAAATATTTTAACAGAGTAGTGGGTAGTATGGAGGTTTGACCTAGACAGAGAGGTCAGGAATTACTAACAAAATGGCAAAAATAAAACAAAACACACAAAAAACTTCTTCCTAGAGTAAGGACATGTATTAGGGTTCTCCAGAGAAACAGAACCAAATGGTTGTCTTATTTTAAGGAAATGGCTTATGAGCTTGTGGTTGCTGGCACATCCAAAAATCTATAGGGAAGGCTGGGCAGCCTAGAGACCCAGAGAAAAAATGATGAGTTCAAGGGTAGTCTGGAGACAATTATCTTCCTCAGGAGACTTCAGTCTTTTTTCTTAAAGCTTTCAATGGATTGGATGAAGCCCAGCTACATTAGGGAGGGCAATCTGTTTTACTCAGAAGTCTACTGATTTAGAGGTTAATCTCATCTAAAAAATACCTTTGTAGTAATATCAACACTGGTATCGACCAAATAATCTGAGAACCATGGCCTCACTAAGTTGACACATAAAACTAACCATTACAGAGCACACAGGAAAGACAAGAAGAGGCCAGCTATGGGGAATGCCTGGGGAGAGGATGGCAGGAGATAAGACTTAGCACAGACAGAGGCATGGCATGCAGGGTCTGTTGGGTCATGTAATGCATGCCTGCTTTTTTTCCCTACAAGTAGTGTGAAGATTTTCAGGGGTTTGAAGTAGTGTTTTGTCATGATCAGACAATGTTTTCCAAAACCAGTTCTTTGGTGAAGCTGTGAGCACAATATTACAGTGTGTGGGGAGACTGATCTATTAAGTAGAGCAAAGGAGAGGTAAGGACTAAGATGCTGGTAGGGAAGATAGGGAGACGCAATATAAGCTGGAAGTGCCAGGTGATGGACTGATGGGAAGGGTGACAAACCAACAGTCCCATTTTTAGTACAGAAAGTCCTGTGTCCTGGGGGACCTCTTAGTCCCTGGAAACTGGGATGGTTGCTCACTATGGAGGAAAATGTCAACGATGATATTTATGTTTCTGGTTATAGAAGGATCAATCTGAATACTCTCTAATTAGCTAAGTTAAGCATTTTATGTAGAAAAGCATGTATGATGTCACCTACTGGATAAAATGTCCTCCAAGTTCACTTCTAGCTCTCATACTCTGCATCCTCTAAGCATACAGGAATGTCTGCAAAGGCAGCATCCCTAAAACCAATAAACAAACGAACATCCTGAGATCTGGACCTTCAATGGACAAAACTCTTCCATCTGATATACAAATTATGGCCCACCTCATGATTTCATTAAGCTCTACAGCGACTGCCTCAGTCCAGCACCTAGCTAGTATCGGATGAGGACATTTAGAAGGGGACACTGAATCCTTCTATTTCACACACAGTTGCCATTGTGGAAGGACCAAGTTGACAAAACTTTGTCTTCACCCAACACAGAAAAACTCAATGAAGGGTATTCTCCACCTCATATTATTCCACTTGTCTTCTCTCTCTTCCTCTCCCTCTGCCCCTCCTCTCCAACTACCTTCCTGCCTCTCTCCTAGCTCTCTATATTATATGTATTTTACCTTAAATATTTCGAGTTACTTGGAGACAATTTGCCTCTTTACCCTTAAACATTTAATGTGGATCTCCTAAGAATAATGACATCCAACACTGATACAGCACTATTACATAATCTGTAGTCCATCTCCAAATGTCACCAATGGCCCCAATAATTTCATGTACATGCCTTCTTCACCACCCCCACCCCCAATGCCTGCCACCTTTATGTACACGTTAATTTATGCACTCATTTGTCATTTATTTATCAATTTCCAGAAAGTTTTTTTTTTCATTATAAAATCATTTGTGCTCACGGGAGAATGAGGAAAGAGAGATGGAAAAGAAGCATAACCTCAGTACCAGAGCTCAAGAAGAGCTTAATTCCATTCTTTTTTATACACATTTTAGTAAATCTTTATAAGCCACTATATTGCATGATACTGTACAAATATAATATTACATTGTTGTTTATTTAGACTCATATCTTAATTTTCTCTCTCAGCACTGGAATAGTAATATTTCCTGTGTTGTATCAAAGCCTTTAAACAGTGTTCTTAATAATTATATGATAGCTCAGCAAATGTGTATTGCACAATTCACTTAACCATGCTGTCTATTGATGAGCATGCTCAGTTTGATGTTTTCATACAAATGAGACAACATATTTATGCATAAACTCTTCAGTATTTCTGGTGATTTCTTTAGGTTAGATTCTCAGAAGTAGAATTTCTTGGTCAAAGGGCAGTTTAATGCTCCTAATATATGTTGCAAAACTGCCTTCCAAAAAGGATGTAGCTATTTCCATGCCTGCCAAAATGCAAGGCAGTGCGTATGGAACATGTGAAAACCTACATTGAAGGACATTACAGTTAAAAAGGATTATATGAGGGACTCCCTAACATGTCTTTCCACAAACAGAGCACCAGAATTTGCATTTTCCAGCCAGGTGAGTTCTCAGCAGTATAAACATTACTTTAGAATAATTCCTAAAGGAACAATTTTATAGCAGCAATGGGATTCACAGACAAGTTTCATGGAGTCTTTGACTTCTTCGATTCCTATATAACCTTTGGCTTTGGTTTTATGCTTATATATTTGCTGATTTCCTAGGAAAATGCTCAGTTTCATCAGATTCTTGGGAATATCTGTGGTTAAACCATTGTTGTTTTGCTGTCTATGATTCAACATTCTTCTAGTAAAAGAGTACTTATAATCTTCCTTGGGAAATGACCATTCCTCATACTTACCCCCTTGGTTTGAATGGAGCTGACCTCTCTTTCTGAGAGAACCCTGATTGGCATAAGGCTTTTGGTGTTCTAATATTCCTAGATTCAGTGATTGGACCAGACTGGCCATATGACCCAACACAGGATAATGATATTCATGCATAGAATCCCTGTTCAACTGTTGAGACAGACAAGTTTGTTTCCCTAGATGGAAACTCTGGACTTTATAAGCTCATCTGACCCTTCTATGGCATTTAGAAAAGAAATCTGCACATCTTAAAAAAGGGCTTACAAGTGAGAGGAAGATTCTGGGCTCTGATGACATCATCTTTGTCCCCTGGATCAGCCCTGCCTGAATGTAAATCTACCCTGAGCCCTTCAGTTCATTAAGCCAATGATTTTATATTTCACTAAGTGGGTTGGGTTCTGTCATTCACCCTAGCTCATTTAAGATGCATGAAAGAAATAAAGCTAAGACATAATGAATTTCAACTTCCTCATTTTATATCTAGGAACATGCCGGCTCAGAGAGTGTCACTGGCTTGGCCAAAGTCAACCTACAGACAGAACTGGGATGTAGTCTCCTTCTTTCTAGTATAATGCTCTTATCAAACCCTTGATTCCCCCTGCATTTCAAGAAAAGATCAACAGTTGTACAGGACATATTTTCTAATTATTTCTGTGTCATTTACAAAGCAGAGTGGTCTACACTGAAGACTGTACATCCAGAAAATGTACTACACACATTACAGTTATTGGAAACACAATGTTTTGAATTTTCTCAGGATCTATTTTTTATAATCAGAAAGTTTTAAGAAAAGTTAGAAATTCTTCAAACCTCTCAGAACCCAATTCAAATCATCCCCCTTTATGGGCTCATCTTGAGTTGGAGAAAGACATTTTAGGGAAACCCAATAGTTTCCTTATATCTCTGGCACAATCCAGGCATTGTTAGGCAGTTGGTCATGAATGGAGTCAGCACCTGAGGTACCCCAGGTTTGTCTTGACACCATCCAAGGGGATTCTTCTGGAACACATTCTAGCACATGATTCAAGTTCAGGATCTTTCCAATTTCTGGTGCCATGACTTACTGCTGACTGTGGGAACTTTAATTTTCAGGATAAGCTGGAAAACGTAACTAGTTATATAACTTAGAAGGACTTACTGGACAGTTGGACAGAGAACCCAACTGCACATGTAAACAAGGGGTAGCTTACATTCTCACCAACTGATAAAACTTTCACCATAGAAGAGCTGAGTCTTCCTCATTGGGAAGAGCAAATCTCCTCATTGTTCAGGGGTACAAGTCAGGTTCCAAAATAAGAATGAAGGCACACAGGGAATCCGTGGTAGAACTAAGACGATTTCGTCTTTCTGTCTAGGAGTCTTTCCAGGGAACTGGCTATTATCTCTTACTTACTCCTCTGTTAATTTGGCACAGAGAGAATCTCCATTGGCTTCTGAAAGTGCAGCTGCACTGTCACTGTCTTGAGTTATTGAGCTAAGTAAGAATGTTATCTTCTTTTTTCTATAACCCTATGAAAGAAGACTTCATCATTAAAGGTGTGTATGACTAAGTTTTCACCCTTTATTTCTATGCCTCTGTGAGTCCTGTGTGGCCCCCAAAAGCTACCAAGCCTATGGGGCAGACTTCTGGAAGCCCACACAACTAGTCTGTTGTGATTCATCAGGCTGGAATATACTAGGGGCTCCAGCCAGTGCTACCCACACTAAAGAGGCAATTTGGGGATATTCTCTACTGCTGTTCATGGCTAAATGTCTCTATTCTGTCCTGTTGCTGCCTTAAATTCCAGGATTGTAAATATTAGCATTATATCACAAATGCTGTATGTTTTGTGTCCTTCATTTGCCTAGTTATGGTTGAGAGTGGTTAAAAACACATACACAGAAAGGGAGAAGTCACAGGTGATCATTTGATGTGCAAATTTTATTTATTTAACATTAAAGTAGCTTTGCCTAGTGATGCTCTTCTAGGGAACTAATTCCTAAATCATTGGGTTTCTAGTAGCCCTGAGCTCCAGGACAAATGACAAATTGGTGTCTAAGCCTCTTCTTTCCTCTGAGGCCCCTCCATCCCCATCTGACTAGGGTGGTGGTAATCATGATGGATTTCACAACCTTAAACAACTTTTTCTAGATACTTTTTCCAGAAGTAATGATAAGAGACAAAAACACAGGGTGTGAGGAAAAAAAAAATCACAAAACGGAGTAATTTTTTAAAGTCTTTGTTGGTATACAAAAGGCTTGAGTCCATTTCTATCTAGGCTTCTGCTGAGTGACTGCTTCAATGGGTAAGAACAGGACCCTCTCTGATTTTTTATGTTTTGGTCTACAGTGAAAATTCTTTTCTTTTCTCTTTTTTTTTTTTTTTTTTTTTTTTGAGAGAGAGAGAGAGAGAGAGAGAGAGATGGACAGCAATTTGGGGGTGGGGGCAGAGGGACAGAGAGAGAATCTTAAGTCACTTCTGCACTCAGCACGGAGCCCAATGTGGGGCTTGATCTCATGACCCTGAAATCATGACCTGGGTCAAAATCAAGAGTCAGACACTTAACCTATTGAGACACCCAGGCATCCCTCAGTGACGGTTCTTGATAGGCTTTTGTTAAGGTTAAAATAAATGATTTTTAGAGTTATAAAGAACATTAATTTCCACTACCCCAAACCAAAATATAATCTTAGAAGTATCCATTTTTCAATCTAATTCCAGAGTGGCTAGGCAAAAATGTGTCCTGAGAGGCTGGGGAATGGGAGTGGTCAGCAATAGATGAAGACCAGTTCAGTCCTGAGGGGTTCAAAGTAGAGACAAGGCCTTGGCCAACAGGATCAAATCTCAGCTGAGGAAGAGTAACAGATGATGAAGGTCTCAGTCAAGGGATATGGGCTTCCTGGTCTAGTCACTGCCCCCTCAACAAAAATCAGCTTTTTTCCAAACCTCAGTGGTTGGGCTCATTTCTCATGACTTTTCAGACACAGCCATATTGGGGGAATTGAATGAGATCTATACTGGCAGAGGAGGTCTTTTCCCTACAATTAAGGGAGACAGAGAGGATCCAGATTTCAGGTTCAGTTGGGAAGCCAGAGTCAAACAGCTCAAAGATCCACCTTTTACACGACCATTGGACCAACAAGGCTAAAGTATAGATTTCAAAGGTTCACAGCTAGGATGTCAAAGGTGAAGACAGTAGGAATACCCATTTCATACCAGGAGGAAGCAATCTTTAGAACATTCTGTGCGCTGATGAGTTTTCTGTCATAGTCAACGTAGTAGATGTGGATGGGTCACAGTTCCCAGTATCTAAGATGGGACAGACACTGATAGGGCCATCTGGGATAATCAAGACCTGGAACTTAGATAATCCCATGAGAGATGTGATCAAGCAGAACCAGAGAATAAAATCTGCCATTGGCTTGGGAATAATTTAAGAGGATAGGGAGAGATGGCACGTATAAAAACATGGTGTCAATGAGCTCCAACTACTGGAAGAGAATTTTGTTGTAGTCCCCCAATGAGCCAACTGCTCAAATCCAAGGAGATTCAAGGTCATTTCGCCAGTGAATGATTCTCTCTAATTCCAGAAGAAACTCCTTGTCTTCCACCCTTTTTCTCAGTATGTCTTGTGTCCTTCTTTCTCCGTCAGCACTTCCAGCTCTTAAGGGTTTGATTGCCCTGTGATTAAGGAGGTTTGTTGGGGTCTAACATACTGAGAAAGGGGTGTGGAGAAGGAAATAAATATTTAATGAGAATTTTGCTTCTGAGCCTTCCTTTTAGAAGGGAAAATGGAAATCAAAATCTTCACTGGAACCCCTGTTGTTGGAGGACAAAGAAATGTTCTTGCACTGCTGTGAAAACGAGCTGCTGGCACCTCAGCAAGAGGCAGCTCTGAGAGGGGAAGTCTTAATGAATTATGGAGCAAAGAGCCCTTTTCGAAGGAATTATCCCCAGTGCTTTCCCTAATAACAAACCCAGGCCTCAGCCTGACGGATGTGAGGTGATGTCTTTGGAGTAGAAACTCCCAGCTTATGAGGTTGAGATTCATGCAGCATTTCCTACCAGAGCTTTGCACCCCATCAAGATGAGTCATGCAGGGGCACCTGGGTGGCTCAGTGGGTTAAAGCCTCTGCCTTTGCTCGGGTCATGATCCCGGGGTCCTGGGATCAAGCCTCGCATTGGGCTCTCTGCTCAGCGGGAAGCCTGCTTCTCCCTCTCTCTCTGCCTGCCTCTCTGCCTACTGTCAAATTAAAAAAAAAAAAAAAAAAAAGATGAGTCATGCAGCTTGCTGGCCCACACAGAGGGGCTTTTGGGAGGGCTTCAAACAATGATAGACTATAGGACAAAACTTTCCTAGAGGAAGCCTCAGAACTGGTGAGGAGTTGGATTTGTGACTATGGATAAAGTCCATGAACCTTTCTATTCTTTGGATTTCCAAGCCTATAAAATAGAGATAATATTAGTACCTGCCTCATGAGGACTATCTTTGAGAATTTAATGACATAATATTTAAAAAAAAAACCTAGAATGATTGACATATAATAAACACTCTATAATATTTATCTATTTTTACTGTTGTCATTGCTTTGGTGGTGGTGATTTTGGTGGAAGTTGGGGTTTGGAACTGAAGTGTTGGGTAACAGCTGCCATGTGAAGAGGTGGGAATGTGGGTGATAGCAGGAACATTCCAGATCTTTTTAATAGTAGGAGTTGATATGTATTGATTCCTTACCATGCTCAAAGTATCTGTTATTCATTATCTTGTTGAATGCTCATGGTAACCAAAGATATCACCATCACCATCATTATCACCACCATCCTCATTCTGAGAGGTAGAAAGCAAACTCAGGTCTGACTGATTACAGAGTCTTTATCTGCCCTTTCTCCCATAATCATCTCTGCTGACTATTTGAAGCCTTCCATTTATTCCAATGTTGAGACAGCCAGAAGTTATTACTATAGCCTCTTATGCTTGCCTTCCTTCCACCATGTCCTTTTTGGGTCCACTGCCATCACTGGTAGTATTCACTTGAGCTCTCCATTACGTTCTTACCCTGAGATAACCTTGACCAGGTCCATTATCATTGTCAAACCAAAAGGTGTCTTATTGCCAAGAGCCCTAGCTCTCCTAGGCCTTTGGAGAACTCTGAACATCAAATCCTTGGAGAACTCTGAACATCAAATACTTTCTTGTCCTTCTCCTTGCTCCTATGACCTGTCCCAGATCTTAGCCTCCTCACTATGACTGCAGGTATCTTGGCATTTCATATCAAAACCAAATTTCGGCCTGGGATCTTATTCTCAATTGTATTAAATTAGGTCACTATTACTTGTCTTGCTACTTGTCCCTATGTATGCTGCACTTGAGACCTCTGGATGGGGAATGGTCTGATAGAGCCCAAGATCACCCTGCATCATGGGCCACCATGAACCCATGAACAGTGTCTACTGTTGCCCCTCACTCTACAGCTTCAGACTTCAGTGTCAGTCAAACCCCACATCAAACAACAGGACAGCTCACTTGTTTCCTCCCTGCTTTATTCGGATTTAGATGAGGAAAAAGTAATACTTACCGAGTGACAGATAATTTAGTCTTGTCTGAGGATTGATTTTCCTCTATCTAGTTTTTGTCTGGCTTCCTTTGTTCTGTTTCAAGATGTCTTCCTGTAGTCCCATGTCCACATCCTCCTCAGTCAGCCTGATCTTCTAAGATTTCATCACAGAGGATGACCCCCCCCCAACTGAGTCATTTTCATGTCACCAAGAATAACCAACCAGCTGAGTAGATGCATCTGTACGTGACCGTGGGTCAATCCTTCCATGCCGTATCTTTGCTGGCTCCTACCACTTCACTCCTCAAATTCTGGGTCTCTATTAGCTCTCCTTCCATGTTTGAAAGTTGATTTGATATGGAAAGGTGAAGTGGATTAATATAAGTTCAGTATCTTCAAGGATTTGGTCTCGACCTCCTTCCTATAGATATTTCTGTGTTCACGTTGTTCATAGAATAACATGCTCTGGACTGTGAAATTCTTGGGGGCAGAAACACTGATGGATTCATCACGGCATCTCCCGTAGGACAGTGCCCATGACCTACTGGAATCTTGGTTCCTCATTTTACCTTGGGTTCAACAATCTCTTTGAAAAGGAGATGACCTGATACCTGACCTGATACCTATTCCTAAGGCAGCCTGAGATGATTAAAAAACTTTGGCTGTTTGGACATTGTCTGTCTGAATTTTCACAAGTAGTCTTCAACATTAAGGGCTCTATTGAAAGGTTCTTCCCTGGTGATGTCCCTTCCCCCATGAGAAAAACACACTCGCTGTTAACAAATTATTTAATGAACAAATGAATGTCTGTATACAGAGTCTCTGCTAAAATGATCTGCTCAGCTTCAGGGGCACCCCTGAGTGTCATCCATTGGGGAGGAATAACAGATTGAGGGTCTTACAAGGGAACAGATGGGACATTTGGGGGAACAGATGCAAGGCCAGGAAGGTCAGATTTAAGAGGCTCAAGGTCTCTTGACTGCTGGTGGCATTCAGGGTGGCTACAATCATACTCCCTTACCAGAAATTCTGCAAGGCCACAGGGCAGGTATCTGAGTCTCCCCTCTTTTTCCCTCCAACACGTGTTCCCAGTTCTCTGAAGGGAAGCTGGACACAGTCCAGGTGAACCAGGAGCCTATATTGTATTCACCTTTCATTCCACTACAGCAGCTGGCAGATTGCTCTGGGTAGCAGGGGTTTATGCTGACCCTGTTAACTGATGCACAAAACAACCCATCAAAAGGTAAAGTGATAGCACGGCTTCCTGAAGCAGCAGGAAACCTTAGTCTTTGCAGCCTGCCTTCTGTTGCTTGTTCTATACCTGAGGTAATAATGACTCCCCAGTAAACACCAGCAGGGAAACAGTTAAGCATTGTGTGGTGTGTTTCACTCCAGGAGGGCAGTTCAATGTGTGATTGAACATTCCATCATCATTTGCCATCTTCAAATTGCCCATAAGAAACCCCAACATCTAGATGTGGTGTTAGAACAAAGAGGGCTGGTTACTTTGCATTGTAGGCAGTGGGCAGGAAAATTTGAGTGAAGGCATTAGGATAAATGGGATGATTGGAGAGATGATAAAGAGAGAGATTTTTTCATGGACAGCTTTTGTTGGTCATTTTTCTTTTTTTTTTTTTTTTTGGTCATTTTTCTTTTTAATGTACAAAGGCTGTATTTTGTAGGAGGAAGAGCAAAGAGTCAAGAAATGTGGTTTTGAATCCCAATTTCCTTTGATGAATACAGCATTCACCCTGACATCTTTCTGCATGTATATGATAATGTGGAATACATATAGATATTCAAGAAATAATTTTTTTTCCTACCTGAGGAGCTGGATTCAAATCTTCCTTTTAAGGGAAAGCTAAAGTATTTCCAATGATTTCCAACTTTTTTTTTTTTTAATTTATGCTATGTGCATGAACCAGTGTTATGACTTTTATAGCCATTAGTTCATTTAATCCTGGCAAATAATGCCCCAAATAAGTATTATAATGCCCATTATAAAAATGAAGAAACTGAGGCTCAGAAATGGAAATGGCTTCATCGGTCATAGTGTTAATATAATTTGAAGCTAGTCTTCTAAACCAGGATTATTTTTTTTTAAATATTTTATTTACTTATTTGACAGAGAGAGATCACAAGTAGGCAGAGAGGCAGACAGAGAGAGAGAGAGAGAGGAGGAGGAGGAAGCTGAGCAGAAAGCCTGATGCAGAACTAGATCCTAGGACCCTGAGATCATGACCTGAGCTGAAGGCAGAGGCTTTAACCCAATGAGCCACCCAGGCACCCTAAACCAGGATTATTTAACTCAAGGGTTGGGTAAGACAGAATAGCAGTAGTCAAGGTCATTGGTTACCTGACCAGGTTGAATTTTGCTGCTACCACATATCACCTTGTGAA
This sequence comes from Lutra lutra, assembly GCF_902655055.1. NCBI lineage: Eukaryota > Metazoa > Chordata > Mammalia > Carnivora > Mustelidae > Lutra > Lutra lutra. The sequence continues at coordinate 20,199,229 of NC_062294.1, forward strand.
TGTCAGATTTACTTTACCACTCCAAGGCTTAGTTCTGTTACTGAGTATATCAAGATAATGAGAGCACATTTCCCACAGAGTTTTCTGATTACTAAATGAAGTATTAATGCCATGCACTAAGTAAAAGTCCTGACACAGAGTAAATACACAATAACTGGTAGTTACTGTTGTTTCCATTACAGTATCAGGATACTTGTAGCCTGTTAGGGAAAGAACCCTCTTTTCCATGAATCTTGTATTGAAAACTCTAAGTTTAGGTGACTCATAGTTAAAAGATTATATACATTTTCCCTAAGAGATATGATAAGACTAACATAATAGGAAATGAGAATAAAGGATGGTGTCTAAGGCAACTTAGGTGCAAAATGAGAAAGACTTATGGCCTTGTGCACTGGGCAATGCATGCAAGAGAGAAAAGTCAAGGACATGTCCCCAGGTTGCTGGGTGAGTCAAGCTGTTGGCTGGTTTGTCATTAACCAACATGGCTAACACAGCTGGAGGAGGGAGCAAAGGAGGCATGTCTTAAGGACATGGAGATGTCTTATGTAGAAGGGTATATATCTAAGAACCATTCTTTTGTGGAAATATTAATAAAAACTCTATCCTTGACTAAATTTATGTTTTATTATAAATAGAGAACAATTAGCAACTGGCACCCAGCTATGGCAGAAGTTGCTCTGAGAGGGGCGCCTGGGTGGCTCAGTGGGCTAAAGCCTCTGCCTTTGGCTCAGGTCATGGTCCCGGCGTCCTGGGATCGAGCCCCACATCGGGCTCTCTGCTTGGCAGGGAGCCTGCTTCCTCCTCTCTCTCTGCCTGCCTCTCTGCCTACTTGTGAACTCTCTCTGTCTATCAAATAAATAAATAAATAAATAAATAAATAAATAAATAAATCTTAAAAAAAAGAAAAAAGAAGTTGCTCTGAGAGACTTAGAAGAAAATACCCATGGGTCAAGGAGTCTACTACATCATACGCTCTGTTCCTGGAGCCATAGACTCCGTGTTTATATTTAATAAAGAACTGAAATTCACTCTAAAGTTCTTAGGTACCACTTTGCAAAAGCCCTCATTTAATTAAATCAGATTCACTTTTGCCCTGCAAACTGAAGGCAGACCAAGGTCGAGGTATAAATTGGGCTTGATCAGAGCAGTCTTCTAATGAAGGCAATAGTTGCATCCCCGCCTCCTCTGTGTAATCGTTAACATGAATCAAAGCCCTTTCCTTCAGTTGGAAACTTAAAAATGATACTGAAGTCTAGCAGTCTGAACGAATGGATGAGGAACCATGGAACCATTTCTTCAAATCAAGAATTTCTCAAGTGAGGGTTTTCCTAAGAACCTGTCTTGGCTGTTGTTCCACAAAGGCACTTGATTTGCCTCTTTAGGGCAAATCTTGGACTTGAAGGATGGCTGGCCAACAGGCCAGGAGAATTGATTGTGTGCCAAGCCCAGCAGGTGCTGGGTTCAAAGATTCAGTGATTCAACATCTATTTATTGATCCTTTTCAAGATGCCAGGCATTGGTACCCACAGTGGGATACAGGCTTTTGCTTTCATGGAACTTCTATTCTTTGGGGGAAACACACTACTAACTAAAATGTAGCTCTTGCCAGGGTGCCTGGGTGGCTCAGTCAGTTAAGCATCTGACTCTTGGTTTTGGTTCAGGTCACGATCTTGTGGGTCATGGGATTGAGCCATCTCTGGGCTCAGCTGGGCATCTGCCTGAAGAGTCTCTCTCTCTCTCTCCCCCTCACCCCACTCTCTCTCCTTCTCTCTCTCAAATAAATAGATCAATATTAAAAAAAAAAAAAATGTAGCCAGCCCTTGCCTTCCTTGAGCTCAAAGCTTAAGAGATGTTGAGCTTTCTAGCAAGAGCAAGGAGAGACAGCAACCATCTTGACCGAGGGCATGGGTTTTGGAATTAAACAGACATGGTTTGAGCTCTGGATCTGCCAGTTATTTGCTTACTGATCTTGGAAAACTTACCTTAATTCTCCGAGTCTCAGAGCTCTCACAAAAGGCTACTAGGAAATCATGTGAGCTATTCTGGGAACCAGCTGATGCATGGTATCTGCTTCACATTATGTACTGCATAAACTAGAATGTCATTAGTATTAACAACATAGCCTCCAGCAAGTTATTTAACCTCTCTGAACCTCAATCTCCTTATCTGTGAAGTGGGGATAATCATCCCTCCTGCAGGGTTGTGAGAAAGATTAAATTTGGTACTTTCTGTAAGGGACCTAGCCATGCCTGGTGTTCAATAAATAGCAAAGATAATTGTAAGTATTAAAACACAAAATGCTATAAGCTAAATGCTCCAGAGTCAGCCTTCTGTGCCCCTCTACAGACCATGGGAAGTTTAGAAGGTTTTTTGTTTTGTTTTGTTTTGTTTTTAAATCTGCCGACTGGAAATTCTTTAGAAAATCATCTCCCTGGGTGTCGTTAAAGATATATTTTGATGAGGACATAAACAATTCACAGACCAAGAAATTGTATTTCCCTTGCGGTAAGTGTCATCCAAAAATCTAATGGGAACAGGATTGCAGCAGACATTCAGAACACGTCCACTCAGAGAGTAGCGAGTTGTAATAAAAATCACCATCTGAGGTTGGAGCTGTTTGGGGTTTTCTCTGAGAGGATAGAAAGGGCCATTTTTTGACATATATACCTGTTTCTCAGAAAAGCAATATTAAGTAACTCCCACTTCCATTTCCAAGAAAGCAAAAGAGACCCTTTTAGCAGCTATCATTTATGAGTTGGAGATTTTTCATTAAATGAATCCTGTTACTACAAACCCACACTGGGTCACTGCTAGCAGGAGCAGAAGCCAGAACAGACTTGGGGTCTCAGCGGCTGCCCACCCAGAGGGCCTGCTGTTATCACCGGCTTCCCCAGCTATGCGGGGTGGTCTGGGGCCCCTTTCTGCAGGTGGCCCTGCATACATGTCTCTCTCCCCTTGCCCTGCCTGATTCCCGTTGTCTCTAACTTTTCTGTTTGTCATCTTTCTCACTGGTCCCCTTCTCCCCCCCGGGGCCTCTGGGCACCTCGGCTTTTTTGCTTCCATCCCAGTCTCTGTCTCTGACAAAGGCTCTGTATCTCCGACTGTCATTTTGTTTCTCTGTTAGCCACTCTGTTTCTCTTTCTCTCCCAGGGTGGTGCTGTCTGTTCTTTCTTTTTTCTCCTGTTTTCTTTCTCCCAGACGGGTCTCTGCCAACGACTTTTTCACTACATTTTTCTCTCTGCTTTTCAATTTTCCCTTTTTCTCTTTGGCTCTACTTGTTGGTTTTTGTTGCCCATAAACCTGTTCTTTCTCTCTTCATCTCCACCTCTCTGTCTGCATGTCTTTTATCATGTAACTCTCTCTTTCTACTTTCCTCTTCCTGTGTTTCTATTTCTGTTTCAGGCTCTTTTCTTTTGCATTCTGTCCCCCCCCCACCCCTCATTCCCCACTCACTGTATATTTTTCTTTTTTTTCTCTCTTCCCTTGACTCTCTCTCTGGTTCTTTGAGTTTCTCATGGTTTTACTATGTCTCATTTTCTCTCCCCTCTCTGAAAACACACACATACACACACCACCACCACTCTCCCCCTTCCTGCATTCTGACCTGCTGGACCCTTCCACAGAGAGCAGGCTATAAATTTAAAGGGGCTCCATAACACCACTGGGTGTTGTTTGGTTTACGGTACCTTCATGAAATCACAGACACATATTTCATTCCTGCAGCAACTTCTTTCTGGTTGAGTCAACATCGCACTTGGTACCCAGAATTCTGCAGCGTAGCTGCCCCCTACCCATATTTCTAAGACCCCCCGCCCCTAGGCCCAGCACCCCTGAAGCCTCCTCCCTCTGCACTGGAAGGCCTTCCTCTCCTACAACCCACTGCACAGTCCCTAAACCAGACCCGGCTCGGAGGGCTTCAGGGCAGCCTTGACTTAGTCGAGCCAAATTAAATTGAGGTTGAAAGAGTCAAAGGTAATAAATAAAAAGAAGCCTTATTTATTTTTTTTTAAAGGGTGGGGATATCTGATCCAAGAAGGTAAGCTCCCTCACAGATGGCTACTCCCTGGGAGTAGCAGTCGGAAAAATGCAGACAGGGTAGGGTCCCAGTCCCCCCACCCACTTTGTGACTCTGCCTTTGCCAATCTATGTAACGTTTTCACGGGCACCTGGCTCTGATGGCAAGAGGGTAGGATGTGACTTTAGAAGAAGTGGGTTGGAACCCTTTCTCCATCCCCAACATGAGCAATTAAGCCTGGATAATTTTCTTAGTTAACTTTGAGTCTCAGTTTGATCAGCTGCAAAATTAATTCCAGATTCAAGCCTCCATTTACTGAGCAGACCCCAGATATCAGAATACGTGCTCAGGACTACAGTACATCTTCCCATGAAAGGCCATTCTCCCCCACTGACCTGTGGCCAGCTAGGATCACTGAATGATTTCTCTGGCAGGCTCTTGTTCTTCCTTCAAGCCTCAGTGTTAATGTTGCCCTTTTTCCAGGAGATCATCACGAAATAGATCCCTCCCTTTCACACTCCATCAGACAATGTGTTTATTCTCTTTTTAGGGCTTTGGCAGTTTATAGTTCCATATTTATGCATTTGTTTACTTATTTATGGCTTACTGGCCCTCATGAGACTATAAGCTTCATGGGGGAAGGAACCATTCTCCATCACACACCCAGTTTCTCCCACGGTAGATATGGAAACTGAGGCCAGGGAAAATGAATGAAGTCACTCGGAGACACCCGTCCTGAAAGGGCTAGAACTGCAATGGGACACGGGCAGTCATGTGCAATCTCCTCCTCACCTTCTTGACGGATGACATTTGCCACCGAGAATCCATACAAGGAACAAATGAGATGTTATATATGCCAAGGGCTTTGCAAACTGTGTCTTGGGAAAATGGTATTTTCTATAAACTGGGAAGGTTAAGCCAGACCACCTCTCAACATCTACAGTTCCTTAAAGTATGCAGGGGTTTATTGGAATCGTAAGCAAAAGTGAGCAGAGAGAACCAGATTTTGTCACTATGGAGGTCAAGAAGGGCCAATTAAATATATTTAGCCCTAGAAACTAATGAGTAGTAAGAACTTACAGGGGCTCTACAGATGCTCAGGGAGCTCTGTCCCCTTGGGTGTGCTCAGCAATGTTTGAATTCTCTGAAACTGAGAGAAGATTTCCTGTGGCCTAGACAAGCTTGTTCCATGCCAGGCCCTGCAGTTAGGTGACAGTGGATTTCTGCCTCCCCATTTCCATTATGCGATACTAAGGGGTATCCGGGAAAATTCTTTTGGCTTCCATAGTCAATAGGGTTGTAATTATTATTTGATTACTGCAATTCAAGACCTGCACCAAGTGCCTTCTTTTTTCCCACAGATATTAACTAATTCTCTTTGACACCTGATAAATCATGGGCACCTGTTTTTCTCAACTTTTTTGAGATGTCTCAAGAGATTTGGGGCTCAGATTCTTTGATTAGGGGTAATATCTGATAAATGGGAGGGGGTGACTTCAAGCCTTTCTTGGTTCACACTTTGTTAGAAAGAAAAGTAACAACTATTCCTCATACATAGTATATTAGGTATATAAGGCATAATATTTTATATTAGATATATGAGGTATAACTAGAATTATAAATGTTGATGTTCACTGTGAGAAATAATTTGCTTGTGGTATTGTGTAAGGATCCCAACAGCCCTCATGAGAGATGTATTATTGTTAATCCCATTTTAGAAATGAGGACTCTGAGGCTCAAGGAGATACAGGAACTCACCCAAGGCTACAATGCTAACAGAAATCAAAGATGGTAGCTAAGGCTTGGCGGACTCCAGATGTTGAAGCTGACATTGCTATCTGCCACACTATTTCTTTTTTTTTTTTTTAAAGATTTTATTTATTTATTTGACAGACAGAGATCACAAGTAGGCAGAGAGGCAGGCAGAGAGAGAGGAGGAAGCAGGCTCCCTGCTGAGCAGAGAGCCTGATGCGGGGCTCGATCCCAGGACCCTGAGATCATGACCTGAGCCGAAGGCAGCGGCTTAACCCACTGAGCCACCCAGGCGCCCCTGCCACACTATTTCTATCTCTATTAGACTCTGAGCTTTTCAGACGATGAACTTCCTAGTTAATTCTTTCTTTCTTTCTTTCTTTCTTTCTTTCTTTCTTTCTTTCTTTCTTTCTTTCTTACTTTCTTTTTTGGGATCGTTCATTGCCACTCCAGGCCACCACCACCTCTCAACTGGCATACTATAAAATCCCTAACTTGTCCCCCTTCTCCTCCAATCCAGTCCCCTCTATTTTCTCAAAGGTTTGCTGTAGCTTCAAACTATTTTAATGCGAAATGACGCTTCCCAATACATGCCTGTGAACGTTAAGTACTGCTTTCTTTAATACATGTGTGGTTTTTCTCTCAGGGATCAGGGCCACTCACAAGATTCCTGGTTCTCAGCTCTGATTCAGCAGATCTGCTCTCTCCTCTGCTACTCTCGCAGGGCCTTGCTCATCTCCCCTGCCTGAGAACTCTCCCTTCCAGGAGCCTCAGGCCAGGATTTCCTCTTCCCAGGTAAAACCACTGATTCTCAGATTGTATGGGGTCTGAAATGGGTTTGAAAGTATCATAAGGATGTTCTCCATAGCTAAAAGCCTCACCAATAGGAAATTTAATGCCTCCCCAAACAGCGCATTTTATCTGGCCACACCAATGTATACGAACATTCACGCATAGCCAGCAGTTTTTTTAATGTTCTTGGTGTGCTAGCCACTCTGCAAACACTGTAGATACTTTAAATCCTCCCCAAACCCTGCAAGTAAGTATGAATAAACCCACTTTACAGAAAAGGAAATTGAGACTCAAAGAGGCAACGTGAGTTGGCCAAGGTCCCAGGGTTAAGTGGCAGTGCTTGGAACCAAACCTGGGTCTTGCACATGCTCCCCATTCTGAAATGCTTTCCAAATAAATTGTAACCTCACACTATGCAACATTCCTAGGAAAGGCTCTGCATCTTTGTGCTTTCCACAGCCCCTTTTGCTGACCACAGCATGCACTGCATGGTCTTTGGTCTTGCCTCCTCAGTAAGACGAACCTTCTTTGAGAACAGAACCTTTTGCATACCTGTTTACAATAAGCACAGGGTCTAACCAAAGCAGATAAAAATATGTGTTTATCTGATATATGTGAGACTAGCATGGAGGTTTTCGTGATCCATCCATGCTACCTGGATTATCTCTTCCAACCCTTGCAGTAGGTACGAGATTACCTTTACCTCATAGATGATGAAACTGAAGCTCAGACTTCTTCCCACGGCATGAAGACTTCATGTGCCTGTCAGATCACCACAGAACTTGCCTTGTACCAGCGTGACCTGGGTCAACCAGAAAGCCACTCACCTCTTCTTTGACATTCACTGTCAACTCTCCTTGAGAACAGGGTTCAGTCCACGCAATCTGAGGAAGACCTGGACTTGGTTGTACTGAGCAACGGGACTCTAGGTTTGAGGGCAAGTCATGTGTATACATTTCCCCTTTCCCTCCTACTTAGCATTCCCTATGCTTTTTCTCCTAACTACCGAGTTGGGCACACTGTTCTTCATGTGCCAAATGCTAAGTCACATATGGTTAGACTTAAACACTGCAAAAATCCTATGAGGCAAATATTACATATTTGGAAACTGAGGCTCAGATAAAAGTGAGTTGTCCAAGGTCACACAGCTAGTACCAAATGAAACTTGATTCAAATCTGGACATGTTGGGGCGCCTGGGTGGCTCAGTGGGTTAAGCCGCTGCCTTCGGCTCAGGTCATGATCTCAGGGTCCTGGGATCGAGCCCCGCATCGGGCTCTCTGCTTGGCGGGGAGCCTGCTTCCTCCTCTCTCCCTGCCTGCCTCTCTGCCTGCTTGTGATCTCCCCCTGTCAAATAAATAAATAAAATCTAAAAAAATATATATATTAAAAAAAAAACAAATCTGGACAAGTTGACTTCTAACAATGTTAACTTCCCATAATGTTCTTCCTTTTTTTTTTTTAAGATTTTATTTATTTATTTGACAGACAGAGATCACAAGGAAGTGGAAAGGCAGACAGAGAGAGAGGAGGAAGCAGGCTCCCAGCCAAGCAGAGAGCCCAATGCGGGGCTCAATCCCAGGACCCCAGGATCATGACCTGAGCTGAAGGCAGATGCTTTAACCCACTGAGCCACCCAGGCACCCCTCCATGATGTTCTTTAATGCATTTCTTTTCCTTCTATCCCTGCTGCCTTCCAGAAATATCATACAAATTAGGTTTGAGAAACCCCATCAGGACCCCATACAAATTAGGTTTGAAAAACACCATCAGGACTCTGGTTAACATAAGCAGAACTCTGAACCTGGATTCAAGTCTGAGTTTTGCTTCTATTAGAATGTGAGTGTCCAGTGAAGGCTGGTTTCCCTTGGTTCAGATTCCACGGACATATAATTTAATAGCTACAATATATTAAAAAAGTCCCTATTTGATCCTTACAACAGTCCTGTGAAATAGCAGTTATTATTCTTATTTTATAAATCAAATCAAATAAAAATAACTGGGTGGCAGTTATCAGAGTACCTTCCTCCCAGCATTGCTCTTTCTACTAATGAGATAATAAATAGGGGTGTGTTTTACACATGGAATGGGGAGTGCAGATATTGCTGTTATACAGAAACTGTAATTGAAAGAGTGGATGTTTGTGACCTTGACTTTGTCTTTCAACATCTTAATTAGAATGTAACCATAGTGGTGTTCAGAGGCCATGCAATGTTGGGACACAAATAGGACCCAGGGGATGTGGATGTGTGTAGGATGGGTCCTAGGGAAGCCACTGCAGAAGACAGGACACAGGACACAGACTGAAGCCCCCTGAGTGCAGGAGTCAGTTGTCCTTTCTGACAACGGGACGGAGACGCTAGGGTCTGAGCTGGGAGCCCTGTCTCCATCTACCCAGGTCTGGCTTGGGCACGGTTCAAAGCAATAGCTCCTGAATCTCTGCAGAACGACTTGGCTTCCACTTATGCATGAGAAACCAATGAGCCTTCCTGGGGCATTTTTCTTACAGATTTCCAAGCCTGGCTATTGGCTTTCTGTCATTTCTTTCAGGCCTGATTAACACAGTATAAAATTGAGGGGTTTTCAGCCATTCTTCAAAGAGGAAGAGTCAGTTTTCTCTGCTTTCATTCTGAAATAAGCAATTGCATTACCTCCATCTGAATGGAGGCCGGGGACGCAAGGAGGTGGGATCAATACACGGTGTGGAGGGAGGCAGTCACTGAAGTACCAATGAACACGACATACCACTCAGGCAGAGCGGCTGAGTCTTTGACTGAAAGGAATATCAGAGGGGAGGGATAGTCAGTGACTTCTCTGAAGCAAAACTCTGGCACTGGCCCTGGAAGATGGGGTTTATAACCACAGTGATTGCTAACATCTACTGGGCGTGTACAATGTGCTGCACTAAGTGGCATGAATATCTCATTTAATCTTCACAAAAGCCCTGCGTGGTAAGCACTGCCACTGTGCCAACTTCATAGATGATGGAAACTGAGACTTAGAGAGGTTAGTGAATTGCCTGAGGTAGCACGACTGGTGAGGGAGAGCTGTATTAAATCCCAGGCCATCAAAGCCAGAGCTCCTCTCTTGATCAACACACTCTAATGCATCCAGGGTCGAAGCCAGGGGAACTTCCTAATTGGGCCTATTAGCTTAGCCTATCATTCTGGGAGACAGATGGAGGAAATCTTGAAGACTCAATAAAAGTGTCTTCCTTTGGGGCCAACAAGCAGTCTTTCTCACTGATGAAAGTCTAAATTCAGAAGTCCCCAGAGGGGTTAGTGTGGTGTGGGGGAAGTAGCACAGAGAGATAGAGGGTTCAATGTGCATCCCAGCTCCGTTTACCACCTTGGGACTATGAACCAGTAACCTGACCTCTCAGAGCCCAAACTTCCTGAGCTGTAGGATGAGGGTGGTGATACCTACCTGTCAGCAAAGGGCCTGGCCCATTATAGGTAACTAATATCTGTTGGCTCCCTTCCTTCTTTCTGGGGGCCCAGATCCCCTGGGGCCTCTGAATGTGTCTATGAGTCCACCTTCCACTTTCCATTTTCCAAAAAGCTTGGCAAAACACACGCACTCATACAAACAACCTATGGGGAGCCAGACTTGAAGCTGAGGTTCAGTGCTCTGGGTTGGAACTATATTCTGCTGAAGAGAAACTCCCTAGCAGGGAGAAAGTCTTATGATGAGATATTTCATCAGGAAAATGCATTCAGCTTGTAAGAAAAGCTTTCCAGCATCAAATTTATGGGCATATAGTAGGAAAAGATAAGATTCTTGGTGAAAAGTTTTGTGAACTCCTACATTGGATTCATCTCATTTATCATAGATCAGTGTCCTCCAGCCCTTCCCACACCCCCCAGCCCCCACCTTCTTTGGACATGCTGCTTTTTTGCAGAATGCCCGTGTGAGACTCACAAGAGTTACCTGACTGCCTCCTTGCGCCACTGTAGCCATCCTGCCTCCTTAGACCAGACATAAGAAAACCCACCTATGAAGTAAATGACCTTAGAAACCTTACCATTTCTGTGACTTAAATATAAATAAATTGATCAGTTTGTCTGAAATGGTCAAAATGGTAGCAAAGAACAGATTAACTAAGATCTGAGAATTGACTGAATTAATCTTTTGTGAAGGTTGGCAAGACAGGATTGACACAGACCTCTGCCCCACACCCAAGTTTCATCACCTCATGCCTACATCTACAGAGGCAGTTCTCAACACTAAAAGCCTATTAGGATCACCTGGGAAGCTCTGACAAATCCCGGTATTCAAGCCTCTCACCAGATCACATAAATCACAGTCTAGGAATGGGACTCAAGCATCTATATTTTTAACTTCCCAATGACACCAAGGCATTGCTAAGGTTGAAAACTGCTGTTTTCTGGGGAAAAAAGACTAGAATAATTCAGAGGAAAGGTGTTTATCCTAAACCCCTCACTCACCCTTTTCCCATGACTGTGCCATGGAATTCCCTGACAACACTAACTCTGTTAAGAACCTTGATGGAATTTTCATGTGACTTCATTTCTGAGGTCTGGGTGTTTTAGGATGAGAGCCGGCTGGTCAATGATGTGTGTGTTCACTGAAAACAATTCAGTTTCTTGGTGTGTTTGAGCTCAAAAGGCTGAAAGATAAAGACCTCACATTAAACTAAGGGGTCTTGCTCTGTCTCCTTCAATCTCCCCAGGCTGATAAATAATGGATAATGAAGAACAGTGCTATTACATGCATAAAGCACTTGGCATCTGCCTCCAAGACAGCACTTTCCATCTAATCTGAGGTCCAGTTCAGCATAAAATCTGTTTGGTGGTAAGGCCAAGCCCCTTTGAAGGGTTGTTTGATACTGCCAAGTTATTCAGTGGAAAAGGGAAAGACCTGAACTCTTGAATCCATCACAGTGTTGGTTTCTAAAGGCCAAAGGGCTAGGTTAGCATAGATGGAGTTTCTCTCCCTTGGTAAGAGCAAGACGTGTGGAATCTACCTAGTTTTGAGGGGCAGACCAGCCCAGCTTCTCATAGAGTCCCATCTAAAATTGAGCTCCCTAGAGATCTGCTATTGTGTTTCTCTCTTTATCTCATCCGTCACAACCATCAAAGCCTGTATGCTTGTTTGTCTCCTTCCGCTGAAGTATAAACTTCACGGAGGTGGTACCATTTCTGCTCTGTATCACTTGTGCCTAAAACCCTCCTGGCATATAGTAGGTACTCACATACTGGCTGAATGGACGCTGAAGGTGCAGTGTGTAACACCTGCTTTACATCTGTTTCAGAACACGTTTTGGTTCATTAGCTATACATTCTGTATAACTCTTGGGGAATTTAGGTCCTTTGAAAGGGGAGCAGGCAGCATGGAGTTGGAGGCAATATTTCCTCTTCATTAGAAATGCCATCTGGGGAACCGTGTAAAACTCCCACTTGAGCACAGAGCTGTGCAGCCTTGGAGAAGTCACACCCTCAGCTTTCTGAATAGAGGGATTCCATTCTAACTGCTCTGATCATATCGATGCTTCAGTGAGACAATGCACCAGAAGACGGAGACCCATCAGGGAGCCTGGCATGTAGCAGGGGGCTTTTCTACATGGTGGCATAAGCTGATATGGGAGAAATAATCAAACACGTAAAATCTCAAATGCAGTGTGGGCTTTTGGGTCAATTACTTAGCTTCTCTGGGTCTCAGTTTCCTCATTTAAAAAATAACCATGTTTAAATGGCTACTTTATTAGAACTCCTATAAACACAGTGTTTCACAAAGTATGTTCCAGAGAACTAACTGGTCTAACTAGCACAGAGAATTAACTGGTCCAATGCATTATGGATAAAAGGCTCTGTTTGCAAATAAGTTTAAGAAACACCACACATTCATTGCTTTTTGACAAAGATTCAGCAACAAGTATTTTGATACTTATGTATCTTATGTGACTACATATATAGATACCTCTACTTATGTATCACAGAGGATACACCAGTGAACTGAAAAGACTTAAATTCCTGCTCTCATGGGATTCATATGTTACTGAACAGAAGAAGAAAATAAACAAGAAAATACGTGGCGTGGCAGATGATGGCAAATGCTATGGTAAAGAAAAATACAGCAAAGAAAGGAGTTGGAAGGCTCTGATTGGCTGGCACGGTTCCCAAACTCACCCTTAGACAAACTGCTGTTTCAGAAATCTCATGGGCTCTGTGACTGGCCAGGCATGGTCATGAGAGGCTCAGGAGACAAAGTCAGGTTTCAGAAGGAGGCGGAGGACCAGATTTACAGGGAAGACACCACCACCTGGCCACTAGACCCCTCATGGAGGGCAATTTTTTTTTTTTAATCAAATAAGAATTCTGAAAAATGCTGCAGTGAATAAATATATATCTTCACTTAATTCAGTAGTTCTCCAGTCCAGTTAACCACGTGTTTTTGTGTAGTATCTATTAATGCTGACAGGACACACTTTGATAAACATCGAGCTGTAAATGTATATGTATATATACATGTATGTAAATGTAAATGTATTTGATTTCATCAATCCTCCCTGTATAGTTCATAGTATTATTAGCAAATCTAGATTCTAAATTCTTAAATTTTTAAAGAACTTTCTAGACTGGAAGAACTTTATCTCCCTTTTTATCTCCTTTCATGAAAGTATGTGTTGGCACAAGTGTCTTTCCTCGAACATAATGAGAAGTTTGAAGGAATTAGCTTCTAAAGGAGATATGCCTCAATGGTTTAGCAAAAGATGTGCAAAGGGTAAAATGAATGAATCAGGAACACCTAGTTTTGATACAAGAAGAAACCTTCCAAACTACCTGTTGTCCTGGTCAAATTAGTCTAGTTTAATGAGAAACTCTCATGATGTTTTATAGAAATGTTTGCAAAATCACAGCCCTGTAAAATGTCATGTCATCTTCCTTGTGACTTTGGGAAATGTCATGAAGCAAGCTATACCAGTAGGGTTCTTAATGCTTCCAATAAAAGTCTCTCATGGAGAGGGAAACAGATATTTACAATTGCTGTTGAGCCACAGGTCACAAAACATAAAGCAGCTGGTTGAATGACAGAAGCAGAAGACCCCAAACTATTCACAGCAGCTGTTCACGTCCATGAACAAGGTCCAGAACTGACCCCATTATCAAGCCACTGATTCATTCCAGCAAGTCATTTCATCCTTTAAGGACACTGGATTCTCTCTCAGTGGATACCAGGATAAGAGTAATGACTCCTGAGGTTTAGGGAAAAAGGTCAGTGAATTTGTTGATTGAGGGACCAACTACCATTCTTTTCCTTCAAACAATTTTTTTAAATAGTTCTGATTTTCTTTCGCTTTAAAATCCAATGCACAGACATTTATAGAATATTAAAATGTAGCAAGAAAAAGTATGCATAATTTCTCAGCTGAGAAATAACCATTATTAAACTTCTGGTGACACGTTAACTTTTACATGCTTCTCTTTATGGTTTTGTGAAATACACAAATGAGTGTACAGTGTATATTGTGCATTGGCAAATAGGCAGTTCTCTGTGCTGATTTATCTTAGCTTTACATTATAAATATTGCCCCAAGTCATCAAAAAGTCTTCTCATGTATCATTTTAATGGCTATATAATAGTCCATGTATTAAATGCACTGTAATTTATTCAACGTTCTATTATAAATAGGAGATGTATGCTGCACCCGTATCCTGATGTTTTGCCACTATTAATAAAAACTGATGTAAAAATTTGCACACAGGACTTCAGAAAATATAATATTTAGTCCCCGAAGGAATGATGGGAATTTTAGAACAAAAAATATGGGCTAATTGCTGATTTTCCAAGTAAAAGAGTTTAGAAAGCCAGTGTTTCCATAGCTATGTCTACTGTTGATGCAACACAGAAATTTGCTTAGATGCTGAGGAAGAGTTTTCTTTAAATTGTTGGAGGGAGAAAATTTCAAGAGGTTAAAAAGTAGAAATTATTACTTTTTCCACCAAAACAGGAAAAAAGCAGCCATCAAACAAAATCATTGGGAGGGATCAAAACATTGGCATCATTGCAAGGAAAAAACTGACAGCTGATGAAGGCAACTGGTAGCATTCAACTATCAGAAGTCTTGAAGGCCCTCTAAAAAACAGAAAAGAGGGGTGCCTGGGTGGCTCAGTGGGTTAATCCTTTGCCTTCTGTTCAGGCCCTGATCTCAGGGTCCTGGGATCAAGCCCTGAATCGGGCTGTCTGCTCAGCGGATAGCCTGCATCCCCCCCTCTCTGCCTGTCTCTCTGCCTACTTGTGCTTTCTCTCTGTCAAAAAAATAAATAAAATCTTAAAAAAAAAAATCTCAATACCTTAAATAAATAAATAAATAAATAAGTAACAGAAAAGAGACAGGCTAAAGAAGGGGCATGAGGAATCACTCCCCAAATGATAGGCTTCTTCACCTCTTTGATCTGTTTTTCCATATAGGTTAAGAATGTAGTATATAGGGGCGCCTGGGTGGCTCAGTGGGTTAAGCCGCTGCCTTCGGCTCAGGTCATGATCTCAGGGTCCTGGGATCGAGCCCCGCATCGGGCTCTCTGCTCAGCAGGGAGCCTGCTTCCTCCTCTCTCTCTGCCTGCCTCTCTGCCTGCTTGTGATCTCTCTCTCTGTCAAATAAATAAATAAAATCTTTAAAAAAAAAAAAAAAAAAAAAAAAAAGAATGTAGTATATACACGTCGTCGCAAATGGCAAGATTTCATTTCTTTTGATGGCTGCATAGTACTCCATTGTGTATATATACCACATCTTCTTTATCCATTCATCTGTTGATGGACATCTAGGTTCTTTCCATAGTTTGGCTATTGTAGACATTGCTGCTATAAACATTCAGTTGCCCCTTTGGATCACTACGTTTGTATCTTTAGGGTAAATACCCAGTAGTGCAATTGCTGGGTCATAGGGTAGTTCTATTTTCAACATTTTGAGGAACCTCCATGCTGTTTTCCAGAGTGGTTGCACCAGATTGTATTCCCACCAACAGTGAAGGAGGGTTCCCCTTTCTCCGCATCCTCGCCAGCATCCGTCATTTCCTGACTTGTTAATTTTAGCCATTCTGACTGGTGTGAGGTGATATCTCATTGTGGTTTTGATTTGTATTTCCCTGATGCCGAGTGATATGGAGCACTTTTTCATGTGTCTGTTGGCCATCTGGATGTCTTCTTTGCAGAAATGTCTGTTCATGTCCTCTGCCCATTTCTTTTTTTTTTTTTTTTTTTTTTTTTTTTTTTTTTTTTTAAGATTTTATTTAATTATTTGACAGACAGAGATCACAAGTAGGCAGAGAGAGAGAGAGAGGGAGAAGCAGGCTCCCCGCTGAGCAGAGAGCCCCATGTGGGGCTCGATCCCAGGACTCTGAGATCACGACCCGAGCCGAAGGCACCTCTGCCCATTTCTTGATTGGATTATTTGTTCTTTGGGTGTTGAGTTTGCTAAGTTCTTTATAGATTTTGGACACTAGTGGGTATCATGCTTAGTGAAATAAGTCAATCGGAGAAAGACAACTATCATATGATCTCCCTGATATGAGGGAGAGGAGATGCAACATGGGGGGTTAAGGGGGTAGGAGAAGAAGATGGGATTGGGAGGGAGACAAACCATAAGTGACTCTTAATCTCACAAAACAAACTGAGGGTTGATGGGGGGAGGGGGGTTGGGAGAGGGGGGGTGGGGTTATGGACATTGGGGAGGGTATGTGCTATGGTGAGTGCTGTTAAATGTGTAAACCTGGCGATGCACAGACCTGTACCCCTGGGGATAAAAATATATTATATGTTTAAAAAAAATAAAATTAATTAAAAAAAAAGAATGTAGTATATACCCAATGATACTGGAGACTTTGTGATACATAGAGCAATAGAATATAATCATTCATATGTGTGTGTATGTGTGTACATGTACACATATTCTTTTTCATTTTTCCTCAGTAAGTGTCTATTAAGACTTTAGTAAAAAGAGGAGTGCAGGGTCCCTGGGTGGCTCAGTGGGTTAAACCTCTGCCTTCAGCTCAGGTCATGATCTCGGGGTCCTGGGATCGAGCCCCACACCAGGCTCTCTGCTCAGCAGGGAGCCTACTCCCCCCCCCCCCTCTCTCTGCCTACTTGTGATCTCTGTCTGTCAAATAAATAAATAAAATCTTAAAAAAAAAAAAAAGGAGTGCAATTCTTTTGTCGACTACCCAAGTGCAGTGGTGGAGCTAATCCTGCCATAACATATGCTTGTTCAAAGACAAAGCTGGCATTCCTAAACAAGTCGCACCAACAGATCTCCTGGGAAATGTGCACTGTGCTAAACTTTGCCACAGTAGATCATTACGCTGGTTTTTCAAGCAAGTGGAACTGGTCCAGTTAGCTATTTGGTTTTCTGGCATGTCCCACATCTTACCAAGGAAGCAATGGCCTTTTTAGTCTCTACATCTTCAATGAATACTACACAACTTTTTAGGCTATTGTGCATCATTCACCTGGTGGTTTAAAAGACTGTCATTGAGGTCAGGATCACTCACCCTCCGTTTCCAATTTAGCCAGAGTGGAACCGGTTAATTATTTTAGAGAAACAATTCCCAGATTTTTCTTTCTTTCTTTCTTTCTTTCTTTCTTTCTTTCTTTCTTTCTTTCTTTCTTTTTTTTTTTTTTTTCTCTTCAGCCAGGGTGTTTTTTCCCCTAGTGGGAGTGATTTTTGATGGGTGGCCGGACATTTGACTGTGCACTGAAATCTAATTTTATTCCCTGCTGTTGTGGTAACGTAAGCTCTATTCCCCTGCACTGAGGATGGAAGGCGTCTGAGTGGCGACCTGGCCAATTTCCCATTGATCCTATCCTCATCAATGGGACAGAGTGGGGAGGGAGAACTGACCTACAGAAACCTTTGGCTCAGTGCCCTCAGAAGTCAGGGTGTTAGTTTTCAGGCTCCGCCAGACACCGTGGCCAAGGCCAAGGGTGCTCCATCAAATCTATCCATTTCAATTAAAGGCTAGAGAGTTGGGAAGTAAAATAATCAATTTTGCAAGTGGAACTCAATCATCCTGTCGACACTTTATCTTTGCTCCGGATATACTTGCGCAGGATATGTTTAATA
Organism: Lutra lutra; assembly: GCF_902655055.1. Classification (NCBI taxonomy): domain Eukaryota; kingdom Metazoa; phylum Chordata; class Mammalia; order Carnivora; family Mustelidae; genus Lutra; species Lutra lutra. The sequence goes on from NC_062294.1 coordinate 20,216,866, forward strand.
TGACTCTCATGGTATTATTCACTGATGACACTTCTGGTTAGAGATTGATCAAAGCTACTTTGTAAAAGTTATCAAGCTAAGGAAAAATGGCAAAATTTTTTATGGGTGTGTGTGTGTGTGTGTAATACAGGTGTGTATGTGGTATACAAAATGCCTTTTTGCCAAAGAGCTTATCTGCCATTGAAAAATTGCCACATCAAATGCCAAGCTCTTGCCATGTCAGCTAAATTGTTACTTAATGTATATCTAATGCTTCAAATTTGTTGATTAACACATACCCCACAAAGACACAGACTTTTACTAATGCCCTTTCCTTCAACAGTGATGCTCTCAACCATTACTATCCCTCAATGCAATGCTTTAGTCATTTATTGAGCAACTGGGATGTACCAGGCAGTGCATTTGGAGATATCCATATATTATCTGGTTGGATCCTTAAATGTCTGGAATAGACATAAATTCTAACAGGTAATTGGGATCAACCTATTTATGTATCCCATTCTATTGTAATTAATTTTTATATTGTTCTTGTTGAGAAGGGATCAATTCAGTGAAAGCAAGGACTGGGTCTACCGTATTTACCACCCTCTAGCATCTAGACGTGTGTGTCTATTGTTAGACAACAGACAAAACGTAGCTACAAAAAGTGACCTCTGAGAGAAGGAATGCAAATGAGATAAGCCCTACAACTACAAGAAGTTTACTGCATGGAGGATCTCCAGGCCATAGTAATGGAAGAGGGAACTCAAAAGCAGTCTTGACCTCTGAGTGAAGGAGTCAGAACTGAGAGTTTGGAGAGGCCAAGATGGATAGGATTTACAAGGCAGTATTTAAGAGGACTAAAGAGGAAATGAATGCATGGAGATAAGGGGTGTTCAAAGAGAGCTCTGGAGACATGCAGAGGGTCCTAAAGTCTCCATCTGATTACTGATCAGTTCATGCATTTGAGGACATGTCCAGAGGCTGGGGAAAGAGCCACCTGGAAAGAACAGTTGTAAAAAACCCCAGAGTTCACACGGGGCGAGAAACAGATTGTGCTTTCACGAGCCAGAGTAAAAAATAAGAATAATAATAAGAAAAAACGTTGAGAATATGTGTTGCATTGAGTACACAGAAAGAATACCACCTCAGTCTTGGGGCAAAGTAGCTGCACAGTAGAAATACTGCTCTGCACCTAATTAACAAAGCTGAAAAGCAAACCTTGAAAGTATGAAACTGTTTTCAAACAAATTATCTGTATCCTCAGAAAAATGCTTAAATATATTTAAAGAAATACAAAATTTTCCTGCACCGGATAAAGTAAAATTCACAGTGCCATCCTTCCACTAATAAATTAATAGGCATGCAAAGAAGCAGAAAAAATATTCATAATGAAGAACAAAATCAACTCACAGAAACAGTTAGGGATTATATAGATGACAGAAATAATAAAGTCATTAAAATAAGTATAATAAATATATTTCATATGTTCATGAAAGTAAAGGAGAATAGGAACATATTAAGAAAGATATGGAAAATATAAAAAGACCCAAATTGAACTTCTAGTGGTAAAAATGTATGAAGTATTTGAAGTTAACATCAGATTAAACACTGAAGAGGTTAGTGAACTTGAAGACGAAGTCATAGGTGGTATCCACTTACCAACAACAGAGCTGAACTACTTCAAGTGGCTTAATATACAGGTAATTGTAGTCCCTGAAAAGGGAGGGGGGGTCATTTAAAGAGATAGTGACTAGAATTTTTCCAAATTTGAATAGTACTTTTAAGCCACAGATTTAAGTTGTATGTATGAACCACAAATATAAAAATCACAAAGAATATTATACCAAGGCCATTATATTCAAATTTCTTAAAGATAAGGAGAAAAATCTTAAAGCATACACGGAGTAGGGGAGAAAGGGCACTGTATCTAGAGAAGAACAAAAATAAGAATGAAAATGGAAACAGGGCAAGCTAGAAAACAATAGAGTAATGCCGGGAAATTACTTGTTAGGACAGGGGAGGCAGGGTGTGTCAACCAAGAAGTCTAGATCAGGTGAAGTTATCTTCCAAAAATGAAAGCAACACAAAGCCACTTTCAGAGAGACAAAATAGTCCATCAACAACAGATCTGCAGTATACGAAATGTTAAAGGTATTCCTTTAAACGGAAGAAATATGCCAGATGGAAATGGGGAACCACAGAAAGGGATGAGAGAACTCCTAAAATGGAGACTATATGGATACATATCAAAGTTGCTTTCACTTATTTTTAAAAATCTCTTTAAAATGTTTGATTTTTTAATGCAAATTAAAAAAAAATAGTATGTGGCTTATAAATACACAGCAATTTTTATCTTACTTTATTTTTCCTTCCATAGAAGGGAGACAAACCATAGGAGAGTATTACTTGCAGGGAACAAACTGAGGGTTGCAAGAGGGGAGGCTGGTGGGGGATGGGGTAACCAGGTGATGGGCATTAAGGGGGGCACCTGACGTAAAGAACCCTGGGTATTATATACAACTGATGAATCACTAAATTCTACTTCTGAAACTAATGATACACTATATGTGAACTACATGGGATTTAAATTAAAAAAAAAAAAACAAAAAACAAACCTATAACTGCAAAATGTAAGGCAATCATAACACAAAGGCAAGGAAAGAGAAAACAGAAGAATACTTTTTTAAGATAAAAGATAACCACTATAAACATTAAACCAGCCACTACAGAGAAAATACAAAGGGCTATTGCCAATAAGCAAATAAAAATTATCTGAATATGTAAATATATTCAGTTCAATAACTCACTGTAGTCTCCCTGTTTCTGTGCCTGTTCAAATGTCATCTCTATCCATTTCTGCTCCACAATACCTGGCAAACTCCTACTCATCTTCAAGAATCAGCTTAGTTAACACCTACTCTGGTGAGCCTCCGATGACCTCTACAGCATGCATACTTTTAGAAAAATAATTATGTAATGACTTAGTATTGTTTGTTTCCATGCTAACTCCTTACTAGACTTTAAGTTCTTAAGAGCAGAGGCAATTCATTTTCATCCTCATATTCAGCAAAATGGTGTAACTCTTCCCCACAACAGGTCCTTAGCAAACATTTATTGAATGGATAAAGAGACTACAGTCCATGCTTTTATTATCTCTAAATGACCGTTTTGAGTCTTGCCATCCAACGTAGATTTAACTTGCTAGCTCCTGATGACCTCCTTAATTCTAAAATAATCTTTTGGAAGACTGACAACTCAGGTTGAATAATATGTATTCTTATTACTCCTGAGGTCATCAAATATTTCTAGCAAAATATTAAGACTAGCTCCAAGGAGAGCTCATGTGTTATCTAGTTCCAAGAAAAATCCAAGATGTCTTTGACATGTTCTATGAGCCCCTTTCCTATCAATAGTCTGCAAGGTTCCACTCACATGATTCCTTTTCAAAAAGTCTTTCCAGTTTCCCAAAATAGAAATCATCTTTGGCTTCTTCTGAACTCCCTTAGTTACATGCGTATCTATTTGACCATCAGTTATAATATTCTTGGATATAAACTGATTCTGTATGCTTAACTCTCTTCCTAGACTATGAGTTCCTTCAATTTTATTCATCTGTCTGTCCTTCTCTGGACCCTATTGACAAATTTAACGTAAGTTCAATTGCCGTCCAAAAAAATGAATGAAGGATTCAGAACACAATATGCACAATTTGATAAAGTTTGTCATAACTCTATGGAACAGTGGGGATCGACTGAACTAAGATTTATACAGGGAGAAACTGAGGCTTAGAGAAAAATGGCAACAAAGTGTCTTTGCAAAATTTTTTTTATCATTCATCTATAATTCTATACCAACTTTATGAAATTTTAGGACATACTTTACTTGAGATTTCTTAAAAAGAGACCAAAATTCTATTTTTACTTTTGTTTTCTTCTCTAAAAATACTTTTGGAAATACTGTTAGAGAGCCATAATGTTTATCAATTCCCAGGTCATTCCATTATTCACTCACTTACATATTCTTTTTTTTTTTTAAAGATTTTATTTATTTATTTGACAGACAGAGATCACAAGTAGGCAGAGAGGCAGGCAGAGAGAGAGAGGAGGAAGCAGGCTCCCTGCTGAGCAGAGAGCCTGATGCGGGGCTCGACCCCAGGACCCTGAGATCATGACCTGAGCCGAAGGCAGAGGCTTTAACCCACTGAGCCACCCAGGCGCCCCTCACATATTCTTTCCATACATGTTCATTGAGGGTTATCTAAGTGCAAGTCATGGTACCACCAAAGGATGAAGAGACAAAGATCAATAAAATCACAGTCTCTGCCCTGAATGTGCTTCTGGTGATGGAAAAGAGGGACATAAACAAAATAGCGGTGGCACGCACCTACAAATTTAAAGATATAGGTACGGGGAAGGGATGCCTATCCAGAAAAAAAGTGAGGGGCAGAACGGGCATGCCTGAAATAAAACCTTTTAGGTGGGGGCAAGCACAGAGGAGAGAAGGGGATATACAGTAGTAGAACAAATACAACAGGACAGTATCGAGAGAGATGTACCTGCGAATGTAAGTAAATGACAAACAACAACAAAATTCAATTTTATTCTGAAGACAGAGAATCACTGAAGTGTTTTAAGTGAATGACATGTTTATATTTGCATTAACAGAATGTCAGTGAATTGTACAGTGGGTGTGTTGGAGAGAGAAGGAATCCAATGAGAAAGATAATGAGCTTGTACTGGGATTCATTTTCCTTACCTAGAGAATAAGATGAAAGCAACAGAGGATTCCCAAGGCTAATAATCTATGATTTGCTAAACGCGGTGTCTCTCCTTTGACACGGTCTGAGGGATCTTGGGTATGGCACTTGCCTTTAAATCTCATCATCTCTAAAATGAGGAATTTGGGCAAGGCAATCTCCGAGGTCTCCTTTCACACAAATAACCCATGATCTTAAGACCATTTTCTTTCTTTCTCTCAGGTGATAACAGAAGTGTCAGAGTGTATAAAACAATGCTCAATAATTTTGCAATGAAAAAAAATACAGGAAGATTGCACTCAGATGTCTACTCATCTCCAGCAATTAGAAAGTAATTATACTGCAAGTTTTTAAAAAGTCTCTCCAAACTTGATAGCTCAGCAGAAATTATTAATTGAAACTAAAAATAAACATGTGATCCTCCTCGTGTTCCCCTTTTCTTCTACCCCAGTGTGATATCCCCAGTGAGCCCCTCCCCATTTCAGCAAGTAAGAAAATATGCAATGACCCTTCCATTATTGATTCTTTATTGGAATCATGTGTCTTGCTTGAACAGAAAACTCTATGGGTGATTGAGGGCTCCTGGAGCCCACTGGGTAATTAAGCCCGGGATTATGAAAGTTGGAATTGCTTACTCCTGCCCTGGAGCTCCTAGAAGACCATCGCAGCTGACCCTAAATGCACATGGTATATACATCATTTGCCAAGGGGAAAGAAAATGTAAATTGGAACTCAGAAGTCCAGGCTGTGGAGGGAGGCTACCTTGGTTTTCCAGCCGGCTCCACCTCTAAGAGTATGATCGTGGGAAAGCTCACAGACCTGTATAAAACTCAATCACTCCTCTAAAATAGGGATAATGACAATACCCACATCATTTGGTGAGTAGAAAATAAGATACTTAGCTCCCTGTTTAATACTGGAAACTACCTCCTTCTGCAATTGTGCCCTCTCACCCAGCTCAACTTTTTCTTCTTACTGTGACACTTACCACCTTCCAGCATACCATATAATGCACGTATGTATTATTTTTATGCTTATTTCTCTTAAAAAAAAAAAAAGATGTATTTCTTTATGTAGGAGAGAGAAAAAGAGACGGCTGGAGGAGGGCAGAGGGAGAGAGTCCTAGGCAGATTCCACACTGGGTGGAGAGCTGGATGCAGGGCTTGATCTCACAACCTTGAGATCATGACCTAAGGCAAGAGCAACAGTCAGGCACTTAGCTGACAGTGCCACGCAGGTGTCCCAGTGCTTACTCGTTTCTCCAACACCACGAAGAACATGCGATCCATGAGGGCGGAACTCTCTGCTTTGTCTGATGATGATCCGAAATGCCCCAAATGTCTCCTGGCACATAGTAGGCACTTGATGAACATAAACAGTTGCTTATTTAAGTGATTGATTAACAGTGACTTTGGACACTAGCATCTGATGAATGTTAGATTAATTTATTGTCATTGATATCATCATCAAATTCTATGTAATTTGGTATTTTTTGCACTTATCAAGAATTGCCTTATTGAATCTTATTTTATTTTCCCACCATTAATAGCGTCTGTGGTTACATTTGGAAGAGATGATGAAATCCAATTTGGTTCCTCTGGACTTAGCATGGTTGATTGCCTACTCTGCCAGGCACTCTGCCACATGCTGAGGAGATGGAGAAAGGGAGAGCTAATTCCCAGCCTTGGAAGCTTACAAACACAGTGGTGATTATTATCTTGCAATTAATGAACTAAATCTGAGGCCTCTAATGAATTCCTTCCTTATCTAATTATATCACCTGTGATGTACACACACACACACACACACACACACACACACACACAGTACATACCACACACAGATAAATGGCCTTTCCTCTCCTTCTCCAACCCAGGAACTTCAAGGAGAACCTAGGGCGACTTCCATGGCAGGAATAAACAGGGGCCATTAATTCTCAAATAGGGAAGGACTTGCACAAAGAAATTCTGGCTCAGTAGGTCTGAGGTGGGGGCCAGAAATCTACATTTTTAAAAACATCTCAGGTGATCCTTTCCCCGTTGGGCTGCAGACTACACATGGAGAAAGAGTGAGGTAGATGGTGTATTTCTTTTTTTTTTTTTAAGATTTTATTTATTTATTTGACAGACAGAGATCACAAGTAGGCAGAGAGGCAGTCAGAGGGAGAGAGGAAGGGAAGCAGGCGCCCTGCTGAGCAGAGAGCCCGATGTGGGGCTCGATCCCAGGACCCTGGGATCATGACCTGAGCCAAAGGCAGCGGCTTTAACCCACTGAGCCACCCAGGCACCCCATAGATGGTGTATTTCATCTGGGAAACAGTTATCAGAGAATGTGATAGTTTTGGAATTCTATGTATAGTGCTAGGAATCATGAGTAATGTTTGTCAAGGGACAGTGGAACTGAAATATGCATCATAGCTGTCAACGGGAGCCATGACTAAGGAAGTGACTGCAAATAAAAGGGGGAGAATCCAGGAATTCTGAAGAGACACAGGATGATCTTCTTAGGGGGACAAACTTGCTCTGAACATCAACTTAGGAAACAGTGGACTTGCTGCAGAGAACCATCCTGTCACCCTGTAGCTCCTTTCCTTTATTCGGGGCTTTCCAAGAATCAGAGGAAAGGCCTAGGGTAAACTGAGGCAACAGATGGTCATTGGCCTGGCTTTCTGTTTGTCTGATTGTATTTTTAGTCTCTCTCTTTCTCTATTGATTGATTGATTGATTGGTCTATTTGAGGAGCTAAGGGCAGAAATGGGCCCTTTAAAGAAAGACACTGATGAGGACTAGGCAGACTTTCCTCTAAAAATTCCATATACAAAAGGAATACAGGTAGATAGAAGTTTAACAGTATCTGCATTACACACTTGACTTGAAAGATGTTCAGGACTCTAGACGCTCAATATTCTCACCTGACATTTTAAAAAAGAGAGAAGTATGTAAAAGAGAATGCTTCTTGTATCAGGAACGTACCCAAGAGAGCCCAGTGGTCACGGGGGAGGGAAAAGAGATAGAGCTTATTAAGAAAGAACATAACCCTTTCGTAGAGAATCAAGCAGAAGAACCCTGAACCAAGACACTGAACTGGGAGTCTCAATTTCCCTCCCCAAAATTAAATTTGCTATTATCACACAGTGTGGTCTTAAGAGACATCTATTTATAATCCTATCAGAGTCCTTAACCCCCATCTTCTCAGGTGGAGTCTTAGAGTAGACCACAGAGCGGTGTCAGCCTCATACAATTATAGTATTTGATGAACTTATGAAGAAACCATGTGCGTGAGATTTCTCCCTGCGACACATCGAACAGAGAAAACTCCAGGTGTTCACATAAAATTCACATGTTTCATTTCTGAAAAGCTCTGTCAGGCCCTCCATAGCCAGCCAGAATCAGAGCTCACTCATAGCTGCAGGATGGTTTTATTTTACTGTCTCCCTCTCTACTCCCCCTCTCCAACCCAGCATGGACCACCAACAAAGCCTTCTTGCCATAACTTCCCTTGTGCACAAATTGAAAAACTTGATGGGCCACATGCCATTCAAGACCATGTCGCTGTTTCTCAAGAAGAAGAAAGGGATGCTGCTTCTTTCCCTCTGTAGTGATGACAGTCTTCAGTCAGACCCGAATCTGGTAACTGTTCGAGAGAGCAGTTATTTTTCCAGCATTTTCTATGTGACATCCATGGCAGTTGTCCATTCTCTTTTTTCACAAAGATCCTGTGATATTGGTTATTTTTTGAGGAGGCAGGCTTATAAAGGAGATATTTGTGAAATTAGTGCAAATGGCCTTGAATTCTCACCTCTGGAAGGTCAAAGGCTAACTTACCTGGACAAGGATTTCTTTGTCCTACTGATCTCCAGGTCAGGTTCTGGTATACTGTTTGATTTCGTGATTGGTGGAAGTAAAAGCGTCACCAGTGATAATTACAATTCTCTTTTGTCTTGGAATGGTCTGTCTTTACCTTTTCCCATTTTGATATGGCAGAATAATACAATTGAAACAGTTGTTTGTTCAAGTGTTGCTGGTCCGTGGGAAGTGCACTGAATAAGAGGGAGTTAATCATCATCATCCTTGGGGGGAGGGGGAATAGTTTCAGAAATGTCTGAGTTCATCTGGAAGTATGTGAGTGCTTACAGGTCAATGTCTGTACTGTATGTCACAAGATTCCTGAATTAATTATGCCACAATAAAAAGATCAGATCACTGAAGACAGAGATCTTCAGATTATGAATGAAGGTTGCATTATACCTCCCCTACCCATCTCAGGAACGGTCCAACTTCTTCTTCCTTTTTTTCTCTTTAAATTTTATTCATTTATTTGGCAGACAGAGAGAGAGAGAGAGGGATCACAATAGGCAGAGAGGCAGGCAGAGAGAGAAGGGGAAGCAGGCTCCCCGCTGTGCAGAGAGCCCGATGCAGGGCTCAATCCCAAGACCCTGAGATCATGACCCCTGGTGAAGGCACAGGCTTAACCCACTGAGCCACCCAGGCGCCCCTAGGAATGGTCCAACTTCTTGCCACAAATTGGAATTGCTATGTGTTGGAAGAGAGCCAAAATCAGAGGAATGGTATGCAAATCTTACACTGGGACAAAGGATTTTGGACTTGAGAAAAGTATATTCCTTTGAGTCAGGGTTAAACTACACATGGCCTGCTTCCCCGTCACCAGTAGGCATCCATGAGGCTAATAAATTTGTTTCAGGTTCTATGAGCCCAGAGCATCCCTGATTCAGAACCAAAAACACATTTAATTATTGTTATTGACATTTTTTTAACAACTTCCATAAGTACTATAGCTGAAATAAAAAAATACACTACCATGATAAATGATTATATGATCCCAAATAAAATACCTAATATACAAGAGACTTTTTCTTAAGATAGATCTGGATCTCCAACATAATTGAGAGTCTTTTTACTTCTTAATGACATTGGGGCATAGGCTACTGTGGGAAATAGAACAGCATTAAGACTTGGTTGCTAAGCCTGTCATCGATCTTTGATGAATGGCGGAGGGGGGGGGTAGTCTTGGGAAATTTCCATTAACACTCAAGAGGGCAAATAACATCAATCAAATCTGTCCCCCAGAGGAAATATTCAAATAAAACAATTTTCAGGTAAAAATGTTTGAATTTGATAAAACAACAATAAAATTTTAAAATAGCATGCTATTTTGCTAGAGTGGCTATAACCAGAATTTGGGAATTCTCTCACTGTTGGACACACAGAAATCCAACAGAATAAAATTAGCTTTATTTTTAATCAAGGTGAATAAAGCTGTAGGAATTTAGGGGCTGACTCGGTCAAAGGAAAGTTTCTTGAGGTGATGGCTGATTGAGGAATAAAAATGTTGTTGAAAAGAAAATGCAGCATCTCTCATTTATGAAACAGCTCACCTCTTCCCTCAGGACTCATGCTGCATCTGATTTGTAGTTTTAAACCAGAACATATATAGGAACCCTCCTACCAGGTGAAACCTGTACGCAAATATGAGGTAGCTACACTGGTGCTGGGAGGAGCAGAAACAGCAGTAGCAGCAATGGTCACACTAATAATGGCAGCAGCGGTTGTAGTAACAGTAGTAACATCAGCGATGGTAACAGCATAGGTACCGCTTCTACTATGAAACCAGGGTGGGCAAACTGGGAGGCTACCTTCTGTGTCTCTCCCATCGTACAGCCTAAGAAAACTAGTCAGGAGAGGACAGAAGGCTTATCTAAGATCTTAAAAGAAGTTAACAAAACACCCAGGGAGATAATTCAAATTTTATAATTCTCAGTCTTAAAAGACGTTAAAAATAGAGCGAGCTGCCCTACAACCAAGAAATCACACTACTAGGTATTTACACCAAAGATACAAATACAATGAAAAGAAAGAGCACATGCCCCCCCGTGTTCATAGCAGCAATGTCCATGATAGCCAAACTGTAGAAGGAGCTGAGATGCCCTTCAACAGATGAATGGATAAAGAAGATGTGGTCCTGGGCACCTGGGTGGCTCAGTGTTAAAGGTTCTACCTTCGGCTCAGGTGATGAACCCAGGGTCCTGGGGTCGAGTCCCGCATCGGGTTCTCTGCTCAGCAGGGAGCCTGCTCCCCCCCGCACCTGCCTCTCTGCCTACTTGTGATCTCTGTCTGTCAAATAAATAAATAAAATCTTAAAAAAAAAAAGAGATGTGGTCCATATATACAATGGAATATCACTCAGCCATCAGAAAGAATAAATACCCACCATTTGCATCAACATGGATGGAACTGGAGGGGATTATGCTAACTGACTTAAGACCAACAAAGAAAGACAATTATTCACATGGTTTCACTCATATGTGGAATGTAAGGAATAGCATGAAAGACCACAGGGGAAGGGAGGGAAAAATAAATGGGAAGAAATCAGAGAGGGAGACAAACCATGAGAGACTCTGGACTCTGGGAAACAAACCGAGGCTTACAGAAGGGAAGCAGGTAGAAGAATGTGGTAACTGGGTGATGGGCATTAAGGGGGGCATGTGTTGTGATGAGCACTGGATGTTATAGGCAACTCATGAATCACTACATCAAAAACCAATGATGTACTACTATACGTTGGCTAGCTGAACATAATAAGAAAAAAACAGAACATAAATCTATGATTCTCAAAGCTGTTCAAGAGATAGAAAATCTGGAGGGAGGAGTCAAGATGGCGGAGAAGTAGCAGGCTGAGACTACTTCGGGTAGCGGGAGATCAGCTAAATAGCTTATCTAAAGATTGCAAACACCTACAAATCCAACGGGAGATTGAAGAGAAGAAGAACAGCAACTCTAGAAACAGAAAATCAACCACTTTCTGCAAGGTAGGACTGGCGGAGAAGTGAATCCAAAGCGACGGGAAGATAGACCGCGGGGGGAGGGGCCGGCTCCCGGCGAGCGGCGGAGCAACGGAGCAAAATCAGGACTTTTAAAAGTCTGTTCCGCTGAGGACATCGCTCCAGAGGCTTAACTGGGGTGAAGCCCAGGCGGGGTCAGCGCGGCCTCAGGTCCCGCAGGGTCGCAGAAGGATCGGGGGTGTCTGAGTGTCGCAGAGCTTACCGGTATTAGAACGGGGAAGCCGGCTGCAGAGACAGAGCCGAGGAGTGACTCTCAGCTCGGGGTTGCCTTGAACCGGTCGCAGGCTCGGTCAGCTCGGAGCGCGGCCGGAGGCCAGGGTGAAAGGAGTCATTTGGCGCTGTTCTCTGAGGGCGCACTGAGGAGTGGGGCCCCGGGCTCTCGGCTCCTCCGGGCCGGAGACTGGGAGGCCGCCATCTTTATTCCCGTCCTCCGGACTCTACGGAAAGCGCTCAGGGAACAAAAGCTCCCAAAAGCGAACCCGAGCGGATGACTCAGCGCGGCCCCGGGTAAGGGTGGTGCAACTCCGCCTGGGGCAAAGACGCTTGAGAATCACTACAACGGGCCCCTCCCCCAGAAGATCTACGGGAAACCCAGCCAGGACCAAGTTCACCTACCAAGGAGAACGGTGGAATTCCAGAGGAGAAGAAAGCAAAGCACGGAACTCATGGCTTTCTCCCCATGATTTTTTAGCCTTGCAGTTAATTTAATTTTTTTTTTCTTTTTCTATTTTTTTTTCTTTTTCTCTTCTTCTGCTAAATTTTTTTAACTTTTACCGTTTTCTTTTTTTTAATGTTTTTTAAATAGTTTATCTAATATATATATATATTTTCCTTATCGGCTTTCTTTTTTTTAATAGTTTTTTTTTCTTTCTTTCTGAACCCCTTTTTATCCCCTTTCTCCCCCCTCACAATTCAGGATCTCTTCTGATTTGGCTAAAGAATATTTTCCTGGGGTTGTTGCCACCCTTTTAGTATTTTACTTGCTCCTTCATAAACTCTTATCTGGACAAAATGACAAGGCGGAAAAATTCACAACAAAAAAAAGAACAAGAGGCAATACCAAAGGCTAGGGACCTAATCAATACAGACATTGGTAATATGTCAGATATAGAGTTCAGAATGATGATTCTCAAGGTTCTAGCCGGGCTTGAAAAAGGCATGGAAGATATTAAAGCAACCCTGTCGGCAGATATAAAAGCCCTTTCTGGAGAAATAAAAGAACTAAAATCTAACCAAGTTGAAATCAAAAAAGCTATTAATGAGGTGCAATCAAAAATGGAGGCTCTCACTGCTAGGATAAATGAGGCAGAAGAAAGAATTAGTGATATAGAAGACCAAATGACAGAGAATAAAGAAGCTGAGCAAAAGAGGGACAAACAGCTACTGGACCACGAGGGGAGAATTCGAGAGATAAGTGACACCATAAGACGAAACAACATTAGAATAATTGGGATTCCAGAAGAAGAGGAAACAGAGAGGGGAGCAGAAGGTATATTGGAGAGAATTATTGGAGAGAATTTCCCCAATATGGCAAAGGGAACAAGCATCAAAATCCAGGAGGTTCAGAGAACCCCCCTCAAAATCAATAAGAATAGGTCTACACCCCGTCACCTAATAGTAAAATTGACAAGTCTTAGTGACAAAGAAAAGATCCTGAAAGCAGCCCGGGAAAAGAAGTCTGTAACGTACAATGGTAAAAATATTCGATTGGCAGCAGACTTATCCACAGAGACCTGGCAGGCCAGAAAGAGCTGGCATGATATATTCAGAGTACTACATGAGAAAAACATGCAGCCAAGAATACTATATCCAGCTAGGCTATCATTGAAAATAGACGGAGAGATTAAAAGCTTCCAGGACAAACAAAAACTGAAAGAATTTGCAAATACCAAACCAGCTCTACAGGAAATATTGAAAGGGGTCCTCTAAGCAAAGAGAGACCCTCAAAGTAGTAGATCAGAAAGAAACAGAGACAATATACAATAACAGTCACCTTACAGGCAATACAATGGCACTAAATTCATATCTCTCAATACTTACCCTGAATGTGAATGGGCTAAATGCCCCAATCAAAAGACACAGGGTATCAGAATGGATAAAAAAACAAAACCCATCTATATGTTGCCTACAAGAAACTCATCTTACACCCGAAGACACCTCCAGGTTTAAAGTGAGGGGGTGGAAAAGAATTTACCATGCTAATGGACATCAGAAGAAAGCAGGAGTGGCAATCCTTATATCAGATCAATTAGATTTTAAGCCAAAGACTATAATAAGAGATGAGGAAGGACACTATATCATACTCAAAGGAACTGTCCAACAAGAAGATCTAACAATTTTAAATATCTATGCCCCTAACGTGGGAGCAGCCAACTATATAAACCAATTAATAACAAAATCAAAGAAACACATCGACAAGAATACAATAATAGTAGGGGATTTTAACACTCCCCTCACTGAAATGGACAGATCATCCAAGCAAAAGATCAACAAGGAAATCAAGGCCTTAAATGACACACTGGACCAGATGGACATCACAGATATATTCAGAACATTTCATCCCAAAGCAACAGAATACACATTCTTCTCTAGTGCACATGGAACATTCTCCAGAATAGATCACATTCTTGGTCCTAAATCAAGTCTCAACCGGTATCAAAAGATTGGGATCATTCCCTGCATATTTTCAGACCACAATGCTCTAAAGCTAGAACTCAATAACAAGAGGAAATTTGGAAAGAACCCAAATACATGGAGACTAAACAGCATCCTTCTAAAGAATGAATGGGTCAACCAGGAAATCAAAGAAGAATTGAAAAAATTTATGGAAACAAATGATAATGAAAACACAACAGTTCAGAATCTGTGGGACACAACAAAGGCAGTCCTGAGAGGAAAATATATAGCGGTACAAGCCTTTCTCAAGAAACAGGAAAGGTCTCAGGTACACAACCTAACCCTACACCTAAAGGAGCTGGAGAAAGAACAAGAAAGAAACCCTAAACCCAGCAGGAGAAGAGAAATCATAAAGATCAGAGCAGAAATCAATGAAATAGAAACCAAAAAAACAATAGAACAAATCAACGAAACTAGGAGCTGGTTCTTTGAAATAATTAATAAGATTGATAAACCCCTGGCCAGACTTATCAAAAGAAAAGAGAGAGGACCCAAATAAATAAAATCATGAATGAAAGAGGAGAGATCACAACGAACACCAAAGAAATACAGTCAATTATAAGAATATACTATGAGCAACTCTACGCCAACAAATTTGACAATCTGGAAGAAATGGATGCATTCCTAGAGACATATAAACTACCACAACTGAACCAGGAAGAAATAGAAAGCCTGAACAGACCCATAACCAGTAAGGAGATTGAAACAGTCATCAAAAATCTCCAAACAAACAAAAGCCCAGGGCCAGACGGCTTCCCGGGGGAATTCTACCAAACATTTAAAGAAGAACTAATTCCTATTCTCCTGAAACTGTTCCAAAAAATAGCAATAGAAGGAAAACTTCCAAACTCATTTTATGAGGCCAGCATCACCTTGATCCCAAAACCAGACAAGGATCCCAACAAAAAAGAGAACTACAGACCAATATCCTTGATGAACACCTTGATGCAAAAATTCTCGCCAAAATACTAGCCAATAGGATTCAACAGTACGTTAAAAGGATTATTCACCACGACCAAGTGGGATTTATTCCAGGGCTGCAAGGTTGGTTCAACATCCGCAAATCAATCAATGTGATACAACACATTAATAAAAGAAAGAACAAGAACCATATGATACTCTCCATAGATGCTGAAAAAGCATTTGACAAAGTACAGCATCCCTTCCTGATCAAAACTCTTCAAAGTGTAGGGATAGATGGCACATACCTCAATATTATCAAAGCCATCTATGCAAAACCCACCGCAAATATCATTCTCAATGGAGAAAAACTGAAAGCTTTTCCGCTAAGGTCAGGAACACGGCAGGGATGTCCGTTATCACCACTGCTATTCAACATAGTACTAGAAGTCCTAGCCTCAGCAATCAGACAACAAAAGGAAATTAAAGGCATCCAAATCGGCAAAGAAGAAGTCAAACTATCACTCTTCGCAGATGATATGATACTCTATGTGGAAAACCCAAAAGACTCCACTCCAAAACTGCTAGAACTTGTCCAGGAATTCAGTAAAGTGTCAGGATATAAAATCAATGCACAGAAATCAGTTGCATTTCTCTACACCAACAACAAGACAGAAGAAAGAGAAATTAAGGAGTCCATCCCATTTACAATTGCACCCAAAACTATAAGATACCTAGGAATAAACCTAACCAAAGAGACTAAGAATCTATACTCAGAAAACTATAAAGTACTCATGAAAGAAATTGAGGAAGACACAAAGAAATGGAAAAATGTTCCATGCTCCTGGATTGGAAGAATAAATATTGTGAAAATGTCTATGTTACCTAAAGCAATCTACACATTTAATGCAATTCCTATCAAAGTACCATCCATTTTTTTCAAAGAAATGGAACAAATAATCCTAAAATTTATATGGAACCAGAAAAGACCTCGAATAGCCAAAGGAATATTGAAAAAGAAAGCCAAAGTCGGTGGCATCACAATTCCGGACTTCAAGCTCTATTACAAAGCTGTCATCATCAAGACAGCATGGTACTGGCACAAAAACAGACACATAGATCAATGGAACAGAATAGAGAGCCCAGAAATGGACCCTCAACTCTATGGTCAACTCATCTTCGACAAAGCAGGAAAGAATGTCCAATGGAACAAAGACAGCCTCTTCAATAAATGGTGTTGGGAAAATTGGACAGCCACATGCAGAAAAATGAAATTGGATCATTTCCTTACACCACACACGAAAATAGACTCAAAATGGATGAAGGATCTCAATGTGAGAAAGGAATCCATCAAAATCCTTGAGGAGAACACAGGCAGCAACCTCTTCGACCTCAGCCGCAGCAACATCTTCCTAGGAACATCACCAAAGGCAAGGGAAGCAAGGGCAAAAATGAACTATTGGGATTTTATCAAGATCAAAAGCTTTTGCACAGCAAAGGAAACAGTGAACAAAACCAAAAGACAACTGACAGAATGGGAGAAGATATTTGCAAATGACATATCAGATAAAGGGCTAGTGTCCAAAATCTATAAAGAACTTAGCAAACTCAACACCCAAAGAACAAATAATCCAATCAAGAAATGGGCAGAGGACATGAACAGACATTTCTGCAAAGAAGACATCCAGATGGCCAACAGACACATGAAAAAGTGCTCCATATCACTCGGCATCAGGGAAATACAAATCAAAACCACCATGAGATATCACCTCACACCAGTCAGAATGGCTAAAATTAACAAGTCAGGAAATGACAGATGCTGGCGAGGATGCGGAGAAAGGGGAACCCTCCTACACTGTTGGTGGGAATGCAAGCTGGTGCAACCACTCTGGAAAACAGCATGGAGGTTCCTCAAAATGTTGAAAATAGAACTACCCTATGACCCTGCAATTGCACTGCTGGGTATTTACCCTAAAGATACAAACGTAGTGATCCGAAGGGGCACATGCACCCGAATGTTTATAGCAGCAATGTCTACAATAGCCAAACTATGGAAAGAACCTAGATGTCCATCAACAGACGAATGGATAAAGAAGATGTGGTATATATACACAATGGAATACTATGCAGCCATCAAAAGAAATGAAATCTTGCCATTTGCGACGACGTGGACGGAACTAGAGGGTATCATGCTTAGCGAAATAAGTCAATCGGAGAAAGACAACTATCATATGATCTCCCTGATATGAGGGAGAGGAGATGCAACATGGGGGGTCGAGGGGGTAGGAGAAGAGTAAATGAAACAAGATGGGATTGGGAGGGAGACAAACCATAAGTGACTCTTAATCTCACAAAACAAACTGAGGGTTGATGGGGGGAGGGGGTTGGGAGAGGGGGTGGGGTTATGGATATCAGGGAGGGTATGTGCTATGGTGAGTGCTGTGAAGTGTGTAAACCTGGCGATTCGCAGACCTGTACCCCTGGGGATAAAAATATATGTTTATAAAGCTGTAAAAAAAAAAAAAAAAAAAAAAAAGAAAGAAAGGATGAATCCCCAAGTTTTGTAGCAACATGGACGGGACTGGAAGAGATTATGCTGAGTGAAATAAGTCAAGCAGAGAGAGTCAATTATCATATGGTTTCACTTATTTGTGGAGCATAACAAATAGCATGGAGGACAAGGGGAGATGGAGAGGAGAAGGGAGTTGAGGGAAATTGGAAGGGGAGGTGAACCATGAGAGACTATGGACTCTGAAAAACGATCTGAGAATTCTGAAGGGGTGGGGGGTGGGAGGTTGGGGGCACCAGGTGGTGGGTATTGTAGAGGGCACGGATTGCATGGAGCACTGGGTGTGGTGCAAAAATAATGAATACTGTTATGCTGAAAAAAATAAAAAAATTGCCAAAAAAAAAAAAAAAATTAAAAAAAAAATAAAATAAAAAAGAACAAAGCTCAAAAAAAAAAAAAAAGAGATAGAAAATCTGGAAGTCATGGCAGTCTTTGTGGAGCACTGAGACATGTTATGTAGCTATGCCTTCATATAAACTAAGAACATTCTTAGCAAGAAACCATGATTTGTGCTCTTTATCAACAATGTATTCAGTAGATGGGGTGGGGGGAGGGGAGCTGCTAACATATCCTAATTAACAGTTCCTGAGTCTTTACATTAACATTATTTTTCTTAGTGGGCATTTATTTGGATTTTTTTTTTTTTTTAGGAGGCCATAGGACAATGGAGGTAGAATATTTAAACAAGAATATTTTGAGAGGTTGCAGTGGGAAGGGTTATGTAAGTGTCAAAAGAATCTCATGTGTCCATATGCGTTTCCAATGAAAGATACATCTCCAGCTTGGGTCCAATCTTAAAATTACCCTTTAAGTAAAGCTTTGGAGCTATTGCTGGAAAAAGAATCTAGAGACCTGAGAATCCAGAGTTCTCATATGTGAGAAAGAAATCCTTAAGACTGAAATAAGAGAGAACAGACATTTCCCAAGAGGGCTATGTGGCAGCAGTCTTGTCTGCTGAGGATAGTGTTAGGAGTTAGTTGGACAGTTAGGTAGTCAGGGCTGGGGTCCCCAGTAAGAAAATACGGTGTCAGGACAGCTAAAATAAAGCAGCACTGATATCCTGTTTTATACCTTAGACAGGACCGTACTAACATTCTCCTTTGCAGCCTTTGCAGAAATGACTTCTGCAAAATGTCCTAAAATAAGGCAATTAACTACAAAGCATTTGTCACTACCATAGGCAAGGGCAGTTTAGACATTAGCCCCCAGATGTCAGCCAAGAAAGACCATCAGCACATAGACATTAATAGGTAGACAGATATGTGACCAAAGCCTCAGCACACCCTGGTTGCTTAAGATAGTTCTGCAAAAGAGTTCATAAAAACCCCTAAACATAGAAATTCTGACAGTAGCACTCTCAGGTCTCTTCCCTCTTCAGGAGCTTTGTACTATTGCTCAATAAACTCTGCTTTCCTACCTACCACTTTTCATCCAGTATAACTCTTCATTCTCCAAAGCAGCATGACCAAGAACTGCAGGCACTAAAGGCCAAGAAATCCTGCAACAATAGTAGAGGGCTAAAAAGTAAAGGTTGGTTGAAGAAGTCAACCTTTGCATCACCAACTAACATGGGCTAGGATCACCTGGAATATACAGAAGGGAATCCTTGGAAGATTCCCTAAGGACAACCTAAGGAGATCAATCTTCAGACTTCTGTTTTATGCAATTCCGTGATAAAAAGAGATTAGAAATCAGTATGAGAAATCTCCAGAATGCCATTGGTAGCATATTGTATATAATTATGCCTCAGTTAACAGTGTATTATACAGTGCCTCATTCCTGATATGGTTCCAGCATTCTCTGCTAATCCTATCATCTCTATGAAATCTTGAATTAGAGTTCCTCCACTGATTACCATAAATAGGGAGTTAGGCTAAGGGGACATTAACTGACCATCAAAGTCAAGATCCAAGTGTGCGGACTGAAAGACTCTACACTGACAAAATGTGTAGCAGCTCCTTCCTAAATGTGTAATAATGTGTTGATACAGTGTTGCCAGCAGATAGGCAATGGCAGATGCAAACATTTAAAGAGAAAAAATAATGGAAGGGAACAAGGAAAAGAAATCCACTACTTTCCCCTGTAATTTTTACAGGAAAAAAAAATCATTGTTCCTCTATATTAGCTCTAGATCACAGGATCTGAGAATTGTGTGACAAAATATTATTTGGAAACAACTTTCTAAATTATCAAAGTATCTTCCGCCAGCTCTTCTCCTAGTCCCTTAAACCACAGCTGCCTTTTTCCCCTCCCCACTGCTCTAACACCTTACATTCCCTTCCCTTTTCCACCTTCCACTCCATACCCCATTGACTTATAGCTGGTTAACTCCCCTGATCACTGTGGTCCAAGCCCTCAACCTCCCCCCCACCAACTCCCCCACCCTCATCCTCCCAAGAATAGACCTTACTAGAATAAAGTTGCTTTCATGTTTTGGGGGGGAAACAAAAAAACAAAAATTAAAACAAAACAAAACAAAAAACCCCCCAAAACCACTAGGTACCTATCATCTTTAAGGATAACCCCTACATTCAAGCATTTGAATAAAGATTTCCTTTGCAACCTTGCCAAATAAGGAAAGGTCCCCTTCATGCTTTGTTTCAATATGTACGGCAGACAGAAAGAGGAGAGGTTCCATCATTATAAAATGTGCTGGGGTTGCCTACAAAGACTATCAGTGACCTTTGGAGCAGAAGAACAATGATATGGAGCAAATTTTAGTACTGTAATTCTGCCCCAGGCACTGCTGGAGTCTGCAGTAGAAGCCTCATGCTCAGAGCTAACTCTACTATTTGGCCTCGGGAAAAGTTTCCTGGCCAAGTTTAAACCCCTGGAGACTAGGAGTGTATAATTTAAGCACTAATATAAGCTAAGAGGGAAAGCAACAATACTAGTGCTCCCATAATGGAAAGATCATTATTTTTAGGTTTGTATAGAAAGCAGAGCCGGCAGCTGTGAGAGAAAATGTACCCTTTGAAAAGAACCTACCATTGTTATATTTAAGCTGTTGGGATACAGCTTTTGACTCAGAGGCAATTGTCATCTGCTCAGAATTACCCCATGAATAGTCACAGGCTTAATGCTTTTGAAAGTAGCAATATACAAACAAAAGAAGGTGAGAGGCCAGGACTGAGAAGTGTTTTATGACCCATTAGTTCTTTTGTCTGCTAAAGAATTTGTTGCCATACTAAGAGCAGATGGAGAATGATAATGCCACCTTTTAAAGAGAGAAATTTATTTTTTTGCTCATAAATATTTACCTGGCAGGATAACAGAGAGGTTAAGTACTTGGTCAAACAGACATCATTTAAAATATTAGGTCTGCTACTCACAGCTATGTGGCCGTCAGTAAGTTCCTTACTTTTCTCAGTTTCCAGTTATTTATAAGATAACAAATGGACACAATAATAGCATGTCTCAGAGAGATGGGGCATAAAGTTTCATTCACTTTACACAGTCATCAGCAGCTACTAGTATCAGGTGCTAGAAGTACAACAGACAACAAGACAGAAACAAGATCCCTGCCCTCTTAGAACCTTATGATCTAGTGAATCAGATGAGAAAATAATGTGTGTCACTGAGCACGTGCCAGGAGGAAAGCAGAGATATGTATCTCTGTGATAGGGTTTATTCAATGGTAACACCTCACTATAAAGTTCATTGTGCATGGGGGTTAGGCTGAGCAGCCTTGATCCCAGTTCTACTCCAGAAGAATGGCTTGGCTGGGGGCAAGCCGTGTAAAGTGTAGGAGTTTGTTTCCTTGTCTGCAGATTAGGGGCAGAATCTACCTCCCAGCGTTGGGGTAAGGATGAAATGAGGTAACATAGTTTCAGGCTTTCAGGAGAAGTTTTTGAATCAGAAACCCATCAGACTGAGATACTGACAAATTGATAATGGCAGAAGAGGACTGAATCTCTGAGTCTGAAAGCCAGTGAAACAGCTGGCCAATTTTGGCCTTCGTACTACCTGATTACCCTTTATTAACAGCTGCTATATTCCACGTATCACACTGTGGGCTGTGCAGGAGGCGGAAGTGAAAAGCAGGGCTCTCCAGCTGGGGGATGAGGGAGAGGCAGTCTCACGGGGAAGACAGAGAAGTAAGTAGCTAATTCTGAGACTGGGAGAATTCAGTGGGTGTTGCAGGACGGATATGAGTGGAGGAATATGGGAGGCACTGGGATACAGTCATGTCTGACTCCCAGGAAGGATATCTGCCATGTAAGTGAGCAGACCTTTAGAGCAGTGAGTATATTATAAACATAGTGATTCGTCATTCTGCAATCATGGACACCTACCTGGGGGGACACTTATTGTCACATATGCATGCCACACTAAACAGGGGGAGGAGACCCCCCTCCCCCAAAAAAAGCATCTATGGGGAATCCACTGGAAGCAAGGCACTGGACCAGGTGCATTAAACATCTTCCTTGATCCTTCCAACAATTCTGTGAGGGACATGTTTCTGTACTACATTTTAAAGGTATGGAAACTGAGATGTAGAGGGTATAATTCACTTGAGCAAGATCAAGTAATCAGTAAAGACAATGCAATGTATGTATACCCAGATCTTACAGACTGAAATGTTTTTTCCCCCCTAGTATATATCGATGCTCCTCACTGGTCATATATAGATTACAGTTTTCCTTAGGGGAAAAAGTTAGTTAAGGAAGGTATAAACAAAAAAAAATTGATTCAAAGTGTCATCCAAGAGCAATGCACTATATATGTCAAAGGTTCAAAAAAACCCGCAGAATTTTCCAGGTAGAGTAATTTACCAAAGAAAGTGAGGAGTGTTTCAGAACCAGTATTCAAGCTATTTTTATGCTGATTTTTGCTTGATCCCTTCACAGGATATAATAGACCATGACCGTATGCCGTAGACTTCTAAAGGGCATGAGTATACACCTTGATTTTGACTAGGAACCCAGGACATGATTTTGAAATCACTATGGTGGTTAATGAGCATGTTAAAAGGGTTATGTCATCTGGAACTGTTCATGAATTATAATGTAATTGAGTCAGTTGGTACCCATTACGGAAACATGGATTCAGGGACAGAATCAAGGTAACTAAATAAACAATGTGTGGCCAAGGATCAGGGTCTTAAAAGAGGAGACTAAGTTGTCCCTTGAGAGGTCAATTTACCAAATTCATGAGATTAGTCATCCCAAGTAATTTTCTTTATGACAGATTTATCTAAATTCAACAGCAAGAATAGATGTGGTTAGAAATTCAGTCAAGGCTTGGCACAACGTAAAAGAATTCTGTAGCTTGGTCAATGGTACTATTAAATCTGATGTTATGTATGTTCAAAAAAAAAAAAAGGAGGAGGGTATTTTCTGTATCCAGGAAGAATAATGGGAGAACAACATTTTGTCAATATTGATTCAGTGTTGTCCAGGAAAAGAGACACTAAATATAGCACTACTCATATTCTGGACCCCAAGGAGAGTTCAGGAGATGTCTCCTCTACCTTAAGATCCTTTTTTGGTCTAATTTCTGTTTGCAATGAAATAACTGCAAAATATGATGTGGATTACTTAGAATTACTGATATATATATTCTGACTATTTGCAAGGTACAACCTGCAAATATATCATTGTAAATTAAGATAATTTTATTTTTTTATTTTTATTTTTAATTTTACAAAAAATTAAGATAAATATATCTCTGTATATTAAGTGTGAATTATTCCCAAGTGGTCACTTACCTCTGAGTTCCTCGACATTGTTTCTGAACTAATGATACTTTGGTAAGACCCTAGGTCATTATGGTTATACCCAAGCCTACAGCCCAGATATAACTTGTCTGGACATCTGACCAGCACCTTTAGTGTTAAGATTCTAATTTAAGCCCATGTGAGTATCAAAATATCACATTTTCTTTTTTTTTTTTAAGATTTTATTTATTTATTTGACAGAGAGAGATCACAAGTAGACAGAGAGGCAGGCAGAGAGAGAGAGAGAGAGGGAAGCAGGCTCCCCGCTGAGCAGAGAGCCCGATGCGGGACTCGATCCCAGGACCCTGAGATCATGACCTGAGCCGAAGGCAGCGGCTTAACCCACTGAGCCACCCAGGCGCCCCCACATTTTCTTTTTTTAATGTAGAAAGTTATTCCCTATGCCTTAAGCTGGAATACAATGGGTGTAGCTCTCCCCCACCTCCCCCAATCCTGTTTGGGTGGCTCTTGCTAGGTGACATTCAGCAGTCATACTGCCTTCCTTAATTAGCAGGTACAGAAACGAGGAAGACAAAAGGACCTCTCATCAAGTACTAAACCAGGTGGAGGGAACCATTCATGCATTCATACATTAATTCATTTATACTTACATTTATCCATTCATACACACATTTTAAAAAAATATACATTGAGCATCTACTATGTGCTACGTTCTGAAGATCCTGCGGTGATCAAAACAGACAAGTTCTTTGACTTCATGATTCAATGACAAAAGAAACAATGTGCTCCCTACTTTATACAGAGTGGTAATGAAAGACTTCTATATTAAGGGAACATCTAAGCAAAGACTAAAAGATATGAAGGAATGAGCTACGTGGAAAAGGAACAGGAAAAGAGTATTCCTAGAAAAGGGAAATACCAAATGTAAGGGTATGTTTAGCATGGTCAAGGAACAACATGGAGTGAAATGAAAATTAAGAACAGTAGGAGGTAATTTCAAAGAGTTAATGGGGGACAGGATTATGTAGGACTTTGTAGGTCATGACGAAGACTTTAGTTTTTCCTTGAAGTAAAAGAGAACCTAGTAGAGGCGTTTAAATAGAGAAGTGATGTGATGTGACATTTTACAAAGATTATTCTAACTGCTGTGGGGAGAACAGGTTGTTGGAAAGCAAGGTGAACATAAAGATACCACAGAAAAATTGCATTCAATGCTGTGAGAATGACTGTGTTCCAGAAATTTTGGAACAATTAATCCATGTAGAGAAATCTGTGCCTGTCTTCAGAAGCTAAGCCCATGGGCTAGGGAAAACTTCTGCTAGTTAGAGGGCTGGCCTTCAAGAGGAAAAAAAAAATAGTGGCACATGATCTACAGAAAGAACACCAGTAGAGCATTTGCCTGGAATCTACCTGAGGTTCAATAAGTTACCATTTTTCAAAAGAGATTTTATTTATTTATTTGAGAGACAGCAAGAGAGCCACAGGAGTGGAGGGAGGGACAGAGGCAGAGGGAGAAGGAGACTCCCTGCTGAGCAGGGAGTCCAATGCAGAGCTCCACCAGGATCATCACCTGAGTGTTAAAGGCTTAACTGACTAAGCCACCGAGGCATCCCCAAGTTATCACTTTTAAGCAAGGTAAGAATAAAAAAGAATAACAATTCAGTCTAGTACACAAAAGGAAACTCAAGTGACTCACTTCTTAAGCACATTCCTAAGCCCACTCTAGTCAGGGAACAATGTAAATGTCTTCAAGTGGTAAGGAAAAAATGGAGATTCCGAGCTGTCTTTACTAACTGAGAAACTGAGAAAAAGGGAAAGAAATGATAGGAATCTGGAGTGTCCTTCTTGGGGCTACATTTTGATTTTTTTCCAAAGGTTGAAATGGAAAACTCACTACCATCTTTGGGAGAGAAAGGACATGGCATTAAGAATAGTGTTGGCAGGGTGGCTCAGTTGGTTAAGCAGCTGCCTTCGGCTCAGGTCATGATCTCAGCGTCCTGGGATCAAGTCCCACATCGGGCTCCTTGCTTGGCGGGGAGCCTGCTTCTCCCTCTGCCTCTGCCTGCCATTCTGTCTGCCTGTGCTCGCTCGCTCTCCTCTCTCTCTGACAAATAAATAAAATCTTAAAAAAAAAAAAAAAAGAATAGTGTTGGCAGAGGCATCTGGGCCAGCTAAGATGCCAACATTTGTGAATACAGTGGCCTTGAAGATGGCACAGATGCAGGAGCATCTGTGATAAGGAAAGAAGATGGTGAGAACACCTCAGTACTAGAACAGTGACTCAAGGTACTACAAATACAGCCAAGAAAGAGACAGGTCAGCAAAACCCTGACTGGAGACCCTGAGGCCATTATTTTCTGTGGTCACTGCCAGATAGTGGACAAAGCAGAAGCTGGAATGGAGGTGGGGAGAGTAAGAGATGCACAGGGAGAAGGTTAACAAGTGGACCAGACACTGATGGGAATTGGTAGAAGTGGGGTTTGTAGTCTAACAGAGAGGTGATGGTAGTGGGTGCCTCAGTCACCTCTCAGTGATCAGGTAATGTATCACAGGTGCATACAATTCTTCCTTCTATCTCCAAGTTGGAAAAAAGTACACTGCGTTGGGACTTACCTAAATGTTAAACTAACAAAAGACATACTTGCTCCATAATCTCCCTCAGCTTTATTTTTCCATTCTAACTTGTATTATTCTAAAACAGATGCATGAAAAGGTCTGTGTTGTAATAAATGTGGCATGTATCAACTCCTACTAGGTCTGGAAAGGAGGAAAGGATAGAAGGCATTATGAGTAAATCTGGCCATGAAAGGAACTATGATTCTTAGATAAGATGTAGTGCCATGGAGAAAGAACTGGGCTTGTCATTGCTGGAAAAAGTAAGAATGCAAGCCTGGTGTCGTAGGGTAGCTGAAACCAGAGTTCTTGGGGGGAGAAAGAGTCTGGGAAATAAGATGCATGTGAGAGGAAGGACTTTGAAAAATTCTCTCATATACCAGGTAATGGAGAAGGCCAAGCACATGTTTGGGCCAGAAACAGGCTCAGAAACAATCCAAACACTCCACACTTTCACCTTTAGCTGACCTTCAGACTCTGCATGAGTAGGGAGTGAAGACTGAGGCAGAGTTATAAAAAGTCTATCTAAGCATTGGGAGTGCCCCAAGACAGAGTCAATCTAAAGACTAGGAATGTGTCTCTTTTCTTTTCTCTTTTCTTCCTTTCTTTTTCTCCCCCATTGTTTAAGGAAACTCTGTCAAAACACTGGATGACTGGTAAGCAAGAGGAATATAGAATTTAATGGCCATGCATGACAACTAATACAGAATTTACAAAAAGAGTTTAGAAATTCACTAGACAAAAAAACCAAAAAACAAAAAACCATCTACAGCAAACAGCTACAATAAACTGAGGGGAGACGGAGTATCTGATTTCTAGATGTTCCACATTTTTTTTAAAGATTTTATTTATTTATTTGACAGACAGAGATCACAAGTAGGCAAAGAGGCAGGCAGAGAGAGAGAAAAGGAAGCAGGCTCCCCACAGAGCAGAGAGCCTGATGCAGGGCTTGATCCCAGGACCCTGGGATCATGACCTGAGCCGAAGGCAGAGGCATTAGACCACTGAGCCACCCAGGCGCCCCAAGGTTCCACATTTTATTATTCAATATATCTGGTTTCAACAACAACAAAAATGATGCATGCAAAGATGAAAGAAACTATGGCCCATTCCCACATAAAAAATAAATTAATAGGAACTCTTATAGATGCGGTTTCCCAAAAACTAGTATGACCTTTAATAGGTAAGTGGGCAAACAAACTGTGGTAAAACTGCATTGTGTAATATTAGTCAACATTAAAAGGAAATGAACAATCAAACCACAAAAATACATAGATCAATCTAAATACTCGTTACTAGGTAAAGAAGACAGTCTGAAAGGGCTATATATTATATAAGTCCAATTATATTATGTTGTTTAAAAAGCAAAACCATAGAGACAGTAAAAAATCCGTGTTTGCGAAGGGAGTGCATGAAAGGGATAGGATTGAGTGGGTGAAGAACAGGATACTTTACAGTGATGAAATTCTTCTAGGTAATACTGTAATGATGGATATATGACCCTATGCATTTGCCAAAACTGAGAGAATTTCACAGCACAGAGTGAACCTTAACATATGTAAATTTTTAAAATATTGCTTAGGAGCACATAGGATCCCAGAAATGAAATGCATAATGTGATAAAAGAATCTAACCATTTTATAAATTTATGAAATAACCACATCTAAGTGAGTGGGGAAAAATGATGATAACCTACATGACTCCAGAACTGGGTAGAGTCTAGAAAGTAAAGGCAAATGGAGGTGTACATAAATACTGTATTCTTATAAATAAGCTTGTTTTCAAGGGGGAGGGCTTATTAATTCTCACACCATCATATCAACTACTGGAGTTGGACCCTTAAGTAAATCATGCTGAATGGTAGCAGCCAGGTTTCTCACTGTTGAGTGGGAGGTTACACAGAATCAAAAGGAAGAGGTCAGAATGATCTCTGTGGTAATAGCATATAGTTAGAGATATCAGTAAGAATTCATGCTTAGCCAGAGAGAGTCAATTATCATATGGTTTCACTTATTTGTGGAGCATAACAAATAGCATGGAGGACAAGGGGAGATGGAGAGGAGAAGGGAGTTGAGGGAAATTGGAAGGGGAGGTGAACCATGAGAGACTATGGACTCTGCAAAACGATCTGAGAATTTTGAAGGGGTGGGGGGTGGGAGGTTGGGGGCACCAGGTGGTGGGTATTGTAGAGGGCACGGATTGCATGGAGCATTGGGTGTGGTGCAAAAATAATGAATACTGTTATGCTGAAAAAATAAAAAAATAAAAAAAAAAAGAATTCATGCTTAGCTTAATATAAATGCAGCTGGTTTTATATAGAAATATTTACAGATATGTGTATATACACAGTTTTAGTATATATACTTACATTCCCCCTAGTCTGTCTAAGAGAGTCTAGATTCAAATGACACCCCAGTGACAATGAGCACACTGAACTCACAGATGTTGGTTTCTAATACCATTCTCCAACTAAAGGAAACAAGAATTGTTGGTAAAATGGCTTATTTACAGACAACACCAGAAAATATACAAGAAAAAAGTTGTGTCATCTTTAGTGCCAGAAAGTAAGGAAGTGCTGAAGATAAATATTGGTAATGTCAAGGGGACATAGGGGCCAACTGAAGAGCTCCCAATGGTGAAAGCTGCAACAATTTAAGTAACAAGACAAAGTAGTATTGGATTAAAATTAAGAGTATGAGGTAAAATTGATGAATCCATACTGATACAAATAAATAATTGAATAAATAAGTCAATGTGGGAAAAGAAACAAATCTTCCATGAAAAAAAATTCCAAATAATTTATGTAGGGTTTCCATACACATGGAGGTAGAACAAAACTCCCCATTTCTTTAGTGTGGGTTGTACACAGAATCTTCCACCCAAAGGCTCTAGGATGGAAAGGTGGATATAAAGAATAATAACTTTACAGCACAGACATTTGACAAGCACTATCCCAGCCAGATGACTAAAATTAATATCAACAGTAATAAGTTATCTTGAGAGCATGTATGTGGTCTTGATATCATGAGAGGAAAATGGCACTTTACATCTGTAGTCTTCCTCCCCCAAACACATAACTCCAGTACAACCATGAGGAAGACATCAGACAATTCTCAATTGAGCAGCATTTTAGAAAGTGTCTGAATAGTATTTCTCAAAAATGCCAAGATTATAAAAAACAAGGAAATTCTGAGAAACCATCACAGCCAAGAAAAAGAAGCCTACAGAGAAACAATAATGATATAACATGGTATCCTAAGTGATCCTGGGACACATAAAAGGCATAGGCAAATAAGGAAATCTGAATAAAATGTGGGCCTTAATTAATATAACAGTATTACTTCATTAACTGTTACAAATGCACCGTATTAATGCAAGATGTGCATTTTAAGGAAAACTGGGTGTTGCATCTACAGGAACCCTCAATACTATCTTCACAAATTTTTGGTACATCTAAAATTGTTCTAAAATGAAAAAAAATTATGTATAAAAAGAACAATGACTAAAATCATTTCCTATTTCCCATAAATGCCTTTTCCTATTTATTTTACATGTACTTACATAATCTGTTTTTCAATTATTACATATATATATGCATTCGCTCTTGTTATTAAAAACCTTTTATTTAAAACACTGCAATTATAGCGAATATATGAATGAAGGTACCAGAATTTACTTAGCCTCTATTACTATACATTAAAGTATTTTAAAACATCTTTACTTATAAAACACATCTTCCACATAGTGGAGAAATTCAGGATTAGATATGGGTGGTTTTTTCCCACCGATTTTCAAAGATGAGTATCAGTGATGTGACCTTCTCAAGGGCAGACAGCAGGAAAGAGTGGGATATGCTAAACACATTGTTTCTCACATTTTCACATACATAAGCTGGCCTACAAATCTTGTTAGTTAAAATGTGGATTCCAGTTCAGTAGATCTGGGGTGAGAGCTGA
Organism: Lutra lutra; assembly: GCF_902655055.1. Lineage (NCBI taxonomy): Eukaryota > Metazoa > Chordata > Mammalia > Carnivora > Mustelidae > Lutra > Lutra lutra. The sequence goes on from NC_062294.1 coordinate 20,246,857, forward strand.
AGTTCTGCATTTCCAATAAGCTCCCAGAAGATGCTCTTGCTGCGGGGCCAGGGACCCCACTATGAATGGCCAGGCAGCAAAGAGCACTTGCCTGGATTCAGATGAGTTGGATTGTCTGCCTTACCATTTCTCTTTTCTCTTTCCTGTGTGACCTTCAAAAATCACATGCCTTCTGAGAAACATATGCCCCCTCTCCCCATCTGCCCCTCCGACCTTGTTCCACTTTCCTCCCTCAGTTGTTATAATTTAGATCATGAATGTAAAAGTTCTCTGTGAACTAGGAAATACCTAGTATAAGTGTGTGTGTGCTCTCTCACTCTCTCTCTCCCACTGGAAAACTCACTGTGGTAAAGTCCCCCACACTGTACATTACAAAAGTGTCTCAATCACAAAAATGGCAACATTAGCAAGTAACACATGCATGAAATGGCTGCAGCACCATTAAGGTTCTTACAGCTCTCGTTGCCAGGAGTCAGACCGTTTAATCCTCATTAGGACCGATACCATTAACGGAAGGAGTTAGGAGACATAAGTGGCTATAAAACCTGAGCCTTGTTTTCAAGGAAATTGACATTCTTAGCAGAGCTGGGCAGGGTACGGGTTGTTAGGGATGGTGGAATCATCATTAAGCAAGAGCAAGTCAATCACAATGAAGACGGCAGGCAAGCCTTATGTTTTCCCAGAAACGGATGCTCTCAGCAGCATATTCCCATCAGGGGCCCACGAAAACACTCTATCCAAAATAAACAGGCATGTTGGGGTTTGCGTCTCTGTCCCTGGGATGTGAACATCCAGTTGTCAAGTAATGTGAGATCCAAGAGTTATAGATTCTATGCAAACAAAGCCAGTGTAACCTCACAATAAAGAAAATATACTTTATTTCTTTTACTTAGTTGACTAAAAATTAACCTAATAAGGTAAGATTTTATCTTATTATGAAGACTTTGCCAACACTGATAGATGGATGGATGGGTGGATGGATGGATGGATGGATGGATAGATGGATGGATAAATGGGTTAATAAATAAGTAGAAAACTAAGCAAGCGAATAAGTAAAAGAGAGATTGAATAGGCATTTGACAGACCCAATCATTTGGGACTTGGTGAATAATGTGAATACATTTTTAACATGCCAGAAACTCCATTAAACCCAAGGTTCTAACGAGTATATGAAGAGTGCTAAAGCTAACAGAAAGCAGGCAAATCGAATGTACCTACATGTAGATTGTGAAACTGGGAAAGAAAAGACAAAACAACAAAAACATCAATTGAAGAATCTGTGAGGGCAGGAACCAAGGCTATCCTACCTATGACTCCATGACCAACACTAAGCATAATTCTTCACATATAATGGGAGCTTGATTAATACTGTTGAATGAATGAATGTACAGGTGACTGCAGTAATTGCTCTAAAACTTTAAAGCATATGAGAATCGGGGTGCACGGGTGGCTCAGTCAGTTAAGTGTCCCACTTTTGATTTCCCCTCAGGTCACAATCTCAGGGTTGTGAGATCAAACCCTGCACTGGGCTCCACACTGGGTGTGGAGCATGCTTAACATTCTCTCTCTCCCTCTTTCTGTGACCCTTCCCCTGTTCTTGTGCACTCTCTCTCTCAAAATAAAATAAAAATAAATACAGTATATGAGAATCACTTGTAGAATACACTCAAAGCCTCCATTTCCAAAAATTCTCATTCTATAGGTCTGGGGTACTTACTTCTTCAATAATTATCCTTAGATAACTCAGATACAGGTGAGTCTCACTGAGAAACCCCAATCAATTCTTTATGAAAAGTTATTTCCAGATGGCCCCAAAGAGGCAGCAGATGTGCCACATGGCATTCTGATGTGGACATTTTCATAGCTCAATACTGAAACTAGATCTTTGATTTCAGGTTCAAGACTTTGCCTCTGGAATACTAAATTTGCCAGCCCATTGGCTAAACAGATAATTCTGTAAAGAAGTTACACTGCAGGGTGCCTGGGTGGTTCGGTGGGTTAAAGCCTCTGCTTTCAGCTCAGTCATGATCTCAGGGTCCTGGGATCGAGACCTGCATCGGGCTCTCTGCTCCGTGCGGAGCCTGCCTCCCCCTCTCTCTCTGCCTGCCTCTCTGCCTACTTGTGATCTCTCTTTCTCTGTTAAATAAATAAATAAAATCTTTTAAAAAAAAAAGAGAGAGCGAGAGAGAGAAATTACACTGCAAACTACACTGTATGTTCAGAGATTTCTGTGTCCCACCCTTTTCCAAAATATCAGTTAGTATCAGTCAGGATGTTACTAACTATGGATTGACATTAGAACCATCTGATGGAGGCGTTTGAAAAAGACCAAGACCTGATGTACAATCTAAGCCAGCAAAGTCACCAATCTGGAGACAGGACTTAGGGATCAGTGTGTATACTGGTGTCCTTGATACAACCAGCTTGAAGGTCTGCACCTTTTCTATACCCGCACCACTTTCAGTGTAATAGCTCCTTTTATCTTCTTCCCCACCATTGGTTATTTCATTTTCTGAATTCTCCTGGATTAGAAGTATTTTATGTCCTGAATTCTGGTTAAAAACAAGGGAAAAGACGACCACTGCATTAAAATGAACTGGAGCAGAAATAAACTGGGAAAGAATTCATTTTTGAAAATTGTAGTTTCATGTCACTTACTTTTATTTAATAATTTAGTTTGGCAAAGCCATGGCATGTTCCACTGTCATGAAGCTTGGATCTGGGAGGTGGAAAAATTTTGCAAAGCCAATAAGTGACCACTGCTATCTTCCTAGCCTGCCCCTTGAAATGACCCTAAGGCCGGGGCTGCTATCCTCAAGTGGGAGAGGATAATTCAAGGAGGCATAACCTCCCTTTATTAATTAAAATACATATGTGCTCCAAAACAGATTAAGGAAGTTTAAATGCAATGCAGTATGTAAAGGAGACATACATTTGGCAGTAGTCGAAGACACTGAAACAGAGACAAGGGCACGTCCATGCAATGAAGCCAAATATGAATCCACACAAGGATTCATTTCTCCCAGGCTTCGTGGAGGCTCCCAGGACCTCCCCGGCCTCCCCAGCACCCTCAGCCGGTGTGGTCCTCTCCTGATGCTGACTTCATCATGCCATCTCTACCTCTCCCCGGTTACATACCACACCCATTTCCCTGCCTAACATCTGTGCTGCTGTAATATTCCTATAGCTTCTGTTGCATCCGACTCTTCTGGAGGGCTTATTAAAACCCAAATTACTGGGCTCTTCCCCCTGAGTTTCTCATTCAGTAGGTCCATGATAGGGCCTAAGAATTGGCCTTTCCCATAAATTTCCAGGTATTGCTGATGCTGCTGGTCTGAGGACCACACATTGAGGCCCACTGCTCATATGGTCTTCAAAGCATGCATTCTTCAGATGAAGAGAAACTATTTCTCTTGTGTATAAGGCCCTGGAGTCTTGGCTTCTACCTCTTCTTTAGGTTTGTTTAGCATCACCGTCTCTTAACTCTGTAAGCTCCTACCATAGTGCCCTTCACCCAGTATCTTAACTGAACCATACTCCCTTTGGGGACAAGCTCTCTGAACATGCAGTTCTTTTTCATCATCAGTTTCATTGCACAACCCCTTCCCACTGCCATCTTCAACACCCTAACTGTCCTGTTAACTTATGTGTCATTTCCACAGGAAATCCCTTAGTTTATATCAGATTTTCTTCTTTAATGCTCCTACAGAACCCTATTCCTTTCCTGTACAACACTTACTTTGAATGATAATTATACATTCATGAGTATGATATGTGGATTAATGTCTTTCTCCTCCTCTCGACTCCAAGCACCATGAGAATGGGAGCCCTGTTTGTTTTTTTGTGTGCATTCAATTATCTTTAGATGCTAGCACACCACTTGGGATTAAGGCAATCCATTTATTTTTAATGGGAGTAAGATTTCATACACTTGCTAAAATTGACCTCACATTTAGCTCTAACTTTTCAGCCACAATGTGAAAAAAATATCCAACAACACATGAATTATGCAATTCACAGTCTTCCTCCACATACCCTGGAGTTTGCAAGGAAATCAAATGTTCTGAATGATCACAGCCATCTCTGATTCTCAAACTAGGCTGGGAATTATGTGCAACCCAAACATTCTGGTCAGCTAAAAGTAACAAAACATGCATTGGCATCATCCCAACTACAACCCCGTTCATCGGGGTCTTGGCTCCTGCCTTACACTCATTTCCCAGAGTGGGCCAGGGGAAGACTTCCAGAACATGCCACGGTGGTGACAGCTGGACAGAATGTGATCCTCTGCAGGTACACTGCTGAAGGTAGATGGTCCGGCTTAATCTAGAGTTGATTTAAGAGTCCTCAGAGGAGTAGATGGACTCTATATAGTCCAGGCCATACTCCAGGAACATTGTTTGTCTTGCCAAGCCTTTGAAAAATATTGGACATCACCAGCGTGTTTAAGATTTTACTCCCTGTTACCTTGAACCAGTCGCAGGCTCGGTCAGCTCGGAGCACGGCCAGAGGCCAGGGTGACGGGAGTAATTGGGCGCTGTTCTCTGAGGGCGCACTGAGGAGTGGGGGCCCCGGGCTCTCGGCTCCTCCGGGCCAGAGACCAGGAGGCCGCCATCTTCATTCCCGTCTTCGAGAAATCTACGGAAAGCGCTCAGGGAACAAAAGCTCCCGAAAGCAAACCCAACAAACCCGAGCGGATTACTCAGCCCGGCCCGGGTAAGGGTGGTGCAACTCCGCCTGGGGCAAAGATGCTTGAGAATCACTACAACAGGCCCCTCCCCAGAAGATCAACGAGGAAACCCAGCCAGGACCAAGTCACCTACCAAGGAGTGCAGTTTCAATACCAAGGAGAGCGGCAGAATTCCAGAGGAGAAGAAAGCAAAGCATGGAACTCATGGCTTCTCCCCATGATTCTTTAGCCTTGAAGTTAATTTAATTTTTTTTTCTTTTTCAATTTTTTTTCTCTTCTTCTGCTAATTTTTTTAAACTTTTACCTTTTCTTTTTTAACGTTTTTTAAATAGTTATACTAATATATATATATTTTTTACTTTTTTTCCTTTTTATATTTTTTATCGGCTTTCTTTTTTAATAAGTTTCTTTTTTTTTCTTTCTGAACCCCTTTTTATCCCCTTTCTTCCCCCTCACGATTTGGGATCTCTTCTGATTTGGCTAAAGCATATTTTCCTGGGTTGTTGCCACCCTTTTAGTATTTTACTTGCTCATTCAATACTCTTATCTGGACAAAACTGACAAGGCGGAAAAATTCACAACAAAAAAAAGAACAAGAATCAGTACCAAGGCTAGGGACCTAATCAATACAGACATTGGTAATATGTCAGATATAGAGTTCAGAATGACGATTCTCAAGGTTCTAGCCGGGCTTGAAAAAGGCATGGAAGATATTAAAGCAACCCTCTCGGGAGATATAAAAGCCCTTTCTGGAGAAATAAAAGAACTAAAATTGAACCAAGTTGAAATCAAAAAAGCTATTAATGAGGTGCAATAAAAAATGGAGGCTCTCACTGCTAGGATAAATGAGGCAGAAGAAAGAATTAGCGATATAGAAGACCAAATGACAGAGAATAGAGAAGCTGAGCAAAAGAGGGACAAACAGCTACTGGACCACGAGGGGAGAATTCGAGAGATAAGTGACACCATAAGACGAAACAACATTAGAATAATTGGGATTCCAGAAGAAGAGGAAACAGAGAGGGGAGCAGAAGGTATGTTGGAGAGAATTATTGGAGAGAATTTCCCCAATATGGCAAAGGGAGCAAGCATCAAAATCCAGGAGGTTCGGAGAACCCCCCTCAAAATCAATAAGAATAGGTCCACACCCCGTCACCTAATAGTAAAATTTACAAGTCTTAGTGACAAAGAAAAGATCCTGAAAGCAGCCCGGGAAAAGAAGTCTGTAACGTACAATGGTAAAAATATTAGATTGGCAGCAGACTTATCCACAGAGACCTGGCGGGCCAGAAAGAGCTGGCATGATATATTCAGAGTACTAAATGAGAAAAACATGCAGCCAAGAATACTATATCCAGCTAGGCTATCATTGAAAATAGAAGGAGAGATTAAAAGCTTCCAGGACAAACAAAAACTGAAAGAATTTGCAAATACCAAACCAGCTCTACAGGAAATATTGAAAGGGGTCCTCTAAGCAAAGAGAGACCCTCAAAGTAGTAGATCAGAAAGAAACAGAGACAATATACAATAACAGTCACCTTACAGGCAATACAATGGCACTAAATTCATATCTCTCAATACTTACCCTGAATGTTAATGGGCTAAATGCCCCAATCAAAAGACACAGGGTATCAGAATGGATAAAAAAACCAAAACCCATCTATATGTTGCCTACAAGAAACTCATCTTAAACCCAAAGACACCTCCAGGTTTAAAGTGAGGGGGTGGAAAAGAATTTACCATGCTAATGGACATCAGAAGAAAGCAGGAGTGGCAATCCTTATATCAGATCAATTAGATTTTAAGCCAAAGACTATAATAAGAGATGAGGAAGGACACTATATCATACTCAAAGGAACTGTCCAACAAGAAGATGTAACAATTTTAAATATCTATGCCCCTAACGTGGGAGCAGCCAACTATATAAACCAATTAATAACAAAATCAAAGAAACACATCGACAATAATACAATAATAGTAGGGGATTTTAACACTCCCCTCACTGAAATGGACAGATCAGCCAAGCAAAAGATCAACAAGGAAATCAAGGCCTTAAATGACACACTGGACCAGATGGACATCACAGATATATTCAGAACATTTCATCCCAAAGCAACAGAATACACATTCTTCTCTAGTGCACATGGAACATTCTCCAGAATAGATCACATTCTTGGTCCTAAATCAAGTCTCAACCGGTATCAAAAGATTGGGATCATTCCCTGCATATTTTCAGACCACAATGCTCTAAAGCTAGAACTCAATAACAAGAGGAAATTTGGAAAGAACTCAAATACATGGAGACTAAACAGCATCCTTCTAAAGAATGAATGGGTCAACCAGGAAATTAAAGAAGAATTGAAAAAATTCATGGAAACAAATGATAATGAAAACACAACGGTTCAGAATCTGTGGGAAACAACAAAGGCAGTCCTGAGAGGAAAATATATAGTGGTACAAGCCTTTCTCAAGAAACAAGAAAGGTCTCAGGTACACAACCTAACCCTACACCTAAAGGAGCTGGAGAAAGAACAAGAAAGAAACCCTAAACCCAGCAGGAGAAGAGAAATCATAAAGATCAGAGCTGAAATCAATGAAATAGAAACCAAAAAAAACAATAGAACAAATCAACGAAAACTAGGAGCTGGTTCTTTGAAAGAATTAATAAGATTGATAAACCCCTGGCCAGACTTATCAAAAAGAAAAGAGAAAGGACCCAAATAAATAAAATCATGAATGAAAGAGGAGAGATCACAACGAACACCAAAGAAATACAGTCAATTATAAGAACATACTATGAGCAACTCTACGCCAACAAATTTGACAATCTGGAAGAAATGGATGCATTCCTAGAGACATATAAACTACCACAACCTGAACCAGGAAGAAATAGAAAGCCTGAACAGACCCATAACCAGTAAGGAGATTGAAATAGTCATCAAAATCTCCAAACAAAAGCCCAGGGCCAGACGGCTTCCCGGGGGAATTCTACCAAACATTTAAAGAAGAAATAATTCCTATTCTCCTGGAACTGTTCCAAAAAATAGAAATAGAAGGAAAACTTCCAAACTCATTTTATGAGGCCAGCATCACCTTGATCCCAAAACCAGACAAGGATCCCAACAAAAAGAGAACTACAGACCAATATCCTTGATGAACACCTTGATGCAAAAATTCTCGCCCAAAATACTAGCCAATAGGATTCAACAGTACATTAAAAGGATTATTCACCACGACCAAGTGGGATTTATTCCAGGGCTGCAAGGTTGGTTCAACATCCGCAATCAATCAATGTGATACAACACATTAATAAAAGAAAGAACAAGAACCATATGATACTCTCCATAGATGCTGAAAAAGCATTTGACAAAGTACAGCATCCCTTCCTGATCAAAACTCTTCAAAGTGTAGGGATAGACGGCACATACCTCAATATTATCAAAGCCATCTATGAAAAACCCACCGCAAATATCATTCTCAATGGAGAAAAACTGAAAGCTTTTCCGCTAAGGTCAGGAACACGGCAGGGATGTCCGTTATCACCACTGCTATTCAACATAGTACTAGAAGTCCTAGCCTCAGCAATCAGACAACAAAAGGAAATTAAAGGCATCCAAATCGGCAAAGAAGAAGTCAAACTATCACTCTTTGCAGATGATATGATATTATATGTGGAAAACCCAAAAGACTCCACTCCAAAACTGCTAGAACTTGTCCAGGAATTCAGTAAAGTGTCAGGATATAAAATCAATGCACAGAAATCAGTTGCATTTCTCTACACCAACAACAAGACAGAAGAAAGAGAAATTAAGGAGTTCATCCCATTTACAATTGCACCCAAAACTATAAGATACCTAGGAATAAACCTAACCAAAGAGACTAAGAATCTATACACAGAAAACTATAAAGTACTCATGAAAGAAATGAGGAAGACACAAAGAAATGGAAAAATGTTCCAAGCTCCTGGATTGGAAGAATAAATATTGTGAAAATGTCTATGCTACCTAAAGCAATCTACACATTTAATGCAATTCCTATCAAAGTACCATCCATTTTTTTCAAAGAAATGGAACAAATAATCCTAAAATTTATATGGAACCAGAAAGACCTCGAATAGCCAAAGGAATATTGAAAAAGAAAGCCAAAGTTGGTGGCATCACAATTCCGGACTTCAAGCTCTATTACAAAGCTGTCATCATCAAGACAGCATGGTACTGGCACAAAAACAGACACATAGATCAATGGAACAGAATAGAGAGCCCAGAAATAGACCCTCAACTCTATGGTCAACTCATCTTCGACAAAGCGGGGAAAGAATGTCCAATGGAAAAAAAGACAGCCTCTTCAATAAATGGTGTTGGGAAAATTGGACAGCCACATGCAGAAAAATGAAATTGGATCATTTCCTTACACCACACACAAAAATAGACTCAAAATGGATGAAGGATCTCAATGTGAGAAAGGAATCCATCAAAATCCTTGAGGAGAACACAGGCAGCAACCTTTTCGACCTCAGCCGCAGCAACATCTTCCTAGGAACATCGCCAAAGGCAAGGGAAGCAAGGGCAAAAATGAACTATTGGGATTTTATCAAGATCAAAAGCTTTTGCACAGCAAAGTAAACAGTGAACAAAACCAAAAGACAACTGACAGAATGGGAGAAGATATTTGCAAATGACATATCAGAAAAAGGGCCAGTGTCCAAAATCTATAAAGAACTTAGTAAACTCAACACCCAAAGAACAAATAATCCAATCAAGAAATGGGCAGAGGACATGAACAGACATTTCTGCAAAGAAGACATCCAGATGGCCAACAGACACATGAAAAAGTGCTCCATATCACTCGGCATCAGGGAAATACAAATCAAAACCACCATGAGATATCACCTCACACCAGTCAGAATGGCTCAAATTAACAAGTCAGGAAATGACAGATGCTGGCGAGGATGTGGAGAAAGGGGAACCCTCCTACACTGTTGGTGGGAATGCAAGCTGGTGCAACCACTCTGGAAAACAGCATGGAGGTTCCTCAAAATGTTGAAATAGAACTACCCTATGACCCAGCAATTGCACTGCTGGGTATTTACCCTAAAGATACAAACGTAGTGATCCGAAGGGGCACGTGCACCCGAATGTTTATAGCAGCAATGTCTACAATAGCCAAACTATGGAAAGAACCTAGATGTCCATCAACAGATGAATGGATAAAGTTGTGGTATATGTATACAATGGAATACTATGCAGCCATCAAAAGAAATGAAATCTTGCCATTTGCGAGGACGTGGATGGAACTAGAGGGTATCATGCTTAGCGAAATAAGTCAATCGGAGAAGACAACTATCATATGATCTCCCTGATATGAGGGAGAGGAGATGCAACATGGGGGGTTAAGGGGGTAGGAGAAGAATAAATGAAACAAGATGGGATTGGGAGGGAGACAAACCATAAGTGACTCTTAATCTCACAAACAAACTGAGGGTTGATGGGGGGGGGGGGGTTGGGAGGGGGGGTGGGGTTATGGATATTGGGGAGGGTATGTGCTATGGTGAGTGCTGTGAAGTGTGTAAACCTGGCGATTCGCAGACCTGTATCCCTGGGGATAAAAATATATGTTTATAAAAAATAAAAAATAAATTAAAAAATAAATTAAAAAAAATAGATAATAAAATACTGACATTGTATATATAATTACTCTGGCAAAGAATTGTAATTCTTAGGATTTGTTCAAATGTAGATTGGGAAACACACACTACAGACTAAAAATAAATTTTAAAAATATCAAAAAAAAAAAAAAAGATTTTACTCCCTGGAAAGTCAGTGGAGGTTATTTTGATAGTGTTCCATTAAATAGTAGAATCCTCTGTTTAATAAGCCAGCCCAGATGAGAAGCCTGAACTTTGGACAGGCCGTCCAGGTTGCCTGAGATAGTCAGGGTTACATGTATGATATTTTTTATTCTCATCTTCTGCCCTACCTGATCTGTAAGCCTAAACTTGCAGGCTCTAAATTTGTTGCAGTAACCTACAAGGGAGGCACAAAAATTCATATAGTGGGAAGAATGTGGGCCGAACCTGGATCATGGTAACTTGGGTTCAAATCCTGCCTGTGCATGATGGCTGGCTTGATTAAATGACATAAGCCATTTCTTTCTTTTTTTTTTAATAAATTTTTAAATTTTTAATTAACATATAATGTATTATTATCCCCAGGGGTACAGGTCTGTGAATCGCCAGGTTTACACACTTCACAGCACTCACCATAGCACATACCTTCCCCAATGTCCATAACCCCACTACCCTCACCCAACCCCTCTCCCCACCCCTCCGCCCCCAGCAGCCCTCAGTTTGTTACATAAGCCATTTCTAAAGCCTGGTTTCCTCACCTGGAAACATTACGTGTCCTTTTGAAAGATGAAGAATAAAGAAGATAATGTATGTAAAGTGCCCAGCTTAGGAAGTATAAAGAAGCTATTTTTGTTGTTTTCCATGACAACATGGATAATAGCTTAATCAGCTATTATTTTAATAAACCCAAAGCTTGACATACCACCACAAGTGATGTCACAGAATTTTTCATTTGTGAAGCAAAACAGATTTGAGGCTAAGCCTGGCTACCAGGCTTTGTTCTCATTCCCTCTAAAGCTTTGAGAAAAGACCCAATGGATGCTTTTTATAATACTAAAATAGAAAAAGTCATGATTCCCCAGGGCCTAGTGGATGACGAGGCCAAAAAGGATCAGGCTGCCTACCGCTCACAGACCAGAGACAGCAGAGCAGGCACTAGGGGGCTCACCTCAGGGACTTTTGTTTGCAGCGGAGCCCGACAACTGAGGGTGCTCATGGACACCTTGTAATTCAGGTATTAACCTGGCGTGTTCAGCTGCCAGATCCTCTCCCCAGTGGTTTCTGCAAAGAGTTTTAAGTTTGTCAGCTCATTTTTCACTTGCAGCATCTAACTCTGGAGATGGCAAATGGTCTTGGGCTGCCCCCAACTCTGAGTAGCGCACACAACATTTTTTAACAGACTCTTCCATTTTTCATATTGCTTGGAGCTCCACAGTGAAGCGACACTCACTGGGCATCAGGAGACATGGTTTTGAGTTGACTCTGCCCCCAAAAGAACATTCAAGGAGAGGGAACGGCATGTGCAAAGCTGTAGAGGCAACCAAAGGGACCTGGGGTATGTAGAAAGCGTTCAGAAACTCAGTGTGGCTGGAGTCTTTGCAGTTCTAAGGGTGGTGATGGAGACTAAGGTCAGGCAGAGATGCTGGGAACAGACACTACAGAGTCCTTCTTATTCTAGGGTTCTTCTTCTCATAAGCCACAAGAAATTAGAATGTGTAGGATAGACATGGAGATGTTGGCACAATCAGATCATGTTTATGAAATGTCACTTTCACTCTGGCAAGCTCTGCGAGGGTGTAGAAAAGATAATGTAGACAGACGTAAACAAAACAACAGTTAGGATGTTTCGAAGTAGTTGTTGAAATAACCCAGATTTTAAAATTTAATGTACATATATATTTTTCCTTATGTAAATATCTTAACCACCCCCTAGCCATACACAAGCGTGCATGTGTGCACCAGCACGAGTATACACGCGAGTGTGCACACTGTTTAAACAGAGAAATCAGTGAGGATATGAAACAGTCATTAAACTGAGGATGTGATCTGAATGAGATACCAACTGGATGTGGGGAGAAATGGGGGGAAAGATCAGGTTTTTCCTTTGCTGACTTAGTATGACTGGGTGGGTAAGGAAATTATCATGAGGGAAGCTTTAAACAAATGCCTTTCCCTCAAGGGTCTTGGTTTTTTCCGTTTGTAAGATGAGCAGATTGGAAGACAGCACTTCATTGGGGTAGAGGGAGAAAGTGTGACGTCTGCTGCAACCACAGTGTCACTGAAGAGGGCCTGGTCAGCAAAAGCAGCTGCTGCATTTTGGAAGGAAGTTGGTGATTTGAATCTACAGCATGAAGTTCTATATGCAAATGTTTTTAAAGCCAGGGTTAATGTTTCAGGGCACGTTGCATCCTTGAATCCTAGGGTAAGAATTGTGCTTGATGAAATAATTCTATAACCTGGGAGAGAGCAACCTGGCTTCTCTGTGAGCCCAGGCGTTTTGAAGGAAAATTCAACCACTTCTTCCAAAATTCAACCAAATGGTTGAAAATTCAACCAATTCTTCCAAAATGGTGAGGTCTCTGCAGCAAGGATCCATGAGCTCTTCTATGGCCTTAGATAGTTTACATAAATTGCCTCAGCCTTTATTTCCTTGACTCTAAATGGGGCTACTAAGACTGACTTCGTCACACTTTAGTGAGGACAGGATGAGAGAAAGTTAGTAAAATGAGCACCACACCATTTGATACATACAAGAAGCCACTTGAAGTTATTCTTTCCATCCTTCTGTTCAGAGGATACAGCCTCATGTCATGGAATTTCTGAGGATTAAGAGTCAAATAGCCCTGCAGTCTATGGGGACCACAGTTCACACTCTTATGAATCTCAGTAATTAAGTTTCTCAGCCTCAGTTTTCTCATCCATAAAATGGAGCTAGGAGTAGTTACTTTACATGGTTGATGTAGCACAGGCAATAATCTGTTTTTATTTACCTTTGTTTAATGTATGATCACAATAAATTGTATCAGCTGTTACTGAATGAGCTTCAACAGGAAGTTGGGCATGCTTATGGAGGCTTGCTAAGACAATAACCAAGCCAGGAGAGAAAGAACTGGAACATTCCCTTTAATTGAGTTAATTGGTAATGAGTATGTGGGGGACATACAGTTCAAATCTCTAAAATCACTAGGAAAGAAGCAATGTCTAAATACTCTTCTTTTTTGCACAATTTATTATATAACAAGATTATAACAATTAAATTAACAGCAAACAATATATCTGAGACACTACGGCACTGATGAGACACTACAGCAAATATAGTTCTAGATTTTGAGAGAAATAGAAAAAGAAGAAATAAGAATACATAACCTGCTTCCCAGGAAACATAACCCACAAGGAGGTAAGAGTTTGATCAAATTTTAAAGTAATAGTAGGCACATTTGTAGCAATGCACAGAACCCACTTCTTAGCTTTCTTTCCTTTCCTTAGGTGACCAACGCTTGCCTTTGCAAGAATTCCTCAGTTAGGAATACACCCAACAATTCTGACTAAAGAGCTTAAAGCACAGAGTTAACAGAAGATTGTGCTCTCCAAGAAAAGCTCACTCAGAATCACAAAAGACCCTGAACATCTAAAAACATGGGCCTCCAGTGAGGGAAGCAGAATGCATTTTCTATTTCTAAACAAACTTTAATATTTTTCATCTGGAGTTATTTCTATACTGTCAGCAGAAAAAAAATCTTTGCATGTGGTTGTGTATTTATGAGTGAGTTTTATCTCTAAACAGATTTGTAACTAAAAACAGAAATATCTTTTTATGGGAGACAGCTGGTGGGGAGATTAAAGATACACATGGAGAGAGAGGGGGCTCAAATTAACAAACATTCCTAGACATAGAATGTCTGCGAGTATTAGGAATCTTTTAACTTATGACCTTAAAAAAAAAAAATCTAATACCCACCAGTTTCCCAGGATAGATTTCAGCTTATTTGGCATTTAAAGAAAAAAAAAAAAAATCTTGGTAAGCCTAATACGGAGCTGTAACTCTACAAAATCTCAAGGAATCATAGATAACCTATAAATACTATGTGAACATAAAATTCCTCAATATGCAGTTCCATTTATGGGATTCAGGGAAAAAAAAAAATTAACCAGTCAAATCAGGCCAATTCTGGGCTTACTTTCTCCCTCTCAGAATACAAAAAAGATGTGCTTCTGAAATTTTGGATTTGATCTCCACATTTCAAGCATCTGCCACATGTTTCTGCTGGAAGTGTACCGGCATTGCAATAAAACTGTCCTTGGGTTTATTTCCCAAAGGGCAGTGGCAAACATGAATCTTCAAACCTTTTAATTGAAGCTGGGTGAAACCCTTTGAATTTTGCAAACCATTCCCCCAAATTGGATTTACGATTAACAATGATCAAAACAAATCCAATTATTTTTCATCCTAGTCTAGGAATAACTTTTCAAATAAATGGCCAGGACTCAGGCTGGCTTTATGGGAGGCTCTTGTCACTGTCCCAGGGACACTGGTGGTAGAAGGTTTGAGAGCAATCCCTTCCATGGAGTGAGTTCCACGGCCCAACTCATGTGCTTTAAGCTGACTTAATGTTTGCAATTGTCTGAACAAGACCAAGGCATAGAGTTGGCTGCCCTCAATGATTTTAAAAAAGTAAAACTGATGTTGCAATCATCGTGGTTGGCTGATACAGGAAAAATTATGCACAACCCATTTCCCACCCTTCTCCCAGTCTGGCTGGGTGTTTCTCAAAATTCTATTATTAAACTGAAGTACATGTTTAACTGTTTGAAAATAAATCTATGCCTCTCTCATACATGGAAAACCACTATTGACTGCTACCAGTGGAAGGTCATATAAAAAATAAATACATTAAACAGTGTTAAAAACTGTTGCTTCCTGAAGAAGCCCAGCCTGCTGCCTACTCTTTGTGGTGGTTGTTAAAGGGAGGATAGCAACTCTTTTTTTTTTTTTTTTTTTTTTAAAGTAGGCTCCAAGCCCAGTGTGGAGCTTGAACTCATGACCCTGATATTCAGACCTGAGCTGAGATCAAGAGTCAGATGCTTAACTGATTGAGCACCCATGGTGTCCCAAGAGGACAGCAACTTTTAATAAATGTTAAGAACAAGTTACCAGTGGGGGGCCTGGGTGGCTCAGTGAGGTGAGCATTTGACTTCCACTCAGGTCATGATCTCAGTATCCTGGGATCAAGCCCGTGTTGGGCTCTGCGCTCAGCAAGGAGTCTGCTTGTTCCTCTCCTCTGCACCTTCACCCACTCGAGGTCTCTCTCTCTCTCTCTCAAATAATTAAAAAAAAATCTCTTAGAAAATTATAAAATAAAATAGAAAATAAAATAATAGAAAATAAAAATAGAAAATAAATAAATAAATAAATAGAAAATAAATAAAAATATAAAATAAAATAGAAAAACTAAAGCTGTTGAATGGACTGATGGATTACTGCAAAAGTTATACTTTTACACCTTGTAATATTTACTGGCATGTGGTAATACTCCATGAACAATCAACTTTTCTTTCCTTCCTTCCTTCTTTCCTTCCTTCCTTCCTCCCTTCCCTTCCCTCTCCCTCCCTCCTTCCTTTTCTTTTCTATTTCCTTTTCTTTTCTTCTTTCTTCCTTTCTTTCTTCTTTACTTCCCTCCTTTCTTTCTTTCTTCTTTCTTCTCCTCTCTCTTCTTTCTTCTTTCTTTCTTTCTCTCTCTCTCTTTCTTTCAGAAGGCTCCATGCCCAGAATGGAGCCCAATATTGGGCTCAAACTCATAGTCATGAGATCAAGAGCTGAGCCAAGATCAAGAGTGGGACACTTAACTGACAGAGCCACCCAGGTGCCCCGAACAATCATCTTCAATACAATCAGTGGCTTATATTCTGTGTCTTGGGAAATCACTAGGGTACAGCTGCTACTACTATATAGAACTCATTCACTTGATAAAGTACAACTCTTCAAGATCTTAGTAGTCATTAGCCCCTGGGAGTAGATAAAATTGAGATTCTTGATTTCTTGCAGCCCATCAACCCTGCCTGCTTCACCTTCTTAATTCTACTGCTGAAGACTTCCTTTGCTCTTATATATCTCCACACTTTCATATACTTTACATTGCTTCCGTGACCTAGAAAACTCTCCTCAAGGCAGCCCTTCCTCCCACAAACATGACTTCATGGGCTTAGAAAACTTCCACTCACCCACCAGAAACTTTAG
Source organism: Lutra lutra (assembly GCF_902655055.1). Lineage (NCBI taxonomy): Eukaryota > Metazoa > Chordata > Mammalia > Carnivora > Mustelidae > Lutra > Lutra lutra. The sequence continues at coordinate 20,263,408 of NC_062294.1, forward strand.
AAGACAAACTGATGATAGATATATATGCTACATTTAAAGGACTTCATTAATCAGGAATAATTTCTTCTTTTTTAAGATTTTATTTATTTATTAATTTGAGAGAGACGTAGAGAGTGAATGTGGGGAGAGGCAGACAGAGAATCCCAAACAGACTCCACGCTGAGTGTGAAGCCTGATGCGGGGCTCAATCCCAGGACCCTGAGATCATGACCTGAGCCAAAACCAAGAGCTTAACCGATGGAGCCACCTAGGTGCCCCTAATCAGAAATATTTTCTTGAAGAAATGAAAATGTGAGTGATTATTAGCATTGTTTGAAAAACCAAAAATGGAAGTAATGGCAATATCCATAAACCTAAGACTAGCTAAATAACCATGCTCCTGCCATAGAATATAATATTTTGAAGTGGTTAAATAGAAGGGAGCTATCTATACACGTGCATGGGAAGATAGCCACCTACTTTATATAATTTGCTGAGTACCTCCTTGCTTTTTACCTGGATTGATCAATTCACTCACTGAATCGTCACAAAATCACTAAGGAACAGCAGTATTACCCCATATGACAGATGAGGAACTTAGCATATAAGAAGGTGAAGTCATTTGCCCAAGGTCACCCTGTTAGTGAAGAGGCATGATTTAATCCTAGGAATTTTAATGCCCTACATAGTTCTTCTAAATTTTAGGCTGTATTATAGGTCTTGAAGAATGTACATCAAATTGTTAACTTCATTTCCTTGGAAGGCAGTAGCATATTCATACGGACATCTCTGCATTCCCAACAGAGCACAGGGAGTTTTTTCGCATTGCCTAATTGGCTGATGTCACTAGGCCCTACTTAGAGGGTAGAGACATGAAAGGGGACATTCCTATTGATGTTCTGGGTCCAAATACCAGGCTCATAGTGTAACTCTGCGAACCCCAACGTCTGGGACAAAGACCTTCTGAAAGGAACTGCTACGGCAGAACTAGATTCTCACAATCACACACTTACGGATCTCACTTGGGCTCACTAGCTCCCAGTCACGATTCCCCACCACTTCCTGCCTCCTTGACCTCTCATCTTGGCAGTGCCTGTACCTCGCTGTTTTGTTTTTACCTCTTTTAAGATGTGGGGTTCTCCTTAAGGTTTTCAGAATATCAGAGCTCAATTTGTCCCCACTTTTGGTGGTGGGGAGATTTCTATTTCTAGAGTAATGCTGAACTTGCACTATTGTCCCCAATTCAGGATAGGTGTCACTGAAGGTGATGTCAGCCTGTGGTTTTAATCTTTGGATGCCATCTGTCCTTTTTGTTTTTAAAGCAAAGTCTTTTTATTTCAAAGTGAATAATCCCCCCCAATTTATCTTCTTTGTATGATTTGAAAAAAAAAAAAATGTCTGGTACATAAACTTCTGATACATAGGAGTTTGAGTTTGTGCATGACATAGTTGAAAGAACCCTGGGTTGAGTCTTTGTCCGAGCACTGCAACTGATTGATTCTGTACCATCTGTCTTTTGAAGGTGAAGCAGATAGATATATTCTAGGGAGCTGTTGATGAAATCACTGAGACAGGGCCTGGCTTATTTGAAAGTACATTATAACAACTATTGGCAAATTTATTTTGATAACCTCTCTTCAAAAAGAAAGCTCTGGGGAGTATGACAAGCATCATGAAGTACCACTTTCTTACTGACAGTAACCTAATTATTATTATCATGGTTATTATTCCACAGAGGTTTATTTGCAAACTTTAAGTGGCAGGTATTTTTGGTCCGGTTTCCTGCCGGATATCAGGTGTTCCTTCCACTGTCTTGGCTAATAATACCTATAAACAAATTTGGTAATGAGCCTGCCATTCTCTGAACAAACATTCCCATGATACAGAGTGCCAAAAGATGACTGAAGGTCAAGGGACTGAATTAGGGCTACAAGGTCAGCATCCCCGCTGGATCGGATATAGGGCAAACATTACTATGTTCTTTACATTCATAATCTCTCATATTCTCAAGAAAACGTCAAGGTAAACATAATGATCCCATTTCAGAGACTGAGATATTAAAGATTTGGGAGGTCATGTGATTTGACCAAGGTCATCAGTAAGCGGCACAACCTATTTCAGACAAACACCTTTCTGACCTATCACCGCAACATATTGTCTGATTCCAATTTCCACAGACAAACCACAAACTTGATTTGGTAGCCTCCCATCTTTAAAAGGAGCTCCTTTGAGAAATCTGAATGCTAAATAAATTCCTCTTTAATTTTTGGGTTGTGGCTACCATAAAAGGGCGGGGACATACGGGTAGGAGTTTGCTTTTCTCTCTCCTGACCACAGCTATGCGTTTTGGGAGTTCCCAAACATCGACACTGTGCTGTATCAGCCCGCAGCTGTGGGATGTCTTCCAGAAAAGACGTTTATTTTCACTGACCCTTACTCTCCATGCTTTAGTTTTGTTTCATTTTTTATGGGCTTAAGTGTGAACAATCACCATCCACATGAAATATTCCAGCTGCTTCTGGAGCTCTTTGGAGTCTAAATTCTGAAAGCCATCGTCTGCCCTGCTCTCTTGCCCTTACCCTTCTGTCTCTGAGGGAAGAACCCTAAGGACAGGAACAAGCCTGGAAGGGAAAATATAATCCAGATTCCTGGACCCTTGGCAGCTGAGAGGGACTAGCTGTTAGGATGATCAGAAGACACAGAAAGCCCTTCCCATCTGCTCCTGTTTATTTCCCTACTGGTCCTCTTGTGAATTTCAAAACTTGCTTTCTAAGTGATTCTCATTTGGTCCCAAGCAAAAGGCCCCAAGGCTTCTGTCAGGAGCTACAACTTTCCATCTGATGAGAAGGGAATGAGATATACTGGATACATTCCCAGTGTGTGGTATTGCATTATGCACTTTAATAAAACTTTTTGAAATGGAGATAAAATTCACATTACATGAAATTCACCATTTTCACCATTTTCAAGCATCCAGTGAAGTGTTTTCCAGAACACTCAAATGTTGTGCACTATCTGATTTCGGAATTTTTCCTTCACATCATCCCACTGAATCCCATCAACAATACCGTGAAGCAGATGTTCCATTTACACCTGACAGATGAGGAAATGGAGACTCAGAGACCTGAAGTGACAAAGGTTACAAAGGTGTAAAGTGGTGGAACTGGGATGTACAGACCAGAGTTCCTCACTTCAAAACTTGACCTCAGCCTGTTCACCAGACACTGCTCATAGCAAGGTTGCTGTCTACATGGAGATGTTTAATCGCCATTAAAAGCTATGTATTGCTTCTTATAAGAAACCCAGAAAATCAGATCGAGGAGAAATAGTTCGTGGCATCAAGCTTAAAAACCTATCAGGGAAAAATGAGATACCAGAAGATGGCAATCTGCAACTTAGGATGGGCATAGGAGGATTATGACTTTGACATAAACAATGCAGAGGGTATAAATGAAAAAACCCAAAAAAAGAAAACCCAGTAAGAGTTCCCACCAGAAAGTCTACACTTGTGTTGGATCAGTATCTCACTATCTCCACCTTAGTCATGTCTGCAGATCTCTTCCATATATGTTACCCTGCTGGTTAAACAGTCTATACTTTTATCCACATGTCAGTAGTTTAGCCAAGAAACTAAGCGGTTTGTGTAGGGCAAGGCCAGGTGAGTATAGTTGGGGACCACTAGTTGGGAAGAATGGCTCCAAGTGTGAGGAGAGGTCATGCCAGATGTGTGACCACTTAGCACTGGGGAGGCATGAACCCAGGAAAGAAAGACAAACAGCAGGAGAGACTCAAACATGGAGGGCTCTGATGTCTTACATCCCAAATGCTGTAGGCAAAACCATAGAAGAGAGGGAAACCTGCACAGCCCCTGAGGCCACACCCAAACTTCTCTTACTTGAGCAACAGGAGTCCCAGATGCTTCCCCCTCCGTGTGGGTAACATTTTGTCTCTCAGAGATGCTACCCCTTCATTTCAGAGCCTGGTCCACATGCGAGTAATTCTCATCCTCTCTTCTCATGGGGCTGGAGGTGAAAACTGAAGGTGGTCTTCCAGAAGGACTTTCATCTCCCTTGGATCTAGAGGACTGGCTTCAAGATCAGAGGTATGACTTTCTCCTCACTGCTGGTCAGGAAATTCCCTGGGGTTCCCAAGTTTATGCTGGTTTGGGATCTGAGGTTTATATCTGAGCAGTCACCCTCAACTCTGTTTCCTCAATGGTTCCACCTTTAATTACATACACACTGTTTTAATCCCTTACTCTAAAACCACTGTACTTCCCCATTCAAAGAAAATATTTAAAACACTCCCTTGAAGAATCAAATAGTAAAGATATTAATTCTTCCAAAATTTACCTATAGGATTAATGCAATTCCTATCAAAATCCCAGCAGATTTGTCTGGAGTTTGTTTGTTTATTTGTAGATAGAGACATAGAGAAACTTATTCAGAAATTCATATGGAAAGGTAAAGGACTTAAAACAGGTAAAATAATTGTGAAAAAGAAGAAAAAAGGAGTCATCCTATCTGGTATTAGGGTAATTATATGACCACAGTAATCCAGACAGTGTGATACGGGCAGTGGATAAGAAAGAGCAAGGGAACAGAACAGAGAACCCCAATATAGATAGACCTCTATAAATATAACCAAATGATTTTTGACAAAGGAACAAAAGGAGAGCCTTTTTCACAATATGGTACTGGGGCAACTGGACGTCCACGGGAAAAACAAGCCCAAACAAACAAAAACCTTGACCTAAACTTACAACTTGTATAAAAATTAACTGAAAACAAATCACAAAATTAAATGAAAAATGCAAAACAATAAAACTTTTAGGAAAAAAAAGGAAAACAGAATAAAATAATCAGGATCTATGATTATATTTTTAAAAATATTTAGACTTGACACTAAAAGCATAAACTCTGAGAGGAAAGTACAATAAATTAGACCTCATCAAGATTTTTAAAATTTGCCCTTCAAAGACCCCGATAAAAATATGAAGAGACAAGCTACTAGGGGAAAATATTTGCAAAACACATATTGGCAAAAGACTAATTTTTAGACTATAAAGAGAATTGTTGAAATCCAAGAGAAAAAAAAAAAACTAACAAAAACAATTCAATTAGAAAGTTCATGAAAGACATGAAGAGATTTCACCAAAGAGGATATGCTGATGGTGGATAAGTACATGAAAAGATGTTCAATGTCACTAGCTAATTGGGGAATGCAAATTAAAATCACAATGAGATATCATTACACACCCATCAGAATGACTAAAATTTCCTGTAAATTAAATATTCAACTAATTTATATAACTCAGCAATTACACTCTTGACATTTATCCTGGAGAAATGAAAAGTTCACATAAAACTCTACATGAATGTTCACAGAAGCTCTACTCATAGTAGACAAAACCTATAAACAACCCAAATGTTCTCCAACAGGTGAATGGTTAAGCACACTGTGGCACACCTATCCCCTAAATACTAAGCAGCAATGAAAAAAGGAATGAACTATTGTTACACATCACAACCAGGATGGATCTCAGGGGAATTATGCTGAATGACAACAGCCAATCTCAAAATGGTCCATACTATGTAATTCCATTTATATAACATTCTTATAATAACAAAATTACAGAAACGAAGAACAGGTTAGTAGTTACCAAGCTTTAGGATTAGGGTGGGGGATGGGCAGGCATAACTATAAAGGAATAAGAAAGAAGCCTAATATGATGGAAAAATGTTGCATCTTGATTCGACTGAGGTGGTGGTTATGCAAATCTACGCACATGATGAACCTGTATATACCTTTATTCACACACACAAACTGGTACCTAGATGATTAGGAAAACCTGACTAAACTCTGTGAATTTATCAAAGACCATTTCCTTATAGTGACCATTGTACACAGTTATACAAGGTGCCACCAATACGGGAAAGGGAGCAAAGGATATATGGGACCTTCCCATACATTCTCTCACAACTTCCTGTGAGTCCATGATGATGACCTCAAAATAAAAGGTAAAAAATAAAAATTCCCGGGAGCAAAATTTCTCTACAAATTGATTCCCATTTTTTTTTCCTCCAATGGAGAAACTTGCCTCCTATGCTTCTTTCTCTCCTTAATTCTATCACTTACCATCTCATTTCCCTCCTACCAATTCATTCTAATTATTTTCCTGGAGATCTCTGGCAATGAGTTCGTCTGTTCTCTGTCTTCCAGAGGGATTTGAACATGCAGCGCATGTTCACTAAACTCTGTCCTGAAGAACGCTAATTTGATTAAAGATATTTGAGTAGGAAAATGGATAATGGAATCTGTTATTCTAATAATTTCTAAAATGTGGAGTGAAGCAACTTGCTTTACTACTAAATTTCTGAGAGCCTTTAATAAGGTGATTTACTTCATGAGTCTCTAAGAATGTCAGAGCTCAAAGTAATCCCCTAAGTATCTTTCCACATAAGCTTTCTTTCAAGGAGCTAATTCATGGGGCTGGTGTTCCATATGAGACCACTTTTGGAAATTTTGCTATGCAGCATATATCCCCAACACCCCTATATGCCCCAATGCACTTACACATCATTCTGTTTATGCACTCTTTCTATGACCTTCGTGCCTCTTCATGATTCATGCTATCGGTTCCGTTAAAGTCTCTCTAAAGTCTCATTATATTTCTTCCTCGCAACCTCCCATCCTGTTTCCCAAACGATGACCTTTATTGTTTCATGAGGTTCAGTATTCAGACGCACATCTTTTATTCTGCTGCTCCGTGTTGGTGTCAGATTTCATGGTTTCATTTATCTTCATGGGGCGGCTTTAAATTTGTTTCAGTGATACCCTGCTTCTCTAATACCCACTCACGTATCCAACCAGTAAGTGGACATCTCCATTTCAGTGCTGTGAGAAAAACCCCTCCAAACCAACTTGTTAAAAGATGAACTGTAATTTCCCAATCATGTTTGTTACATACTGAATGTCTGTATCTCCCCAAAATCCCTATGTTAAAGCTCTAACCCCCAATATAATGATATTTGGAGGTGACACCTTTGGGAAGTAATTAGGTTTAGATGAGCTCATGAGGGTAGGACCCCCATGATGGGATTAGTGTCCTTATAAGAAGAGGAAGGCCGACCAGAGCTCTCACTCTCTCTGCCATGTAAGGAACAACAGCAAAGTAGCCATCTTTGATCCAGAAGAGGAACCCTGCCAGGAGTAGAATCAACTGGCACTTTGATCTTAGACTTCCCAGCATCCAGAACTGTGAGAAATGAATGTCTGTTGTTTAAGACTGCTGTGGTGTTTTGTTATAGTGGCCAGAGCTAAGATTCTAAGATTCTTCTCAGTTTCCTCATTTCAGGAAAAGCCACCTCCACCAGCCATTCCTCTAAATGAGATATCTGGAAGTGCTTCTGGACCCCTACTGCCCCTCTCTTCAAATCAGTATTAGAACTAGTATTTACAGAGTACCAGTACTTTCCATGTGAATTAGGTAGTAATTACCCATCCCCTTAAGGAAAACATGATTTAGATATTAAGTTCATACTAAAACAGAAGTAATGGCCGTATGTCATAAAACCCTGTCAAACACTAAAACCCAGAGTCTTTTCATATCACCATTCTATTTCCTTTAAACTTAATCTTCCCACCACCTCTAATATCATTCTCCCCCTTCTATTTCCGTTGCAGTTCCTCATGGTTTCTTTCTTAAACACCTGCAACAATTTCCTTAGCTGGCTTTTCCCTCCAGTCTTTCCCTTCTCTATTTAATATCTCACACCACCACCGGATTTTCATGATCTTCAGAAACATTTATTGGCTTCTATCAGACACTGAATTGTTTATAATTTTTAACCTGGAATTTTAAAATTTTAAATGACTTACAATATGTTTCACCTTCTATCTCCATCTGTATATGTAAAATTGCACTATTTCTCTCTCTCTCTCTCTCTTATCAAGCCCTCCCCTTTCTAACTACTTATTTATATCTATGCTTCTGGTTTACACATTTATTTACTGGTGTCAGAATCTCTAGATTGGAAGCTCTGGATCCTACTCCTAGTCTTTATCTCACTTAATCTTTTAACAAATTGTACAAAATAACCTGAAGAGCTGTTATGAACATATGTGGAGAGGAAAACAGATGGGAAAGAGTTTGGTAGCAAGAAGAGATTAATGTGAATTCAAGTCACTGCCCACATTCAGATCTAGAAGGAGCTTTAGAAGTGAGTGGAAGGATGGATGCATTGATAACAAGCATACATGGAGAGGTGGCAGATCGCAGTGTGTGTTACAGAATGAGCCTCAAATATGTGAAAAAAAACACACACACAAAAAAACAAAAAACAAAAACACTTACTTAACTTTCTACATCACCCAGCCTAAGATACCAAGCAGGGAGAACTGCCTTTGGTAATCTACTGATGAAGGTATGAAGGTCCTAGTGCTTCCCAACCCCTAATTTTCAAATTCCCCCTCATTTCTGCCACCTTTGGAGTAAGACTCACTTCCACACGAAACAAAAAGATACACTGAAAGACCATAAAACCAATGGCAGGATATATTTTTCTGCCTCACCAGTGGATTTCCTACAGACTTTAGTTTTCTTATCAGTAAACTGAAGAAACTGGGTAAAATAATGTAGAAGGCTCACCCTCACCCTGATATGCTGATTCACTGGGCTTCTGGCTATGACTCAGCTGTTAGGGAAGCTTTTTGCTCATGTAGCGTCTACTAGATTGACCTCAGAGTATCAGGAATCATTTCCTGCATGGGCAGGATGGGACTGTGGAGTCTCGGTAGATCACCTGTATCTATCAGACCTTCCCTTGGGCAGCCCACCGATCTGCTTCATTTCTACTGCAGAAGTGGTCCCCTAAAATGGGAGACTAATGTTCCAGGAACTTTATTATAGGGCACTCTTGGGATCATCACCAGGGGAAGGGTAGGGAAGAAAGCAGAACTGAACAGATGGAGAAGTCAAGCGCATTGTGGTCTCAACAAAGGATTTCAGTGACTTCAAGTGCAGCTCTGAAACTTGAAGTTTGGAATGGAGGGATAGGACTTAAAAACACTGTGTCAACCAGACCCTGGTTACAGGCTGCTCCAGTGAAGCAAAGCAGTACTCTTTAGCCGAGACACTTCCAGAAGAGGGCTGGCTGCTGAAAACTATCTGCCAGGGGCACTTTCAGTAACTGAGTCACGGGCTCTCTACTCTTAAAAGAGGGTCTGGATGGCCCAGTATAATGAAGGATTTTGTTCCTGGGTAAAACATGATGTCTGGAAATCAGTAATGCCAGGTAAACATATAGGTAGGCTTTGTGCTGGTAGAGGTGTTTTAGAGAGTAGTTGGAATCCTGTGTCTTTCTTACTGTGGAGAGAATGATCTGGCACTAGTTACAACTATTACAATTCCTTCAATATGCTCATTGTCATGGCCGTAGGTAGAACCATTACTGGCTGGCCTGTAACCTCTTTTTCCCAGGTTTTTTTTGTTTTGTTTTTTTGCCTGGCTAATTTTATTCTCCAATTCTCAGGTCACTTTTTGGTCCCGAAATAATCATTTTTCACTCCTCCTCTGAATTGGATAGCCACTGCTTTTTCGGATGGATTGATTAAAATAGTTTGAACCACATAAGGGTGACTTTATAGGTAAACAATTTGATGGGCTAATGGTGAAAATGGATGGATTTATGGATGAATGAATGGATGTACAGGTAGCCTCCACTTTTTGAGAGTTTGCTTTCTGTCACTTTCATTTTATGAGAGTGCTACATTAGTACGCATTTTTTGCTAACTAAAAGAAAAAAAGAAAATTGAAATTGAAAATTGAAACATTCAGCGTTTGCTTGCAGCGGACCATTATGGAAGCTGCGTACCTCGAGCAGTGAGTGGCCCTGCCAAGCGCCTTCCCCAGGAACCACCACTCAACATCTCAGCATCCAGCCACGAGAGCTTTGAACTGTGTCTGTGACTATCTGTGCTTATATCCATTTATTTTGAATATCCATTAGCAAGCCTGTGTCTTAAGGTATCAGAAAGCCTAAGAGAGGTTATTTTTTGGGTCTGGAAATGCTAAAACTTTTCCCATATGAATTAGTGGTAATTACTCCCTTGCTTCATGCCATTTTGGCTTATGAAGGATGTCGTAGGAAACCTCTGCTTTCAGATAGTATGGGATACTCTCACTTGATGAAAAACAATACTCTCTAGCCAGCTATCTTGAATTCCTCCCTCTGTTCCTTCTTTTGCAAGATCAAGGAGAAAGAATTAGGTTAAAACTGGAACTTTGGCTGGAAAGACGAGAAGAAAGTAAAATAAGGTACACCAGTGTCAAAGGGGATCAGTCCTGCTGGGGTCAAGTGCACCATGCTCGGGTTCATCTGTTTCTCGGTCCACGCAGCTGTCTCCACCTCTGATTTCCTAGCCTGTGCTCTGGTTCCGTCCAAATCCCACTCATCGTTCCTGATCCAAAAGAATCCCCCTTATACTACTCTTTTCAACAATCTATCTTATTCTCTGAACCAATTTAATACTCTCTGCCTTAAATAACAGAAATCTAGGTTAAAAAAAAATTACTGATCACTTATCCTGAGGGAGGAGTGTGTAATAACTTCAAGATTAAAGAAAAATGGCCCAAACTCAGTTCTCATAAGAAAATCTATTTTCCGTGGGTGCCCGGGTGGATCTGTCAGTTAAATTTGTCAACTCTTGGTTTCAGTTCAGGTCATGACCTCAGGGCCCTGGGATGAAGCCCCGCATTGAGCCCCACATCAGGCTCCACACTCGGTGGGGGAGTCTACTTGAGGATTCTCTCCCTCTGCCCCTCCCCCAGTCTCTCTCTAAAATAAATTAAAACATCTTTAAAAAAATTTGTTTTCCTTTTTTACGTAGTCAGTAACAGTACAATAAGATATTACCATAGAAGGTGTAAGACGTGTTGACAGCAGGTATATGGTAAATGCTCACTAAATTTCTTAAAAGAAATGAATTAATAAAAAGGCTTGCATTTTAACAAACCATCGGGGATAGGTGGATAAAGTTATGATGCAGGAAGACCAGGTTGTCTGACATGAGATCCTGAAATAGGATAATGGCAGAGAAGTCAGAGAACTAGCTGGATAGTTAAGAAAACAGTGCCCTACTGAGGACCACACACGGCAGCCGTATCCAGAATCTATCATCAGTGCATGTTAGGTCAATGCATAAATGATAACAAGGTTTGCACCCTGTCACATCCAAAGTAGTAAATCCACAAATTTAAAGAGTTTATTTCCTTTTTCTCACTATTTTAAGCTTTCATCTTGAATTTTCACATTTCTCCTTTCCCTCAGTTTGTAGCAAATGCATGTGTAGTTCCATTTAAGTAAGAGAGCATTTTATATAGCTATCCCTTCCCATTTAGATAATCAGTCATTCCCCCCAAAACATATCTATATTAACACACGTTGTAAACAAACTTGTAGTTAGCCATATACCAAACGCATATGAAAGGTGAATTTTAGCAGTTCACCAATGAAATAAAACAGGTTGAAATCTGTTGTCAAACTGCCATTTTTTGGTTCAGGAATGACCAACTGAGGGAGTGCAGGCCTTCTCCCAAGCTCAGTGTTGCGTGGTCAAGCACCATTTCTTGCCAATTTGTTTTAGACAAACAGTTTTGAATTCTGGATTTTGAAACAAGTATGTCTCTTACCCGTACCCCTACCACACAAGCATACTCTCACTGGGCTCGGGTTATAAAAGACAACTCATTTTGCCCCCAGAACACTGGTTTTTTTTTTCACTCCTTGTGCTTTTGTTCATAGGCTTCTTCAGTGACAAATGCTTTCTGTAACACTTCTTTTCCTATTGCTTAGCTCCCAGATTTCCAATGTGAGAATTAGCCATTGTCTTCTCTGTCTAGCATACATCATATTAATACATGTTGTTATTAATTTTTGGCACAAAGGATATGTTTGACAAACATCTATTGAATTAAATAAATGCAGAGCCAGAAAAGAAAATAAAAGACCAGGAAAGGAATGCATTTATAAAATTTCAATGGATGCACACTTCATATTTTTGCATTTCATTGTATATAATCTTTACATGAAAAAATAATCTATAAATAAATATATATATATATTTATTTATATATATATATATATATTATAATATATATATACTATAATATATATATACTATATAATATATACTATAATATAATTATATATTATTATATATATATACTATTATATATATATATAAATATATATATATATTTATTTTATATATATATATTTATTTATAGATTATTTATATATATATATATATAAATATTAAGCTCTAGTTAGTAATGTGCATACTGAAGTAGTTAGGGGACATGTATAGGTGTTTACCATCTCTCCTTAAAATGTGTAAAGAAATAGATGGATTGGGGGCACCTGGGTGGTTCAGTGGGTCAAGCCTCTGCCTTCAGCTCAGGTCATGATCTCAGGGTCCTGGGATCGAGCCCCGCATCGGGTTCTCTGCCCGCCTGCTTGCTTCTCTCTGCCTGCCTCTCTGCCTACTTGTGATCTGTCTCTGTCAAACAAATAAATTTTTAAAAATCTTAAAAAAAATAGATGAATTTCTGCTGGACAGAGGGATGGCTAGATGGACAGATACATGATTTACAAAACAAATAAAATGTTCATGATGGAAACTAGGTAGTGGGTATGTGGGTGTTGACTATAAAATTCCTTCAACTATGTTGTATACCTAAAAAATGTTATAATAAAATGTTGGGGATAAAAAGCAAGGTGAAAAGAAAAGATTAAACAAAGAATGTAGAAATATTAACTAATCAGGATGATCCCTGCTGACTCTGACAATCAGCATTAACTCAGTTTTTTTCATTAACTTATGTTTAAGCACTCAGTATGGTTCACATAATGTTCACAATGTTGTGCCACAGGATAGGAAGAAAAGAATCTTCACAAAATGGGAAAAAGAAACCATGAAAGGTCACCCAGGTAGTCTCTCTCTTCACTCTTACCCCAAAATTTATGCATCAATCTGAGATGATAACACAACTCCTAAATTGAGAGATTGATGATGGCTTATATGTGTTTTTGAAGCATGGGCAGGGACATTTTATGGAAACAACCCACCCAAGATTTGTAGCAAGATCACAGGGAGCTCTGGCCTGAAGCCATTACATCATTCATATATATATTATTTTATTTATTTGGATTTCAAGGAAATAAATTAAGGATACATTTGAGGGGTGAGAATGAAGCTCTGGAAATCACATATATCTTCCTTCCAACTTCAGAGTTCAGAACAGACTAATAAATAAAGGGCTGTGTCTTAGTTAGATCTAAGGGAAATGGAGAAAGCACTGCAATACTGGGGACCAAGACTGAAAGCCAAAGGCAGCTAGTCCCTTGGGAAGAGCACCTAATTCACAAACTAATTCACTGACCTCATACCTTACATATGCTACAAACTCTCCTTAACTGCCTTAACTGCCTCCTCCGTGAAATGGAGCCATAGACACTATCTGTTCTTGTTACAGACTTCCTGCTAAAGATGGTGGGCCAGAAGTGTTGGTTTGCTTCTGATCCCTAAAAGTTCACTAATATCAGTAAAACCAAAAAAGTCTCAAGTCTAAAAGGGCAAAGAGAACAAAGGAGGAAAGCAAAAAAAGAAAAGAAAAATGGAAACAAGTTTGGAAAGCAGAAAACGCAGGTAAGAGTGAAAACTAACAAGAATGCAGATAGCAGGGGGAGTGAAGGGAAGCAAGCCACTCAGTCTGAGAATGTGAGCAGGTTCTGAAAACAGATGCTGCATTTGTCTCAGAAGACAGGAGGAGCTGCGAGACAACTTAGGAAGGCTTCTTGAATGTCTTTATGAGGTTGCTCAGATCCCCAGGTAACCTCTTCCACTCTGTGGGACCAGGTCGCCACCATCCTCCAACTCCAGTAGAAGACTGTGAGGTCAATACTTAGAGAAAGTGAATCAGAAATGCCAAGCTCAGGCCACGAGACCCAGATGAGGATATAAATGTGACCACATACCAAAAAAAGACAGAGATGAAGTGATTGTCTACAGACTGAAAGGTGGGGCTCTCCCTCAAACCCCCTTTCCTTCTTTGGACTTCTGTGATTCTCCTGAGTAATTTTAGGATTGTAGGAGATGTGAGGGTTCTTTACTGGGAAGACTTAACCAGCTCAATATAAAGGGAAAGATAGATATAGTGATGGATGGATGGATGGATGGATGGATGGATGTGGGGATACACGGATGCCTGGTTGGGTGGAGAGGGGGAGGGGCGGGTGAAGGGAGGGAGGGAGGAAAGGAGGATAGAAGAGAGGGAGGGGTGAATGGAAAGAGGGAGGGGGAATATATATATAAAAGAGAGAAATATATAAAGATTATTTCCTGAATGTGGAGAGAGGGAGAGGGAAATGGAATATTTGACAAGGGGGAATTGGATAAAACAGAACTGGATCTCATCTTCACCCTAGGAAGTCAACCTAAAGATGAAAAAGAGACATCTTAAGTAAGAGCATATTATTTAGAAGTCTAAAGACAAATACTTCATGAAAACAAGCAAGGGATTTGAGAACAGCTGTTTCTGGTTAGAAGACATAAACTTGGGGAGAGTTGGGGCAAAAAATTCTTAATTTTTGTTATCTATGTTACAGAACTATATGATTTGGTAGCATTTATGCAGATATTTCACTTTTACAAAAATCTATTTAGCATAAGGTTTAGGGCTTATCAATAACAGATTATTGCACATGGGGACAGTGGGGTCCTAGTAGTTAAGATGTAAGCTCTGAGCTAGCTTGTCTGGATTCCTAGTCTGACTCCATTCCTTACAAGATGTGTGGCCTTGGGCAACTTATATACATTCTCATTGTCTTAATGCTCCTGTTTGTAAAATGAAAACAATTTAATAATAAAATGTAGGATGTATTTTATAGCTCTGTTTTGGGGATTAGAGAAAATAATTTTGGTGGATTAGCACAGTTTCCAGCAAGTAGGAAGTATAGTTATTATTATGTAGAGCCATTTAAGAATGATGTTTACATGTAAAAAGGTATAGTAATTAATGAAAGGATACTAAAGTCTATACTGAAAAGTTTGTTGTATTTTTTTTTAAATGGGATAATCCTGGAAATACAGCAACATGTAAACAACGATTTTCTCTTTGTCTTGTTTTCTGAACTTTCAAAATATTATATAGTGAACACATCTCACTTTTATAACCAGAAATAAAACCTTGATTTTAAAATGCAAATGAGATCTGGAAGATAAATCTGGCTGTCGTAGGGAGAAATGATGTGAAGATTAAATGAGAAATGGTAACATCTGGCGCATCCAGACAAGATATTGGCTTTGTCCAAAGGTATTATTCTGAAAACAAGGTGACTTAAGCTGTTTTGTCCAGTCTAAGCTCCAGCTGTGGTCTGGGTCCTAGCAACACAAATACCCATCTCCACCAATATCTGGAGCAATTCCTTTATTCATATGTTTGCAAAAGTGATAAAATATTTAGTCAAAAATTACTTAGGGGTGCCTGGGTGTCTCCATTGGTTGGACGATAGGACTCTTGGTTTCAGCTCAGGTCCCGATCTTAGGTTCATGGGATCAGGCACCATGACTGGGTCCACACTAAGCTCAGAGTTTGCTTGCCCCTCTCCTTCCTCGTCCTGCTCCAGCACTCATGCATGCTTTCTCTCTCTCAAATAAATAAATTAAATCTTTTTTAAAAAATTAGTTAAACCATTAGTCTTAAGTACTGCTATATATCCATGTTTAACAAGGAGAAAACAATTTAAAAGTATTTATTGATTGGACAGTTAAAGACTCTTGAGATAAGAACTGCATACAGCTTACTATATCATTATTTAAAGTGCAATTATGTAAAACACACTAAGAGTTGCTGATTGTATTCCTGATACAAAATTTTCATTCCCTATTCATTAGGGAACTAGTCAACCTGTTAACAACACTGTCATGGGGCAATCGTATTTGCTGAAATTTCTTCTGACCTTCTTTTTTAAAAAATTATTTTTAATTTAATTTTTTGTGTGTGCTCCAAAATTCATTGTTTATGCACCACACCCAGTGCTCCATGCAATACATGCCCTCCTTAATACCCACCAGCAGGCTCACCCAACCCTCCACCCCACTCCCCTCCAAAACCCTCAGTTTGTTTCTGAGTCCACAGTCTCTCAAGGTTTGTCTTCCCCTCCAATTTCCCCCAACTCACTTCTCCTCTCCATCTCTCAATGCCCTCCATGTTATTCCTTATGCTCCATAAGTGAAACCATGTAATTGACTCTCTCTGCTTGACTTGCCTTCTTCTTTTTTTAAAGTAAGTTTCACTTGCGCAGCTTTAAAATTTGACATCTGTATGCACTACAAAGTGATCACCACCAAGACTAGTTACCATTTACCACTGTTGTTTACCCCTTGGAACCATTATGCCCACCCTCCAAGCCCATTCTCTGTTGGTAACCACTAGTCTGTATCTATGAGTTTGATTTTATTCCTTGTTCTGGTTTTTTAGATTCCACATATGAATGAAATTATATGTATTTGTCCTTCTAAATCTGACTTCTTTGACTTAGCCTAATACCCTCAAGGTCCATCTATGTTATCACAAATGATAAAATTTCATTCTCTTTTATGGCTGAGTAATATTTCACTGCATAAATATACTACATCTTCTTTATTCATATATTGATGGATATCCAGGTTGTTTCCATATCTTGACTACTGTAAATAATGCTGCAATGAACATATGGGTACATATGTCTTTCCAAATTGGTGCTTTTCTATGCTTTGGATAGATACCCAGAAGCGGAATAATTGGGCTATACAGTTCTATTCTTAAATTTTGGGGGAATCTCCATACTGTTTTCCACTGTGGCTGCACCAATGCAACCCCACCAGTAGTATCAGGGTCCCCTTTTCTCCACATCCTTGCCAATACATGTTATTTCTCCTTCTTCTGAAAACAGACATTCTTACAAGTGTTAGGTGACAATTCATTGGGTTTTTGATTTGTATTTCCCTAATAATCAGGGATGCTGAGCATTTCTTCATCTTCCTATCAGCCATGTATGTGTCTTCTATGGAGAAATGTCTGTTCAGGTCCTCTGTCCATTCCTCAATTGTGCTGTTTGTTTTTTTGTCATTGAGTTGTATGAGTTCTTTATATATTTTGAATGTTAACACCATATTGGACATATGGTTTGCCTGTACCTTTTCCCTTTCAGTAGGTTGCCTTTTAATTCTGATGATGGTTTCCTTTGCTGTGCAGAAGCTTTTTAGTTTGATGTAGTCCTATTAATTTTTGCTTTTGTTTCCCTTGCCTTTGGAGTCAGATCCACAAAGACAGCACTAAGACCAATGTCAAGGAGCTTACCACTTATGTTTTCTTCTAGGAATTTCATGGTTTCAGGTCTTACGTTGAAGTCTATAATTCATTTTGAGGTAATTTTTGTATGTGGTATAGGATGGTGGCCTACTTTCATTTTTTTGCATGTGGCTGTCCTGTTTTCTGAACACTTATTGTATGTTCTTGGTTCCTCTGTCATAGATTATTTGTACATATATGTGGGAGTTTATTTCTAGGCTCTCAAGTTTTCCATTGACCTGGATATATATATGTTTTTGTACCAATACCATACAATTTGGATTACTATAGCTTTATACTATAATTTAAAATCAGGTAGTATGGTATCTCCAGCTTTGTTCTCTCTCAAGTTTGGTTTGGTTATTTGGGATCCTTTGTGGTTCCATACAAATTTTGTAATTATTTGTTCTAGTTCTGTGATGTATGCCATCACAAATTTGATAGCAATTGCATTCGATCTGTAGATCATTTTGGGTAGTATGGATATTTTAAGAATATTAATTCTTCTAGTCCATGAGCATTGAGCATCTTTCCATTAATTTGTGTTTTCTTCAATTTGTTTCATTATTGTCAAAATTTTAAGTATACCCGTCCATTACCTCCTTGGTTAAATTTACTCCTGGGTGTTTTATTCTTTTTGATGCAACTGTAAAGGGGACAGTTTCCCTAATTTCTCTCTCTGTTGCTTCATGATTGGTGTATATAAATTCCACAGTTCTGTGTATATTGGTTTTGTATCCTGCTACTTTACAGAATTCATCTATTAGCTCTACATGTTTTTTGGTGGATCTTCTGGATCTCTTTCCTTGTGAAGTTCTAGCTCTGCTGATTTGCTTCTATTTATTCTTCTTTGTCCTTTTCACATTGATCTGCATTCAGCTGGACACTCTATTGTATTAGAGCCCTTGTACTATTATATATAACATTCCTGGCTTTAGCAGATGTTCCCATTAATGTTCACTTTATGTAACTTAACATTGTAAAGGAAACTCTCTTCCCTCTAAAATGTATGCCAGATATTTTCACTGACTCATCCATTCATCTATTTTGTCAACAAATAAGTACTGAGAATATACTAAGCCTCTGATGTTCTCTGATGAACAAAACATAACTCCTGACCTCAGGAAGCTTGAAGCCTAGTAGAGGCAAGTTATTTTACTTTACAACCAAAAAGGGGTGATGCATGCCTCAAGAGAGATAAATACATGTTGCCTGAAGACATGCCTAAGAAGCACCTGATTCAGACAGGGTGAGTCAGGGTGGACTTCTTGGGGAAGGAAAAATGTGTATTACCTTCTGTCCCACCTCTCTTAAGTGGAATGCTTTTCATTCTTCCCAGCTCATGCTACATTTTAGCCCTCTGTTCTTTCTGGGACAGGCATAGTTTTCTGATGTGAATGTGAGTTATAAATGGATCTTCCATTGGTCTGAAAAATGATCTTCCTAACACATCAGTATCGTCAAATAAGCCCTACATTTATAACAACTCAGGGTCTTCTGTTTAATTGTTTCTCATTCAATTACTCTAAGCAAAATTTTTATTTCCCTAAGGACTTACAAGCAAGTCTGTCTTAATGTTTGAACACAAGTGTTCATGCTGTTTCTCACATAGTAGGTATTCCATGAAGGTTGGTCACATGAGTGAATAAATGAATGGACCACAGAAGACAGTCAATGTCCATTCATCTTTCTCATGAAAGGGCCAGATGAAGTGACTGTCAAGTCCTATTTTAGCTCAGGAATGCAAGTGAATCCTTTCAGAAGAATGTTGGACCCTCTGGGCTTTCCTTTAACTTACCATCAGGTGCTTCAAAGAAAATACTTCAAAGAGTAAATCAAGGGCTTTAGAATCAAATGCTTATAAACCAAAGGTATGGCAGAATGGACACAGGCCCTGAGTCAGACAGACCTGGGTTCTTATCCTGATGCTGCCAATTACTAACTGTAAAGCCCCAGGTCAGTTCAGTCCCACTCTCTGGCTCTAGCTTGTATCATTTCCAGAAGAGAGATAGCAACGTGTGCATGATATATAGAAGGCACTCAATACATGTTTGTTGAACAAACAAATTCCACAGAAAACTAAATGAAATAACCTATCTGTATCACTTAACATTAATGTTCAGGTGTTCATTTCCTCCTTCCATGCATTTTACAATCAAATTCAAGTAAATAGGATAATGGCAGGGATGATGAGTCCTCGGATGTTGAAAAAAAAAAAGAGTATGCATCATGTCAAATTTTTATGGGAATGAAACCACAAGACTTTCCTACTTTCCCATGGAATTTAAATAGAAAATAACAAGTGAAATGAGACAAGCAATTTTTTAATCCATTTCACAATGGGCCCATATTACATTATCTTTAGGGTCCTTTAACAAACAAAAATTAATTTCTAGACCCACAAGTTGTTGGCACATTGATAGACTCCTTAATTACAGAGTCTTTGGTTTAGAAAATAATGATTGATTATTTTAGACTGTATTTCACTTAGTTATGGATGAGACCCTGAGTATTTGCACAGAGAAATTATTTCAAAGTTATTATGATTAATAAGTGTTATAGACAGGATGTCTGAGTTATTGCAAAATCTGAGACAATGAAAATAATTTTCTAGAGTATCTGAAAGGGTTGTTCTGAGGTAGATGACAGGAAATTGGGAAAATGAATTGTGCTTCTGTTTATTTATTCCACAAATATTTACTTGATACTTTCTAAATACCAAACCCTGTTTTGGACACTGAAGATACAAAGTTAGACGAGGCATGATTCCTGCCCCAAGAAGATCACAGGAGAATGGAGAAAACCAAATCCCAAACAAATAAATGCAATATGATGACAAAAAGGCTCTAATGGGAGTTTGGAGAGGGGTATCCAATGTGCAGTTTTATCTGATATGCTAAACATACAAACACCACCTTACAAAGATGGCATGAGCCAATGCTGGAGAGATGAAGAAGGCCTTCCTGGATGATGAATAAGGGCAAGAAAGGTGTGCCAGATTGATGAAACAGCATGAGTAAGGATATTGTTATGCTTAGAGACCACGTCCAGGGACTTGGCTGTGAAGTGGAGGATACCAACCAGTGAACGGCATGGATGAGGCTAGGGAGATAAACTGTCCAGTGGCAGTTTGCAAACAAGCAAGGAAAATATTCACGTCACATTTTAAAGAGACCATTCTGTGCCAACATGAAGCCTGAAAATGGGTAAAACTGGCTTCATGAGGCTCTTTGAGAAGCAACATGGATACCAAGGAGAAGGACAATGCTGGGATCCAAATGGCAGCGGGATACAGTAAAGGTAAGGATGGCCCTCAGGTTTCTGACTGAGGGTACCTGGTGTGGGGTAGGGAGTGGGGTCATTCATGGAGGTATGGAACTCAGGAACAAAAATAAATTTGATGAGCTGGATAGATTTCAAAAAACCACACAGATCTGAACTACAGGTGTTTTTTGTTCATTTGAGATAACTCTTAACTAGATGTGATAAAGTATTTGGTACAGGAAAGTCTTTGTTTTCAAAGTAGAGATTCAGGTTCTCCCAACCCTCTTGTTATCATAATGCTAAGCAATGTGCAATGCTTGATGTTTGAGCATTGCCAATGAAATATGGAAGGAAAGAGGGTCAGGTCATTTTTGTGGTGGCTGTTCTTTCTTTGGGATTCATCACATGTTGTAAAAAGGAGAGAGACTCCTCCTTGAGTCACAGGGCAAGGATGTCAAAAGGAGATCTGGCCAGGGGTGAAGAAAAATACAGAAACTCATGGACTCTCTGAAGCTTGGTTCCAAGCCCATGATGGTGTTCTTAGTTATATAGGAATAAAAATTACGGGAGAGTACAATCTAACTCCAGAGTGACTTATGTGACGTCCATCTTCTCTCTGTGAGTAATCCTTGAGATGTCGTTCTGTTTGTATTTTGTCTGTCCCTTTTGTGTCCATCTGCATCAAATCCCTTGGCAGGAGGAACTCAAGGAAGGAACAGGGATAAGAGAAATAAGATGACACTAGATGGCCAGCTAAAGGGTACACCAAGACAAATATGGTGAAAACAAGCTTAATTTCTGTGTGTACAGATAGTGCCAGGAATTGTAAAAAAGCAAAAATTCAGAGATGGGACTATAAAGCCCTGGGCAGACAGAGTCTTGTTATTTTTACTTCCAACCTTTTGGGGCAGTACCCCTGAGACCAAATTCTCCTGGAGAAGCAGCCTTGTGTACTGGGACCTCCAAAATGGGTTGGAACACTAGCTCAGCTACTTGCTACCTATACAATCTGGGACAAATTATTAAATCTCTCTGATTTTTACTTAGTAATACATTCATTCATTCATGGAGGCAGGGCAATACAGTTGCCATGTATTAGGCAGTGATTAAATGAAAGTGAATTCAGATTTTACAGGCGAGGAAACTAAAATACATAGAGAGGTTACAGAGGATTCACAGTAAAGACTTGGCCCTGAGTC
Organism: Lutra lutra; assembly: GCF_902655055.1. Lineage (NCBI taxonomy): Eukaryota > Metazoa > Chordata > Mammalia > Carnivora > Mustelidae > Lutra > Lutra lutra. The sequence continues at coordinate 20,285,245 of NC_062294.1, forward strand.
CACTGATAGTGACCACAAGTATTTTCCATAGGAGATGGTATAGGAAGACATTATTCTGCTTCACAGGAACTCGATTTGGGTTCTTTGGAATCACATCAGCATTTTCCCTCTGTTCTCAGATCTATTCAGGGTTATGGGTCTTCAAGAGTAACTTGGGCAAAAATATTTGAGTTATTTATCAACTCTCCACTTTGCTTAGGCTGTGCAGCTCTGGCCTAAGGGAGTCAAACCAGGAGCCTCGCTCACCAATGAAGCCCATCAATCATTCAATCCATCCTTGTCCCCAACCCACAGAGAAGAGCTGGAGTTGCTAAAGGGAAATTTGCTATCATTTAGGGAACAGCCAGTGCATAAATACGGTCATTCAAAAATGCATGCCTTTAAAAAAGAAATTGTTTTGCAATAAAAAGAAGTAATGATTATCAGGGCAAGAACCATGAAATAGCAGATTGGAAATAAAATATGCTTTTATTAAGTCTCCATTTCTATGTGTCAGGAAGAGAAATAAAGAACAGAATACAGAGCTAGGGGCTGAGAAAATACTGCCAAGGGTGGAGTCTAATGACTGTGAAACAAAGACCCAGCTTTGGAGAGAGTTAAATATGTTGGTGAAATCAGGACGGATTTTCAAGTTCTCCACTGACCTTACACTCAATGCTTCTTCATTTCCTGACTTTCAAGCTCAAGATGGACTCTTTATTTTTTTTTCTTTCTTTTTTCTAATCTCTCTTGATTTCATTTTAAGAAGTACTTAGCCATTGTCAGGCTCAAATAAATCCTCTGATTCATTAGGATTCATTGAGATTTTATAATATGGTATTTTAAATAATACTGCAATTAACATTCTTTGTGCTCTGTGTTTCTATTCTCCGATAATCTTCCTTTTGTCTCACCTCCATGCGCTGCCTTGAAGCTATCCTAGTCAATTTCATATATATGAAATTATACACACACACACATACACACACACACACACATACACACACACACACATACACACACAGACATATGCAGTTTTGTTGGTAGGTTGTCGAGGCTGAAGTGTGACTGCTTTTATTTTGTAGGTCACTGCAATGTCATAGTCACATTGAAATCTTTAGTAAATTGTGCTTGAAGCTCGGAGAAAAGTACAAAAATGTTAATTTTCCTTCTATCATTAAAAAAACCCCTCATTTTTAGCATCTTGATGAATTTATAAATCAGGCTTTAAGGTTTTATTAAGTTTCAGGTAACAGTAAATTAAAATCTCATTCACAGATGCTTCATTAATTTCATTTGTTACCAATAAATGCATCTACATTTCTTGATACATTTGAATGTGTCCTATAAATATATATTAACAATGAATTCCCAGCAAGAAATATAACACATTGTTGTGTAAAGCATATTATAATGACAAGTATTTTTAAAGTATGTGTTTAATACATAATTCAAATTATCAAAATGTGGGTGTATAAATCGTAGCAGAGTTTAGAAATGAACTTTTCAAATTTGTATATGTAAATTTTTAGCAAGAATCTTCCTATTTTTCTTGTGAATGTGTGGGTTTGAATAATTACTTGATAGGCATCCACACATATTAATGGTTTCTAAGCATGTCATAATTAATCTGTCTTCCTAAATGTAGTGCGGAGATATTTTTTTCTTTAAATTGCCTTAGCGGCTGCAATGAAAATGCTCCAGCTTATGTCTACCCAATATCCTAGCCCTAGACAGAATATTCTCCTCTTGGTTCAATGAGCAGTTCAGACACTAGGTAGGGCGGGTCATTATTTTTGCTTTTGTGTGATTCAGATTGAGCACTCAAGAACCTGGAATTAAGACTGAAGAATTAAAGAACCAGAAACATCTAAGCCATCTTCTCTCCCTGGAAGCTGTTGCTTTGAATATTTATTCTGAGGGTGTCAAAAATAAGTATCATCTGCAGGGAAGGGGGCTGATATTGGCTCTAAGTAGATGAGATGAGTTCAAGCCAGTCACAGAGGATTAAGTCTGAACCTCTGGGTGAGTGAGACTGACCCAACTTGAGAAGGAATGTCTGACCAGCTCAAAGTATCCTAACATGAGGAAGACAGGCTAGGGGTAGTGAGTCCCCACTACTGTTAAGTACTGATGCAAAGGCAAGGAAACTACTTGACAGGGAAGGCAGTTTCCTCTAGTTGCCCATAAAAGGTTCTTACGATTTGGTTATTTTATGATTCATTCCTGAGCCCAAAGTCTTCAAAGGGAGGATGGTAACTCTCAGGGATTCTTAACAGGTCAAATAGTTTTTGGTCACCTAGGTTGGTTTTATCCTCTGTGAAATACATGTGGAGTCCGGTACCTCAAGATCTTAGACTCTTGAAGCAGAGAGCTTCCAGACATTTTTCTGGCAAAGACACATCAAGTAAAAGAAACTGGTGTTGAAGGATAGAGAGTAAAAAACAATTTAATTAAAATTACAAAGTGAACAAAGGTAAAGCCTTGTTATGGGCTGAATTTTGTCCCCAGAGATTCTTATGGTAAAGTCATAACCTTCAGCCCCTCAGAATGTCACCTTATTTGGAAACAGTGTCAATGCAGACATAATTATTAAGTTGAAGTCATTAGGGTAGATCCTAATCCAATTTGACTGATGTCCTTTAAAAAAAAAAAAAAAGGAAATTCTGGACACCAGGAGAATATCATGTGAAGATTGAAGGTATGTTGCCACAAGTCAGAGAATTACTAGCAACCAGGAAAGTGTCCCAGAATACATCCTTTCCTAGCATCTTGAGATGGAGCATGGCCTTGCCAAATCTTGATCAGACTTAATGGCTGGACCTCTCTTGTAGAATATATCCAGCTCCCACTCAAGTTTGGAGACAGATCAAGAACAGACTTTCTTTTCACCTACAATGATATCCTTTTTTAGTATTTGGATATCTCTTGGAAAACAACACCATTTATTACTACTTTCCTGAGATACAAAGGATAAAGTACATCTTTCCTTGTTTTCTTGGTTCACATAGCAGACACTGCCTGGCTAAGGAATATGAGCTTTCCCCACTGAGAACAATTCCTGATATAAACAATGGTGGCATCTGATACCTGGGTCCCTCTGGACTTTTGTTTATGTTTTGATTGATTTGCAGAACACTTCGACACTTCAGTGACCTAAACCCTTCCCATGTCAATTCTAGAAAGTAGGCAAGGAGGCTGGTATTTCGATTTTATGTTAAAAATGGCCTCACTCATAGAAATGCTAAGTGAACTGCTTATGATCACACAGTAAACTAATGACAGTGTAGGGACCAGTGTATTGGCATTTTGTGCCAAACGATTTTCATCCAGTAGATATCTGCACGTGTTTCAATCTTTTCCTTTAATACTTCAAGTTGTTTGTTTTCTTTGACACAGGACTCTGCAATTCCTATTGTGTCTGGCTTTTGGAGAGGGTTCAATATCTTGGCCTCACTGCCTTCTGGTCTTGCTGTGTGACTCACAAGGTGAATGAAATATGACCAGAAATAACATGTGCACATGCAAGCAGAAACTGCTTTTTTCTTTTAAGATTTATCTAATTTTTTTTTTGAGAGACAGAGCACACACAAGTGGGCAGAGGGGTGCATGGAAAGTGAAAGAAGACTCCCTACTGAGCACAGAGCCTGACACGGGGCTTGAACTCACAACCGTGAGATCATGATCTGAGACAAAACCAAGGGTTGGATACCCAACCAACTGAGCCTCCCAGGTGCCCCTGTAAGCAGGAACTTCTAGGTCACGGTGCAGTCACAACATGCATGCTCCCTCTGGCATGAGTGGCAATATTCCCAAGAAAAACCTCTCTTGGCTTGAGTTCTGGCATAAAAATATCATGGTGCAGGCCACAACCAACACAAGAAAGTCATACTGAATGGATGGCAATAATCCTTGGCTGAAAACTATTGAGATCTGTGGGTATTCCCTTAGCATAACATAATGTGAGCTACCTGACAAATATAGACTTCAAAGAAGTTGCCTTCTCTATCCTGCCTCTGGAGGGAAGAAATGGTTTTACTGTTATTTAAAAATCAATATAGTAAAAATAGATACTGAATGTATTAGGTGGACTTAATTTATGATGTGCTCTAATATTTTAACACAGATAGATTAAAATCCCTGAAAGATTAAATCCCTGTGATAAGACCTAAAACCAATTGAATATCTACTATGTTTCTAACAAGCACATGCTTATGCCTCATTTTCACTAACTTTCTCGTGTCAACCCTGAGATGCGGTGTGGCGGATGACAGAACGTTTGATAAATTCTTACCTTTCCTACCCCACGCCTTCGCAATGTAACACAGCAGGTCCTCCATATGATGTAAGAGCAAGGAAGTTGTTTTTTTTTTTTTTTAATCACATTTCCTTCCTTTGAAAATGTGAAAATTAAATCTCAAAGAGAGGAGGATGTTTATTTAATATTCCTTATTGAAGGTATGTGAGAGAGGCAGTATTAAGCCCCAGTATTCTCGACATTAGTCCTAGCATAACCAACTACTTCAGTAGAAAGAACTTTCTAGAGAAATGTTGGGTTTGTGACATTTCCCTCTCATCTTTAACAGCATTTATCTCAAGTTTCCCCATGTGTAGAATGCTCAATTTCTCCTATTTTGTAGAAAAATTTACTTTTCAACCTTTTTCATGATTGATATCATCAGGGCCTAAATTATAGACCCATTTTATGATATGCAAATAAAAAGGAGCCCGGGATCTTAAACCAAAGTTGGAGTAGAAAACGCTGAGACAGGATTTGAGGGAATTCTCAGTCGTAAGGATATCTGTGAAGGTAAGTGTGTACATGTGGAACTAGTCGGTCAAAAACACCAAGTATAAGAGACCAGAGACAAAGGTGAAATGTAAAAATCTAGCTGTGTTCTCTGAGGATCCAGAGAGCCATCACACTTTTTTTTTCCCCCCCAAACATCCTTATCTGTAGATGTGGACACACGTCCTAACCTGGCTGGCCAGCCAGAGGTGGGAGATGTGACATCAGCAATTCAGGGGTAAGGGAAGTGAGGAGGCTGTGGATTTGTCGTGGCAGCAATTAAAAGGTTATTAGAGATGGTGGTCTCTTGCAACTGGCCTCACAGAAACTACAAAATAATCCAAGAAGTGAGCACAAGCTGAAGCACCAGTCATCGCCGCAGGTTTGAGCATGGAGATGATGAGAGGCACCCGTCCTCACATCTCAGAGAAGGGAAAAACAGTACTTGTGAAAACATGAGAGAACTGTTTAAAAAAAAAAAAAAATGCCCAGAGCGACTGCAGAAGTGGTCAGACATCAATCACTGTTGATATTTTGGTGCGGGCGGGGGGTCAACGTAAAACTTGAACTATTTCAATAAGAATGAAAAGCAAACAGCAGGGAAAACCTGTAGTGACCAGGAGAGAAGAAGGCAGAAATTCAGGAGAGCAATAGATAGCTCTTAGATTTAAGTACATCATGGACGAGCACATGTGTCTGCTGGCATACAGGTGCACAGGAATGCCTGTGAGGGCACGGGGCGCCAGAGGGTGGGGAAGGATGAGCTAATATTTTAACACAGTTAGGCCTGTGACCTGGTGATTATCACCACTTGTCCCCGGACCTCTTCTTGCTAAAATCACAGTTCTTTCTAGGCTAGCCCCTCTGGAAGATCTGTATGATCTGATATAATGAAAAAAAAAAAAAAAAAAAAGGCATTTGCAGGAATCCTTTCAGCCTCCTGTGGTTTCTCATTCTAATGAAGCTCACCTACAGTCCCTAAGTAAAATCCTAATGACTGAGGCCTTTTGACTCTCTCTTTGAACATTTTAAAGCTTTGCTGAACTGTCTGAAAATTCATTATATTTTATTTGACTTCCTTTTATTGTACAGAAATGAGGAGTCCCTGATGGAATTCTGCAATCAACATGTTTCAGGAATTGCGCACAGCAAAGGAGAGGAGAATCTTTAAAAAATGATGCTGTCTGGAAGGCATTTAAGCTTTTACACACACTTGTATGTTCACACACATGTGCAAGCATATGTATCCACATACTCACATGGATATCACTTGTGAAATGGTTATGTTATTTCCAGGGAAGCCAACTTAGCACACCTGGACAATAAAACCTACTCATCTTTAAAATAAAGCATGCATGTGGTAAATTACATGGGAAAAGAAAAAAAAGACTCAAAAAGAAAGCAATTCAAAACGGTGATAGAACAGAAAGTAGTAGTTAATTATGATTTATAAACTTATTAACTTGCTAAGCATTGTAACGAACCAAAGAACAAATTTAATTTTAAATAACATTAAAGAAGCAAAGTTGCTTAGATGAAAACACAAACCAAGAAAATGTATTTAAAGACTAAGAAATCACATTTTTTAAGGAAATAGCCCAAATGTCACCTTTTAATTCAGCTTTCATCCATTTAACACAAACAGAACTAGAACCAATAAAGAATAATAACAACTCAACATTTCCTAGATAATTGTTATTAAGTGTAATAATGTGGTTTTTTCTTCCTTTGACACAAGTTGGGTATTACTTGTAAAAACAAATTACCATGGCAGTTTATAGTTTTGAATTCTAATGTTCTTTATGTACCTACTGTGTACCAATCATGGTCTACCAGTCTGTATATTACATATATGCAATTAAGCAGAAGAAAGCATCATATCCTCTACTTTGGAAGCAAAAAAAAAAAAAAAACCAATAAAATAATATAGAAACTTTGATATTATAGAAATCACTTGTATAATATGTGATGGCAAAGATAACTTAGTTACATTTGATTACATAACATCATACCTAAGTTACATTATAACTTTGAACTTCCCTGTTTTGCCCACTAGCATGTGAAACCAGAAGAAAACTGTAGTAGAAAATAAGACAAAAGGTACTTCTTTAGGCATATTCCACTTGCTAGTGATTTAGCACCTGGGAAGTGATTCTTTTTCTACTCCATTCACTCCAATTTTAACATGGATTGATGATCAGACATAAAGAGAATAACGATGTCTCTTTATATACTTAATAGTTTTAAGGGGCTAAAAACTTTACATACCCTCACCCTTCATTTAATGAACACTTTTGGACAAAGCCGAGAGTTTTAGGCTCATTTCCTCGTTTTTTGTTGTTGTTGTTTGTTTATTTGTTTAATTTGAACTCCCCAGGCAGAGGTTATCTGTGACCACATTGAATCTAGCTCTTTCTTTTTCTTTGTTGTTGTTTTTGACATAATAAAATTGTACATGTGTGTACTGAGCACTTATTCTACGTCAGACACTGTGTAAAGGGTTTTATAGAGATAATCTATTTCCTCAAAAAAATAAATAAATAAAACACACAAAAAAATTCACTGATGGAGGAACTAAGTATTAGAGACTTTAAGAAGCCTTCCTAAACTCATCAGGCTGCACTGGTGTTGCTGGAAATGGATCTCAAGCAGCCTAACTACATATCGTGTTCTTAAAACTCATGCTGGTACTGCAGGAGGACCCATTTGGTGGATGGGTGGATGGCTGCTGAATGAATCGGTTGGTTGTTTTGTCCATTGGTTTACATGCTGTTCCCAATAGACTGGGCACTTCTTGAAAGTACAAATGATTATCTATTAATTTATTCTAGAAGCACTGATTATCTATTACATACTAGACACTTCTCTGCCTTACCAAGCTATACGAAGGAATAAAATAGAAAAAAAAAAAAAAAACAAACAAAACACCACAACCTATTGGAGCCTACTTTCTGGTGGGCAAAGAAAGACAAAAACAACTTTATAAATAGAGAGTGTGCTTGGTATTATAAAGTGCTATGGAGAGAAATAACCCATGATGTGGGATAGAAAGTACTAGTGATTAGAAGGTAGAGGACCTATCATATAAATGGCCATTAGATGGCTTCATAATAATAAGGTTTTACTAATTGCAGACAAAAGATCAGTTATTGCAAAGGCCATGAAGCTCTATGAACTATGAACATGAACTATGTAAAAGCTATATGAACTATGAATATGAACTACGCAGGTGGTAGCAGGTGAGGTCAACAGTTTAAGATGAGGAAGGGCTCCATCAGATAGAACCCGAAGGCCATTTTAAAACCTTTTATTTATGTATACAGTGCCTGATACAGTTACCATTCAATAGACTTACTTTATAATTAAAAAAAAAAAAAAAAAAAGACTTGACCTTGACATAGACCACTGTCATTCATGGTCATTCATTGTCTCACTGATAAAGAATCATCATCAGATATATGAGAGGGCTGGTAATGGATTCCTCAACCTCCGCAAAACTGATTTTTAAGTTTCATAAGTAAATTCATGTTAGTATAAAAATCTATTCTTTAATGATTAATAAAATAATTTTTAATCAAGATCAATAAAGTCCTATGAGAGAGATGACACTAGACCAATCATAGATGAATTATAATATGCTCATGACTATGGTTTTTAAGAATCTGGTTATTTATGGGTTAATTTAAAGTCTTGTATGAGGAATTAAGCTTAACTAATTGACATAGGCTACTACAACATTCACAGCAAAAGGATATGTGAGGGAGAGAGAGAAGTAAAAGGAGGAGGGAAGGAGAAGAAAAATGATAAGAAATGATTTTCCTAAGGACAGAACCTGGACTTTGGAATGAGTCAAATCTGGGTTTAAACCCCAATCCCTCCATTTGGACATAAGAGGACAGGCTGCCTACTACAGACATTCCCATCCCCTTTCGTCCTTGCTCACTTGATCTTGTCTCTATTACTCTATAAATGAGCATGCTCTCAGGGAGACTGAGCCCACCTCAACTTCATGATCTGATTCTTTCTTGGTCTAAGGTCATGATGATGGTCTCATATATCTTGCCAGTTCAAATGTTTAGGTGTGTCTAGGTATAAGAACTAGATGAATCTATAGTCAGGATCTGGGAGGGTTTCTAGAAAAGTTTTCCTTGATCTTAAAGAAGAATACTCCCTTAACTCAGTCTCCAAAGAGGGTCAGCTTCATGTGCCAAGCTGCCTTATTTGGACAAGCTACAAGTTAAGGGTAGAAAAATGTGAATGTGGTGGAAACCTAGCCCACTGGGATGATGCTGAGTCATTGAACTAAACTGTCTTGGAATTGAAACAACAATAGTGTCATTAAGCCACTTTCAGATGGGTTTTTTGTTTTTTGCAACTGAAAGGTGATTAAGTAATAAAATTCACAACTTATCTAGTAAATCTTATCCACCAAATACTAACCTGATTAACCATGCTAGGAGTGAGGGTACAATGGTAATGAAGTTTCTTAGTTTCTTAGACCTCCCATGATCAACATATATGAACTAATTCCTCATCAACAACACTGTTTTCCCTTATCTTATGTAGGTTTTCCCAAAGGGTTTTCACCAACATACTATGTGTTTACTTTTCACATGCCATATTCCTCATTATATGGAGGACAAGGTAGTGATTTGTTTGATTTTGTTCACTGTTGTGCCTAGAACTATATCAACAATGTCATAGTCTCTACACAAACGTCAACTGGGAGAATAAATGAATGAAGGTATTAATAACCTATGGTCATACAGAACACATACACAAATAGTTACATTATATATAAGCAAATTTAGCATTTGTATGAATTTCTGTATTATCTTTTCCTACATATTCATGTATCTTTTTTTTGTTTTTTTTTTTAAGATTTTATTTATTTATTTGACAGAGAGAGAGAGGGAGAGAGGGAAGGAGAGAGAGAGAGCGAGAGAGCACACGCATGCATAAGGCAGGGAAGCAGCAGGGAGAGGGCAAGGAGCCCAACATAATCCTAGGACCTTGGGATCATGACCTGAGCTGAAGGCAAACGTTAAACCAACTGAGACACCTAGGCACCCCATTTGTTTTTGTATTAATTTGTCTTACAGAGTGGAAATATTATACTCATTTTATATTCTAATTGTTTCACTTAATATGAAAGCCAAATCATCTTTATACATGATTTTAAATTTTTTACATGAGTCTGTGATAGTAGGGTAACCTTCCATCCAACAGATGAGTCAAATTTTACTTATCCATCTGCCCATTACTGGACATCAGGTTCTTTCTACATTTTCTTCATGTTTCTTATTAATAAGATGAAAAACATTCGTATCAAGTAATTTTTTTATTGTTTCAAATAATGTCCTTGGGGGGGGCACCTGGATGGCTCAGTGGGTTAAGCCTCTGCCTTTGGCTCAGGTCATGATCTCAGGGTCCTGGGATTGAGTCCCACATTGGGCTCTCTGCTCAGTAGGGACCCTGCTTCCTGCTCTCTCTCTCTCTGCCTGCCTCTCTGCCTACTTGTGATCTCTGTCAAATAAATAAATTAATTTAAAAAAATAATGTCCTTGGGATTGGATGAAAACAGAAGGGAGGGTGGGTTTGAGTTTTCTGAGTGAGATTTTAAAGACTGGTTATAGAGCCTTCCAGAAGGGTTAAGCTTAATTATACTCCAACACTGGGTTTCCTTAGCTAACCTTTAACGTCATACTGATGTAAATGCATTGCCTTGATAAACTCTTTTCTTATATTATTAGTGAACTGATTGATTTCTCCATCCCTAGCCATTTCTAGAAACACATGTTTTGGTTTTATCTCTGATGCTCCAGAAATAGTGATTTAAAAAATATATATTTATGGGGCTCCTGGGTGGCTCAATGGGTTAAGCCTCTGCCTTCAGCTCAGGTCATGATCTTGGTGTCTTGGGATCAAGCCCCGAATCAGGCTCTCTGCTCAGCCCGGAGCCTGCTTCTCTCTCTCTCTGCCTGCTTGTGATCTCTGTCAAATAAATAAATAAAATCTTTAAAATATATTATATATATATATTTCTTAAAGGAGTTGGATCACACATTTTGGCGGTCAGTGAGACTCACATGCTTTTCCCTATGGAAAAGGCATAATGTGGAGTAACTTTACTATTTTTAGTACCATTCTCCTTCTCAAAGAATTTAACCATTTATATCAGTCTCTCCATGCCCTGCTTTCTCTCTGCCAGATCAGTTAATATGAGTGTTCATACTGGGTCTTGTTATTTAAGAAAGTGACTTGCACACTAGGGTTTTGGGCTTCTTTTTGTCCTCATGTCAATGTGGTCACTGTGCTATTTTTTTTTTTTAAGATTTTTATTTATTCATTTATTTGACAGAGATTCCAAATAGAGAGGGAGAGAGAGAGAGAAGGGGAAGCAGGCTCCCTGCTGAGCAGAGAGCCCAATGTGGGGCCCAATCCCAGGACCCTGAGATCATGACCTGAGCCGAAGGCAGAGGCTTAACCCACCGAGCCACCCAGGCGCCCCTCACTGTGCTATTTTAAAGGGAGCACAGACTGAGTTAGCTGGGCACAGATGCAAACACCAACTCTTAAACACACTAACTCTTTGACTTCAGGTACATTAATGAGTCAGCCTGAATCCAGCTTCCTCAGCTACAACAAAAGTAGAACAATTCATATTTCCCAGGTTGTGGTCAAGACAGAATGACAGCTAAGTGAGAAGGCACATAAAGTTCCTGGTAAACTGCAGAGATATTAGCTTTCCTTCTCTTTCTTGAACAACCTGTGGAGTATTTCTGTTTGCCATCCATTCCGGTTTCTTGTAGTTGTTATAGGAGTCTCTGTCTAAGACTGTACAAAACTACACTGTCAAACTTGAGAGGGCACATGGATTGCTTTTGCCGGTGAAATGTAGATAAAGTGATATTTTGTTTCTGAGCAAGAGCACTTTGGTCCCTCATGCTTTGCTGTACTCTAGGACATAATGATGGTAAGATCCCACCATTAGCATGCGGTGCAGAGTGAAGGTGACAGAGGACAGAGCTACATCTGACCTTGAAAGAACATGCTGTATATGAGAGAGCAACAAACATCTATTTTTAAAGTCACTAGGGTTGGGGTACATTTATTACCACAGTCTACCCTGACTACCCACCCCATCCAAAAAAAAAAAAAAACCAACAACAAAAAACACCTATTATGGTCAGGTGAGGGAAAAAGCAAGCAAAAACACAAAAAGTAAACAAAAAGGCCATACTAACTTAAAACCAAAGTAAGAACAAAGCTCTTTGTGAGTTATGGAAATTATTTATAGATGCTATTTGCCCTCAAAGAGATCACAGTCCATTATTCAGCCTATGCTGTTATAAATTATCTCTTTTCCCTTCACACAAGAGAAGATGTTCTCTGACCTGGAAACATGAAGAAGATGTCAAAAAATGTCCTTCTGCCGAAAGGGTATGCAGTGAGGACAGATTTTCCTCATTGTATCCCCATCTCACTCTACATATAGCCCAAAGTGACTAGCTCACTGCACTGTCTGTTATTGTAGAAAGACAAAAAGCAATTCCATGAGCTATTTTAGTTTTCCTAATGGAAAAACTAGATGCTACAGATGAAAGAGTTATTAGAAAAATAAGTCTTAGCTTTTCTATAAAAGCATCTGAAATGTGTGGCACGTCTCGGCCAGTCCATCAGCACTGTGAAGGTGTACATTAACAGACAGGATCTCTAATCAAAATCTATCTCATATTTAAATACCTCTTTTTCCCTAGAAAGTAGTCAAAGGAGAAAGAGGAGACAGAAAAGACACTTAAGGTTGAATGAACATGCTTCAGCCCGATTTCTGATGCACCCTCTTCGCAAAGAGAAGCCTTGTGGCTGGAAGTCACCCAGGCCACTCACCCCATTCCATTTTCTCTCCTCCCTTTCCTGACATTAGGGCTCCTCGTCTCCATTCTCAAGTTCTGCTTTTGATCATGTGCCTCCCTATTCCTGATCCTTGTCATTTCTTCTTCTTCTTTTGTTCAAGCTTAATGGTGATAAAATACATGTAACATAAAATATACTGCCTTAATCATTTTTAAAGTGTACAGATCAGTAGTGTTAAGTGTGTTAACACAGTTGCGCAACCAATCTCTAGCACCTTTTCATCTTGCAAAATGGAAACTCTCTACCCATTAAATAACGACTCCCCATTCCTTCTCTCCATTCCCTGGCGGTTGCCATGCTTCCTTCCTGTCTCTGTGACTCTGGCTACTCTTGACATGGTGCGTACGTGAAATCACACAGTATTTGACTTTCCATGACTGACTTCGCTTAGTATGATGTCCTCAAGTTCTATCTATATCACAGCAGGTATCAGAATTTCCTTCCTTTTTAAGGCTGAATGATATTCCTCTGTGTGTGTGTGTGTGTGTGTACACACCACATTTGGCTTACTTATTCATCAGTTGATGGGCATTTGGTTGCTTCCATCTTTTGGCTACTATAAATAATGCCACTATGTCCATGGAAGTGCCATTTCTTCTTACCTTGCACTTTGTGCAAAACCTCAGCACAAGATAAAATGAATTTTCTTTTCTACCCCCAGTCGCATTTGGGCAGGAATAAAAGAGCAGAGCTGGAAGTGGAAGTAGCTGGGGCACGTGTCTTGGGGATAAAGTCTAAAATATTCCAAAGAAAATCTCAGCAATCAAGGCCCATGGTATTTCAATGTGCTCTTTTAAAATATCAAAATGAATGCAAAAAATCTGTGATAGACAAAGTATAAAAATTGTAAGTAAAGAACGGAACAAGAGGGTGCCTGGGTGGCTCAGTGGGTTAAGCCTCTGTCTTTGGCTCAGGTCATGATCTCGGAGTCCTGGGATGGAGCCCCACATCGGGCTTTCTGCTCAGCGGGGAGCCTGCTTCCCCCACCTGCCTCTCTGACTACTTGTGATCTCTCTCTGTCAAATAAATAAATAAATAAATTCTTAAAAAAAAAAAAAAGGACCGGAACAAGAATGGTACATCCACAAACTGTACACAGCCGTATTAGAATCAAAAGCAGAAGAAAAAATTAGTAACACCAATCCTGACTTTACTTAAAATCCGCCATTATGTTAATAATGGAAATTTGCATCATTATGTTTTAATTATGTATCAAAACATTATTTACCTTGATTACTGAGCTTTTTGGTACCTCCTTTAGATAGTGTGACACCAGTGACAAGAGCCTCACTTTCCACACCCTAGCCCCAGCCCTGTCAAACAGATGAAACTTATGTTCTTATGTTCCCCCTTGGCTTTATGAAACCAGATCAGGCCAAGCAGTTGCTCCTTTATTACTATCTTTCTTAAATCTGAGAAACAAGCCGGGCTCCATGGTGTAAGTTATCATCAATCTGGCCCATGATCTTATCAAATACATCATTTTTTGAAACACCCCTTTTGCTGAAAACAAATTTTTCATGGCCAAATTAGTTTTGTAAATGATCAGTCGAACAGAGCTAAACAGATATTACTTGAGAATGTTAGGTATACACATGCTGGATATGCTGGTGTGTACTGAAGTGACAGACATAGTATTATGAGTCTGAGGTAGCTGGAGCCTGCAGTATTTTCATATTTAAGCAAGAAAGCACGATTTTCAAGGGCAATCCAACTCGGACATCCAGGGAAATGCCTCCACAATCTTGGAGAAGGGATCACAGTAAGCTCTCTTGGAGAAGATGCACACACCTTATGAAAAGGGAAACTGACAACAGGCATGCTGACACCGCCTAGAGAATGGTGTCACAACCAAAAGTTGAAAATAGCTCACATGCCACTCCAGGAAAATAAAGTTTACACTGCGTGATTTAACATCCTCCTGTTAGATAGCAACCAGCTTCGTGGAGATAGAATAGGAGAAATGTGAGTTATTGTTCACAATTCTTTCATAGCTGACATACTTTCATTGACAAAAAAGCACCATTTCATTAATTTCATTTTAACTTACATAAGATCATTATTTAGAGGTGAAAGATAAGGGCCAAAGCTGGCTTTCCAACAAGGTAGGAAAAAAACTGAGTGATTAATTTGAAGGCATGGAAAAAAGCTTCTCTTTTAGCATTGCAACGGTGAAATCCATTTCTCTGGGTGAGACAATGCAGAGGAGTTTCCTTTTATTAGATACTGGCAGACACTGGTCTTAAAGACATCCCATTATAAAGAGCAGACAAGGTTTACTAGTTGCTCCCCATATGCCAAACCCTACACTAAACACTTATAGGGACTATCATTTTTAACATGTATGACAGTCCCATGAAGTAGAAACTATATTTACCCCCATTTGACTCAAGAGGAAGTTAGGTTCAGTGAGGTTAAGTCATTTACCAAACTCACATATTTAGTAGATGATGGAGCTTGGATCAGAAGCCACGCTGACTTAAGTTGTTCCATAACCACTGAGGCTAGAACCTTAAAACCTTTGCCTTCAAAGTATCAGCAGACTTGGAGGACATGTCTAGTGATAAGCACTGGATATTATACACAACTAATGAATAGTTTAACACTACATCAAAAACTAATGGCATCCAGCTGACAGCAAGTTCAGGTTGGAATCCAACCATTCTGGCTAGGACCAATGTAAATAATGCTATCTTGAAGGAATGAAAAAGGAACAAACAGAAGTGGTGGCAGGACTGCCAGCATCAGTATAAATAGCTTCTCACTTTTCATGAGCTGAGTGATCAAAGAGAAGACAAGGAAAAGTACTCCATGCCAAGGTAGAGTTATCATGGTAAAGGTATCACTTCCTAGGAAAACAGAAGATTAAATCTACTTCAACTGCATCAAATCCACAAACCTCTAGAGAAAGAAACTTAAAGGTGAATGATTCTCAAAACTTGTCTGCGCCAAAGACATTGACTACTCCAAAAACCTATGTTCTCCTCCATGTTTCTCCATTCCCGTCCAAGAGGGTCATGTGATTAGTTCTGACCACTGAATTTGGCAAAGACTTAAGAGCTAGAACATGACCTTCAGCTTTTCTTGCCTCCTGCAAGGACATAAACATTTCAATGACAGAGCCAAAGATAGAGTAGCTTGGATTGTTATTGTAAAGAGGACATTTTCTGAATAATATTCCATTGTATGTATGTACCGCTCTTCTGTATCCATTCATCCCCTGATGGATACTTAGTTGTTTCCTCATCTTGACTATTGTGACCAATGCTACAATAAACATGGTAGTGCACATATCTCTTTGAGATACTGTTTTCATTTCCTTTGAATAAATTACCAGAAGTGGAACTGCTGAATCACATAATACTTCTATTTTTAATTTTTTTGAGGAAAACTCCATACTGTTTTCCTAAGTAGCTGGAGTGATTACACTTCCACCACCAGGGCACAAGCATTCTCCACATCCTCATGAAATCTAAAAGAGCCAAACTCATAGAAATGGAGAGCAGAATAGTGGTTACCAGAGGCTGGGAGGTGGGAGAAATATGGGAGTGGGGGGGGGGGGGGTCAAAGGATACAAACTTCTAAGTTATAAGATAAATAAGTTCTGGGGAATCTAAAGATGAGAGTGATTATAGCTAATAATACTTTATTATATTCTTGAAAGTTGCTGAGAGTAGATATTAAATGTTCTCAACACACACACACACACACACACACACACACACTATAGGTCCACACTCCAGTCTACTAAATCAAACTTCCAAAGGTGTAGCTTGAATCTCTATCTTTATAAAACCAGGGTATTCTAATGATTATCAGTTTTGAAAAACAGTGTCAGAAGTACTGATAGACACAATCCCACTTAGCCTTCCAAACTGTTTTCTCTCTAAAAGCATACCATTATCAAAAGAAAAAGAAACAGAGGAAATCCACAGATATTGAAGCTAAGTCTCGGGTGTCCCAGCATAGTATGGCAAGGAGCAGGATTTGATGAACAATTTTGCTATTTACTACTGGTGTGGCATTGGCAAATTATTTAATTCTTCTAAGTCTACTTTTTTTTTCATCTGGAAATTAGAGCTAAAAATGGCATAGTTACCTTTTTTTTTTTTTTTTTTTTTTTACAACAGTTCCTATCACATATATATTTTTTGAGTATGGGGGGTTCTTTTATAATTATTTTTTATTATGATGATTGGTTAGCCAGCATATAGTACATCATTAGTTTCTGATGTAGTGCTAAACGATTCATTAGTTGTGTATAATACCCAGTGCTCATCACCAGACATGCCCTCCTTAATACCCATCACCCGGTTACCTCATCCCCCCACCCCCTTTTCTTCTGTAACTCTCAGTTTGGTTGTTGGCAGCAATGCCCACAATAGCCAAACTGTGGAAGGAACTGAGATGCCCTTTAACAGATGAATGGATAAAGAAGATGTGATTCATATTTATGATGGACTATTACTCAGCCATCAAAAAGGATGAATACCCACTATTTGCATCAACATGGATGGAACTGGGGGTATTATGCTAAGTGAAATAAGTCAAGAAGAGAAAGACAATTATCATATGGTTTCACTAACATGTGAAACATAAGAAATAGCATAGAGGACCACAGGGGAAGAGAGGGAAAACTGAATGGGAAAAAATGAGAAAGGGAGACAAACCATGAGAGATTCTGGACTCTGGGAAGCACAGTTATCTTCTTGATTGAAGTATTAGCTACACAAATGTGTACATTTGCAAAAATTATGAAATAATACACCTAAGGTGTGTACATCATTGAATGTAAGTCTTACAATAATAAATAGTAAAAGTAAAAATAAAAACAGTACCTACTTGGCAGAGACATTGTGAGAATTATATCAGATAGCCACAGAGAACACTTAACATGATATCTGGCATCTTTTGTTTTTTAAATTTTTTTTTTTTACAGATTTTTATATATTTAACTGACAGAGAGATAGAGAGCATAAGTAAGCAGAGAGGCAGGCAGAGGGAGAGAGAGAAGCAGGCTCTCTGCTGAGCAGGGAGTCTGATGCGGGGCTCAATCCCAGGACCCTGAGATCATGACCTGAGCCAAAGGTAGAGGCTTTAACCACTGAGCCACCCAGGCACCCCATATCTGGCATCTTTTAGATATCTGGCTACTATTAGAAATGTGTTTTCTATTATTTATCATGTACCATTATCAGAATGTCTTCCTAAGTTACACATACCTAAAGCCATAGTAGATTTGGTAAGTTGTGAAGAGAGCTCAGACTATGTTAGATTGTGAATTGTGTTATCAAGGTATATTTCTTCATGTTTTTTTTTTAAGATTTTATTTATTTATTTGACAGAGAGAGATCACAAGTAGACAGAGAGGCAGGCAGAGAGAGAGAGAGAGAGGGAAGCAGGCTCCCTGCCGAGCAGAGAGCCCGATGTGGGACTCGATCCCAGGACCCTGAGATCATGACCTGAGCCGAAGGCAGCGGCTTAACCCACTGAGCCACCCAGGCGCCCCTATTTCTTCATGTTTTAAGTACATAAATTTTCTTTACCAAAACTATTTCATGAAACAAATTTCATATTACTTTTTGAGTTTCTTATAGAATGTTTTGGATTCCAACCTCAGCTTATTCATGATTTATAATTTTGCAAAAGGTGCATGGTCCAACACACAATATATATTTTGTTATGCCTTTGCTCTAATTAATCAAGCAAAAAATGAGTATTATATTTCCTAATGACAACTTTGTGCTGCAAAGAAAAACCTTGCCACAGTGTTAATACATCTATATGGTCGCCTGCATCAAAATGTACAATCCTTAATTCTAATTTCAAGCTTTAATTGCTATGGGCCATAATAATAAAGGATTTTTGTAAAAAATTACACTGTGTGTAGGCTTTCTCTTTAAGAAAAGCAACACAGTATAATGATAGATGACACACAGAAAACCACATGATAAAAAATATCAAGCATTGCAAATGTGTTTGGAGAGGGAGAGATTAAGTTGCTACAAATTTTAATTTTCTGGAACCCAAGAAAATACACTTAACAATGACAGACTTTAAGGCACAAGTTTTTGTTGTAAGAAATGTGTAAAATGTAATATAAACTCTTCCATTAGGAGGACCCCAGGAAATATCTGATTGTTTATTGAGCTTCTATTCTATGCTTTGTTCTATGCTTGAAATTCTAGGGATGATGACAATGGGAAAAGCAAGACGCCTTCCTTGCCCAAGCAACATATACTTTGTGTAGGGAATGTTGCTTATAGTTGGGGTTTTGATAAATTGCCAGTCTCCTGTCTCTGGAACTCAGAACAATAGCAGCAAGAACAACAAGCTGAGATTAAAACCCTTAAAATAGAACAACTGATAAATATGATCATCACAAAGAGACAAATGACTCCTGGACAACAGAATGATCTGGCTGTAGCAAGACTGCTTATACTAATGTATCTGAAGAAAAGTATGGCTATCAGAAGCAAGAGGAGCAGGGGACGAGACAGAGTTACAATGTATCCCAGCAAGGTATGGGGCAGGAGGTGGGAAAGAGAGGAGAGACATGCCTCTTTCCCCTTTGACAGTGATAGTTCTATTACAGGAAAGGCAAACAGCCTACAGTCTGAGGCCACTGGCAAGTTGGAGGGATCGTCCCTGTGCTCCCCTTCATTTGTGAGGCTTCCCAGATCGGTAATTATAACAAATCTTTTCAGGCCATTCCCAACACACATGCACACATGCACACTCTTCTTAGTCTTCTCATTATTACCAACTTCATTCAAATGTTTAGTTTCTTATGAGCACTTGATATAAGCTGGCTTTCCCATAAGACGATAATAAATATATGTTGAGTATGTACTAATCCCATATAGCTTACATTTTGTTTTTGTTTAATCCTCTTAACAGCCCCCAAAACTAGGTATCATTACCCTAAAATTATATGCAACCCAAATGTCTTCTCCTCCTTTAGTTTATAAGGTGCAGGGAAAGAATGCAGACTCATAACTCAGTCCCTTTAAATACTACCCTCCAAAATAATCCAGTGTCATAAAAGCATTTATCAAACATGATAAACCTTGGGGCGCCTGGGTGGCTCAGTGGGTTAAAGCCTCTGCCTTCGGCTCAGGTCATGATCCCGGGGTCCTGGAATCGAGCCCCGCATCGGGCTCTCTCCTTGGTGGGGAGCCTGCTTCCTCCTCTCTCTCTGCCTGCCTCTCTGCCTACTTGTGATCCCTGTCTGTCAAATGAATAAAAATCTTTAAAAACAAACAAACAAAAAAACCATGATAAACCTTTACTGAAGGTGTCTGGCAGGAAAATAAGAAGACTTAGATTACATCTATATGGGGGGGGGGGGAATCTCCATTACACATTCTTCTTCTCCATAGTCACTTCCTAGTTTTGATACGAGGGGTACAACCTGCATGTGAGATGTAGCAGCCGGGTATAATTTATATCTACCTTGACTCTGACTCTCAATTTTTCACCTCTCAACAATTCAAGATGTTTAATCAAAACAAAACAAAACAAAAATCTGGAGCTATGCTGTCCTTGAGAAAGTAATTTGGGAACCGTTTTTCTCCACTGAACATTTTCTTGCGTTCACTATTCATTCCACATATTATTTATTTGTTCAGAATGGATATGGAACTCCTTTTAGGAGAAATTCTGCTGAATGAGGTTGTCTTCATTGCTTTGCAACTAGTTGGGATTGTGAGCTTCTGTTTTGTCCAGATCTCCTCCACTTAACATGCAGATAACTCAAGTGTTAGGAAAGCACAATAAATGGTCCGATCAATCATCATCTCTGGAACTCAGACAAGACTGAATTCTTGGACTTGCAAAGCTAAAGGTCAAAGTCAAAGTTAGTTTGCCCTGTGAAGTCATGTGAAGATCTATAGTTAGCATCTCCCCAGTGATACTGCAACCAACCACGTACATCTCCTTCCACTGACATGGGAAAGAAAAGGAGTCACATAGAACATGATTCTGAATCTAATTTTTTTTTAAAGATTTTATTTATTTATTTAACAGAGATCACAAGTAGGCAGGGAGGCAGGCGGGGGTGAAGCAGGCTCCCCGCTGAGCAGAGAGCCCGATATGGGGCTCAATCCCAGGACTCTGGGATCATGACCCGAGCTGAAGGCAGAGGCCTTAACCCACTGAGCCACTCAGGTGCCCCCTGCATCTAATTTTTTGATGCAAAGGATAGCTTCTCTAGGAGCTTGAAAGAAAACCCCAGGAATCAGAGAAGTGAATACCAACTTCCTAGTGGTGGTAGCTCTTGAAAGATGGTGAGCAAAAGTGCGACACTTGTGAGAAAATAGGCACAAGCACGTTCCCTACATTGATCCCAATGAGGCTGGCTGGCTGTCTGAATCAGCTCATCCATCATGGGTTCTCTAAGTACCTTGGGGGAAGAAACGATCAAAATTGTTTAGAACCATTTGTCTTTGGATACAGGCTTAATTTTATTATTCTTGATATACTGATAATAACTCAAAATCTTATCTTTGATCTCCCAATCCTATTCAAGTTCTTCTTCTTACCTTACCTAAGGCCCTCTTGATTTACCTTCTCAAAAAGATGCGTATGAGTCACGCACATAAATTGATCTGTTCTCATGCAATTGTGAGGGAGGTCTTCCTATGAAGGTGTCCACAGAATCCAATGGATTAATTTGAAAAAAAGAATCAGTAGATGATCTGTCACTGATAATTGCAATCTATACAACCAGCAATGTACAGTTGACACACAAGAAATTAAACATTTCAGGAGCAGAGTATCATCTTTTCCCAAAATAAGTCTGAGTTAAACCTAGCATTACTATGTATTATTCCCTCCTTTGATCTCCTCTCTTCTGTTCTTTCCTCCCTTTTCTTTTCCCCCCACCTAAAACAAAGAGACAACGGAGTTGGAGATCAGACACACAATGGTTGGAGTGTTATTATCTGGCTAACCCTGTAAAGACTGCTTCATCTCCTAGAGCCTCAGTGCCCTACAACTGCAAAATGAAATGGGTAACATTGCCCATTCAGGATTGCTTACAAGTTAAGTGAGACGGTGTATGCAAAATGCAAAGTGTCTAGCACAGGGACTATGCATTGTTACACAGTAGCTACTCTCCAGAGGGCACCTATTATTAGAGGACGAGGAGTAGTAATTGCAATAGTAGCAGTAGTTTTAACATTAATAGAAATAAACTTTTGTTCAAGGCATATGGTACTCTAACCAGACCTGTTACAATTTCTATGAAAATTTGTACTGGAAAGAGATGGAGGTGCTGTAATATTCTTCCCTACTTATAGCACAAGTTCCCTGTGAAATGTGAAAATTTCTGTCAGATGGACACACACACTGAGTTCCTCTGCCTGAAATGAACCAAAGCTCTCTATTCCGAAGAGCACAACATCTAGTGGCAGAGACCTTTTCTGGCCAGAAATCCTTCCGGAAACTGAGCAGCATTCGTGCTCCCTCTCTAAAGCCGCCATCCGTTAGTCTCAGTTTTGTACCCCCTGGAGCCAAGCAAAATAAATCTAATCACTCTTCTTTATGACAGCACTTCAGATATTTGAACAAAGTGATCATGTACCCCCAGAGCATTCTCTTCTCCAAAGTATACATTCTCAAATCATTTCTTGATGTGGCTCACATTCCAGGCCCTTCAGTGTCCTGATTGTCATTGTGACATCCAGGACTGAAAACACGAACACAGTCTGTGGCAGAACACCAAGGGTAGAGAAGCACCTGTTACCTGTGCTGGGTGTTTATCAGTGTGGTTGGCAGTTTCTTTGTGTTAAAACTCATCGTGTGTTTGATTAAGTAAAATATACAGATCTATGATGTGTGCATGTTTGCATAGGAAAGTTGTTATGTATTTTTGTACACATTCCTTTCTCCCTCTCTCTTTTTCTCTCCCTCTCTTTCTGTGTCCCTCCCTTCTTCCCCATCTCCAGTAGAAAAGATCCTTTTCAGTAGTTTCAATTTCGCATTCATGTTATGAGAATTAGATCAGTCTATGTGTAAAGTACTTAGAACAGTGCTGACCTATGTAAGCAAGAAATGAATGTGAGATATTATTCTTATTTTATCTTCACACGCACCGTGACAGGTTCTAGAGATATGCATATATCTGGGGATATGTACCCCCAAATCAAGTACAAAAAAATGGCTGCTACCCTTAATGAATAAGAGCCTTGGGAGGATTTTGATTTTTTTTATAAATTATCAAATACTGTATCAGAATTAGGCACATGGTACATAGAACATAAAGGAAGGATATTAAATTAATACTGTTGGCAGGAGAGAGGGAGGGGCAGGGAGAATCAGGAAAATATTTCTGGAGGATAGGACACTTGAGCAGAAAATTTTCAAATAATGTATTGGAATTAGCTGAAGCATGCCTGGGAAAGCTTGTCTAAGCAGGGGGAAGGGAGTATACAAAGACAACGATGCTATGGGCATTTAGAGATGTGCAGAGTTTGACCGGTTTTCATGCATTTGGCTTCAGGAAATAGATGCATTACAAGATGTTAAATGTTCAGTTTCTAGGAAGTCTTCATCCTATCAGACTGAAGGCTTGTCAGTTTCCATCTGAGAAATGCCCACAAGTGCTGGAATGAGAAAGCCACAGGAGGACACCCAAGCCCCGCAATGTTTAAGTTGTATAAACGTAGACCTACAGCTTATCACGTAGCACTGTAGTCTCCCAAAATGGGTGTAATAAGATTGAGCCATAATATGGGGAAGGCACCTCCCTTCTACTAACTGATTAGGATGCTACTGCCTTCACTGCTGTGAGTATTTTCCGTTTATAACATGATATTTAAAACAGATATTGGCCAAATAAAACCTCTAAGTATTCTAGAAGCCACACTGCTAACAAAAGGAAAGTAAAAGATGTTTATCGTGGAAAAGCAATTACTGGGTGTTGGCATGAGGGTGAGGGGTAGGGTTAGGAGGAAGAGGATAGAGAGAGGACTACAATTTTCAGCTGCTTTCCTGCTTTGAAATCATACCCCCATTTAAGTGATGGTTTGGCTAAATCCCTCTATGTCTTCTACCAGAATCTTCTGTAAATACGCAAACTTCTGGCTGAAAAAAGATACCTGTACTTCATTTTATACACCTGCCACATCCAAAACAGTTTTATCTGATGATTGATCATTTTTGTAGTACATCTTCCCATGTTTGCTTCTGTGACTCATCTGACTTAAAGAAATTAGACTGTCTGGGTGCATTTCCCCCCTTCCGTTGATGTAAGCAAAGCTATAGGAGGAGAGCACTTCACACTGTAAATACACATGGTAAATTCTGCTTCTTTTGATAAACATTTCTTAGTCAATCAAGACTTGCTTGTACTAAGGACTAAATGAGGAGTATATGTCACAAAGCAGAGAACTATTAATGCAATTTGGACCAGCTAATGGATTCTGCTTTTACTATTTTTCCTTCGTAGTCTATACCAAAATCTCTTTTGAGGAGCTGGCATGACATGTGGGATTTTTTTTTTTCTTCCTCCTCTCTGTCATTCCTCTTCCCAGCCATCCTTCTTCAAACATCATCTTTGGCAGTAAAGGTTAGCACACATTTATTGAACACCTACCATATGCTTGCATGCTTGAGATACAGTGATGAAGTATCAATAGTTATTGGTCTCTAGATCTCTCTCACGGAGAGATGGGAGTGAGGCTAGCAAACTGGGGATAATGGCAAGGATCAAATTATACACAGGATTCTCTGTGGCAGGGAAAGGTCAGGGGGTATTTTCCAAAATGTGTGATCCCTAAGCTCAGTTCTGAAAAATGTAAGATAATAAGGAATAGAAGGCAAAGGAGTGGCGGGGTGGGGTGGGGGAGCAGAGGGAGAAACACATTCACTGAATATTTACTATTTTTTAGGCACCGTGAATGATCACCTTTCTAACTTAAAATACTTCTCTGAAGTAGGTACAGACATCGTTACAACTTTATAGATGTGGAAACTGATGCTCACAGAGGTGAGGTAGATTTGCCCACAGCCAGGAAGGGCCATAACCAGGATTCAAACTTGGGCAGCTTGATTTCCAAGCCCATTCTCTGTGCTGAGGAATTCTGCTCCCTCTCCTGAGAAGAGCAGGGAAGGAGGAAACTGGGGCAAGCAATGGTGTGGACACATTAGGTAAGAAAGAAAGCTGCTGAAAATCCCTGGATGCCACGAATAGCAAAGAATTGTTGATAAATGGCCCTACATCGCAACATGAGGGAATCTGACCTCTGCACTGAGCTGTGGGGGTAACTTGAATGCCTCTATGTATCTTCTGGCCATTACCACTGCCCCAGGTCCTGTTTCACCTGGGTCTCACCAGTTTCACCTGGGCCTCCAACTGCACAGAGTCAATATAAATGTATCTTTGGGCATAGTTTTGAAAAACTGTGCCTGGAGTGATCATCAGCAGTAATCATGGGCTTTTAGAGAGAAACAGAAATGCAGACATCATTCGGGAAAGCCTCCTCATTCTGGACAAAAAAGAAATGGCTCAGAGCTCAGAGTGAGCCAAGTATTTATCCAAAGCTAGAGTTCAGAACCCAGGACTTCTGCTCACAGCAGAGTGATTTATAGTCTTAGCTAAATAAACATCAGGTGGCACTGCCTTCCTGTCCCCGGAGGATATCTGTGGGCACAGGAAAGGAGAGCAGCCTAGTACCCAAAATGGGCTCATAAAACTGCAGGCTGGGGAATCTTGTTTCCCACACCTGGTCTCATGCTCACACAACTGGTCATCCCGCAGACTTCTCCTAGTCAATAACAAGCACCCATATCCACCCAATTGGTTGAGTCAGTCACATAAGAACGATCTTTGACATCTTTCTCTCTCTCACCTGCCATGACCAATTCAACATAAAGTCCTGCTTGCATTTCCAAAACACACCTAGTGCATGCATCCCTCTTTGTTGCCTCTGCATATTCCAAGCCAGCAGCCCTCTCCCCTGTTTAACTGCAGTGCATTGCCATTGCCATGCATTCATTCTTGTTTTCATTGGCTCACAGCCAAAACACTCTTCATCAACAATCAGATCACCAATGCTTTAAAAAAAAAAAAATCACATTGCCCATTGCATTTGGGGTACAATTTCCTTGTCTACAAAGCCCTGGATTATTCATCTCTGTGCACTTCCTCAGAGTACATTAAGCATCAGGCTTACAAATCTCTTTTAGGTTCCCAAATGCCCCAAATCCCATCTTGCCTCAATGCTTTTAGACGATCTACTCCTTCCATGGAATGTTCTCTCCCTACACTTATCTTAACTCTTCTGCATATTTTAATTTTCAGCTGAAAAAGAATACCTTTAACAAAAGCTTCACTTACCTCCCCTTACAATCTCTCCCATATAAATTAGTTCCCCAGTGATATTCCCTTGCAGACTCTGAGCAATTACATCACATTTAATTATTCATTTATTAGCAAACTGTGTGACTTTGAGTAAGCCGTTCAATTCTCTGCGCTTTCTCGTCCTCGCCTATAAAATGGGCATACTTTGTAGAATACTTATCAGGACTGGAATTAAAGCACTTAATAGGCATTCAATGAATAGCTGTGAAGAGTTATTCTTAAATTCCATTCATAGCCCAAAACAATACTCTGTACAATGGAAAATCAATCACGGCTTAAGACCCAGAACTAAGGCTAGAATAGAGACTCTTCTGGAATACTGCCTCCAAGAAGAAAACTCTGAAGCCATCTGTGTATATGCTTCCTGTGCATTCCATTTTGATCTACCTGTGCTCGATGGAAACACCACTATTAGCTCTTAGCCACAAAGGGGCCACTGAAAGGGGAGAAAAACATACACAACTGGGGAAAACACTGAAATACAGCTTACACTGTGTAAGTTCATCTGTCTTGAGCTGAAGACCCTAAGGAAAGATTTTTGTAAAAAGCTTTCTGCATTGGGTAACAATGATTTCTTCCTCTCCCTTCCCAACACCAACAGTCAACATTCCCAAGTTCATAAAAATTGGAACACAGAGCTCTCAAATCCTGCAGTCCAAATTGTAGACTATTTGCAAAGCAAGCCAGTACCAATCTTGAATAACATTTCCAATGGTTCTCCTGGAGCACAAACACATTTAAATGCGTCTATTCACAAGTTTAAAAAAGAATGTAAATGTATGCACATACGAACATTGAAATAGCCTTCTGTGAGGCCATTTAATAAGCCAATCTCTTAGTCCACACAGCAAACAAACCAGAATTAGAAATCAGAAGCAGAACTGTCATTATGCATACCTGTAATTCATTTTAGGAAGTTCATACATTCCAGAAAAGTTGTCTGTATACCACCATTTTGTAAATTGGATTATATTTTTAAAAGCACTAAAGGAGGTGGCTGTTTTAACCAGCATTCAAATGAAACCTTCGGTAAAATGAAGAATTATTTTTTTGTAATGTGAATAACTGGCATCATTAAATTCACTTTGTAAACAAGGGACACTTGTACCATGTTGAGATTCAAGCAGAGGATCCATCTGCTCTTGGTTTTGGGATTCATTCATTCAGTTAGCATTTTTCATGCATTTGCTATTCATGTATTCATTCTACAAATATTTACTGAGTGCTTACCATATGCCTGGCACTGTATTAGATGCTGAAGATACAGGAATGAACAAGAGAGATGATTATCCTTTGCCCTCTGGAATCTTGTACCCTAGTGGGGCAAGGTGATGATAAACATAAATAAAAATACACAATACAATCTCAAGTAGATACATATGTCACAAATAAGAACAAAGTAGTCGGGGCGCCTGGGTGGCTCAGTGGGTTAAAGCCTCTGCCTTCAGCTCAGGTCATGGTCCCAGGGTCCTGGGATCGAGCTCCACATCAGGCTCTCTGCTCAGCGGGGAGCCTGCTTCCCTTCCTCTCTCTCTGGCTGCCTCTCTGCCTATCTGTGATCTCTGTCTGTCAAATAAATAAATAAAATCTTTAAAAAAAAAAAAAAAGAACAAAGTAGTCTCAGGGGAGAGAAAGGGATGGACTGCTGGGGACTGGAATGTTGGGTGGGTGCTTCTGCTGATGGAAGAGCCAGAGACAGAGCCTACTTAAATAGGCAAAATGAGGGAGCAAGCCCGGAGAAAGACTTAGGGCAGGGTGCTTTAGGCAGAAGGAACAGCAAATGCAAAGGTCCTGAATCTGGAGTATATTTGTGTTTGAACAATAGCAAAAGGTAAAGTGTGGCTTGAGTGATCCAGGGAAAGGTGGGAGGATCAGCCAGGTACTCAGGAATCAGCGTGTGATGCACCTTCTTGACTACAGATGGGGGTATGCATGAGGCAACTATTTTCAGTACCAGGAGGCAAGGAACGGAAGACTCAGAATCCACAGATTTCTGCCCACCATGGAAGGGATGGTTCTCTAAATAAATTAACATGCTTATATCTTTGTTTTTGTATCCTCCTAATTCTGCTCCTACTTTCTCTGCCTCTATTACCCTTCCCTCCCTCTCTCCCTTCCTTCCTTTCACTGTTTCATAAATATGTATTTTGTACCTATTGTGTTCCAGGCAATGTGCCTAGGGATCAGATGGATGCCCTCTGCCCTGGGCTTAGAGAAAAGCTCTCCCTTTTCCCCACACACTCCCCATTCATATTAAAAAACTGGAATCTGTTGCATGAGCTTCTCCACTGGGATAACTTGTGAGTCAAACGCACAGAGGTTGGAATCCCAGCTCCAGTGTGTACCTGCTGTATTATAGGCAGTGCATATAATTTTCCTGTTGTCTCAATTCTTTCATCTGCAAAATAGGGATAATAACACATGCTTTGATGGAATGTTTTAATAATTTCTAGTTTTATTTATAAGTGGGTGATTATTACTACACTACTAGTTCTGGTTTTTTCTTCCTTTACAACTTGAACCTCAAAGTTAAAGGAAGGACATAGTTATGAGGTTTGGTATGAGGCTGAAACTGTCTTCTGTCTCTTCTAATGTTCTAGAATACTGTACACTTGATTATAGGATATAACCCATGGGACCTGATAACTCAAGATGACCCAGCATGGAAGCAGGCTAGAAAGCTGTTTGTGCCTATGGGAGATTGTGTTAATGACCCCAACTTTCATCCTTCCCTGTATCTACACCCCTTGCCATAGAACTCTGAAGTTCCTCTCACTAAAAAAGCAGATTATATATTTCCACCCCTTTTCTTTTGATCTGGCCATGGGTATGCTTTGGCCAACAAAAGCATAGGCAGAAGGGACAGTTTCCAGTCTTAAGCCTGCACCCCAAAGGGGCCATGCATATCTCTGCATGACAGCATGTGCAGCTGCCATTGCCATGAGAATATGCCCAAACTAGTTCCAAAAGGAGGACAAGAAACTCTGACTTAGCCCAGTCTGGACCAGGCAACCCCAGCCAACCCATAGAAGAGAACAAATAATTGTCATTTTAAGCCACTGGATACTGGAGTCATTCATAACCTAGTATTATTATGGAGACATTTGATATACTATCTTAATTTAATCAAAATATGTTTTTAACAAACTATCAATTTATCATATTAACTGAACTTCTATAATTAATACATCAGGTGCTGAGGACACAGGCATAAATCAGAAGGATATCATCCCTGCCCTTGGGGAACTTAGAGTCTAAGTGAGGGAGGAAAACAAAGAAATGCTACTGGTCAGAGTTGAAAGGGTCTGTTTCAGAGAAGGGGGTTGCCGGGAGTCAGGGTTTAGCCTGAGATGACTGGTTGACTACTCCTAGTGGTGAAAAGGGGAACTGCATCTGTGACATGCACTCCCTGTAACGAAGGGTAGGACTTAAAAACGCCAGAATGTCAGCTCTGGAAGGATCCTCCCCTGAACTTATCTTGGGTGAGCTCTCATTTACAGCTCTGCTCAGAGAAAGGCATTGAGTTACTCAGGTTAACTCACAGAATTTGTGGCAAATCTAGGACAGGGCCCCTGTCCCCAGGGTAGGCACATTCTAATTCTAATACGACTTCAGATGGGTCTTACAGTGTCAGTAAACTTTGTACTGCCATAAAACTCTTGGCCAGAAGTTTTACTACTAACACCATTTAAAATAAGATTAATATCCGTGATTATTATAATTCATAATTGTAATATGACTCTTTTCTTGCTCAGGGCATTTAAGGTAAGATACTAACCAGACCTCATAATTAATAACAGTAATTAATACCTTTCATTCATTGAGTCTCTGCTCTAAGCACAGTCTTGATGGCTTTAGACATGTGGGTACATTTAATCCCTGCAACAATCTAGGCACAGATAATAAACCCCATTTTATAGAATTGGAAAGTGAATCTCATGGAGATAAAGTCAAGTCAAATCATACAGCTAATAAGAGGCAAAACCAAGAATCAGACACAGATCAAAGGCCTGTGGCTTTTCTACTTTGCTCTGCAGACCCAGCTGTGGCCACCTTGATCTGAAATGTTGGTTCACAAATGGCATTCCTGTTCCATCTTTCTCAATGTTTTCCCTTTGCCTAGAGAAGGCATGATTGGAGCCCACTGCAATGTGATAAAAACACCTCCCTGTTTCGATCTTGCCTCACTATTTACAGCTTATAACTAGGGATGCCTCGGGAGCAGGAAGCTTTGAGGAGACCTGGGGGAGCCTGGAGCTTCTAAGTGGGAACAAGGAACTGACTCAGCAGGGCCTGGCTATCTTCATAGTCTGAGGAGAGGCACATCAAAGGGAGGAGAGCCTGGTATCTTTGATGAAGGAACCAACAGGAAATTATTAGCCTCATGCTGACAAGGACAAAGGCAAGCAAAGGGCCATTTGGGCCTCATCTATGTCTGGACTGGAAGAGGCAGGAAGCTTAAGGGGCTGTTGAATCCTGGCCCCAGAGCAACGTGATGAACCCTGGCTTCCTCCCTTGAAGAACAAGGTGAAGGAAAGGTGAGGCAAGTTAAGATAAACACCCAAACTTCTGGCTGCCCAGATGAACTGAATCTTTTAATTTAAGCTGTCAGTGGGTTCTTTCTTCTCTTTCTCTCTTTTCCTTTTTTAATCTAAACTGTAATCACACAATACTCCACCCAAGTGCTTGATATGGATTTCTAAGACAGATCCTAACATAGTCATAAAAAAAAAAAATCCCCTCTGAAATGTGCACTTTGTACTGTGTCTATGTGTAGGTGTGTTTAAAATGTCACAAACTGGAATACCTAACTCTAGTTCCCAGGAATTAATCACTTAGAAGAGTGAAAGGGGGAAATTAACTTGCTTTAACACTTACAAGACTCTCCAAAGCAGGAGCCAAAATAGAACTTACTGAATAGACGTATGGTTATCTTTCTATAAGAACTAAAACTCTTAAAAAAATTTTTTTTTTCTCTAAAATTGCCTTGCAAAATCCCCCCGCCCCAAGTTAGGGCTCAAATGCAGGTCACAGACTCTCACAGATGCCTCATAGGGAATAAAGGTGTAAAAGGCTTGCGGGGAGGGTGGGAGGTGGCCTTTTTTAAAGTAACAATTCATTGGATTTTAGTTAAATGTGTAAATTTGTGCAACCACCACCACCATCTGATTTTAGAACATTTTCAACACCAAACAAAGTTCCCTTATGCCCATCTGTAGTCAATTCCTATTCATACGCTGAGCGAGGACAACCACTGATCTGCTGTCTCTATAAATATGCTTTTTCTGGACATTTATATGAAGGCATCATACAATATGTGGTTTTGTATCTGGCTTTTAGCATGTTTTTAAGATTCATTCATAATGTAACACGCATCGGTATTTCTCTTCTTTTTAATGCTGAATACTATTCCATTTTGTGGATATACCACATTTGTTTGGCAGTTGATGAGTATATGGGGTTATTTCCAAATTTTGGCGATTAGGGATAACCTACTATGAACCTCAGATACATGGCTTTGTGTGGATGTTTTCTACTCTCTTGAGTAGAATTACAGGCCCAGAATTGCTGGGGCACAATATTGCATAGGGCTACTGACCACTGCTAGATACTAGGTTTCATCTGATTCAGATAAGCTAGGTCAGTAGAAATCTATCAAATTCTTAACTTACCGTTAAAATCAGCTGATACTATCTTTCATGATTGCGATGGCCTAAAACAAGTCCCCAAAAAACAAATAACAAACAAACAAAAACAAACGGACAGAAAATGGAGGGCCAATTTCCATTTAATACCAAATCACATGTGCCCAGGCTCCGCCTGTTGAACATGCCTCTAAAACGGAATTAACGGAGTTTTTGTTTGTTTGTTTGTTTGTTTGTTGTGTTTTTTTCCCTCATGGATCAAGAGATGCCCTCTCCATCACAGATGCTGGTCATCTTTGTGTATGTGTCATTAGACTGATGATGGTTTCGCGGTCCCTTTTACGCCCACGCGGAAACGATGAGAAAATCCTGACAATAGTAGTGGAACAAGCGCAAAATCCAGGCAGCTCTGAAGGAGAGCACAACTTCTCTCCGGGGTAACTTCATTCATCAGCGAGGGGGCGCGGTGTGAGGATCCCCATCACCGTCGCTAGGCCCCGCCGGAGCGAGGGGACCCGCGGCAACGGCCTAGGACTCACTGAAAAGTTTTAGGGCTTAGGGCACCCGGGAATGGCAGATGAAACGACATCACCAAAGGGGCTGAGAGGAAGCTAGAGTGCGGAAGGACTCAGGTCAGGGTCCAGCCTGAGGAGGCGGCGGAGGCCGGTACCACGTGCGACTCACCCGCGCGCTCCGCGGAAGCGCTGGGCCTCCTTGGCCTCGCCAGTCGCTCGCACCTGGTGGGAGGGCGGCGGCGGAGCGCGGCGTCCAGTGTCCAGAGGCCTGTCACCTTGAGGCCTCTGGGGTCTGAGGGTTGAGGGGAGCAAAGGAACCGGGCAGTGCAAAGCTAGCGCCCCCTCCCCCAGCGGAGGAACGCGCAGCCTAAAGGCCACCGCCACGCGACGGGCGCCGGACGCGCGCTGGCGGGGCGGGGGGATCCCGGACGCCGCGACGACGGCGGGCGCGCGAGGGGGAGGGGCGGCGTGCCCGGAGAGCCCGCCCCGCCCGCCGTCCCCGCGCACGCTGCCCGGCGCGGAGCAAACCCACCGAGCCTCGAGCGCTCGCAGCCCTCGGTGTGGCCGCGGCCTTTAGACTGCACATTCCGACGCAGGGCAGGCTTCGGTCGCCCCTCCGCCTCGCCCGGCGTTCCGCTGCCTTCCCCTTTCGGGGACCGTCCGAGTCTTTCTTACTCTTCCCCGTTTTCCGTTAACTCCTCGGCTCCACGCCCGTCGCCGCGCTCTCCCTCCGCGCCCTGCTTACCCTGCCCTACGCCGGCCCGTCACCTCTCCACCAGTTCCCCATCCTGATCCCGGTCCCTCCTGGAAATTCCTTTCCGCCGTTTTCCCTTTGCTTCTTCATTGTCCTTCCGCCTTTTCTTTTTCCGCCAGCCCCACACCCT
The DNA here is from genome assembly GCF_902655055.1 of Lutra lutra. Taxonomy (NCBI): domain Eukaryota; kingdom Metazoa; phylum Chordata; class Mammalia; order Carnivora; family Mustelidae; genus Lutra; species Lutra lutra. Next base: position 20,318,340 of record NC_062294.1, read on the forward strand.
GGAAACTTGTTCCAGCCAGGGATCCCACCGGGTCCCAGGCGCTCCCCTCCACCACCAGGCCCGCGGAGTGTGTGGGTGCCCCCGCCGCTTCGGGTACCACGAGCGTCCCGCCCAGTCCCCGGCGCGATTCCGAGGCCTTGACCCCGGCTGCCTTTTCTTCCCGCGACTCCGCGAGGGCAGGAAGAGGCCCGGGGCTCCCTCCCTCTAACGGGTCCTTCTCGAGGGATAAAAGAGAGGACCGGGGGGAGGATGCGGGCCCAGCACCCTCAGGCCCTCTCGCCCCCGGAGCCGCACTTCCCGCAGAGTCGTGGTGGGTGTGCGGTGAGGGGGCCCTGAGGCAACAAGTGACGCTGCCTGCGGGGGCCGCTAGTACCTGCCTGAGGCGGGGGCCCCGGCACCCTCGGGGGTGGGTGGCGGGAGCGAGACCGGCTCTGGCGAAACGTTCCCTGCGCCCCACTCCGCACAAGGCGGGGGTGGGGGGGCCGAGAGAACAGAGAGACGTGGCTCTTCCCAAATCCGAAGTCTCCCTCCCCAGGTTTCCCTACCCGTGCCCCGAGCAGAGTTTGCGAGAAATGGGGGAGGCACAGGGCAAAAGCCGCCGACGTGGAGGGATTTTCGGAAGGTGGGGTGCTAGAGTGAGGAAAGACAATTCCCGATTGCCTCCCCCGCTTGGGCGATGCTTTCTTGCAACCCACCATCCAGGCCTCCCGGGCAAGGGCCCAGCCTGGCCAGCTGGAGCGGATTTGGGCGAAGGAGGAAAAAGGGGCTCCCAACCCCTCCCCGGTTTTCCTCCGCCGCCCTCCCTGATTGGCTGTGCGTCCCTGGAGCCCAACTTCAGTCGCTCCAGACTCAGTCTGAGCCCCAAGGGAGCCAGAGTGCAGCGACCCAGGGCCGGCCACGAATCTAGGGGTCGGCGTCCGTGGGGCCCCCGGGGGGGAGGGGTGCGGACGGGGTCGGCCCCCGCAGCCTCCTCCAGGCCCAGCTTGCCGCGTCTCGTGGCCTCGGCTCCTCTCCGCCCCCCGCCCTTTCCTTCCCTCCCAGCACGGCCTCCCTCCTCCTCCGCCCCCCCCCCCACCCCGCCCGCCACCTCCCCCCGGTTTCTCATTCCTGCCACTAGCGCGCTCGGCGGCTCATTCCGCGGCCGCCGCCAGCCGAGGGGAGCGTCGCGAGCAGATGCCGCGGGGGCCGCTCGCAGCCGCCGCCGACTTGTGAATGGGACCCGGACTGGGGCCGGGGCGGACACCGCTGCGCTCGTTTTGTGCCAGGGACCGACGGCCCGGAGCTGGCGCCCACCCTCCAGGGCCCCAGGTGAGGCTCGCCGCCAGTCCCTTCCTTTCGACTGAATGGGGCTTCTTTTGGGGGGGGGGTGTCTCTGGATGAGCATGTCTGGGGTGGGGGGAAGGAGGTCTGACTGGAGAAGATTTCACTAATGCAACGCAGAAACGGGAGGGGGGCGGAGGTAAGAAGATTTGTTTAAAAATCAAAAAGGGAGAAGGGAGCCAGCTGTGGGCGCGGGCGGCGCGGAGAGCAGGGGCGCCAGATGTGCGCTCCAACCTCTCCCCTGCTTCGGCCTCCTCTGGGGTCTGCGCGGAGGCCGCGGGAGAGGGGCTTTGCGCCAGGCTGGGGCAGAGGCTGCAGAGCTGCGCTCCGGGCGCGCCGGCTGCCCGCGGTCGGGTCTCTGGGGAAAGTCGCCCCCCGGCGCGGAGCCGGCCTGCCGGCCCGCGCTGCACCTCTTTCCGAAAGCGGCGACGTGACCGCGCTCTCTGCAGGGTTCCTACTCCTTCCTCCCGGTCCCCGCCGAGCGCTCCCCGGGCTCAGCCCTCCTTGCGCGACCGCCGGGGGAAAACGGGAAGCACCCGGCTCGGATCGGCTGTGGCCCCGCACTTTAATAGACGATCTTTGGGTTCGCTGACTGCGGCTGAGAGGCGGCCGACTGCGGTGCGCGCTCCAGCTCTCCGGCCGGAGTCTGCTCGGGAGCTCCGGGGACCGCCTGTTACCTCCCGCCAGCCCAACGGGAGGTCCGCGCGCGGCTCAGACTCGGACTCGGCTTGCCTGGGGCTTGCGAAGCTTGCCAGGGTCAACGTTAACTTTGCGAACCAAGCCGTGCCCTAAGCCTGCGCCTCCTCCCGGAGCGCGCCAAGCCTCTCCCGCTCCCCGCACGCCCGGCCCTCCTCCCTTAGCTTTGCCGGGAACGCTAGCCGGCAGGACGGGAAGGGCGGCGAGGAGAGCGCCCTTTCCCCGCTCGAGCCGGGCAGAGCTGTAAGGAGGGCCCGCTTCGCTATGTGAAGAAAAGAGTCCCCACAGAAAGTGGGGTCGGGGAGGGCCCCCCGGTCACGCTTCCTTATCCTTTTCTCGCCAAGGCCCTGCTTTCGCTTGGGCGGGAGGGTGTGTGTATGTGTTGGGGGTTGGGGGGGGGGTGCACAACACGCCTCCCTTTCCCGGGTGAGAGGTTTTCTAGATGCTAGAAAAAGCCCTGTTGCTTTTGCTGATAATGCAGCAGGAATTTCATGGGCCATCGCACTGCTATTAAGAAATTGCATCTTTTAATTATTTAATAATGCCATCCCTGCATGACGACGGATTGTCCCTAAGGGATGGGGGTGGAGGGTTGTTCCTGAAACCCTGCTGTTGGGGTATAGATCTGTCTAAAGTCTTCCCTCGTGTTTCCTCCAAAAGAAATCTTGTTCGGGTGGTTCTGAAATCTTGCCTTGTTTTCCTCTTCGGATCTTTCTTACCAGGTTAATATGAAGCGGGGAGTAAGTTTTCCTTTTAATCAGAGGGAAGACGCGATAATTAATCTGGCAAGAGGATGGATCAATTCTTTATCACTTGGGCTTGCAGCAGACATCGATGGTTTTGCGGGGTGTCTGGCTTTCCGGGGGATGGGACTGTAGACGTGGTCTCAGGGGCGAGGATCAACCAGCATCGCATCAGCGCATTTGCCAGGCTGGGCTCCGAGTGCTGGAGCCTGACACCATGGGAGAGGAGAAGAGAAGGGGCTGACCTTCATTTCATTAATCTCGGAATTATTTTTCCTATATACTCGAGATGCAGACACCAGAATACAGAAGTAGTCGCAGCCCAACCCTAGCTGCAGGGAGCCTGGTCTCCTTCTAGCAGAAGGAAGGAATAAAAGTTGCAAAACAAAGGGACAGAGTTGTGGTCCATACTAGACAGATCCTGAAGCTCCTGGTCACTAAAGTTCCTTACTCCTAAGCTCTGATTCCAAGTTTTAGAGTTGGCCAGTGGGCCCTGGAAATCAAACCTCCATGCAAAACTGAAATCCTGCCGAGTACAAAGAAATGTGAGTAGATTTTAAGTACAGACTAGGGAAGGGCATCTGAGAGGCCAGGAAAATTTACATCTTACTTTTGAAACATTGCAAATTAATGCCTTAAAAATGTGTTGCAGCCAGGCTTTATGGTTAATAACAATTATTACTATCATTTTTGTTGTAATTTCAGAGTCTGCATAAGCTGGCCATTTTATTACATTGTTTAAAAAAAGGGATTCCCCCCCACACACACACATACCCCTGGAGTGGGGGATAGGGAGGGAGAATGAAGGGAACAAAAACTGGATCATCTGTTGAGGCCCAAACATGTAGATTTACTCAAACTGGGCTTATTGCTTGTTAGAAAGGATAGGATTTTAAAATAGTTCTAATTGAAGCAGTGGACCATCTTGATAACACTTCAGAACTTCCATTATGTTCAGCATTCTTATCAGAACACCAGACAGTAAAATTACTAGAAACCTAAATTCTATTTTCAATTAAGATGCAATCTTTTGTTAATTTGAGAATTAAAAAAAAAAAAGTCACAGCTCTATTTTTGCAGGGGTGGCAGTGGATGTGTATATTTGTTTGTTTATTTGTGAGAGGAGAGGGGGGGCAGGTTTGGAGACCCATGCCATGATTTGGGGGAATACAGGTCAATTTCATGCTCCTTTAGTGGACTTGTCTTCATAATTCATGGTTTTTCTTCCTCTTTGAATAGAATTACATGGCTGCCTTGTAAAGATTCTGGTTTTGGGGACCCTCATATGGGAAACGCCATGACTTTGACCTCAAAGCTTGATTTACAATGCCAGAACTACACTCCCATGAGCTTAGTGTGTCTCGGAATTTGCCTGTGAATGTCTGTGACTTATGAAGTTGACAGTTCACATAAACTTTGATCTGTGATATTCAGATCTATTTTCAGAAACATCTAAAGGAGATCTGCAGGTCTGATTTTAATTTTCCTCCATTTTCAATACATTTATGTAGGCAAATGTTCAAGAAGTATAACCATTTGTTTGTTTATTTTCAACATTGGTTTTTTTCACTTTGATCATAGACATACCTTATCATTAATAATGATAAAACACTGGTCTATGGACTTTGAAAGTGGGTAGCAAACATTTTCTCTTAAACTGTTAAGTTTGCAGAATGACTGAATTCCTCAGTCTTTTTCCTAGAAAATCTGAGCACTGTGTAAATTCACCAGCCAATGATTTAAGGGATTGAAATGTGGTTGGTATATTTTTTTTTCCTCCCTCTTATGAAATTGGTCATTGTTTCAGAAAAAGTTACCTAGTTCGTCAGGAGCCCCCATTCTAGATCTTCCAAGCATTTGGGTTGTCAACCTTTCCAATCCAATGTTATTGCTCCTAGAATATGTAAAGATCTTTGGTCTGTGTGGGCTAGGGGAAAGACGTCAACAGGTATGTTAAAAAGGAAAAAAAAAAAAAAAAGTAAAGCTGGAGAAAGTTGGACAAATTCTGGCACACCAGTAGTACTAAGAATCCATGAGGAATCCATCAGGATTACGGTGATAGCCATCCACAGCCTCTTCTATGGACAGGAAGGACTAAAGAAAACACTCGAGGAGGATAATTAGACATCTTTCTGCTATAATTTTACCCTGACATTGAGAGCCTTGTGCATCTCTGGAAATGGGCTCCTTCGCGGAAGATTGCACTTCTGGCCACTAGAGGGCAATGGCGCCCTTCTCCAACTTTCTGCATGGGGCCCATCTGCTTTTGAGGGCACCATGAAAAGCGGTTTTGTTACCACCAGCCTTGTCTGGCCCTCTCAGGAGAGACCGAATTCAATCTAGCTATGGTTCAGGCTACCGCCTGAGCAGTTTGTCAGGATTAACATCTTTCTAGTTGGTGAATCTGTTACCTTCAGCCTCTCCTTCCCACCTTGGAGTTTACTAGAAAGTTGGAAAATCTCGTAACTTGAGATTCTCTGAGCAGGAGATGAGGAGGAAAGGGGTGGGGGGAGGGCTGGGCTGAATGATACACTAGGTCAGCTCTCACTGAGGCTGTGATCTGGGAGGATTTTCTGGCTTTTTTTTTTTTTTTTTTTCTCCCTGCCAGAAAGAGCATCATTTGAGACTCTGAGGGGGAAGCGAATGAATAAAGAAGAGAAATATTAGTGAGATTGCTGTGGTATCATTGCCTGTTCTTTCAAGAGGTTTTGAAGAGTCTGCAAGACATTTCTAATTTGCAAAAAAAAAAAAAAAAAAAAAAAAGAATAGCATTTTGATCTTTGGTAAACACTTTGGGGCATGGGGTTTTAATATAACCGTAAATGTTTTACTCTTACCTTTAAACCATTCTTGATATTGCTGTAAAAAAAAACAAACACGTAAATTTAGCAGAGAGTAAAATTTAATTCAAGATTGGTCCTCATGCACTAGAGTTTAATCATTTGACTTTTTTTTCCCCCTCAGTGATATGGAAATTACTGCTTATGATTAAATTGCGTATTTCAGGCTGCATGAATTTATATTTGTTACTGTTTGATAGTGTCATTATGAAAGTTCAGAAGAATAATGTAAAAAAAACACTAGCGCTATATTATAATTAAGAGGAAAGCTCTATTAAAAAAATAAGTACTGTCTTAAGTGGATTCTTATTTGTATTTTTTTTAACTGAATACAATTGCCTCCCTGGTGAGTCAGCAGTGCAGTTCCTTGCAGCTCTGAATGTGTTGGAATGCAAGGGCTGTTGATGAAGAAGGAATCAATGAAATGGATTATGGGAAGGAGTATTAAGTAACTCAGTGGAAAGTAAGACAAAGTGTTTTGTAAACCAATGCTCACTCACCACTGGACAGTTTATTTAACTGAAAAAAAAAAAAAGAAAGTGCTTTTAAATTGTAAGTGCTTGTGAATAATGCATGTTTGTTAGAACTGGAGGCAAAATTTCATTGTTATTTGGTTTAATTAGTCATCAGACCGTTGCAGAGTTCCAGAATTCTTATTGAGATAAATCATTGTTCTCTTGGTCTGTCAGGTTAAAGTTTTGGCTCAGGCAGAGAATCTGGTATGCCAGGATATTAAGTGAGATAGGAGGATGAGAGGGAAAGGAGGAAAAGAGGTAAGGGAAGGGGGGGGGGAAGTGTGAGAGAGGCTAATGGTGCTGTTGCTGATGGTAGGGCAAAGACTGCTGTCCCCATCCCTTTATCTCCACTCATTGAGACCCATGTGAGGTCCTGAATCCAGAAAGCTGGCATAAACAGGTTTACAGACAACAGTGAACAGTGGCCAGGGTCTTAAATTCTATTACTTTCTGGCCCTGAAACTCCTCACAGTACCCTGTGAATTTTTCTTGAATTTTTCTGGTTTTTTCAAGTGAAGAAAAACCTTCATTCACTTCCTCCACGAATCCCCTTCCTTGCCAGAAATCCACATGACGTGGTCCTCTGTACTAGCATGATTTCGCTCAGTAAGAATTTGCAGGAATTTCTGGAAGATACTGGCTTTGGGTGTGGTGTCTTCCACACTATGATGATTACCTAACATAGCAACAGGGGAGCGATGGAGGCTGCTCCCTGGTTTTAGTTTTAGATGTATGAGATATCTTTTCAGCCATCATTAGGCTCCATCAGTGCGTGCTAACAGTGAGAATTTGGAGTTGCGTCCCTGCCACCGGTGGTGTTTATTCTGTGTAAGAACCAGCACGGATGCCAGCATGGGCAGGCGTATTGGATATAGTGCTGTGCGAACCATTCCCAGCATGGATCTCTGGGAACGTGTCACCTGTGATCACATCCTGAACACTCAGGCGATTTCCGTCATCCCTGAGCCTGAGGCTTGGACCAGCGACTCAGACAGCAAGACGTGAGGGTGAGGAGTGTGCAACAGCAGAATAAGATCTTGTCTTTGGTTAGCATTTTGGTATTTTGTTCATCATCACGGACTTTCTCCATTCAACATGATTTTTAAAATAACGCATTACAATATTATTCATTTTGGTTACTGAGTTTTTTGGCAAGCCCTTACATTTCGTGCCCAAGGACCGTGCCTCACCTGACTCACCCTAATTCCAGCCGTGCCCAGTCCTTGGATCCTTCTTGGCTCCAGCTCCAGGGCTTAGAGCTTACGTGACCGAAATTAAGGAACATAACATTTCTAAGACTCAGACGCCTCATCTGGTGCAATGGAAACCGTAATAATACTCATGTCCTAGAATTGTTGTGACGATAAAGTAAGAATGGAGCGCCGTGCCTGGTTCATGATAAAACCTCACCAAACACTCAGTCCTTTTCGTCCTCTCAGACCTGAGATTTGGTTTTAGAGACTAATGGTGGCAGGTAGCAGTTCTTCCTTATAATTACACCGCAAAATCCTACACTGAGCATTCCCTTTACATTGAGGCCTCTCCCAATTAGGGATGAATTGTTTATTAGTGCCTCCCTCTTTTTGAATTATTTCAGAAGTTTAAGTGATCCATCCCTCTTCCATTTAAAATATTCAAGAGGCAGTTGAGATTTTAGAGATAATTATGGCTTTTGAAAAGTGCCTGCCTCCTTCTCCTACCTTTGCATTTTCTCTCTGTTCATTTTACATACGGGTTGCCTGATAAGTTGCCCTGAAGTAATATCTTACTGGGAAAGTTTGCTAAGCGTGTGATGTTGAGATATTCATCACAGCGTCTGCTTTCATTTAAAAGGGGCTCATTACTATTCCAGACTAGCTTAAATGATAATTAGCCCCGTGATAAATCGTCTCCATTTCAAGCATATTCCTGTTTGTTTTTCAGGTTAAAGTAGTTTGGGAATTTAAGGGGGTTGAGCAGTGACCATTCTGACTGATGAAGAGACTCCGGCTGAAGAAGCCCTTGCCTGCCTGTGGTCTTCCTCAGGTCCAGGCGAAAGCACAGTGATTTGGTACAGCCTTGAAAATGACAGAAACCCCCATCCATTGCCCCTGGCCCTGCCCCAGCCCTTAATGGTTTTCCAACTGTTTTCACACTCAGTGGCACCATCAGCCTGGGCTTTCCAAGGCTCTTGGACCTTCCGGGTTGTCCTGCTGTGTCCCATCTGCAGCCTTCCTGTGTCATGTGTTTCTACCCCAGGCCCCAAATCCCTCCTGGGTATCCCTTGCAAGGAAAGGAAATATCTCCCTGTGTTTGCCTCGAAAACGGAAGGGAGAAGAGCCAACTTGTTGATTTCCTACCATGTGCCAGGTCTGTACCTGAGACCTCATTTATTCTATGCACTCACTCTGTGGGGAGGGTATGAGCGTCTCTGTTGTGCAAATGGGAAAACTGACTCTTGGGAGGGTTCTGGTCCCTTGTCTAAGCTCCTGGGGCTTGGGGAAGGAAAGCTGGGTTTCCCAGTATGTTCTGAATGCACATGCCTAGAAGCTTTCCGCTGTGTGCGCAAGCTGGGGCTCCCCTAGTTTCTAGAGAAAAACAGCTGGAGCGAGAGCTGAGCTGACTGCTCAGACCCCGTGCCCCTATCTACGAAAGAAGCTTCTGGGATCTTCTGGTCTAACTATTCTTTCTGCATGTTTTCTTGTTTGTCATTAATCCTGCAGCTTCGTACATGAGCTGATGACAGCCTGCTAACTACCTCTTAGGGAACCCATCACGCTAGCCATGACTATTAACTCGGTTCATTAAAACTCCCCATCACAGGAGGACGTGAAATACCCCTCTTTTGTAACTTTCTCCCAGTAGTTACTTTTTGCCCCTGCTCTCCATCACTGTTTCCTCCTCCTGACAGCCCTGCAAATATTTGAAAATCAGTATCAGATAATATTTAAAATCTAGCATTTATTGCGCATTTAGCTAGTTTCAGGCACTGGGCGAAGAACATTCTGTATAATATGAGACTTACCCATAGTGACTCTCTGAACGGGTAAGATTATTGCTAGGGTCTTACAAAGAAAAACAAAACAAAACAAAAACTTGAAAAAACCCTGAATTTCCAGTGTTCCGCAAAGTAATTGAAAAACATAGGCCCAGAGCCTTTCATTAAAATAGGTGACAGAGTGGGCTCCTGGGTGGCTCAGTGGGTTAAGCCTCTGCCTTCGGCTCAGGTCATGATCCCAGGGTCCTGAGATCGAGTCCCGCATCGGGCTCTCTGCGTGGCAGGGAGCCTGCTTCCTTCTCTCTCTCTCTGCCTGCCTCTCTGCCTACTTGTGATCTCGCTCTGTCAGATAAATAAATAAAATCTTTAAAAAAAATTTAAAAAGAATAGGTGACAGAGAACTTTGACCTACTACTTCCCAAGTGAGGAGTAGACATTCTACTTTACCAAGTAGGAATCAGATGTGTGACGTCATTGGATTTATCAGCTATTCCGGTCAACCTTCAGTTAGAGATGAGGGTCAGGGACCCAGAGAGGACCCACGACTTGCCTAAGATCACATGTTCATTTAGGGCAGATAAAGCAAGAACTGGGCAATCTTGACTCTTAACTCAGTCTCTTAGCAGTGTCTACATGCAAATTTTTTTTTTAAGATTTTATTTATTTATTTATGTGTCAGAAAGAGAGAGAGAGAAAGCACACAAGCAGGCAGAGAGGCAGGCAGAGGCGGAGAGGAAGGCAGCTCCCTGCTGAGCAAGGAGCCCGATGCGGGACTCGATCCCAGGAGTCTGGGATCATGACCTGAGCCGAAGGCAGTGGCCTAACCCACTGAGCCACCCAGACATCCCTTTTTTTTTTAAGAGTAGGTTTACTGGTAGTCTGATTTTTATTTAAACCTATCACTAGGTCCATTATCTACCTGCCTGTCTATCTGTCTATCTATCTATCCATCCATCCACAGAAAGATATAACCTGTTATGTCATTAGGCAGTTAAGTTATGACGGCTATAAATGGGACTTTCTGTGACTCTGTTTGGAAGGCATGGTCAACCAATCCAATGTCATTTGATAATATTTTGAAAACTGTGCCATTTGACCTTGGCCTTCAGGTCTGTCCTACCTTGTAGTCACTATCATTACTATCTCCATCCCATGTTTGCCTCGATAACAAAGTAGAGTGGCATCTTATCTTGCTACCTCTGGCAAGCGTTCACAGGGCTCACTGGCAGGGTGTGGCTTAAACTTGGTTCCAAACCCATTTCTTTGTCACCTACTTTAATGAAAAGCTCTGGGCTGGGCACATGGAAATAGTCAAGTCCTAAGACCTTCCCTCCAGGAGCTGCTATACCAGTGGTACAGAACAAACTACGTTCAAGGCTGCAAACATTAAGTGCAGCAAAGGAAGTACAAATAAATGGGGCCACGGGGCTGATGAGTCCCAAGCAGTGCAGTGATCAAGGGTGGTCTGGGGAAGGAAGGCATTTGTGGCTACCATGTACTGATGATGGTGGGTCATCCTTAGTGATACAGGGTGCATCACCCCTAGTGCAAATCATCTAGGCATGGAGAACTTTCCTATTAGAAAGACTTCCTTTAATGGAGCCAAACTGTCTCTCCAGAGGTCACATTCTTTGATACAAGCCTTTGATGCCATGCAGAATGGATGGAGTTCTTCCACATTCATTACCCAGTATTTACTGTCTTCCAGGATGCCTTCTCCCCGGTCTTCACATCTCCAGCGTGAACACCTTACTCATGTTTGCTTCAGCCCTCCGCGGAGGGAAGGACTGAAGACAAAATTCCAGGCAGCTAAACACTAGACTATACCCTCCTTTCCCCACGCTTCTTTTATTGCAACCCGAGGCTACATCACATTAGCTTCTATTGCCAGTCACATCACCCAGAGGACTTCCGCTCCATAGTTTGTTTGTTTGTTTGTTTTTCCTTATGTGCTGCTGTTAAGTCACATTTCCCCACCTGTCTCTGTGCACCTAAGACATGACAGGCACCATCCGCCGTTGTTAGCACGGGATCCGGAGTCAGACTGCCCTGCTGCAAACGCTGGCCTTGTCACTTCTTAGCTGTGCAGATCATTTTAGCCATTCTTCCGCTTCCCCATCCAAACACTGGGTTAGTAATAGCTACCTTATATGGGGGCTCTGGTAGCAAACACTATTAATACATACACGTGCTTAAACCAGTGCACAGAACGCGATTGCTGTCACTGGTGTCTCAGTTCTATGAGTTGCTTTACTTAGTTACCAACCTCGCTTGGTAAAAACAAAACAACAACAGCGGTAAAAATAACCAGAAAAGGAGCAGGGGCAGGATCTTATTAAACAAGACACTTCCTTTTCAGTGATTCAACAGCCTAGAATACACTATTCTACATGTTAGTCGTTCCTGGTCGTGCGTATCTGTCATCTGGTTTGCTTGATTGTTTGCTTGGCTGCAGAGCAGTGAGATCCCCTCCTGTGTCTGGAGAACAGCTCACAGTAAGATTCTCCGTAGAGAGAAGAACCCTCCTTCTGCTCCAGAGGCCTGAAGGACCAGAGTGGCTTCCCTGGCCCTCCTGGAAACTAGAACACAGACTCAGCACTAACTTTCCCGTGTGTTTTACATCTGGATTCAGATGTAATGCATACAGACGCAAAACCACTGGCCAAGAAGCACTCACTCTGAGTGTTGTGGCTGTGTTTGTACCAGCCTCTGATTTCTCTACCACTGGGGTGATAGAGCAAAGCTGTAACGGCCCATGTCCAGGAGAGACAGCTGTGGTGTCCTCACCCACCTGTTCCATGGGAGTGTCTCGCCTGTGATCTGGCTGTCCCAGGCTCTTGGCATCCCTCTCCATTTTCGAGCCTGCTTCTCTAGCCTTCCCGGAAGAATTGTGCTACCCTAAGTCTGTTTCTATTGCACTGAACTAAGAAACCTGAAAGGCTTCATTTCCCTGCTTATTTTGCAAGACTATTGTGAGAAATCTTACCCACTGCAGTACTGAGTGGGGTATCTGGCTTTTGAGCTCCTTTTGAATGCTGAAGAGAATGTTGATAATTAGATGCTAGGGTGTGAGGGTAGAACAGAGGGAGCCTTTATTAAACATGGAATAGTTTAATTTGGGCAAGAAGTAGACAAAATTTCAGGACCTAGGCTGAAGCCTACTGATATAGCTTAGTAGATGGTGGGATTTCTGTGGGAAGCTGTGGCAGACAGCACAACAGCTAGTCACGTGGACGGCCAATGATCTGTTGGAAGGGACGGGGCAGGTTGTGTGGGCAAGTGGCCCATGGATGCTGGCCAAGGAGGCAGTGCTAAATTCCCAAAAAAATATTATCCAGAGGAAGCTAAGGCCAGATACAGGGACAAGAATCCAAATTGGTTCCCCAATCCAGTGGCAGCCAGGTAGTGAGGCGTATGCGAAATTCAGAGCCAAACATCTTGGAGAAGGCGGGAAGGAAAACATAGAAACTCTCCAAGCATTCACGGGAGTGTCAAAGATGCCCCCCATAAAAATGGGCTAGTCTCCCTAAGTCCTATCCTAGCTTCTGGAGGGGACAGCTCCCATGCTGTCCTGGCAGCATGGCCTCTGTGTTGACCCAAGGAGACAATGATCACATGGCAGTAGTCAGTGCTTGTAGCTGGACGCTTTGCGGCGGAAGGTCACACAGGTATTAGCTGTCTCTGCAGTTTGCCTCATACCATCCCAGGACAACTTTCCTCACCTACCTTTGTAAGAAATCAGCGTCACCCCATCTGGGTGGCTCAGTCCGTTAAGTGTCTGTCTTCGGCTCAGCTTAGGATCCCAGGATCCTGGGATCCAGCCCCAAAGTTATCAGGCTCTCTGCTCAGCAGGGAGTCTATTTCTCCCTCTCCTCCCTGCTCCTGCTCTCTGTCTCTGTCTCTCTCTCTCAAATAAATAAATTTTTTAAAAAACAAAAAAGAAAAAGAAATCAGCATCACCTTTCAGGGAGGGAAGCCTTCGGGGCAAGCTCAGAATTTCAGATCTGTCTAATGGGCCAGGTGGTGAAACACAGAATGACTTTGATTTTGTGGCTGATGAACCTCTTGCCACACCTGACTCTGTTATCACCAAGCTGCCTGGGACTCTTGGAGCCATGCATTTCAATTTACATGTGATGCTCCCTGACTGGTCACCATGGACACCAATCCAGACCACAAACCACAGATGCCTAACCGAACAGGTGAAGCTGGGTGGGCACCTGTGTTAGTAGGTATCAACTTTCTATTCGCTATTAAAGCATGCATATTTTTTTTTTAAAGATTTTATTTATTTATTTGACAGAGAGAGATCACAAGTAGACAGAGAGGCAGGCAGAGAGAGAGAGGGAAGCAGGCTCCCTGCTGAGCAGAGAGCCCGATTCGGGCCTCGATCCCAGGACCCTGAGATCATGACCTGAGCCGAAGGCAGCGGCTTAACCCACTGAGCCACCCAGGTGCCCAAAGCATGCATATTTTAAGGTTTTAAATATTTAAGCACATATTTAAAGGTTTTATAAAATATTTTATTGACAATAGCAGCAAAACTGTATTTGAAATCCAAACCCAAGCTGAAAAATCAGAGGTTATTTCTGCAAACAATTCCAATTCTTAACCTTTTGACCTAAAGCACCCCAGCAGTGTCAGGAGACTGTTCTTGAACCAGCTTGCTCCCCTACCTACTTCATATATGGACACGGCTGTGGTGTAAGATACAGTTTTCATTGTTCTATTATTCTTGGGAACCTAAGAAGCAGTATATAAATGAAGTGTCACTACTAGTATTATTATCTTAGAGTAAAAATTGCAATGTAGCAGTTAAAGCTGGGCACACTTGCCTTCAAAAAAATGTATGGGTGATTCCTTTGTTTTATTCATCGCTGCTCCTCCAGCAAACATCGCAAAGAATCTTCAACTTCAGCAAATCTCAGCAGTGCATTTGGGAGCATTAGTCAGGAGACTAATGCAGCCAAAGAGGCTGTGTCTTTGACGTGAGGGATGGGTCCCATGGAATTATTTCAGCTGCCTTCTCCCCACCAGCCCCACTGCTGTCAAGCCTTGCATTCCAAGCCAGAGAGGCACCCAGTTTTCACTTAGAGAGTCATGCCTTGTGTCCTTTTCTTTTTGGCTGTGTAACATTTTATTTCTCACGAACGGAGAAGGATCGCCTGTCCCCAAGTTTGCTGCCAATTGCTGACGAATTTCCCCTAATAGGTTGCCAGGTGATTCTCTCCCTCCAGGCCGACTAGCTTAGTGCCATCCTGACGTTGCTGATGGATAGCTACGGGGCCTTGGGCAAGCCAATTAACCTCGGTTTCCTCATCTGTAAAGTGGCCTTTGGGGTCCTTTCCAGCTCTAAAATGGTCTGACTCTCAAATCTTCCACAAATCCTTTGGCAAGGTGCTTTTTGACTGTCAAATCTCAGCATTCTAGAGAAAGCCATGCGAACAGAAACACCAGGAGGTGAGAGCACAGACCAGGTTTGCCCAAGCACAGTATGCCTGCAAGTGATAGCAGACAGAGTCTGCCTGCGGGGTAGTAACTTCAGGACTCTGTGGAGTACACTGAATGCCGAATTCAGGGCTTTGGACTTCAATCCCTTAGCCCCTAGGGAACCTTTGAAGGGTTTTGGAGTAGGGGAGTGATGTGTTGAATGCATTATTAAATGATTTCTGGAACAGCATGGAGAATTACTGGTAGAAGGAACAGAGACCCTAAAGAGGGAGGCCAGCAGGATGGGGGTTACAGCAGAGATGATGAAGCAGGGACTAGGGACTAGGGTGGGACAGCATTCTCACAATCGCTGTTGTGCACTGAGCACAACACTGTATGCACATCCTGCGCAGCAATCCCTGTGAATTACCTCAGTCTGTCCTCACTACAACCTCAGGGAGGCGGAAGCTATAATTATGCTCATTTATAAAACATAGAAACCAAGACTCAGGATAGTTAAGCAACTTTCCCTAGTGTTGTGCAGTTTATAAGTGGACAAGCAGGGATTTGAACAGATATTCCATGTTCTCCATGGCTCTATTGTAGGGACACAGAGGTAAGAGACTTTGAGAGGTTCATGAGACTTGCTACTGATCGTTGATGAGGAGTGGGGATGGATACTTGGTGACGTGCATACAGAGTGCCCTGCACTTGACCTTCTAGGGCTTACCTCATCTCATCTTCCCAAGCTCATAAACAGGAGATCACACAGATAAATTGTTGCAAAGGATTTGAACTCAGGACTGAAAGATCTAGAAAGCTTTTCCTGTGACTCTTCTAATAGGATTGATGGGTGCTTGGCTTTCTCCCTATCCAGGGATGATTTGAGGGTGACACAGAGTGTTATGTTTTCTGTCATGGGCTCATACGACTTAAATACTTGAAAAGATGGGTTACACAGAAAACAAGTTATGCTTCTAAAATCCATGTTTTCTTTTGAAATTTTGGTTCCTTTCCAGTCCTGGCATAGATGAAGATGCCCCAGTAGTGTCATTTTGAAACAATTATTTTGCACCCAGGATTTACAGGGGTGATTCTAGGGGCTGTTGAGAGAAAGCCCATAAAGCCAGTCTTCGTCCATCAGTGGGCACTCTCCACTTCCTGTCATGTGACCCCATGACCTGGTACAATGTATGGAAAAGGTGAGAGAAGAGAGTCACATTGTATCTGTACTGATGCATATGAATAAGGACCCGGGCTTCTGAGAGATAAAAGAATTACCTACACCAGAATATAAGAGGCTGTAAGTTTGTTAGTCTAAGCTAGAACTTAAGAACAAATGAAATTGCAGATACCAACATGACAATGTCTTGTTCAGAGAGACAAAGGCCGTGGGGACTGTGTGCTTGGTATTTCTTTATATTCTCTAATATGCTGGGAGTAGTTTCATTTCTATATCCTGTTGATCTATCCTATACCCATTCCTTCTTTTTTAACCAAATCACTGTGAGACCAAGAGATGGAAACTAGCTTCCCTGTCCAGACTCAAGTTATCTCTATGGTAAAAAAAGAGGGTTAGAATGGAAAATTGCCTCCCCATGGGAGAGATCTGGAAGAACAACTCTGTTCTGTCTTAAAAGTAAGGAAAAAAAGAAAGAATGGAAAAAAAAAAAGAACAACAAAAAACAACTCTCTCTACCCAGCTTGACCCAGAGAATACATGTATTATTCTCTTCTTAACCCAGCTCCTGGGGTTCAGATTTTTACTTGGACAATGAAAACCAAATTGATGATAGGCTGTTGGGAACTCAGGACTTATTTCTCCGATCTGGCCAAGAGTCTCCAAAACCTGTCCCCTGACTCATTTAAATTAGTGGTTGTAAAAACAAAGGCAAATAAGAAAAGCTTTGTGGATAAGAATGTGAATTGATTAAATTCATAGAAATAGCATCACTCTTCAAGGATTGCCTGTCTTTGCTGAATGTTGAAAATATTGATACTATCTCCAGTATTGTTTCCCCTATTTTTACATTTGCATGGGAAATGATTTGATTAACATTTTCTCTGAAGATGGTTTCCTTCCTAGCAAGGTACATTGATGGTATCAGCTTGGCCCAGGGAGTGTGCCTTCCCCCGCACCGCTGATTTGGATGCAAAACAGAGCTATTTTGGAAACTAACTTTACCTGTATTGTTGAGTCTCTTTTCGAGGCTCAGTTGGGTTTGCTACAGGAGAGCATTCAGGATGCCATTCACGTGGCATGCATTGTGCTAATACAACTTTAATTTTCATGTCAAATTGGACAAGAAATTAGTTTGTCAAAAATAATCAAGCCTATTACAGAGGTGCCAGGTTGGATAGTTACTGAGATGTGACTATTACTCTGTGAAGTGACCTTGTGTTGTGGGGATGCATAGATGGAGGCCATCTGGCTGGCTGGACCCAGGTACTCCCCTTGGGAAACTCCTAGGGAACATTCCTCGCCAAGGCTCAGCTGGTTAGGAATATTCCCTAATCTTCACAATGACTTGGCTCTTGGCTCTGTCTCATTCCCAATGCCCTGCGGGGCTCCTTACAAAACCAAAACCAGACCAAAAATGTTTTTTTTTTTTAAAGATTTTATTTATTTATTTGAAAGCGAGAGATCACAAGTAGGCAGAGAGAGAGGTGGAAGCAGGCTCCCACTGCACAGAGAGCCCATGCGGGGCTCGATCACAGGACCCTGAGATCACGACCTGAGCCAAAGGCAGAGGCTCAACCCACTAAGCCACCCAGGCACCCCCCCAAAAGTGCTTTATGTAAATAGTTCAATCTCTATGAAATTTATGCTTTACCTTAAATGAAAGATAATGTGACTTGAGGCTAGGTCCACATAGGTGGGCCCAGAAATCCAACAGAGTGTGAGGAAGCACTGGGAAGAAAACATAGAAGCAATTCCATATACAGCGGAGCCTGTAGGAACTGATTTTAAGCCTTTTAGTTATCTATGAGGCCAGAATCCTTTTGACTTCACATTTCGTAGGGGAATTTTGAATCTATTTCCCCAGAACACTCAACAATTCTTCCGGGCTCCAGGATTCTACCAATACGTCCGAGTTTCCCGAGTCCATTTAGGTTCCTATTCACCTGTTTGGGTCTTTCTTTGGAGCTGAGGGGGCACAGAGTGCCTTGAACACTATATCCTGTCAGCGCTCTGTTGAGCCTTTCAACAATAGACGTGGATGTTTCCCGTGGCTTTGGCGTGTGCTTTAAATTCACTATCTCAGGGGCGGCTGGGTGGCTCAGTCAGGTAAGCAGCTGACTCTTGACTTCAGCTCTGGGCACCATCTCAGGGTCTTGGGATGGAGCCTCAAGGCCTGCTCCGCGCTCAGTGGGGCATCTGCTAGAGATTGTCCCTCTTCCTCTGCCCCTCCCCCAACTTGCTCACTTGCTCGCTCTCTCTCTCTCTGAAAGAAATAAATATTTTTAAAAATCCCTTTATAAAAATTCACTGTCTCACTCAGGTCTCATGACAGCAGTGAAACCTGATCTGCATGATTAAAAGTTCAAGAGCTGAAGGGGTTCAGACTAAAAGCTTTCAGATTCCACCGCCACCGGTTTTGAGCACTGTGGCCGGGCGTCTCTATGAGTTCTTTTTGCTTCAGTTTCCTTATCGGCACCACTGGCATGACAAGGACATGTGCAAAGCCAAGTGAGTACTTGATAAATGTCAGCGACAACCCTGTGAGTGAGACGTGTATTTTTATTTCTGCTCTGCAGAGAGGAAGCGAAGGTGCAGTGAGTTTGCACATCTTACCCTGGTTATAGAGCCAGGAGTGACAGCGTGGACTTTGTATCCAAGTTCAGTGGCTCCACCCATTTGTTCCACTCTGTTCCTTCCACTCAAGTTTATTAAGCTATTGTTTCTCTATTGTTTCTCTCTTCCACACCAAAACCTCTCCCCGCCTTTTTTTTTTTTTTTAAGATTTATTTATTTTAGAAAGAGGAGAATGCATGAGCAGGGGGAAGGAGGGGAGCAGAGGGAGAGGGACAAGCTGATCAGAGCCTGAGGTGGGCTCAATCCCACAACCTAGAGACCATGACCTGAGCCAAAATCAGGAGTCAGACAGACGCTCAATGGACTGAGCCACTCAGGTGCCCCGGACCTCCCCTAGATTTGATGAAAACTAGTTTTCCATCACTTGTGAAGATTTCATGCTTTCCTTTTAAAGAAATTGACATAAATAGTGGTCTCTTTCCCAGGATGAATCATATTTGCGTAACTGTGAAGATGTTAAGAACTCAATTTTCTCCAACAAATCCTTTGTTTTTAAGCTTTTACATGTTTATAATTGAAATTCCAGGAGGATAGCTCTTCAAGCAAATGTCCTTGAGACATGGGACACAAGCCTTAGCTGTGAGCCATATCTGTAATTTTAACTTTTCTCGTAGTCCAGTTAAAAAAGTAAAAAGGAAATAGGTGACAACGTGAATGACACAGTTTACTTAAGCCAATATATCCAAAATATTGACATGCAATCAATATAAAATTATTAATGTGCTATTTCTCATTCTTTCTTTATACGAAATCTTTGAAATCCTGTATGTGTGTATGAGTAACACATCTCAGTTGGGGACGAGGCACCTTTCAAGTTCTCAGTAGCCACATGCCCCTAGTTAGATACTGTATAGATACTGCAAGTCATGATTTTTCTAAGGACGATTTATACAACGAACGATGTTTTTAAAATTAAAGACTTATTTATTTTGGAGAGAGGGGAGAGGGAAGGGCAGAGGGAAAAAGAGAGACTCTGCAGCCACCTCTGAGCTGAGCACAGAGCCCAGTGCAGGGCTCGATTCCAGGGCCCCAAAATCGTGAGCTGAGCCGAAACCAAGAGTGGGATGCCTCACTGACTGAGCCACCCATTGGGGCACCACTGTGCTCCAGTCTCAGGACCTTCTAAACCACAGCAGCAGGAACCACCTTCTTTTTTTTTTTTTTTAAAGATTTTATTTATTTATTTGACAGAGATCACAAGTTGGCAGAGAGGCAGGCAGAGAGAGAGAGGAGGAAGCAGGCTCCCCACAGAGCAGAGAGCCCGATGTGGGGCTCGATCCCAGGACCCCGGGATCATGACCTGAGCTGAAGGCAGAGGCTTTAACCCACTGAGCCACCCAGGTGCCCCCAGGAACCACCTTCTTGGGTTCATTGCAGCTTTTCTGAATCTCCCAAAGCTGGATCTAACCGAAGGGCCCATAGAAAGCGGATGACCAGAACAGGGTCATTCTTATCAACAATCAGAGATATTCATGACTTTCAAAGGTCCGAGTGAGCTAACATGGACATAAGCTTCAGATCTGGCAACCTGACTTTCAGATGTAGGACACCTGTGAGTAGAGATGGCCCTGAAGCAAAATACATAACACTAAAAATGTGTTGTCCCTCCATCCACTAAGCAAATATGCATGGGACACTGATATATTAATTAGGCTGGAGATAGAAGGGTGGCCACGGTAGACAGCTTCCACTCTTTCAGACCTTATAATTTAGTTTGAGGGAGTAGAAAATAAAATATAAACAAATGAACAAACTATTTTTCAGTAGTGGTAAGTGTGATCTTTTACTGATGAAGTAAAAAGTCTTTTACACATGACAATGTGATGTGTTAGGAAGTAACTGACATTTGAGAATGACAGTCACTGTCTCTGGCCATCCCAGCGGAGGACCACTGGTACAAATGGGGAAGATGATTGTGAAGATATTTACCATTATTGGGGCCTACAAAGTGATGACTAGGAAGGGAAGAAAGAAGAAGGAAAAAGAAAAATAAAAGAATAAAAATGACAAGGAAGAGGGCACCTGGGTGGCTCAGTCGTTAGGTGGCTGTCCTTGGTTCAGGTCATGATCCAAGGGTCCTGGGATAGAGGCCCACATTGGGCTTCCTGCTCAGGGGGAAGTCTGCTTCTCCCTCTCCCGCTCCCCTTGCTTGTGTTCCCTCTCTCTGTGTGTCTCTCTGTGTCAAATAAATAAATAAAATCTAAAAAAAAAAAGTGACAAGGAAGGGAGAGATGGGGGAGGGAAAAAAGAAGACAAGGTATTAATATCATGGCTGACACATTTTGTAAGTGATGACAGGAAATCCCAATAACTATCCTAAGAGTTGGATCCCCTAAAATTGAAAGTGAGCCCCAAAGAGGGAAAGGACCTTGACTAGCATCACAGGTGAGTTCAGGACTCTTCCAAGAGCAGAATCTGGGCCTCTATGTCATGGCACCTGCTTGCTCACACCCAGGTCTCCTGGTGGGCTTTCATTGCCTTTATTCCAGGGAAAGTCCTCCTTAGTGAGAATGTATTAGGAAAGTAGTGTGCATCTCTTGGAGGTTCTGAGAAATCAGTGAATGTGTAGAACAAGCTTGTATACATAAATGGTTGGAATAGATAAAATTATTAGAACATAATTCCTTTGGTTAGTGGATAGAAGCTTGGGGATGATGCCTAATAGAATATAGCCCACACACATCTGACGGATGCTTTGCAGGGGAAAGTGATCAGATTCTCACTGTGACCCAAAAACAAACAAACAAAAGTCACAAAACATCCATCTCAGGAAGAGATATTTACATTAAATCCATTGATAGGAGATATAGGCTGTCCGTGGAAGGACTTTTCTCAGGGGTCGTTAAACATAGCAATTTGTCTACCCATCTGGGATCTCCCGATAAATGCCAGTCTGGCGGGAGGTTCCTCTGGTTGTCCTCTCACTTCAACCGCCCCCAGATTCAGTCTCTTAGTTTTTCTTAAGATGCTTCTCTGTCTCAGAAAAAGAGAAACTTTTTTTCTGAGTTACCTCAGTTGGACACCCATCTCAGCTTTTTCTGTCAAATATTGGAGATTCTGAGTGCCTTTTTCTTTAGTATTTTATTCCAGACATCTTCTCTTCTGTCACGCTTTTTCACTGAGATGATTCACAGACTTCTTAGCTTCACCTCCTGTCCTAATGCTGGCGAATCCCCAGACCCCATTCCGAACTTAACTTAGCAAACTTTTAAATATGATCATTTCCCTGTGTTCCACATTCCAGTGATATCAACGTTATCCACCAAGGTAGCCAAGCAGAGGCAAATGAAAATACAAACATAAGTCTCAAGGGGCCTCATTTCTGAGACCTCATATCTTGTCTATGGCCAATTACTATTGATCTGTTTTCTGACTCCTCTCACAACATGGACATTTTTCTGATTTTGCTATTGTCCTGGTTTCATCCTTTGTCATTTCTTTCATCCTTCTCTTTTCCTCCTTGCTTCCTGCCTTTGATCAGAGCCCCCCGACCTCCTTTAGCCCCAACACTTACGGCTTCTTTAATATTTGGCACCTAACAGGTTGCAGTGGCTACAGGTTACAGAAATCTAGCCCAGAAGAGTTTGAGAGAAAGAAGTTTTGGGCTGTGTAATTGGGAAGTTCATGAGAGGTCTAGCTTCTGGCTGGACTAGATACAGGTCTTCACAGTCCTGAGAAATCTGTCCTAGGCTTCCACATGCTGATCTCTTCATCTCCTTATCTCTGCTTCTCTTTGAGTCTTAGTTTCAGACTCTGTTGCTACTGAGAGGTTTTCCCACGTGATAAAAACAATGATATGACGACCACTGGTGGTCTCAGAACATGCTTATACTTGAGGTTTGCAGAAGCTGGAAAGAGCTGTCCCTCTGTCTCCACATCAGAAAATTCCAAGGAAGGACTGAGACTGCCTTGAGCCCCATGCCTATTTCTGAGGCCATTTTCTCTCTCCTGTGAATACTCGTAAGGACCCAACTCGGGCCATGTGTTCATCCTTGTGGCTGACAGTGGGGTTGGGACAGAACACAAAACCCCTTTAACACATAGAAGCTCAGAATTGTTATTGGATAGATGGACAGATGAATAGATCAATGAAACGGTATTTGGCCTCCCTAAACGTTTACTGTGTTTTAGTCCACGTATGTCAGCATTTGTGCCCTTTCTTCTCTCTGGGAGAAGAGACACATGTCATCTTGCAGTTTAGGGTTCATTTTGGTACAGCTGTCTATGTGTTGGTTCTCAGCGGCTGTGGATTCCATGAAGCCTAAACCAGGATACCATCTCGCAATTCACAGTACCCAAGGATGGTTGAGTAAAAGAGTAAGTTACTGAACGTATAAATGAGTGAATGAGAAAATAGATGGTTACAAGGCATTTCTGTTATGTTGGGAATTCTGCTCAATACATCCTTTAGAATCAAAGCTTTCAAAGTGACCTTGAGGGGCATTTGATTTATTTACATTTGATATTCATTTTACATTTTTAAAGAGATTTAGGTGCTGATATTAAAGAGATTTAAGGATTACCCCTAAAATCGCATGACATAATGATAGTGGCATCAAGAATAGGGCATCAACACTTTTAACTCCTAGTGAGGTGCACTTTCTATTTACACAAATTTCTTTTCTCAACTGATATGCATTAGATAGGCACCTACCTTAGCCTATGCCCAAAGGAGATGCTCTAGGAGACAGTAAAAATGAAAAGACCGAGTGCCAATTTTCCAGCCACTCCCAGCTGAATGAGGGCAATTTAGTGAATGTCCAACAGCATGACTGTTATCTATCCAGAGAGGGAGTGTCATTCTGGCCTGCTGCCTCGATATTTTCTTGCTATCCGAAAAGGACTTCAGTATCTCATGTAACTGGATGACCAAAGTTGTCTTACAGAACATCTGAGGATATGTCAGCTCTGGTATGTTTGTCTGCTAGTGCCTCATGTCCAGGGAACTTAGGCATAACAAGAAGAATGTCATGGCACCTGGGGATGCATTGCATTTCTCAGATTCTCTGAAGATACCGCATTGGCCAGGTTGGTTCTTCCAGCGGCTGCTTTGCCCCATCTCCTGGCCGTCTCTTCTACATTTGATCTCTTTTGACAAAATTTCTTTTCTCCATTGAGTCAGACAAGCTGAGTTTTCAGGTTGGAAGGAAAAAACCATAAGGGTTGCCATTCTTCTTCCAATATTCCAAACAATCCTCCTTAGAGTTTGGGTGGCTCACCTGCTACCTTGTGATGATTTCTGGTTAGATTATTATTCTAGCACAGCTTTGTTACATGGGAAAAATCACATAAGAAACGAGTATACAGACTCATATTCTGAATTTGCTCTTACGATTTAAAATTTATGCCTCAATTTCACCGACCGAAAGTCCCCAGTAGTTAAGAAGGAGAGCTGTCAGGGGCTTCCTGTGGAAGGCAGGGGGAGCTCTCAGTGTTTTGTTCCTTGTTATCGGGCTGATAACACGGTCATGATCCCTTAGTAAAAATACACAGAACTATGCTCTTCTATACCTATTTTTTATTTAAATATTTAAGAAAAATTTAAAAAGCAAAAGCAAAAAACATAATAGTAATATTTATACCCCTAGAGAGCAGGGGTTATTAGCCTGGGATGATTTTTCCACCAGGGAGCATTTGTCAAGATCTGAGGCATCTTTGGTTGTCACCACGGGGTAGGGGTGTGCTACTGGTATCTAGTGAGAGAGGCCTCGGATGTGGCTGAACATCCTAGAAGAATACACAGAGCAGCACGCTCTGCCCCGAACAAATAATTATCTGGCCCATTAGTGCTGACATTCAGAAGCTCTGCCCTAGAGAACGGAGATCCATCTGAAAGATTAATTTTTGAAAGGCCGTAGGAAGCACCATTCATAGAAACTTGTATGGTAGATTATATCTTTCTTTCACAGTTGAGGAAACTGAGGCTCATAGAAACCAATCCGTCCAGAGTCATTCACTTAAGAACCCAAGAAACCAGAACCTTCCTCTTTACACCAGTATATTCTGTTGCCTAATATCACTTCTCCAGCACAAAAATCATAATTTGAAAACTGACACATACTTCTCTCTATAACTAAGATGCTTTTTGTGTAGGACAACCAGATAAAGGCATTAATGAAAAGAGGCTTTACAGAGATAGCATCGATATGATCTTCTGCAACAATGGCTTTGTAATAAAATACTATGAATTACTTTTTCCAAGAACTTGTAAAAAAAAATGTGCAAACTGGAAAGCATCGTGTTCTTGTTATTGAACCAGCTGAAATTTGACCTTTGGACAGAAGTAAGAAGACGGTCATTCAGGGGAGTTCCAATGCATTCCCGGCCGCTATCAGGAGATTGCTGAACCTCTTCCGTTCCCCGGAGTATGAAGTTGTCTGGAGTTTCCTATCTGTAAATTCCGATGTACACATCATCTATCAGTCAGTATGCACTGAGGGTAACAGAATGAGGAGGATTCACGTGTATTAGGAAATTTATTGTAAGGTGAACTGGCTCAAACCATTGCGAGGGTTGGCAAGGCGCATCGGAGGTCCACAGGACAGGTGGGCGGGAAGGACAGATGGGAGCCTGAGGATGGGAGCCGTAAGCTGCTGTCCACAGGTGGACCTTCCTCTTTGTTAGAGTAAATTCACTTCTGCTCGGAAGGGTTTTCAGCTGGTTGAGTCAGGCCCACCCAGACTATCCAGAATAATGTTTACTTAAAGTAAACTGGATTATAGACTTTAGTGACATCTACAAAATATCCCAATTAGTGTTGGTATAACGGGACGATCAGCTAATCAAGTCTACAGATAAAGCTGATCACCATGCACAGTGGGTATAATCTTTTTGAAGCCAGAAGTTATTTTAGGTGGTGTAGTTCAGTTCTCAGAAAGTATGAGTGTGAAGGAATGTAAACTACACTATTTCTCTGAACATCGTGAGGATATGGTTGGCCCGCCCCATCTCGCTATATCTCATCTATTCTCTGTATTTGGAGACATCTTTCTTTTCTTTCCTTTTTTTTTTTTTTTGACAGACAGAGATCACAAATAGGCAGAGAGGCAGGCTGAGAGAGAAGGGGGAAGCAGGCTCCCTGCCAAGCAGAGAGCCCGATGTGTGGCTCAATCCCAAGACCCTGAGATCATGACCTGAGCCGAAGGCAGAGGCTTAAACCACTGAGCCACCCAGGTGCCCCTAGAGACATCTTTGTGTTCAACCCATTACTTGTGATTTGGTCTTGAGCCTCGCTATGACATCACACTGAGAAGAAATATGGCAGACTGGAAATAGCTGGGAGTAAGGCAGATGGGGGACTCACACCACAGCTCTGCTCTGTAGGAGCTCTGTGAATGTGTGTATTACTTAATTGCACTACAGATGACAGTAATAGACTGCCTTGCATGTTCTGGGGAGATTTGCTGGAGGGACACGCAGTGGGTGGTAATATCAGTGCATGGGATGTATAAATATATGTACATATATGTACAGACACGCACACATTTGTGGTATAGTTACTTTAGCAAAATCCATGTATCCAACAAAATGTCTACCATGTAATAGCCACGGTGGTAGGCACTAGGCACACAGAGGTAAAGCTATCATAGTCCTTACCTTCAAAGTCCTAATAGTCTGGAGGAGAAGGATATAATTAAATTGGTAATTTCAATGTGTTCTGATACATGCTATAATGTATACACATTTAGAAACATTAAAAAGGCCTCTTGAATGTTGAATAACTGAAAGCAAAATTAATTAGCTAGAAAACTGTTCTTTGAATATATGCTCCTTGGGATGGATGTTAGGACCAACTCTTCCTTCATAAGGAATTACTATTTGTTAGGGTTTAACTAAAGGTCTGGGCAGAGTGCCAGGAGAAAGGTGATTGGATTCCCAGCGGTTGGCCACGTGAAGAGTTCAAACAGTATGGCCTATTTACTTGTCCATTTATTTATGGCCTTTCCGGTTCTCAGGAGGTGTTGAAGTGGCCTTCATAAATACCAGTAAGTGCTAAGATTTCGACAAAGGAAAGTTTTAAAGAAATTAGGATAAAGGAAAATTAAGTAAGGTTGAAAGATAGAACAAGGGGCTTCCCTGAAGAGCGCACCATTATTTATGACACAGAGCACTGTTTTCTAGTAACCAAGCAACTGGAGAAACACCAAGAGTTATATACAACCACCACAAAATAATAATACAGTAGTGTCCAGGTGAGACAAAATATTTTTTGACTTTGAGGCCAGTAGAATTTCTCCCGAAGAGCCTTATAAAGAGACCAGTGCCTTTAACAGTTACCCAACCAAAACAAAAAAGCTGCACATGCACATGGTGCATATGTACTTACATATGGTTATATATGGATAGATATATAGGTGCATCTCTAGGGTTGCTTAGTACATCCGTCCAGCTCAGTGGTTAAGAATCTTAGACAGTGACATTGCCACGGGATTTGTAGGGTCACGTCTCAGCTCAGACTCTCTCCTACCTTCCTCTCTGTGTTCTCCCTGGCTTTCTGCCAGGAGCCAAGGTGATATGGACTACAAATAGAAAAATAATAACCCAGTGAACCAGAGCTGCTGAATGTTCCAGAACCGTACTATGCTCAGAGCCACCAAGGAGCCCTGAGTTCTGGGCACCTGTCCATTGCTTCCTGTAGTAGCTTCAGACAAGACCGTTTTCCTCTGTCTCAGTGTTCACATACCTGGGAGTGGGTCACTGGGCTTCGAAGAGTCTTGGGGCCTCAGAAGTAAATACTGAGCAGGTACAACATCTGAGATGGGTTTTGGCCTTTAATCTCCCACGAACTCTTGATAAAAGAGAAACTGCTGTCATTACTGGAAGTTTGATGAATCTGTAAAAGATACATCACACCACTACAGAAATGACATTAACACAGGATTCTTTTCATTTATTTCTTTCCTTCTAATTACCATCTCTCAAGGTGAGAAGAAACAACTGTCCACTGCAAAATCGCGGTCCATGGGTCTGTGTATGAATGAGATCTGTGATCTGAACTGTTACAGGAGAATTCAGGAAATGCACCTTTGGACTGGGTGAATGGACACCTGGCACCTGGTCTGGGTTTTGTCACATGGCTTTGGCTATGTTCCTTAGCTCCTGTATCCCAGGTGTCTCTATCAGTAGGAAGAGGATAGGAATAGCGGCCCTTCTTTACTAAGATTGATGTGTCTATGGCTGCATAAGGTATTATTATACTTAGATATAAATCTTAGATATACTTAGATATAAAGGGGTTGGTCAGTGCCAAAGACAAAGAAGAGAGACCCTATCAGTTGGGTTCAAAGCATTTTTTTTGTCTGTGGGCTCAATGGGAGTGAAGGCCTCCTTCTCTGCTCTGGGCTCAGAGATGGCTATCATTAGGCAGCTTAGTAGGAACCATGGCCTGGGAGTTGGAAATTGAAAAAGTCACATCCAGATTCTGTCATTTTACATAAACTTTGAACAAATAACTATCCCTCTTGGGACATCTGTTTACATATTTTTTTAAGTAATGAAGTTAAACTTGGTGACCTCTAAGAACCTTTCCTGCTCTGAGGGACTACAGTGTGCCATTTACAGTGCTGTGGATAGGGACTTCTGAGTGAAGAGGACAAACCCAGCCATCTGTGAGTGTTCTGTTGGAAGAGGCAGAGGGCATCCGTGATGGGACAGTCTCAGACTGGAGTAGTTGTAAGGAAATAAACAGAGTTGTGTAACAGAAAAAGAGGTGAAATGGGTCTTTCTTGCAAAAGAGAGGTGAAATGGGTCATTCCCTCAGGAATATTTCTCTGAGGAGATGACATTATTTGATCTTCCTCTTTATTCTTACAGAGTAAACAGTTAAAATGACATCTCAAAGAACGGCTTTATCCTTTGCAAATCCATCTCAGCATTAGCAGTGGAAGACAGAATGGCTTTAGGAGAAGGTTTCCTGTCTTAAATTTTTTTTTTTTTTTTTTTTTGGTGGAATGTGTGAGGTATAAATAAAAGAAAGTGGATAGAGAAGGATCTTTACAACTAGAGCAGGAGAATGAATGAATGTTTGCTGAGCACTTACTAGGTGCCTGACCTTAAGCAAAGAGCTGAGACTAGGGTGTTTAATTATCTAGACTCTTCCTGAAGAGAAGCCTAGCCTGGAGGGAGAAGAAGCATATAGAAATAAATATCTCTCTTCCATGGTAACAGCGGTGGTGGGAAGGATTCAGGATAATTCAGGACATTGGTAATGGGGCTGGTTTGAATAAGTATGAAGCAGTTCACAAAAAATGCTAAGGACGAGTGTTTAGGTGAAAAATAAACCACCAAAATTATTTTGAAATAATGATGTCATTTCTGCTGAATACTTTACAATATTCATCTCACCTTTTTTTTGGAATTAATACTAAAGAAATATCTTAAAATGTTAAAATAATTACATGCATCAAGTATTCAGCATAGGAAAGAAAGAAAGAAAGAAAGAAAGAAAGAAAGAAAGAAAGAAAGAAAGAAAAAAGAGAGGAGAAGAATTCTTAAATATCTAACAAAAGAGATTGGTTAAATAAATATGGTATGTTTTTATGATGGACTATAATTGTCACTGGACATAATAACAAAGAATCTGTTGCTACATGGGCATATGCTTAGGATAAAATGTTAAGAGGTGCAAAGTAAGTCACTGATTTATCTATTCAGTGTGATTTCAACTTTCTCCACATAGCAGAGGATGGAAGGGTATGATTCTGAAATAGCAATCATGGAGGGATGATTAATTATTTTAGTTTAGTTTTAAATTTTATTCTTTTTTTATTTTTCATTACTGCACATTCGTACTTGAGAAAGAAGCACATCAAAAACTGTTGCAGATCTGGGGATATTTGATGAAGAATGGAAGCGCGGTTCCTTCTAGTTCAGTCTGTTTCTGATGAATTAGTTATTATTCCTTTAGAGTCGAAGCTAAACCTTGAGTTTAAAAATAAACCTTACATTTTGTCTTTAATTCGAAGCTTTTGCGATGCTGCAATTCATTTTTACTGTCCACAGGTTTTTTTTTTTTTTCCCTCTCGACATTTAAATGAAGCAAGAATAGAAAGCATATGTGAGTTTAGAAAACCTGGTTTTGTTGTGTATTTCTGCTGGCACTCAGGAAGAGCTACAGAAAAGGACAGAAGGTCTTTTGGAAATTAAAAGGACCTTAGCAGAGTCATTTCATGGCTAAGAGCTCTATGGGCTTAAAGATGAGGGGTGATTTGCCCATGGTCATGTGACTGGTTTAGAGGGGACATTAAGCATCATCACAGTGCAGATGGGGAGAATAAGACTAAAAAGAATCTGGCTCAAGATTTGTTGTTGTTTGGCTTGTGATGGTGGTGATGGTGAGATGGTGATGACAGTATGTAGGAAGCAGAAGGAGGGTTAGGGCTCATGCTCAGTTCAAAGCTACAGTATGGTCATTGTAAGAGTGTAGAACATTCAGGATATATTCTTTGAAAAGTGGAAGCACAATGTCAGAAAGGAAATTATAAACCTGATACCAAATCAGGTGGAACTTGAAGTCTGGGATTTAAGCTCTACTATTCTGTGAGAACTCAGAACATGTCAATTTTCCGAATAGAAGTGTTTCTTTCCATATCTAAATTTTAAAATTCATTGTGCATATGTTCTGCGATTTAAAAGTAACAGTCTTTTCCATTTTTCTCATTCTGTTGCAAATTGCAATCGTACCATGTCATCAAAAAGTTATTTAGTGACAACTTATGGGAAGCCAAAAAGTTTCCTATAATTTGCATATATTTTCCACATTTGGAATGTTAGTGATTAAGTTTTTTTGTGTTCACTTAAAATAATATATTATTATTGAAAATAAATATAATAATAAATGCAAAATGTTGGCTCTAACAGCATATGCTAAACACTTGCACCGTGCAGCACAGCATATGCTTAGTTCTTCATTAAGAGATTTTAAAATAACTCGTATTTAGCAAGAATACATTATCTTTTATTCAGAATTAATTATATGCTGTTTTGTGTACCATAATTTAAAGTGCTACCCACTTCTAATATGTAATACGCAAAAGAAACTATGGTTACAATTCATTAGAATTGGCTTCTTTCCTTTGCAATTTAGTGGCATAATGAATACATAGAGCTGAAATGCTATTTGTTACTTGAATCAAAAGTTACATGAAGTGCTGATAACTAACAGTTACAAATCCTTCATTTTTTTTTAAGTCACAGCATGCCTCAGGAGAATGGACTAAGTCATGAGAGTAATTCATGCATAATTAGTTATTTTACCATGCTTTGATAGTTTTAAGAACAAATTTCTAGAAAGGCGATAGGAAGGAGAAGGGAGAGGAACATTTAGACATCATTTTTGTATTATGAAAACACTGTGTTACTTAATTGTTCGGTATGCCCAGACAGACAGCACTTTGAAAGAGAACTCTGACTTGTGCAAAGGACTTGATTCTAGGTGTCTGTTAAATCAAGGTAACATACCTTCTTAAAAACGAAACCCCTGTCTCAAAAAATGACCTGGAGATGTGTTAGTTGTCTGGTTAAGTGAGTACACCCTTAATTTGATCATCTTCTATCTCATCTATGTTTCTTTTTTTTAAGATTTTATTTATTTATTTGACAGAGATCACAAGCAGGCAGAGGCAGGCAGAGAGAGAGGAAGGGAAGCAGGCTCCCTGCTGAGCAGAGAGCCTGACGTGGGGCTTGATCCCAGGACCCTGTGACCATGACCTGAGCTGTAAAGGCAGAGGCCTTAACCCACTGAGCCACCCAGGCTCCCCTCTCAACTATGTTTTTAGTGATGAGGAACATGATGCCTTGAGATGTTAATCCTTAGCTGGAGTAATAATGCTCTTGACTGGGAGCCCAGTGTTGGGAGTCGAGCTTTCTTAGCTTAGGGAAGGCTGTTACTTGGGCTGCATGCAACTGGCTTATACTGTCACTTTTAGCCTTATTTTTAACCAAGAATTTCAATAAGGGAAGGCCATTTGAATAATACGTTACCTTAACTAAGCAGAATGAAAGGACAAACACAGCCAAAGTGCATCAAAAGTGAAAATGAAAATTCTTAAATGCAGTTTCCATTTTTTGAACTATATGATGACATCTTCATTTTTTCATTAAAAGTGACAGAACCTTGAATAACAATACTAATATTCATGCTGACCAGGGTAGAATGAGATGAGCGCTAATACTTTGCTGATGGGATTATAAATCAATACCAGAGGGCATTTGGCAATGCTTTTCTTGAATCGAACCATTTTCCGACCCTTTGTCTTTGTCGTTTTACCTCTGGATATCTAGCTTAGGAAACACTCAGAAACAAAAAGATTGAATCACAAAAACGTATTCTTCCAGGTGATTTCTTACAGTATATAAATTGTACCTTGGTAAAGCTATTAAAAATGACTCTTCACATTTTTTTTAATTTATTGGAATTAAACATAAAAACATGCTAAATGAGGGGCACCTGGGTGGCTCAGTGGGTTAAGCCTCTGCCTTCGGCTCAGGTCATGATCTCAGGGTCCTGGAATCAAGCCCCGAGTCGGGCTCTCTGCTTAGCAGGGAGCCTGCTTCCTCCTCTCTCTCTCTGCCTGCCTCTCTGCCTACTTGTGATCTCTGTCAAATAGATAAATAAAATCTTAAAAAAAAAATGCTAAATGACTATCCCTCCGAGGAGATCTTTAAATAGTGACAGTTCAATCATACAACCTAAATTTGAGAAGTCATTCCTCAGATTTAGGAAGAAAAGTCTCAATAACAGGGAAAAACACTTGCGGTATCTATCATCAGGTGCGTGATAAAAATTGCATGTTAATCACAATCTCTCCTTTGACATTTTTTGAATGGTTAAAATAATTAGAAGGTAATAAATCAGCATGGTAACTAATGATAGTTATGATAGGGTGATAAGATTGTCCATTCATTATCCTGTCATTTGTTTATGTAGTCGGCCAACTTTCTGCGGTTTATTTAAAACCCCTACCTTTTCAAAATGTTCTTCCTTAAGGATTAATTACTACTAAAAATCAGGAAAAAAGGCATTAATCAGTGTCAAAGTGAGGAGACCTCACACACAGATATCGTGGCTATGTGGAAAGACGGCACTGCACACTTTCTAGGAGACTGAACAGTAGTCCAAGATTGTCCTTACCTGGCCGAAGGATCCAATTAAACAGGACTGGTGAAATTCACCAACGTTCATTCTCTCAGTCATGATGATTATGGGTCAACCCTGAGAACACAGTGTGGAACAGGCTGCATCAGAAACAATCCACCTAATGCCAATGATTTACATAAACTCTAAATTTCTTCACGTTTAGCCAGCAGCGGGGTTGTTCATTTCCATCATTTCTATCCACTGTAATCAAAGTGTTAAGAGCTTGGAATACAGAATTTGCACACTACGGCCGCATGTGGTGGATGATTGGTATTAATAATCCGGCCCTCACTGCTCGATACCTTCGCATGGTCAGGCCCTTGGTTCCAGTCCGGGATGCAGAAGTGTTTCTTGCAACTTGTTAACACAATTACACAGCCCTCTGAATTACAGCAAACATTTCTTATACAAAGTCACTTGCCTAGTGTCTATGGTAGCTGACACTTCATAATTCCTAAGGGAAGATATGAAGAATTAGACGAAATTCCCTGGTTTCTGAAAGAAAGGGAAAGTGATTAAGACATCGAAATTGCTCCGGCTACGGTGCTGTCGTTGTTGGAGGAAGAGACACTGTGTCAGGTGCAAAATGTAATAGCACTGATTACCCAGTACCTATCTTCTGGGACATTTCCAATTCACACGTAACTCTGAAGGCTGCTCTAAATCGAAAGATTCCAGAGTATGCTGGTCTAGGATTTTCTTTCATCTCAAATGATCTCATTTTTTCTCATTTAAAATTCACTCTGAAGATCCTAAAGTCGAATATTTGACTTAGATGTTTCCATGAAAAAAAATGCACTTTCTCTCTCTTACAGTCTGTTGTGGAATATGTAAGCATATGCTATTCTGTGGGATACCCAATCTCTAGACAGAACCCTGGCTTGCAAAGCCAGGGGTCGTGGGTCATATCTCCTTTCACACTCTGGGACTTGTCTGTGTGTTACAAGGTTTTGTAAGGGGTGGTCTGCACACCATCTGCTTCCACATTACCTGGGGGGCCTCCTTCTTTCAAACGAAGCATCCACGGCCTTCGCCCAGGCCCACACAGCTGCAGGTGGGCTCTGAGAAGAGGCATTTATAAGAAGCTTCCAAGTAACGGGGAAGCCTGCTAAAGACTGACAAGTGTTGCATTAGCTTGCTTTCCTTTTCAGAAAGCCTCCACCCTCACTCCTATTCTTTACTTCTTAACAGTTTTCTTGGCAGAGGGTCGTGAATTCACCGCAGCAAGAGAACATAGCCACCCTAATATCCCAGAGCCAACAGGAGTCTAGACTTGACATTCAAATGTGCTCCCTTGACCTGCGGCAACAGACCTAGGGCTGTTGTTGAAAATGCATTTTCACAGGGGCGCCTGGGTGGCCCAGTGGGTTAAAGCCTCTGCCTTCGGCTCAGGTCATGATCTTGGGGTCCTGGGATCCAGCCCCACATCGGGCTCTCTGCTCTGTGGGGAGCCTGCTTCCTCCTCTCTCTGTCTGCCTCTCTGCCTACTTGTGATCTCTCTCTCTGTTAAATAAATAAATAAAATCTAAAAAAAAAAAATGCATTTTGAGAGACCCACCCTGTGACTTTTTGAATCAGAAACACCTGGCGTGGTTTTACGAAGCCGGCCAGCGATTCGGATGGTTTGTAAATCTTGAGAACCACTGGTCTCAAGGGTTGGTTTTCAGTCTCCAGTGCCCACTAGCCACACGCCCTCACTTACACAGGCCATTCACCTTCCCGGCTTCTATAAAGGATGAGCCGGTTCTTTCCTGCAGACCACAGTTCCTTTTAGAGCATCTCACATACTGAGAGATCCGAAATCCAGAAGAGATTTTTGAATCCATGTCCCAGGTAAATGATGCCTTTAAAACAGATAATGGTCCTACCAGGGAGATAATGGTTTGGTCTTTGAAAAGCAGCATCAAAATAGCATGACAGGACCTACTGGGCTTTACACTGGATGACGGGCTCCTGCATTAAAGCTAGTTCAGTTGAATCTTGGTTTTGACATTCACCAGCTGTGTGGCTTTTGGGAAAGCTAAAGATTATCTGGGAGCTTCACTTTTCGTATGCGAGAAAGAGTATAATGATAGTTTCATAGAGCGATTTGGAGCATTAAATGAGGCACTGGAAGGGAAGTGCTATGCTGAGGGCCTGGTAATCAGCAAATGCCCCAAGAATGTTGTAAGACATGTAACCATGGGTATGCATTGTAGTCTCTGGACCTTTAGTTCCCTCGTTTTAAATTGTGAGTAATTGTTGTGCCTCAAAGTGGTGAGTTTCAGCCATAAACCGGAACTTAGTGTATCTCTGCAGCTACAGAATCTGAGGTTTTCCTATGAAAGACGAAAGGATGGAGAGTGGCCTCTGTGGATCCCCAGCCTCCGGGACTGGTTTTAGCACCTGTTCAGCTCTTGATGAATAGATTACGTAAGCAATTATGCAAGCTAGTTTTGGAATCCAGCAGTACGGTCTTTGGCTAATATTCTCAGCAAACCCAATGAGGAAGGCTGAGTTACTTATCTCATTTTACAGAAGCAGCATCTCTAGCTCGGAGAGCTGGAGTAAATTGACTGTAGTGGCACTGGGTGACAACTCGGGTTATCTGACTTCGGGGCTCCTCTGCTTAATTATTCCGCCTTGCTGTTTTAACCTCCGTGCAACTCCGGCTGGTAATCTCTAACAATAAGCAACAGGGATGGGCAAGGTTAGAAATAATTTTTTGAAGCACCTGCGGAAAACACAGGAAAGTAAATTATGAACTTAGATAAATCAGCAACCTTTGTTTTTGTTTTTGTTTTTTTTAAATTCAATAGCTATAAGCTAATTAACTCCTAGCCAAAGTGAGGAGAGAGATGCTTTTTATTTTGTTGCTAATAGTATTTTAAACTATGTTCTTGTTAGATATAATACAGAAAGCACATAAAAACAATTGTGCAGCTGAGTACATTATTGTCAGGTGAAAACTTTTGAATTCCCTCCTTCCCCCCACCAGCCAGGAGGTAGAAGCTTGCCAGACACGCCCGAAACCCTCCCAGGGCCTTTCCTCTGAATGAACCTGAACATTTCCCTCACCTCCCCATTGCCAGTGCGTACAGCAGCTCCAAACACTGTAATTTATTCTTGCCCGTTTTTCTTTTTTTATCTTCAGAGAGACCTTTTGCATTTTTTTTAATCTTTAAGTGTCCCTCACCCCTGTCATTGAAGAAATGGAATAATTTATCCCATAATAAGGGTTTCTCAACCTCAGCACTGTTGACATTTTGAGAAGGATAATTTTTTTGTTGTGGCAGTTTTGTGCCTTGTAGGTTTTCTAGCAGCCTCCCTAGTCTGTACGCACTAGATGCCCAGTCATGACAACCCAAAATGTCTCCAGACACTCTCAAATGTCCCCAAGGGTCTAAAATCACCTCTAACAGAGAACCATTGCTATAGAGTTTGCTTCCATCCTTTTAATTTTCTAAAACTGGATCCTGCATGAGAGTCTTAATTAATCAGATTCGGATTCAATTTTTGTATTTGTTTTATTTATTTATCGCTAAGACTGCTTCCTAAAGGAGGTGTGCACGTCCCTCTGGAGGCTCATTATGTCAGCGATTTCTCTTTTTTGTGTCAGCGATTTCTCTTTTTTGTGGTGTTAGCCACCACTGATGCCCAGTGTCTAGATCCTTCTAAGGGGTTATAGCATGTTGACCCGCCAGTTCTGTGAGCGCTTCACCCTTGAGTTGTCAGAATATTGGTATCAAGGGAAGGCTGCCTCAGCCATGATTTTGTTTCCCTTATGGTTTGAGTGGGGAAAGTTTCCCCTTTTTCCTAGGATATCTTTAATCTAACAGCCAGCCTCTTCTGTTCTTGCCCTGCAGAGAGACACTCTTCTCAGCTTTTAGGACCCAACTTTTCAAATGAGTCAGGACTAGTGTGGCTCCTTGGCACCATTTCATGGAGTCTGTCACTCCTGGACTATTCAAGCTGTGTATGAAACTTACCAGGTGGGGGATAATAATGGGTTATAGTGGATTCCCATGTCCCTTCTCTCCCACTAGTCAGTGAGTGAGGAAAACAAGACTGTCTCTCACTGTTCCTTCATTTCACTGCCTAGATTTGAACCAGGCATCCTGGCACCTTGGAAAGAGCACTGGCTTTGCAGTGAGACAAACCTGGACCCGAACTCTAAATCTGAAAACTATCTGCTGGGTAATTCAAGTTTTTGGGTTTTAGTGTCTTCACTGTCAAAATAGAAAAAGTAAGGTCCACAGAATTGTTTTTAAGGATTGAGTCATTTGGAAACAGTGCCCATGGGAGACATGTTCAATACACACTTACAATGTTCTTTCCTGTTATAATAGTAGCTTCTATTAAAGAAGTACTTGCTGTGTGCTGTCCTCTACCCTGTAGGGCCCCTTGTGTGTCTTCTCATTTGATCTACCTGCAGTGTCCATATCCTGTTTTACAGGTAAAGAAAATGAGGCTTACAGAGGTTAAGTGACCTGTCAAAAATTTCCAAGCTGATGTGGGTTGACTGTAGACTGAAAGTCAGACCTTCCTGATGCCAAAATCCTTTCTATTATTTCCTAAGCATTCTGCCTTTAATTGAGTGTTAATCTTTGAATGAATGAATGAATGAATGACTAAATTATTGGATATAAGCAGATGATACCAGAAGTTTATTAGCAAAGAATTCCTTCCTCCCAGAGGGCCTTGTTTCTCCTGGAATTCAATTCAATCTGGACTTTGCATTTCACATTTGGGTTGGGGCAAGAAAGAGTAGAGCCATGACTTTGTTGTGAAATTGGGTGGTGGGGGGCGGGACGGGGGGAGTGGAATGTCAGGCATCCATTCCGGCTTCTCTGACCATCCAGGGGTGTGGTCTGCATGTTCCTCACCTGTGCTCAGACACTGCTTGGCCCTGTTTTTCTAACCAGATGTTCCCCTCTCGTGATGAGGGACTCACTAGTCTACCCTGTCGTATGGGCTGTACAGCACCATGGACGGGGCTCAGGTCCTGGTCCCATCCTTTCTTCCTCTCTACATAGCAATCACTTGTTAAAGTGTGAGAGTCCTAGTTAGCACCTGGGCAGACAGAGCTCAGGTGAGTCCCCCACCTCGCCAGATATCAGGGTGCCATTGGGAGGAGTTTACCTGATGTAGCTCAGGGAGCTGAACTCTTGAAAAGGATGTGGGTGGACCAGCAGCTCTGGAGTTTACCCTAAGGGGTGGGGAAGGTGAGAGACTGTTATTTAGGCGAGCCCCGGCTGAAATGGGAAGTGGTAACGCTGGAGAAGCACTGGGCACGGGACATGGATTCGAGTGGGTTGTCAGCACCTTCTCATTCCTTTGCTCCCCTCCCTCTCTGTGTAGGTTTTGTAGGACATTTCCTTGAATCCATTCTTTGTCTCACCACAAGTCACATCTATGTTTTCAGTGGCTTTCAGAACACGTCTGTAGTGTACACAGCTATTTGAAATCAATAACTTTTGTTTCAGAATATATTCAGGGTGAAGATTTTTGAGTGATATTGATGTCTCTATGGTTCGAAGAATAAAAAAAAAAAAATTCAGGCTCCCTTTGGGGTGTTCTGGGTTTTGATACTGACCAATCACATTCTATAGTGATAGATAACCGAAGTAACCCACCATTTGATAGGCTCCGTTGCATCGCAATCAACAGTAGATCCTGCCTCTCTTGTGTGAAAGCCATTCTGTCATTACCACTACACGGAATGGCTCATCCTTGGAATACCATTAAATTTTTATACCCATTTTCAGAATATGTGGCTTGATGGGTCAATTTAAATATTTAAAAGAAATATTGAAATTTTGAATATAGAGAGGTATATATCTGCAGTATTATCCAATATTAACTATATTCAATATATATACATTATAAATATGTGCATTTTAATATATAAAAGCAAATCATTTGAGAGATTGCTGTAGTAAGAAAATACAATGCACTGTAATCTGGCAAGGATTTACTGAGTGATGATTCTACCCCGGGTCCTGCCATTCCATAAAATGCTATAGATACAAAGATGAATAAAGTAGGACACCTGTCCTAATGAAGGTCATGGTACATCAGGGAGCCAGGCAAGCGAAGAAACAATCATTAAGGGGAAAAAAAAATCACAGAGAAAAGAATGGACAAATTTAACTGCCAACTTTTGTATATCAAAAATACCATAAGCAAAATTATGACTAAAGAGCACATCTGGGATATACTCAAAAGAAATAAGACCTAAAGAAGTATTCTAGTATTTGAATAAAGAATTCTTATAAAGGGATGAGAAAAATACCATTGTCTCGTGAGGAATTCAGCTGTGTTACTATTCAAAGAAAGAGAAATTCAGACAATGTTGCCTTTTCACCTGTAAAAAAATAAATAAATAAATAAAATAAAATACCTGTGGGTAAAGGGATTGTTACCATGAGGGGACAGGGAGAAGTTAATGGACATTCTATTACCATGTTGGTGGGCTGTATGAATTAAAATATCTCTCCTGGAATTAATCTGCAAAATGTACATAGAGGTTAAAATCTCACCCCTTTGGACCGAGCAATTTTGCTTCTAAGCAGCCATTTTAAGAGAATGAGCGAGTTTATGGACAGAGATTAGTGTACAATTAAGTTTGCTGCATTGTTACTTATACTAGAAATTTTTAAACTACCAAGTAACCCAATAGTTGGGGACTGAATGGTTATTTAGTTTGTTGTACATCTGACAGGCCATTATGCTACCATGAGAAGCAGGATCCCTAAAGAATGTTTAGTAGAGGCAAAGTTAGAAGCAATAGAAGACAGATCTCAATGGTGTGAAAACAAGAATAAAATAGTGGGAGGAAATGTTTATTTTCTTTTTTTTTTTTTTTTTTTTTTTTTTTTTTTTTATTTTTTTCAGCATAACAGTATTCATTATTTTTGCACCACACCCAGTGCTCCATGCAATCCGTGCCCTCTACAATACCCACCACCTGGTGCCCCCAACCTCCCACCCCCCACCCCTTCAAAATTCTCAGATCGTTTTTCAGAGTCCATAGTCTCTCATGGTTCACCTCCCCTTCCAATTTCCCTCAACTCCCTTCTCCTCTCCATCTCCCCTTGTCCTCCATGCTATTTGTTATGATCCACAAATAAGTGAAACCATATGATAATTGACTCTCTCTGCTTGACTTATTTCACTCAGCATAATCTCTTCCAGTCCCGTCCATGTTGCTACAAAACTTGGGGATTCATCCTTTCTTTCTTTCTTTTTTTTTTTTTTTACAGCGTTATAAACATATATTTTTATCCCCAGGGGTATAGGTCTGCGAATTGCCAGGTTTACACACTTCACAACACTCACCATAGCACATACCCTCCCCGATATCCATAACCCCACCCCCTCTCCCAACCCCCTCCCCCCATCAACCCTCAGTTTGTTTTGTGAGATTAAGAGTCACTTATGGTTTGTCTCCCTCCCAATCCCATCTTGTTTCATTTACTCTTCTCCTACCCCCTCGACCCCCCATGTTGCATCTCCTCTCCCTCATATCAGGGAGATCATATGATAGTTGTCTTTCTCCGATTGACTTATTTCGCTAAGCATGATACCCTCTAGTTCCATCCACGTCGTCGCAAATGGCAAGATTTCATTTCTTTTGATGGCTGCATAGTATTCCATTGTGTATATATACCACCTCTTCTTTATCCATTCGTCTGTTGATGGACATCTAGGTTCTTTCCATAGTTTGGCTATTGTAGACATTGCTGCTATAAACATTCGGGTGCACGTGCCCCTTCGGATCACTACGTTTGTATCTTTAGGGTAAATACCCAGCAGTGCAATTGCAGGGTCATAGGGTAGTTCTATTTTCAACATTTTGAGGAACCTCCATGCTGTTTTCCAGAGTGGTTGCACCAGCTTGCATTCCCACCAACAGTGTAGGAGGGTTCCCCTTTCTCCGCATCCTCGCCAGCATCTGTCATTTCCTGACTTGTTAATTTTAGCCATTCTGACTGGTGTGAGGTGATATCTCATGGTGGTTTTGATTTGTATTTCCCTGATGCCGAGTGATATGGAGCACTTTTTCATGTGTCTGTTGGCCATCTGGATGTCTTCTTTGCAGAAATGTCTGTTCATGTCCTCTGCCCATTTCTTGATTGGATTCTTTGTTCTTTGGGTGTTGAGTTTGCTAAGTTCTTTATAGATTTTGGACACTAGCCCTTTATCTGATATGTCATTTGCAAATATCTTCTCCCATTCTGTCAGTTGTCTTTTGGTTTTTTTAACTGTTTCCTTTGCTGTGCAAAAGCTTTTGATCTTGATGAAGTCCCAAAAGTTCATTTTTGCCCTTGCTTCCCTTGCCTTTGGTGATGTTCCTAGGAAGATGTTGCTGCGGCTGACGTCGAAAAGGTTGCTGCCTGTGTTCTCCTCAAGGATTTTGATGGATTCCTTTCTCACATTGAGATCCTTCATCCATTTTGAGTCTATTTTCGTGTGTGGTGTAAGGAAATGATCCAATTTCATTTTTCTGCATGTGGCTGTCCAATTTTCCCAACACCATTTATTGAAGAGGCTGTCTTTGTTCCATTGGACATTCTTTCCTGCTTTGTCGAAGATGAGTTGACCATAGAGTTGAGGGTCCATTTCTGGGCTCTCTATTCTGTTCCATTGATCTATGTGTCTGTTTTT
Source organism: Lutra lutra (assembly GCF_902655055.1). NCBI lineage: Eukaryota > Metazoa > Chordata > Mammalia > Carnivora > Mustelidae > Lutra > Lutra lutra. The sequence continues at coordinate 20,359,464 of NC_062294.1, forward strand.
GTGCCAGTACCATGCTGTCTTGATGATGACAGCTTTGTAATAGAGCTTGAAGTCCGGAATTGTGATGCCACCAACTTTGGCTTTCTTTTTCAATATTCCTTTGGCTATTCGAGGTCTTTTCTGGTTCCATATAAATTTTAGGATTATTTGTTCCATTTCTTTGAAAAAAATGGATGGTACTTTGATAGGAATTGCATTAAATGTGTAGATTGCTTTAGGTAGCATAGACATTTTCACAATATTTATTCTTCCAATCCAGGAGCATGGAACATTTTTCCATTTCTTTGTGTCTTCCTCAATTTCTTTCATGAGTACTTTATAGTTTTCTGAGTATAGATTCTTAGTCTCTTTGGTTAGGTTTATTCCTAGGTATCTTATAGTTTTGGGTGCAATTGTAAATGGGATGGACTCCTTAATTTCTCTTTCTTCTGTCTTGTTGTTGGTGTAGAGAAATGCAACTGATTTCTGTGCATTGATTTTATATCCTGACACTTTACTGAATTCCTGGACAAGTTCTAGCAGTTTTGGAGTGGAGTCTTTTGGGTTTTCCACATAGAGTATCATATCATCTGCGAAGAGTGATAGTTTGACTTCTTCTTTGCCGATTTGGATGCCTTTAATTTCCTTTTGTTGTCTGATTGCTGAGGCTAGGACTTCTAGTACTATGTTGAATAGCAGTGGTGATAACGGACATCCCTGCCGTGTTCCTGACCTTAGCGGAAAAGCTTTCAGTTTTTCTCCATTGAGAATGATATTTGCGGTGGGTTTTTCATAGATGGCTTTGATAATATTGAGGTATGTGCCGTCTATCCCTACACTTTGAAGAGTTTTGATCAGGAAGGGATGCTGTACTTTGTCAAATGCTTTTTCAGCATCTATGGAGAGTATCATATGGTTCTTGTTCTTTCTTTTATTAATGTGTTGTATCACATTGATTGATTTGCGGATGTTGAACCAGCCTTGCAGCCCTGGAATAAATCCCACTTGGTCGTGGTGAATAATCCTTTTAACGTACTGTTGAATCCTATTGGCTAGTATTTTGGCGAGAATTTTTGCATCTGTGTTCATCAAGGATATTGGTCTGTAGTTCTCTTTTTTGTTGGGATCCTTGTCTGGTTTTGGGATCAAGGTGATGCTGGCCTCATAAAATGAGTTTGGAAGTTTTCCTTCTATTGCTATTTTTTGGAACAGTTTCAGGAGAATAGGAATTAGTTCTTCTTTAAATGTTTGGTAGAATTCCCCCGGGAAGCCATCTGGCCCTGGGCTTTTGTTTGTTTGGAGATTTTTGATGACTGTTTCAATCTCCTTACTGGTTATGGGTCTGTTCAGGCTTTCTATTTCTTCCTGGTTCAGTTGTGGTAGTTTATATGTCTCTAGGAATGCATCCATTTCTTCCAGATTGTCAAATTTGTTGGCGTAGAGTTGCTCATAGTATGTTCTTATAATTGTCTGTATTTCTTTGGTGTTCGTTGTGATCTCTCCTCTTTCATTCATGATTTTATTTATTTGGGTCCTCTCTCTTTTCTTTTTGATAAGTCTGGCCAGGGGTTTATCAATCTTATTAATTCTTTCAAAGAACCAGCTCCTAGTTTCGTTGATTTGTTCTATTGTTTTTTTGGTTTCTATTTCATTGATTTCTGCTCTGATCTTTATGATTTCTCTTCTCCTGCTGGGTTTAGGGTTTCTTTCTTGTTCTTTCTCCAGCTCCTTTAGGTGTAGGGTTAGGTTGTGTACCTGAGACCTTTCTTGTTTCTTGAGAAAGGCTTGTACCGCTATATATTTTCCTCTCAGGACTGCCTTTGTTGTGTCCCACAGATTCTGAACCGTTGTGTTTTCATTATCATTTGTTTCCATAAATTTTTTCAATTCTTCTTTGATTTCCTGGTTGACCCATTCATTCTTTAGAAGGATGCTGTTTAGTCTCCATGTATTTGGGTTCTTTCCAAATTTCCTCTTGTTATTGAGTTCTAGCTTTAGAGCATTGTGGTCTGAAAATATGCAGGGAATGATCCCAATCTTTTGATACCGGTTGAGACTTGATTTAGGACCAAGAATGTGATCTATTCTGGAGAATGTTCCATGTGCACTAGAGAAGAATGTGTATTCTGTTGCTTTGGGATGAAATGTTCTGAATATATCTGTGATGTCCATCTGGTCCAGTGTGTCATTTAAGGCCTTGATTTCCTTGTTGATCTTTTGCTTGGATGATCTGTCCATTTCAGTGAGGGGAGTGTTAAAATCCCCTACTATTATTGTATTCTTGTCGATGTGTTTCTTTGATTTTGTTATTAATTGGTTTATATAGTTGGCTGCTCCCACGTTAGGGGCATAGATATTTAAAATTGTTAGATCTTCTTGTTGGACAGTTCCTTTGAGTATGATATAGTGTCCTTCCTCATCTCTTATTATAATCTTTGGCTTAAAATCTAATTGATCTGATATAAGGATTGCCACTCCTGCTTTCTTCTGATGTCCATTAGCATGGTAAATTCTTTTCCACCCCCTCACTTTAAACCTGGAGGTGTCTTCGGGTGTAAGATGAGTTTCTTGTAGGCAACATATAGATGGTTTTTGTTTTTTTATCCATTCTGATACCCTGTGTCTTTTGATTGGGGCATTTAGCCCATTAACATTCAGGGTAAGTATTGAGAGATATGAATTTAGTGCCATTGTATTGCCTGTAAGGTGACTGTTATTGTATATTGTCTCTGTTTCTTTCTGATCTACTACTTTGAGGGTCTCTCTTTGCTTAGAGGACCCCTTTCAATATTTCCTGTAGAGCTGGTTTGGTATTTGCAAATTCTTTCAGTTTTTGTTTGTCCTGAAAGCTTTTAATCTCTCCGTCTATTTTCAATGATAGCCTAGCTGGATATAGTATTCTTGGCTGCATGTTTTTCTCATTTAGTACTCTGAATATATCATGCCAGCTCTTTCTGGCCTGCCAGGTCTCTGTGGATAAGTCTGCTGCCAATCTAATATTTTTACCATTGTACGTTACAGACTTCTTTTCCCGGGCTGCTTTCAGGATCTTTTCTTTGTCACTAAGACTTGTCAATTTTACTATTAGGTGACGGGGTGTAGACCTATTCTTATTGATTTTGAGGGGGGTTCTCTGAACCTCCTGGATTTTGATGCTTGTTCCCTTTGCCATATTGGGGAAATTCTCTCCAATAATTCTCTCCAATATACCTTCTGCTCCCCTCTCTGTTTCCTCTTCTTCTGGAATCCCAATTATTCTAATGTTGTTTCGTCTTATGGTGTCACTTATCTCTCGAATTCTCCCCTCGTGGTCCAGTAGCTGTTTGTCCCTCTTTTGCTCAGCTTCTTTATTCTCTGTCATTTGGTCTTCTATATCGCTAATTCTTTCTTCTGCCTCATTTATCCTAGCAGTGAGAGCCTCCATTTTTGATTGCACCTCATTAATAGCTTTTTTGATTTCAACTTGGTTAGATTTTAGTTCTTTTATTTCTCCAGAGAGGGCTTTTATATCTCCCGAGAGGGTTGCTTTAATATCTTCCATGCCTTTTTCAAGCCCGGCTAGAACCTTGAGAATCATCATTCTGAACTCTATATCTGACATATTACCAATGTCTGTATTGATTAGGTCCCTAGCCTTTGGTATTGCCTCTTGTTCTTTTTTTTGTTGTGAATTTTTCCGCCTTGTCATTTTGTCCAGATAAGAGTTTATGAAGGAGCAAGTAAAATACTAAAAGGGTCGCAACAACCCCAGGAAAATATGCTTTAGCCAAATCAGAAGAGATCCTGAATTGTGAGGGGGGAGAAAGGGGATAAAAAGGGGTTCAGAAAGAAAGAAAAAAAAAAAAAAAACTATTAAAAAAAAGAAAGCCGATAAAGAAAAAATATAAAAAGAGGAAAAAATATATATATATTAGATAAACTATTTAAAAAACGTTAAAAAAAGAAAACGGTAAAAGTTAAAAAAAATTTAGGAGAAGAAGAGAAAAAGAAAAAAAAAATTGAAAAAGAAAAAAAATTAAATTAACTGCAAGGCTAAAAAATCATGGGGAGAAAGCCATGAGTTCCGTGCTTTGCTTTCTTCTCCTCTGGAATTCCGCCGTTCTCCTTGGTAGGTGAACTTGGTCCTGGCTGGGTTTCCCGTAGATCTTCTGGGGGAGGGGCCCGTTGTAGTGATTCTCAAGCGTCTTTGCCCCAGGCGGAGTTGCACCGCCCTTACCCGGGGTCGCGCTGAGTCATCCGCTCGGGTTCGCTTTGGGGAGCTTTTGTTCCCTGAGCGCTTTCCGTAGAGTCCGGAGGACGGGAATAAAGATGGCGGCCTCCTGGTCTCCGGCCCGGAGGAGCCGAGAGCCCGGGGCCCCACTCCTCAGTGCGCCCTCAGAGAACAGTGCCAAATGACTACCGTCACCCTGGCCTACGGCTGCGCTCCGAGCTGACCGAGCCTGCGACCGGTTCACGGCAACCCGGAGCTGAGAGTCACTCCTCGGCTCTGTCTCTGCAGCCGGCTTCCCCGTTCTAATACCGGTAAGCTCTGCGACACTGAGACACCCCCGATCCTTCTGCGACCCTGCGGGACCTGAGGCCGCGCTGACCCCGCCTGGGCTTCACCCCAGTTAAGCCTCTGGAGCGATGTCCCTCCGCGGAACAGACTTTTAAAAGTCCTGATTTTGCTCCGTTGCTCCGCCGCTCGCCGGGAGCCGGCCCCTCCCCCCGCGGTCTATCTTCCCGTCGCTTTGGATTCACTTCTCCGCCAGTCCTACCTTGCAGAAAGTGGTTGATTTTCTGTTTCTGGAATTGCTGTTCTTCTTCTCTTCAATCTCCCGTTGGATTTGTAGGTGTTTGCAATCTTTAGATAAGCTATTTAGCTGATCTCCCGCTACCCGAAGTAGTCTCAGCCTGCTACTTCTCCGCCATCTTGACTCCTCCCCCGAAATGTTTATTTTCTCATTTAAGCATTTCATTTCCCAAAATTTTCTTTTTTTTTTTTTTTTAAGATTTTATTTATTTATTTGACAGAGAGAGATCACAAGTAGACAGAGAGGCAGGCAGAGAGAGAGAGAGAGAGAGAGGGAAGCAGGCTCCCTGCTGAGCAGAGAGCCCGATGTGGGACTCGATCCCAGGACCCCGAGATCATGACCTGAGCCGAAGGCAGCGGCTTAACCCACTGAGCCACCCAGGTGCCCTCATTTCCCAAAATTTTCACACCAAGTATGCATTATCTGGTAATTAGGAAAATATCAATAAATAAGACCTAAGAATCGTATGGGTAATCATAATGAAATGTGCAGTCGGAATTATAAAAAGCAAAGATAGGTTTCCAGGAGATTGACCAATTAATTCCACTTGATGAGTCAGGCAGAGAAATCCAGAGAGAAGCGATGGGTTTTAAGGACTGAGATAAAATTTGCCTCATGGATAAGGGAAAGAAGGTCATTCTGTTTCGCACTGTGCAAATGATGGCATAAACATAACATAAACGTACCTGGCAGGGTGAAGGGATGAGATTGATCTGGTGTGACTGGACCGTGCACTCGGGGCAGGGCAGAGGGCTCAGCTGAATCAAGGAAGGTGAGAGACTCCAGGCTGTGAAGGGCTTTCCATATTCAGGCCATGCTAAGGAGTTTAAGCATCAAAACCTAATCACAGAATCTGGGAGACTCACGGCTGAATGCTGATTGGAAAACACAGACCCACAAATACACGGACGCCTCAAACACAGGGTGAGATAGAGTTCACTTCAAATATCAATGTCAAAGCATGCATATAAATATATATACAAATAGATATTCAGAAAGCATCTTGGGGCAAAACTGATGTTTCCTCTATGATAAAATTCAAAGAAAACTATGGTAGGGAAAAAAATTACATATTTACAAATACTATTTTTTTCTTAGGGTTCATTCTTTCCTGTCCTTCAAGGCTTCCCACCCTTGAATAAATCTGTCGGAGAGGGTTTTCTGATCAACTTCCTATAATAGCTGTTCCTTTCTCTTTGTTATCTATTAGTAATCACTAATGAAATTATAAGCTTCATGCAAACAGCGAGATTTATCGTATGTGTCATTATAGCCCCAGCTCCTGGTATATAAGGCATGCTCATAGTAGTTGCTGCCTGAATAAATACCACAATGTCTCCATGCATGGAAGGCTTTGTCAACATTCATACAGTTGATGATGATATCTGCAACTTCACATGACCGGAGTATTCTTCATTTTTCAGGAATAGCATAGGCATATTATACTGGGCTGATGTCACTTTTCCCTGAAGCCGGTATTCATTTTGAGGTCATTGCCAGGCTAGTGACTACATTGCTTGAGCTCAGGCGTCAGCAGCTCTGAGTTCTAGCAAAGCCTCTGCCCCCAGTTCCCCAAATGGTGTTAGTTCTGCTTGGTTCCTTCAGCTTCCCCCCCTCCCCCGGCCCTGTACAATGAGGAGCTGCACTCAGTCTGAGTTGCTGATTCCAGGATCCCCCTGGAACCTGGATCCTGGTTCCAGGAACCAGGATCCCCCCCCCAGGAACCTCTATTTCTTACCTGCTTCATGACTATGCAAAGTTCAGCAGAAAGCAGCACCTGATAAATGCTTGATGACTTATTGATCCAAATGCCTATTAGACTAGAATTATTTATATTTTGAGATGGATAACACCATTGTAAAAAGTTTCTGGAAAACAAAACAAAACATCAGTTTCTCCCAGCGTGATGGGAGATTTTTTTTTTTCCCCAACTGTGTTTAAATTGGGAAATCCATGGTTTCCTTGGGGATTCTATGCCTTTCTTTCTTTCTTTCTTTCTTTTTCTTTTTTAAAGAATTTATTTATTTGACAGAGAGTGAGAGAAGGGGGAGGAGCAGAGGGAGAGGGGGAGGAGGGAAGGGGGAGGAGCAGAGGGAGAGGGGGATGCGGGACTCAATCCCAGGACCCTGAGATCATGATCTGAGCTGAAGGCAGAGGCTTAATCCACTGAGCCACCCAGGTGCCCCATTCTATGCCTTTCTTAGGGTAATGGCATAACATGAAGTATTGTCTTCACTGATGCTAATACTGGAGATGGTTTATCACTACTGATATGTTAAATGTGTCTGCTGCCCCCAGGAACATTAATGCATCACATGTGTCAAGCATAGGACAGAGGCTGTGAGCTCAATAAATACACACATGCTGACAGCTGACACACCAGTAGTGATCTGCGGACTGTTTCTCTACACAGAAAAACAGCAGAGTGAGAGCAAGAAAATGTAAGGTCTTGAGGACAAACTCCATCCCAGATTTAGCTCTCTCAATTTGACTCTGAGCGTCAGGGAGAGTGGTTTAACTTTTCATCTATTGTCCGGATACGTATAAGAAAGAAATGTGCAGAAGAATGAACGAACGATGCCATAATTTGCTTTCAGTCCTAATGGATCTCCTGGAGGTGGGGGAGGGAAGGCTAGAGCAAGTGATCACAGTCTGAGAATCAGAGGATCATCATAATTGCCACTTTCTGCTTCAGAAACGCTTAAACGAAACATCTCTGTGTTTCCGTATCTGTGAATGAAGCTGCCGTGGGTGTTAAGCACACAGAGAACATACAGATGCGTTTCTGGCTAACGTAATTTGAAGCAAAAGTATCTGAAAAGAGTCCACTTTATCCTTGATAGGCAGAGGTAAGATGCTGCAAAGTCTTGAGGATGAACAGAATAGCAAACTCTGTGGTTAAAGCTCTTTTATACATCCCATCAAATATTTGTGAAACTTGATATGGCTGAGTTCTGTAGCTGTGTCATGGCTTAATATTTAATTTAAAAGGATTTCCTCCTTTAAGCATATTGTGTTGATTGTAAAACCCGCCGAGTTCCTCTTAAGGTATCTCATAATTTGCTTCCGCCTTGTCTTGACGACACGGAACATGTTAGGAGAGTATGTGGGTGAGACGTAGCCTTCGTTAATTTTCTTTTTTCTTTTGTCTTTTCTCAATTGTCATTGTGCTTTTGCATTAGACTACCGCTTATATAATTAGACCGGGCAATATCCTCATTTCCATTATTCAGATTATTCTTTTTACATTAAATCTTGACTTTT